>NC_134712.1:140848307-141448307 GCF_049634645.1 Pelodiscus sinensis
TATGAACAATATGATAAACTAGTTACTTAATATTGTTTTATTACAAATGAAAATAGGTTGATTTCACACAGAAATGAAGAAATATAAAGGTGTGAATGTTTCCAAAGAACTGGAGAATACCAAAATCATTATTTCTTGTAACTTTCTGATTTCTGTTTTAAGAATTTATTTGTGAAATGTTCACAAAACAAAAGCTGCATCTCATTTCCTAGTGATATTGGAGTGAATTTTGGAGCTGGCATAAAATAAAAGATGTATTCTTTTATCAGTCAATCTGTAATTATTTGTAATGAAAAGAAATTACCTCCACCAATATCACTAACTCCAGGTCAGAATAAAATAAGCTGATATGATTTAATGTTCCTGTTCTCACTTCTGTTATTTCCATAAGATGGCACACCTATTGGTTAACACTTTGATTTCTGTGAGACCCTAAAAACACAACAAAAATAGACATTTTATTAAGTTTTCACTGGTGTAGCCAAAGTACACGAATTATTGTGGAGAAGCCTTACAGAGCTGCTAAGTGTGTTTGGGTGGACTCGGTCAATACCTTTCTGCCCCCAGAATATGAAATAGTGGGAAGACAAACATATTTAAAGGAAAAACCCTTGTATCAGGTTTAGAACATGTAAAGTGCTTTGGCCGTTGTAGGCATTTTTCATCAGTGTGTAGATGTAACTATCTAACATACTTTTAAAGTACCATCTTCTATTTGAACAAATCATATAAACATTTAAAAGTCTCAAAAATAAAAACATGGAATCCAGAGGCGGAACAAATAATCAGATTAGGGCATTTCTTCAAAATGGTGTTAACATTGCACCTGCAATAGTACATTCATTTATTCATTTTTGCAATGTTGTGGGTGCAAGTCATCTGAGGGGGGCAAATAATAGAGTTTAGAAGCCTTAATTACTTAATTATGGAAAGCAGTGAAGTAGATGTTTGTATGCTATTATTTTCACCCTCATCTTATTGATATTTGCAAAATTGTTGGTGTAATTTGATAGCTCACTTTAAGGATCGTATGAAAATCTGTCCTGTTGTTGAGTTTTTCTTCTAATGCCGGTTTAGGTTTTCTGATATTTTGTCCATTTTCATTTTGGTGAAATATCTCAGGAGTCTTCCACCACTTCTCAAGAGAATCTGTTCTGCTCATACAGCTCAATGACCGAAGGTGTTTCCTGGTATGCATTGTTATACTCCTGAGTAATGCTCTAAATTATTTTTCAGTATCCCTGAGTCCAAATTATTCCCTCAGTTATACATTTGAAGTAAATATGATTGCACACATGTTTCTTAACTCTTATTTATACCTTTCAAGTATCTGTATTGATACCCTTCACTCTTAAATCAATCTGTTGTTTTATAGTATTATATGATACATCAAGGATCCAAACATGCAGTGTTTTCTCAGGCAGTTCTCCCACTGAAATAAATTATTGAGCTCTTGTTTTTTTAATCGAAATTAACGGTAGTTTTTGCTGATTACAGATTTCAGTATCAAGCCCAAACAATGCAATATGAAGGGATAAAAGTCACTCTTTCTGGCTGTCCTGCTGTAAGAGATTGACATGCTAATGATCATGAAATATTTTTTTCTTTGATCATACTAGGAATTTGTTCATACCTTTGCATTTGTTTATACAATCTGTATAGAGTACATCCACACTGTAAATAAAAGTACTGTGGCACAAATCTCAGTCTGAAGTCCAGCTGCTTTGGACTCATCGGGCTTGTACTACAGGGCTGAAAATATCAGTGTACAGACCAAACCTCTCTAGTTCAGTACCATCGAGACTTACCCGGTGCTGAACCAGAGAATTTGCCAAACCACGGGAGATAAATATTGTTTAGCAGCGTTACCAACACTTCCAGTGATTACTGGGCTCTTAGAAGACATTTAGGGGTAAATTAGAGCTAAATAACAGCACAGAATACTGAGCGCCAGAATTGGTAGCTGTACACAAACTTTATGGGACCATGGGAAACTTGGCCACACCCATCATGCCAGATCATCGATGCTGCCGGACCAGAGTATGCTGGACTGGAGAGGTTCAACCCGTAGATGTTCCTGCTCAGACTGGAGCCCAATCTTTGTGATTTAATGATGGGAGAGGGGCTGAAAGCTGGAGCTCCAGCCCAGCAAGAAACATCTATACTGCTATTTTCAGCCAGGTGGCACAAACCTCATGAGTGTGTCTCTGTTGAACTAGGCTCTGAGACTCACTGCTGCTGACATTACTTTGCAATATAGACAAGTCATGTGACTCCTTCCATAGCTTAAGAAAGTCTTGTGAAGGGGATCATTTGAGCAGATTAAGGAATCTCCAGTTTTAGATGTTCCAGACTGGCCTCTGATATTGGTGCCTCATGTGTCCTGACTCCAGCTGAGTGCTCAGTTGCTGGAATTTTCCCAAGGAAGCTGTCAGACTAGTCAGAGTTATCTGCCTACTGTTGTGCTCCCCTAATGCTAACTGCAAGAGTGTGCCTCACAGGAAGCTACCAATGGATGAGGTGATGATCACTGGGGAACAGGAAGAACCTACACAGACACAAGAAACGTATCTGATGTTGGACATGGCAGTGTTGCTTGCTTATACCTACTCAAGTTGGTGGTGGGAATATTTCTGGAGTTTAATGGGATTTCCATATGACATTCAGACTGGTTGCTCAAGAGTGATCTGAGTGTATAATCTAGATTTTGGGGCTTATTTTCAAGGAGAGTGCACAGAGGTAGCCAAAAAGCTGGGTGGCTCTGGTCACTACAATGAATGTCATCTTACTTAAAGGTTCTACCCACCACCCCTCAGGTTCCTATACTGGCAGTGGCAGTCCCTATTTGGGGAAAGCACACTCAGAACAAAAAAATCTGTTTCCGGTCTATCTGTGGGCTACATTGTGAATTGACAGTCAGCTAACGCTGCTAGGGTAATGAAGCTGCTGTGGACCTTCATTTTATACTGTCTATGTTTTAATATCTTTTTTCATATAGTAAAGTACCAGGAATGGATAATGGAGCTGCTGATGCTCTACCTCAGTTTCAGGATGATAGATTCCCGCTTGCCAGCAGGGATCCCTGGGGGATGCCCTCAACATTCTGGAACTTTGGCTCATGGGAGCTGTGGGACAAGTCAAAGACTCAGTTGCTCCAGGACTTGGGGACTATAAGACTAGCCTTCCAAAGGTAATGGTATGTAGCACATAGGGAGGGCTTCATTGTGGGATGGATGCATACCTAGACATCCATGTTCTTGTCTTCATTTCACACTGTGCCCACACCAAGACATACAGAAAGAAAGGTTCATCCCTATATCTTCTATCGAACAGACTGATAAATTACATTACTGCCATGAATGATCCACATTTTCATCATGATCTCATCACCCTATTTCTCCAACACAAAGCAGCAATGGGTTACAGGAAGCAGAATTGTAGACAAAATTTTGGCTGCTGCATGTCAAAGTCTGCCAAAATGGAAATCAACAGGTAAATTAAGTTAGTACAAACCAAGAAATAAATGCTCCTCAATGACTATTCAGGCCATCGATACTGTGATGGTATCTTTTGCCTCATGAACACGCTGTTAGAAGGGTTTTCCTTTGCTCTCTCTCCTCAGTTTTATCATGTAGACAGAAGCCTGAAGTGCAGGCAATGAGATGTTTATTAGGGTTAGTTTCCATCAAGCACATGTCTCCTAATTCTGAAGCTGCAGAGCCTTGTTTCCCAATGTTCCTTCCCAGCGCTGATGCTGCAGAGCTTTGTTTTCTGGTGTCCTATGCTCTCCTTAGCAGGCATAATTATACTTGAAATGCAGGCCCACCGACCCATCTTACAATGCATGGTCATAGTCTCTTATTTGGAAGAGGGGATCATGGGTCTGGGTCTTCATCCACCTTTTTTGGTCCCTATAGAAGAAGTGAGGAGTGAGGCTGAGCTGTTGCAAAGGATAGGCATTTCTTTGGCCTTTTAGGGTATGTCTACACTGCACGGCTATTTCATCTAGCTAATTATCTCAAAATAACGGTGCAATGTAGATACACTGTTAGTGTTTTATACTTTCACCTTTTGCCCTCCCAACTGCTTGTTTGATTTGCAAGGAGAGAGAGGTTGAGGCAATCTTTAAAGTGTGCACTCTAATAACACTGGGTATGTCTACACTACCCTCCTAATTCGAAATAGGAGGGTAACGTAGGCATACCGCAATTGCAAATGAAGCCCGGGATTTGAATTTCCCGGGCTTCATTTGCATAAGCGGGGCTCCACCATTTTTAAATCCCCGCTCGTTCGAACCCCGTGCCGCGCGGCTACACGGGGCACGAACTAGGTAGTTCGAACTAGGCTTCCTAGTTCGAACTACCATTACTCCTCATTCCACGAAGAGTAACGGTAGTTCGAACTAGGAAGCCTGGTTCGAACTACCTAGTTCGTGCCCCGTGTAGCCGCGTGGCACGGTTCAAACGAGCGGGGATTTAAAAATGGCGGAGCCCCACTTATGCAAATGAAGCCTGGGAAATTCATATCCCGGGCTTCATTTGCAATTGCGGTATGCCTACATTACCCTCCTATTTCGAATTAGGAGGGTAGTGTAGACATACCCACTTTCACTGTTCTTTTCTGTTGCTATTATGCTAACAAACCAATGTTCCCTCTAAACTTTTCCATCGACGAGGTCAGACTGTTCTGCAACATGTGAGTCTGAGTATGGGATGTGGAATTTTCAAAACCAAATGGACATATGCCCCATAAGTGCAGCCTGAATGGGTCGACCCCATATATCCTCACCTACATATGAAAATAGCCCATACACCCTTCCTTCTGTGCATGCTTGCTAAACAAGATGGAGATGGCCACCACACAAGGTCAAGAGGTAGAGCATGCCTGGATAAGACCCAGAAGTGTGATAGTATCCAGTAATGGCTATGAGAATGACAGGCACATATATGAAGAGAAAAGAAAACCATATTTTACAAATTCAGAAATAAAGTAGAACTCCTATTTTATGAAGTAACTGGGGATTGATGAATAAAATAAAATAAAAAATGATAACAACAGATTGGATGGATAAAGTTTCAATATAGTGCACTGTATCACTTTCTTCCCGCCCTTCAGTCCATGTAAGGTATTGAGATATGAAAGGATATTGAGTAGTTCTTGATCCACATTATTTTTGTTATGTGATTTATTTGTTTTTCTATCAGCAAAAGGGTTTGTTAAACTGGTTGGTCATAAGTTTGGTATTTGTATAATCAAGGTTCTACAGTAAGTGTGGTTATCCAGGAGATAATGCTTTTGGACTCACATCTAGAAAACCTCCACTGTTAAGAGTTACAAGAAAAGAGACACACAGAAGAAGTCATTTGTAGTGTGGGTAAGTACATGTTATTGGTTCCACAAGACCCAGGAATGACATCATGCTCTTGAGCATCATTTACTATCATCTTAACTATTTGATACACATTTACAAACTCAGGTAACAGCCACATCCCTGAATAACAATTCAGAAGATGGTAATTTGATTAGGGTCTATGTAAGTCATGATTCCTGGGTGGTATCACCTTCAGTCAATGCTCCTGTAGGTGAATATTAATTTTCAGGGTGAACAGATGCCCTTTGACTATCTGCATCTCAGTGAGGTCAAAGCCTCATAGACTCAAAGACATAGCTAAAATGTGATAGGCACATCCTGCATCTGTGAGCTACATCAGGCCTTGACTTCTTCCTCCTTTCCTCACTTGCCTCACAGAAACATAGAAATTAACATTCTGGATCAGTCTAAAGGTACACTCATACATACAGTCCAAGATCCTGTCCCCAACGGTGGCCAGTACCAAATATTTTAGAGGAAGATTCAATAAATCCTCCCTTAGGCAGATGTGGGATAATCTGGTCCCTGTGGAAATCTCATCCTAATTCCTAATAATTATACTAATTGTAGATTGGTTTAATCACTGAAGCATGTGTAGTAACCATTATATATCATGCTTGCATTGTCAGATATTATATTTCAGCCAGCAGCTGGTGCAGCTCGAGCCCAGAAGTACAAAGCCAAGATGTACCCATCCTCAAATCCCCATGCTTCTACCCTACTCCTCCTATTGCGAGAAAACCCAGGACCCTCGCACTCCAGCCATAACTCCAAAGTCACTCTGTTTCTCTGTTTCTAGTTCTTTCTCACTCTCATCTTTCTTACCCATACTGTCTTGTATGTAGAGGTAAATTTTAACACATGCGGTAAGATTCTTGGGTGTAAGGTATGCAGAACCAGTGGTGAGTAGTTAATGCTTATGTCTTTTCTTGTGTTAACAGTGCTACTTCGGCAAACTTTTTCAAAGGTTGAGCCTCTGGTTTCTTTTATGTCTGCCTGAATCAGTGAGAAAGCGCTGAACAGAAGAATTACATCCCAGCTCAATATAGTGATTCTAGTAAGTAATAATTTCACTAAAGGATAGAGAGCCTGGCCCTGAAGTCCTTATCTAAGTATTAGTGAACATGGCACTCGTGTAACTGAGAATTTACAGAGTCATGTCCTTGGTACATTAATATAAAATAAGGGGCCTGATTTTTCAAGGTACTGAGGACTAGGTTGACAAGCATGATACAGACACCTAACTGCCCTTTCAGGTACCATTGGCATTCACAAAACACCTATTTAGCTGAATTTTAACCTTGCATGCACTGAAATTACATAGGTTCCTAAGCTCTGGTCTACGCTTGGGAGTTATTTCAAAATAACCCCCATTATTTTGAAATAATAAGTGGACTGTCCACACTACCAAGCCCGTTATTTTGAAATAACAGGCTGGTTATCTGAAATCTATACTCCGACTTTCCCTGGAAAATTACACTTGTTTTGAAATAGTTATTTTGAAATAGCAGTAGTGTGGACACTTCACTTGCTGCTATTTCAAAATAACTACTCCTCAGAATAATTCCAAGTAATTATTCCCCAGTGCTTCCTCAGGCTTTAAGTCGAGGTAGTGTATCTAAAATGACAAAGGCTTCCTCAGAGTAATTTTGAGTCTCCCCGGTAGTATGAACATGCTATTTCAATGTTGTTATTTTGAAATAATTTCCTAGTGTAGACATGCCCTACGTTTCCACTAATAAAGCACCTAAATTACTGCCTAGGGGATGTGAAAATTCACCTAAGTCCTGACACCACTAAGCTGGTTGACTGAGGCAGAAGGAGAATTTGAACCCTAGTCTTCTATATCCTAAATGAATGCACTGGATTTTTTTTTGAAAGAGAGAGTGAGAAAGAGAGAGAGAGAGAGAGAGAAATGATTTCATCTGGCCAGGATTTAGGCACCCAACTGCTTCTGATGAATGGAATTTAGGACCATCCTTCTCTTCAGCATCTTTTAGGCTCCCAACTCAATAAGCTGGCTTCTGTGTATCCCTGTTATGAGCATCTAACTCTTTCCCATACAATGAGTGGGGACCTTGGAAGCCTCCCTTGAGGTTGTAAATTACACTGTGCCTCAGGGTGCCCCAGAGTTAGGCATTGCTATTCTCATCATTGCAACCCCAAAATCCCCTATATGAATCTAGCCCTAGGTGCCTCCTGTGAGGAGCTGAATATCCTCAATTCTCCTTACCTTTACTGCTGTCTGAACGTGCTTGCCATTTTGCATGGCTGTGTTAAATTGGTTTCTATTAAAACTTAGAGTAGCTGTAATATTTTCAAAATAAAAATTTTAAAAATGATTATCTAAATGATTGAATTATTTATATTATAATTGCTTATTATAATTGCTTATTAATTGATTGATTTGTATCTTCTTCATCCTCTTGTGTTTCTTCCTATAAATACAGACAATTGAAAAATAATGTTTAGGAGTAAAAGTTGATCTGTAAGCTAAGAAATCAAAGTGGAAATTCATAGCCATTAAACTATAATCAGAAGCTAGCTGACTTTTATATATGTTTGAATACACACCACACAGAGAGATGATGAAAATAAAAATGTTTTTCTGCAGTGTAAAGGTGAATATTGTAGTAGTTGGTTTAATTTTTAGTTTAACAGCACACTGAACCTCTATCTTTCAGTTGGATACATTTATTTCAAGGTACTTAGAAGCTGACTTTTATGAGATTATTTAGGCAGTGATTATTTTTGTTGAGAAATGTGTCCTTTATCCCTCTCTTTCATCCACCGCTAAGATATTTCTGTTTGCAGAATGCCTCTATTTCTGATAAATGACTGAAGACTGACTGCTACACTTTATTAAAAAGTAATAACAATTTTTGTACGCACCCTTCACATTGTAAGGGGGGGACCATGAATCAAAGGACACTGCCTGTCTGGGCCTGATAAATGCATCGTTTACCAGCTGAGGAGTTATTTAGGACTGGCTATTAATTTAAATCACATTTATCTTCCCTGAATGGGGGGAGGTTGCTGTGATAGGACTGTGAATGACCAATGGTGCAGCTAAGTGCACATTATTTATTACTACCGCCTGCAAAGCACTGCACAATATGTTGGATTTTTTTAAAACAGTGCCAATTACCATGGTTAATCTAGTCAGGGCAGTAACAAATTTCTTTCTAATACAAACTACTTTTACACTTGTATTTCTTCTCTTTTAGAAATTAAATGTTTGCTCAAAATTCCTGATCATTCAAAGCAGGGTATTCATCCTTTTCTAGAGTATTATGGACAATATTAGTATCTCTAAGTCTCCTTTTCATTATGAAAGGGGAGCTTTTCACTTACATAGTAGGGTGTAAGTTTCATAAGTGCACAGAAATTACCTAAACCATGATTGCAGGAGATTTTGATTTTTATTTTTGTTCAGACCATGGGAGGTAGATGGAGAAGAAGAGTTATTTTAAAGATTTTTTTTTAATTTATGGGGAGGGGGCAAGCTACACAAAACTGCCATATGCTAATGCCATACACTTGATTCAGCATAGAGAATGAAGATAATTCTGATTTTGAAAGAGAGAGAGCTTTACAAAACCTAGCGAGGAAAGAGATGTGTGACGTCAAAGCTATTGCATGTACATGTTAAACACTGGTCTGGGACACCCTAATAATTATGTGGTCTGACATGTATTTGGGAGCAGATGCTGACTGCTCAAAATGCACCAAAACAAGGTGATGAAAAAGGACAGCTTTCTTTGTGCTTTCATTACACTTATACCAGGATTTAACGTATGACTGGGGTATATATACTGAAAAATCTCCAGGGAGTATGCTGCTAGACTGGGGTATTGTTTCCTAGGGGACAGTGAAAGTCAGTTGTCCCCTCTGGACTTTGCATTGCTTCTCACCAGCCAGTTCTGGAGTGTCTTCCTTGTCATTTAGGGTGTTGTGGGGCAGACCAAGTTGGGCCTCTTAATTGCCACAGTGTCAGCTACCTCTTTGCCCCAAAGGGACACAGCAGCAGGGACCTGGACCACAGCTAGGCACTCAGTGAACCAAGGTCCTAACCCCACCCAGGCCACTGGTGAGACATTTCCCAATCCAACATTCCCACTCTCTGAAATAGGACCAACATGTCCCCATCCTACCCTCTTTGGGATAAGGCCAACTGCTACACCCCCTAGAGCAGCCCCTTGCCCCCCAGAATTGTTCTGAAATGTAGTGCTTTCTGCTCTGAAATAGTTCTGAATCCAGTTCACTATCTTGAGTGAGAAATGATGGCCTAGAAAAGGCAGGATCAGAAGCTATTTGGATGGATTGAGTGTTCTATGTGATGGTGCTCAGAGTGTTCAAAGTGCACCACATAAGTCCTTATAAGAAAGAGGCATATCATCTGTCCCCAACAGGCTGGCCTTTGATTGATATGTTCTCTCTCCTATGGCTGATTTCAAGGAACACTAGTAGGGCACAGAGATGTGTCAAAGAAAATAGAAGGCATTTTGTGTATCCAGCGGGAAAAAAAAGAAAGATGCTGCATCAGCCCTAACTTTCTCCCCACCACTCATCTCCTTTCATGCCTACAGTGCAGTATTGAAGAAAAGCTAGTAATAATAGGTAGCAATGCCCGCTCTACCTGGCCTCAATCCCTGTATTCAGCCTGGCTGTAAATGCACCAAACTTTCCAATCTAGAGTCCCTTCTGGTGTTTCATGTGAACATTATTTTTCTTACCATTTCCCAGCTGTTCATTTCTTCCCCACACAATTTATTTTCTCTGGTGAGTCTGTGAACCTCATTAGTAAGCAGATTGCTCTAAAGATGTTCTCCAGTCAGCAGCAGTGATGCTGGATACCCACACCTATGGATGTCCTTCCTGTGTGCCAGGAATTTCTTCACTAGAAAGAAGTGAACAATGATCATCAGAGTCTAATACAACTGGGCCCTTCTGATGATCCCACACCCATGCTTCAATTCACAGTAATGTATAGTTTGGAACTCATCACTAAAAGAAGAGAATTACTGCCTAACAAAAGTGTTTTTAAAAAATTTTTTTATTGATTGGAACATACAAAGTTCATTTTTTGCGTTAAAGACTGTTTTCTTATCCCACAAGTGTCAGCTGCAGAAAAAAAAAAGAATAGGAACTTTTTTAACTTTTTAAATGGAGTTTTAAAACAGGAAAAGTGTTAGATTTTTTTCATTGTCCTTGTACTGACAAATGGAAGAGCATTTTCCCTCAAATATTCAAAACTAAATCTGCAAAAATTTAACCTAAATAGTTTCTCAAATTTCTGAACAGATTAAAACACAGTCTAAGAATGAGACATCTTAGGCTATGTCTACTTTAAAGCCCACTTTAGCATACTTTATGTCACTCAAAGGTACGAAAATACCATTCCCCTTCGGGGCATAAATTAGTCTGACATAAGCATTTATATGCACTGCACTTTGTTGACAGGAGACCTTCTCCCACCAACATAGCATTTGCTGCTGGAGGAGGTGTCTGTATGTCCATCAGAACAGAGCATCTTCAGTAGAGGCACTGCAGCAGTATAGCCCTATCAGTTCAGCTGTGCTGCTGCAGCACTCTGTGTTTAGACATGGCCTTAGTCAGTCTTGACTTTGTCTGTATCTAGTGCTCCAATAACTATATAAAATATGAAATACATACTAGTATGGTATAGGATTAAATGTAGGTTTTCCTAAATGAATGAATAAAAACTGCATACTGCACCTAAACTGTTTTCTGTGTATGCCATACAGTGCATATGTTTTTGAAAGTTTTACTCTTCTATCTGTTAAGCCAGTTGCCTTCATTTCTATGAGGTCAACTCTACAGAATGCTAGGAGAGAAAAAATATATACCTAACTGTTACAGGAAAGCTAACTGTGAGTCTAGCAGACTAGGTTCTCTACCAGAGTCATTGCCCCCTTTTTCTTTTCTCCCATTCTGCATGTCTTGTATATTTACATGTTTAGCTCTCTGCAGCAGTGACTATCTTTCTCTATTAGTTTATGCAGTAATTAGTACAATAAGGGTTTTTAGGCTCTCCCATAATAAAACTAAGAATAATAAATATAAAATGAGCTAAACATGAAGAAAAAAATATGGAGGTTGTGGTGGATAATCAACTGAACATGAGCTCCCAGTGCAACACTATTGCTAAAAGGCATAATCTGATTTTTGGATGCATAAATAGGGAAATACTGAGTTGAAGCAGAAAGATTACATTTTCCTCTCTCTTTGTCAGTGGTGCACAACAACTGCTGCAATACTCTGTCCAGTTTGGTGTCGTCCTTTCAAGAAGGGTATTGAAAAAATAGATACCATTCAGAGAAGAGTGATGAGAATGATTAAAGAATTAGAAAATAGGCCTAAATGTGAGAGACACAAGGAACTCAATCTAGTTAGCTCAACAAAGAGAAGATTGAGGGCTTACTTGATTGTCATCTTAATTGTCTATGAGACAATCTCTAGAAACTGAAATTAGGCAAATTCAGATAAGAAACAAGGCACAATTGTTTTAATAGTGAGAGTAAGTAATTACTGGAACCACTTATTAAGAACATGGTGGATTCTCAGTCACTTAACATTTTTAAATCAAGACTGGATTTCCCTTCCTGCCCCCCAGAAAGATATGTTCAAATACAACTATTGGATTTCAAACATAAATTCAGCTCAATATAGTGATTCTAGTAAGTAATTAAAGGATATGTTCAAATACAACTATTAGATTTCAAACATAAATTAATTCAGATAAGTCGTATGTTCTATGTTTTGCAGGAGGTCAGATTAGTTTCTTCTTAATATCTGTGAAGTTCTTTGCATCCCTTTAGAAAGGTGGGAATCTCCATATAAAGAGCTAGAAGATTTACTAGAAGACTAGGACTCTAACAGGGTTCAAAAAAGAGCTAGATAGATTCATGGAGGTTAGGTCCATCAATGGCTATTAGCCAGGATGGGAAGGAATGGTGTCCCGAGCCTCTGTTTGTCTGGAAATGGATGACAGGAGAGGGATCACATGAGGATTACCTTTTGTGTTCCCTCCTCTGGGGCATCTAGTATTGGTCACTGTCGTCAGACAGGATACTGGGATAGATGGACCATTGATCTGACCCAGTATGGCTGTTCTTATGTTCTAACTTCAAAGGACACAGACCAATGTAAATTTGAGGGGAAATTCCACTTTTGGGGAAAGAATGGAATGAATGCTTTATATCACTCCACAGCATCGTGTATTCTGAATGGCTACGTCTACACTGGCCCCTTTTCCGAAAGGGGCATGTTAATTTCACAGGTCGTAATAGGGAAACCCACGGGGGATTTAAATATCCCCCGCGGCATTTAAATAAAAATATCCGCCGCTTTTTTCCGGCTTTTAGAAAAGCCGGAAAAGAGCGTCTACACTGGCCCCGATCCTCCGGAAAAAAAGCCCTTTTCTGGAGGATCTTATTCCTACTTATTCAAAGATTCAAAGTAGGAATAAGATCCTCCGGAAAAGGGCTTTTTTTCTGGAGGATCGGGGCCAGTGTAGACGCTCTTTTCCAGCTTTTCTAAAAGCCGGAAAAAAGCGGCGGACATTTTTATTTAAATGCCGGGGGGGATATTTAAATCCCCTGCGGATTTCCCTATTACGACCTGTGAAATTAACATGCCCCTTTCGGAAAAGGGGCCAGTGTAGACGAGCCCAAAAATATGTCACAAATTTTTAGCAACATTTTTGAAAATTATCCTAGTACTATCTATTTTCTGATAAATTAATGGAGATTGCCTAACTCCTAGGACTGGAAGGGACCTTAAAGGTCATTGAGCCCAGTCCCCTGCCTTCACAGCAGGACCAAGTACCATCCCTGATGAATTTTTGCCCCAAATGGCCTCCACAAGGATTGAACTCACAACCCTGAGTTTAGCAGGCCAATGCACAAACCACTGAGCTATCCCTCCCCCCATAGCTAGCTGCATTTGTTTCAATGACAAGGTCTGTAGAGGACTAAGCAGCAGACAACACCTATAATAAATAAGTCTTAAAACCTCTATACATTATTTTAAATATTTTTTCTGTGTGTCACAATTTTAATGATTAATGTCTTAGGACTTTACAGGGCAAGTGCTATGTGCACTATTGGAAAGGAAGGAGTCCCCCATTTCCAGGAGCATAAAACTTCCATTTCTAATCTTTGTAGGCTGCAAAACTGAAAATCAACCTTGTCTTTATTGCAGCACTGACTGCTAGCCATCCCGAATGTCACAGCCATGTCAAGAGGATGAGGAGTGGAGATGTGATACACATTTGGGAAAAGAAGGGACAACTTTTAACTAGGTTGTTTCTCTCTCTCTCTCTCTCTCTCTCTCTCTCTCTCTCTCTCGCTCATAAAAACAACACAGTTATTGTGCTGAAGATGCTTAAAGATTAAAAGTAGTTCTTGTGAGAAGAATTAGGCAGCAAAGTGTAGGTTGGACTGTAAAGATAGATGATAAATACAATTTATCACATGGATATCTTCATCAGATGGGATGCAGATAGATAGATACATATGTGACTCTACCAACAAATATTACTAGAAATGACGTATTCACTTCACAGAGGCTACGTCTAGACTGGCCCCTATTACGGAATAGGGATGCAAAGCAGGCAAGTCAGAATAGGGAAATCCGCCGGGGATTTAAATATCCCCCGCGGGATTTAAATAAACATGGCCGCCGCTTTTTTTCCGGCTTGGGGAAAAGCCGGAAAAGAGCGTCTAGACTGGCGCGATCCTCCGGAATAAAGCCCTTTTCCGGAGGATCTCTTATTCCTACTTGCAAGAAGAAGTTTTTCCAATATCACTAGATAAGGTGTCATTGTTCCTTAGGTATGAATTATATGGATTCATTCTGTAGAGCCGCTCACACCAAA
The DNA here is from genome assembly GCF_049634645.1 of Pelodiscus sinensis. NCBI lineage: Eukaryota > Metazoa > Chordata > Testudines > Trionychidae > Pelodiscus > Pelodiscus sinensis. The sequence continues at coordinate 140,862,581 of NC_134712.1, forward strand.
TAGATCATTTTAGTATGTGAATATTTTCCAAAGATAAACTAGACATGGTGATTAACATGTCACTATAGAAAGAGGAACTTCAGGCAGTTTCAACTTTTAAAGTTTCCAACTCATTCTTCTATTGCAATATAGAAAGGGGCTTGCATCTTCATGGAGGATGCTTGTATTTAATTGCATTAATATGCAGATGCCTTAAGATCAGGGGTACATGGAGACATCTATTATTATTATTTTTGTTGTGATTGTTTAACAATCAGATTACAACAATGCTTAGAGAGAATCCAGTCAGGATCAGGGTCACATTGTATCAAGTGCTACACAAATACACAAGCTATAGTCTGCTCGAGACTGCAAGAGGTGTGCTTCCATGGACTCCCTTTGTGAAGCTGCCTTTCAGTCCCCTGACTCTCACACCTCTTCATCCTACGAAGGAGCATTCTTCAGTGCAAGAAATCAGCACACATGCATCCTGAGGAGAAGAATCTGGACGGATCCAAACCATCATTCTCATGCTGCCGCTAGCAGCCCCTTCCTGGATCATGGAGTTGGAACCCTGCAAGGCCATTTTGACAGGTTAGGGGAGCATGGTACAACCGCCTTGAACAAGCAGAAGCTCGCTGTTGTATAAAGATGAAGAGGAAAACGTTGGGTCCTTTGATATTTTAGTCCATCACAGCCATGAAAGTTGACCTTTGTATTTTTGTTGGGGAATTAAATAGTTAAATGCTTTCCCCGTGTAAATTCTGTGCAAAGCACTTTCAATTTTCAAACCAGCAGATATGTACCAATGTGACAATACAGCAGCTCCTTGCCAAAAATGCAGAATAATCTGTCTATTTATTGGTAGCAGAGCTGCTATCATTTCATGTGGTAGCTTTTCACAATACACAGATGTATAGATTGACTATTCAGGGCAGGAGGATTTGCCCTCTAGAATTTACAGGTCAGCCATTAATGCAAAGAGCAGAAGACAGGTCATCTCTACATATCAGCTATACTTTAGTTTAACTGCCACAGTTTCTACAGACAAATATTTTAAAACCACTATGATAATAATGTGGCTCAGATTTGCATTATGCTATGACTTAAGAATTATGTTTTCTGCATACAGTATAGTTCCAGTTCATCAAGACATTCTGTTCCCTCTCTGAGTAAAAGATATGCAGCCCTATTTTCTAGAGTAGGCCCTAAATATACACTTCAAAATGTAAATGGAAACTTGTATTTATTTTACTGGCATTTATTTGTAAATGTAATGAAGTAAAGAGAAAAAAAGAACATGGTTGAGTTTCTCTTCCCTGTTTTTTCATAAATAATTAAACTTTGTCTGCTAAAAAAAAGGATATTTTTGCTAACTTTTTCACAAAGGCTAATTTCATGTTTCCCCCCCTGTATATCTGATTTCTTCCATCCTTGGTTTATAACAAATACATTTGAACATTTTTGCTTCTGCTCCATCTTCTTCAAACCAAGAGTTACCGATCTATATAACCAATGATATTTTCCAGGATGAGTTTCTGACTGAAGTACTGAAGTTTCACTTTTAGCTGCAATCTATAAGCCTTTCTGCAGCTACATTTCCTGGCAGGCAGTGGCTTGGAATATGCAGTTGCATTGTTCCTTTCGGGTTATGTGTGCAGACCATTTCTAACCAGCATCAATTGCAATCCAAATAATCCTCAGAAGTTGCTTCATTATTCATTAGAAAAAGCAATTTGGCATGCAGTGTGTTATCGACAGCTGGAATCCAATACCCAAAGGTCACCAAAACAAATACCAGAAAGAAAAGGTGTTAAGGCAAATAAAAATACACCTTTTTAATTTTGACTGAATTGATTAAATAACAATTGAATGGTGTCACAGGTCATAAGGCTTTGAGACGTAAGGTCAGCTTAATAGAAAAGAGCCTGGGGCCATGTCACAGGGTATGCTCTGAGGCCTAGAACTGAGGCCACATCATTGTGCTCCTTCCTGCCCTTTCCCCATGTAGTCTGAAATGAAGAAATGCCTAAACAGAATAGAAAACATTCTAAATAGACTAGTGCTTATTGCTGAGGGCTACCCCCTGAGTGAATGCCGCTTAGAACTGATTGCTTTATTTGAAGTGAAAGTACTGGGCTTCTTTCAATAAACAGTTATATAAAACAGGCTGGTCCAAAAAGGAAAAAAAAAATCCTTCCTGCATTACCAATACTGTAATGTATGTGCATCTCATTATTGTTCAAAACAGCTTCTCCATTCAGTCCAGATATTTCAGTGTTTAAATTAAATGAATGCAGTGGGAAATGATGTACTGACAATAAATAGAAACCCAAGTCCATTTGTGTACAGTTTTGAGACTGAAGAGCTACATTACGAGATATTTATACCAATGTATTCAAATTACTAATAATTGGTCCTTTGTGTAGTAATATGTTGGTTGTCATATGTTATAAGCTAGGTTGCCTTAGACAACAGTTAGTCAATGGAATCCAATGCCACCGAGGATCATAAGGTTGAATAGGATAGGTATGTTTTTAAAAGGTGTTAAAAAGTATGACTGATAATATCATGACACATCCAGCAAACTACTTGAGCCTGTCACTAACTGCTAGCATACCAGTAGCTCCAATGATGTTAATGGGACTCCTTACATATTTAGAGGTAAGTCTTTGCTTAAATAGCTTGTTGAAATAGAGCTAGTATAGTATCTAAGGAAACATCAGCTTTGTGATATGCAAGGGCTCCACAGCTACAAATCCTAATGGGTGTATTATGCTGCAGAACAGCAATCAGGAATTATGTCTGGGGAGGTCCTGATCATGCAGAATGCCTTCTCTGTTTTCCAACAGAGGGAAGGCCTCTCTCTCTAGCTGGACACAAATTTCACGGGCATGAACACATCTCCTAATCTTTGGTCTCACAGGTGCAAGACTGAACATCCAGACAGACTGCAGACTCTAATAGATGCAAATTCCTCCCAATGCCGTGGCCACTGTGGAGGAGGGATTCTTAGAAGAAAAACCCCAGTGAAAGAACATCTTGCCCACGGGCATATAAAGGCTTGTTCCTTGTCCCCCTGACTTTCACCTGTGTAGAAACTACTTCTTTCCTTAGGCTAAAGAGCACATGCAATACCAAGAAGGCAAAGAGAGAGAGGTTTGGAATGAACGTAGGAAGCTCATTCATAAGAACTAGGCTTCCCAAGTATCTCTGATGTACCAGAATATTCATATATATTATGGGAGAGAAGAGAAAAGTGAAAATCTGTATTTCTCACATTCATTTCCATGATAATTACAAGTAAAAATGAACTTAAGAATGTTGGATTCAGTGGAATTCTGGTTGTGTACCTGAGTCCGCCTGACATTGCAGGGAAGGAAGATTATTTTAAGTGTGTCTCTACTTCTTGGAATTCCTCTTTAAGGTAGTTTCCCAGCACAGAAGGGGCTGTACAGAGAAGTTAAATCCTCTAGATGCTGTAATATATGACTGCAGTGAAGAACAATGCATATCTCTCTTGTCCCATGCCATGCCTTCACCTTCTTCCAGCTCTTTACCCCACTCATATAGTTTCTCAGGCTAAGGTACCATTCTCCAAGTTGTGGGAATGAATAACAGCACTATCACCCTTGGAAGGGGGAGATCTGCATGTAGTCAGTCTCTTCCAGGCATGGACATTTAATCTATTGTGATCAACCTAAACCAGCAGCCTGCCATACTCTAGTGGAAGGCAGGTATATAGGGCACTGGATAAGTGGTTTTCTCTTTCCAGAGTAAACTACTAGAGCCTGCTGCAATAAAATGAACGCAGGAAAACACCTGGGGCTATTAACTAGATTGTTCCCTCAGGCAAGTCACCCAACACCTGCAGCCAATTACAGCAAGAGAAGTTGCTTTAAAAGGCCTCCCCTAGGTAAGGAGAGATGGAAGACAAAGAGTGATGGACCAAAAGGAGAAACAAGAATAAGTAGTGTGTGAGCTGAGAATTGGTTAAGAGGTACCAGAGGGAGACATTTTGGAGGGGTTGTTTGGGGCAGTGGCCCAGGGAAAAAGCTGCAAAGTTGGAAGGAAAAACAACCTTGACTGTTGCTGCTATTTTAGGGTCCCTGGGCTAGAACTCAGACTAGTGGGTGGGCCCAGGTTCCCTCCAAACCTTCCCTCTTGCCAATACAGAGCCTGTCCCAAGAAGGATTATCAGGGGACTTTCACCCCAAAATCATGGATTAGCCTGTGATGAGTATGGCTTACTAAGCTGTGGACCCTGCCTCCTGTAAAGAGAACGGGGTTGTGTATAGGACCACAGTGAGTTTCTGAGGCTAATATTATCTGCCAGTAGTGCAAGACCCATGGGGCACAGCCAGAACTTGGCCACACTATCTAGTTATGTTACTACTTTCCACACTTGTCTTGCTACATAACTGTAAATCCCTTCTCAGGAATCACATAAACACACTCCTTCTAATCAGCTCCTTGGCTTCCCTTGTTCTGGACTAACTTGCTAAATGGTGTGCTAGGTTTTGGCCTGATCATGCTCTCTCTCTAATAGCTAAATTCCTATTACTTTTAGTGGGAGCAGGCCTTTTGTAATGATGAAAAATGTGATGAGACCATTTCTAACCCATTTTTATTTGTGGCCTGAACTAGAAATGGGCAAGCTAATGCACTGACTCATTACATCAATTAACTCTCAAAAGATAGAAAACATTAAATAAACTACTGTATTCTATACATTTTTGCATGTTAATCCATGATATTTTCAAGTACAATATATAAAATGGTTGAAGCATATGTAATACTTGCATCTGGCTATTGAACTATTAATTAAAATTTTCTTTCTTATGTAAGAAATATTTCAGAAAACAAACACAACTGAAGACATTGGTCTAGTTTCTAAGATGGAATAAATCAACCTCTCATTAATACACTGTGTACCAAAGCTGATTTATACAGACTGAGAATCTGGCCCAAAATATGTTTAACTCTGAAGTTAAGAATAAGTCATTATTTTATTTGGGTTTAGATGAATAAATCCTGTTTTAAGATTGTCCAATTTTCTGCATTTCATGGTATATAAAATTAGGATAAAGGTTTATTTCCCTTTCTATGTGTTTACTTTAGGAAATATCTATGGCTTTAAAAATAATGTGTAAAATATATATAATTATATAAACAATGAATTTCAGGACCTAGTCAGTTCACAAACATCAAAAAGAAAGTATTGAATTCTCAAATGGCGTACCAAAAGTGGGGAAGTCTAAAAATTGTTCAGCAATAGAGAATTTAATGGTACTTTTTAGAAGGGATTTAAAAAAACATATAGGCTACGTCTACACTGGCCCCTCTTCCGGAAGGGGCATGTAAATTTCACGAGTCGTCGTAGGGAAATCCGCGGGGGATTTAAATATCCCCCGCGGCATTTAAATAAAAATGTCCGCCGCTTTTTTCCGGCTTTTAAAAAAGCCGGAAAAGAGCGTCTAGACTGGCCCCGATCCTCCGGAAAAAGTGCCCTTTTCCGGAGGGTCTTATTCCTACTTCAAAGGGCACTTTTTCTGGAGGATCGGGGCCAGTCTAGACGCTCTATTCCGGCTTTTTTAAAAGCCGGAAAAAAGCGGCGGACATTTTTATTTAAATGCCGCGGGGATATTTAAATCCCCGGCGGATTTCCCTACGACGACTCGTGAAATTTACATGCCCCTTCCGGAAGAGGGGCCAGTGTAGACGTAGCCATAATGTTTCTTAAAAGGCCTGTTTTGGGGATGTAGGAAAATTAATGTCTGCAGATGCATCTGAAATACTAACTCTGAACTCACAGAAGATATAATTTTCTTGATCAAAAGTTATTTGGTAGCTATTGGGTGTTCCACTCTTTTGGCAATTGACCTGTTCATTGAGGTGTGAGATTCAGAGTTTCAAAGAAGACTCATCAAGTTAGACATACAATTGTTATGGAATTTCATTTTCTGTTGAAAATTCCAGCTTCAGTCAGGATTTAGGAACTTTTTCTTTTTGAAAATCTTGGATTCCTTGCTTAAAATTGGTTAACCCACATGCAATATACATCCCTCCCTTCTTTCCATATTACATTGCCTTTCAAATACAAGGTTTTATTTTATTTGAATTAGTACAGGCAGATTGCTTCATGACAAATGTCTATGCCAAGACATCTATATATGTATATTTAACTTTTCAATTTCTGGGGCACTTTTCCCTAATCTAATTTTAAATTGTATTTTAATGTATAAAGCTTGCTTTTGGCTCATCCCCTCCCCCCCCTTTAAAATTCTGCTTTGAAATTTAATTGATGTATGCTTTGGAATTTCATTCACTAGTGCCTTCTCAGTAAATAAGCAGAGAGCACCTTTTCCTTTAAGTGGTTTAAGGGTTCATTAGTGTTTGTGTAACCTCTCTTTGAACTTCCTTGACTTCTCTAATTTAGATAACTGAATAAATCCAGTCACTTTCTGGTGAACACTGTAAACAAAGTTGTTTTAAGTAGCCATGTCTATATTCTAAAGTATTTCAGATATTTTTTTAAAGTTTTAATTATCAATGCACTGTGACTGTGTTTGCTCCTGACAAGTCATGACTGCAGTGGCAGGACTTGTGTGAGTAAGATAGTCGCAGTTTGGTTTCTCATTAGTTGATGAAGTAAATAAGAGGACAATAGGGACAGTTTAATCGGTATGCGAAAGCAGTTCTCTCAGGGCCTGATTCTGCAATTTTTGTGCTCTCAAAACACTCAGGCTACGTCTACACTGGCATGATTTTCCAGAAATGCTTTTAACGGAAAAGTTTTCCGTTAAAAGCATTTTCGGAAAAGAGCATCTAGATTGGCACGGATGCTTTTCCGCAAAAGCACTTTTTGCAGAAAAGCATCCGTGCTAATCTAGATGCAGTTTTGTGCAAAAAAGCCCCGATTGCCACTTTAGCCATCGGGGCTTTTTTGCGCAAAACAGTACTGTGCTGTCTACACTGGCCCTCTTGCACAAATGATTTGTGCAAGAGGGCTTTTGCCCGAACAGGAGCAGCACAGTATTTCTGCAAGAACACGGATGATCTTACATGAGATCATCCGTGTTCTTGCGGAAATTCAAGCAGCTAGTGTAGACAGCTGGCAAGTTTTTCCGCAAAAGCAGATGATTTTGCGGAAAAACTTGCCAGTCTAGACACAGCCTCAGGGTACATCTATACAGCAACATTATTTAGAAATAACTTAGTCCACATCTAAACAGCTGGCAGTTATTCTGAAATAATGTCAAAATACTGTCAAACTGGAGAACTTCTTGCTCCTACTCCTGTAACCCTCATTGTACGAGGAGTAAGGGAAGTCGTAGGAAGAGTGCTCTATTTCAAAATAAATGCTGTATAGACATTCTCAATTTTTAAATAAGCTCAGTTTGTGTAGCTTATTTCGAGGTAAGCCCTGCTGTGTAGATGTACCCTCAAGGACCTCTCCATTGCCAGGAAGCCCCTTAAGATGGTACAAAGGAGCAGATGTAATCCCCCAGAAATAATCCTACTGTGGTGGATTCCCTACACGCAGGTACAGAATCGCCTCAACTTTGACGGCACCCTCAAATATGAAGGGTGTATTCTGAGAGAGGGAAGCTGGGAGGACCCCTGGAAAGGACAGATACTACTATACCCTTGAAGTATTCATAGGGATGATTGAAATAGGCCCTCAAACTAGGGAAGCCTAACATTACCCTAACTTGAACTGGAGACTGAACCAAACCCATCAGCCCTTGAAAAGGAGAGGTGAACACCAGTCTGCTTTGCTATGGAACTGGCTCAGATACACTGCAGGATTACGAGTGAAATTCTGGAGCGAAAAATTGAAGTTTTAGTATAATTCAGATAATCCAACATTTACTTATTCCAAGCCTCTGTTAGATGTTCCAATGGACTGGAGACTGTTGGAAAAAATAGAGTCCTAAAAGTGACTGGGATAATTTTATCATGGAAAAAATCATAGAATATTCTTTTAAAAGTATTCTAATGATTTCAGCATATTGGGATTCCTTACAAAATAACCCTTCAAAATCAAACCAGAGACAAGATCATTTTAATTAAGTTGCTTCTCTTGACAGAAGTAGGATCCCATTTGTCTCTGACACAACTGTTTTAGCCATCTCCACTGTTACTCTGTATTACCTCTTGCTTATTTTCTTTGTTCTATTTTTTTACCTTATTTACTAAAAATGGCTACATACAAAGTTAAAAAATTTAAAAAGAGTCTATGAAGAAGTAAGGTTTATATAATTTTGTCTGCACTTGATATTTCCTAATGCTCAGTAGATGGCTGCTTCCTGCAGAAGGTGCAGCAAAATCTTCTCCCATGTAAGGCTGTCCATAATTGTGAAGAGACACTGATTTCCCCAAGCATTGGCTCAGCAGTACTCCTTCGTACCCAAGCCATCAGAAGAGAGAGTACAATGTACTGAGTACATTATCTAGCTAGCTAGCTATGAATAGCTAGCTAGCTATGAATAGCTAGCTAGCTATGAATAGCTAGCTAGCTATGAATAGCTAGCTAGCTATGAATAGCTAGCTAGCTATGAATAGCTAGATACATTCCTATCTACACAAACATTCCTGAAAATCTGAATTCTCTGGTAGACTTACTAGAGAACCAGCACCTTTTACATTAAATATTCACTTTGACTCTTTTATTTGACAAAAATTCCCAGACCACTGCTTCCTTTCACAGTTCAAATGTCAAGCATCCCTTGCACAGTGACCAGGGTGGCGTGTAGGAACAGAGGAAACCCCTAAGCAGAAGTCTTTAACAATGACAAGCCTGGTTAACTCAATGACCACAGTATCCTTTGTCTCCCTTTCTTCAGGTGCTAGCTCCTGCTGACTCAAATTGGGGGAAAAAGTCAACTAGCAGGGCAGCTGGTCATGCATAGTCTGGGGAAAATGCTTTCTTCACCCTTGTGCACAAAGCGCAAAAGGTCCTTCAATTTCCTTTGCAATGTTTTTGTTTTTTGTCTTTTTTTTTCTGATTGACTAGCTTTATATTGATTGAAAAGTCATTTCCTTTGCCCCGTCTTCTGAAAAACAAAATAAATGTTTTCTGTGACCCTAACATCTTAATTCTTCTTTCACAGAGCTGAAGAAAAAGTTCCTGTCAATTATATTGAGGAAAAATTATATTGTTGTTTTGTAGCACTTTTTTTCTCCTTGTGTGTCAAAAGGGAGCAAATGATGCATTAAAAGCCTAAAAGCTGAAATAAAGATTAGGTGTAAAGTGCTATTGATCCTTTTACATAAAGAAGCTAAGACTGATTCCACTTGGCTGTCAAGCTAAATTTTCAGCAAGTTACCCAGACACAGTATTTGAAATTTCTATAGAGGAATCTTTAAAGTGTTGCTGAAAATATCAGATAAGAATGGACAAGACAGCAGGAACAACCATTAAAAATGACAGTAGAATGGCTGAGGTATAGTAGGGTTGCTTCAGGGAGCCAATGTCTGGATGTTCATGTTAGCACTATGAAGAAATAGAATTTAACTTCTCACTTCTTAATATCCTTGCATGTATCTTCCAGGGCGTATTTTGAGAAAGATCCACGCCAAACCATCTGAAAGTTCATGTGCAAACTGGGGAGCATTTTCCACTCAGTGCGGCAGAGGGAAAATGATCAAGGATCTAAATGGAGCTGGACAGGAAATGGTTTGCCTGTCCTACCTCCTTCCTCCCCCACCCCCACCAAAAAAAAAAGTCCTCTTCATGCAGGAATTGAAGATTCTTCTGCTCCTGAGATTTTACCTCACTATAAAGGGGTGGAGGGCTCAGGTATGGATTACTACTATTAAAATCCTTACTCTAATCTCCTACCTGGGTGTTCAGTTTAAGACTATTACTTGCAAGTACCCAGAGGCACCAAACCATTCAAAAGAAACATAAATTCTTCCTTCATACAGTGCTCCCAGGGAAGGCCTTTCACTATGTCAAGTAAGCTCTTTTTCCAGGGATTTTACTTCTCAGACATTGACTCTAACACCCCTTCTTGGCAATATTACTCCTCTCTAAGCGTGCTTGAGATAGGTATCAAGGTCTCTTGCTACCCTCCCCCAACTTGACAAGGCCTCTCTGGCTCAAAATAGTGTCTCTACTTACTCCCTCTTGGTAGCCTGCCAGATTCAGTGTCCGCTCTTGGCCCCATGGGCGGATATACGGCAGGGCGAATGGGGTGGCTGCCCCGGGCCCCGTGCTTCAGAAAGCCCCGCGCATGCACCGTGGTGCCGCTGCGCATGCGCATGGCGTCACTGAGCATGCGCCATGGCAAAGGGGGGCCCCATGGAATTATGCTGCCTGGGGCCCCACAAAACAGTCATCTGCCCCTGCTTGGCCCTCCTTCTTTCTTCCTGGGGACAGTGACTTTCCATCAGTTATAAGCACACAGACCCAGGAAACATGGTAAGCTCCTTGGGAGCTCCTTTTAAATAAATGAACAAACAGACTTTGAAATTAAAAGTTTTAAAATATTTAAATGTTGACCATTTTTATTTTTTATTTTACTTATATTTAGCTAAAATTTTAAAGGAAAATTGTTCTGAATCAGAAAGCCATCATTTTTCATTTTTAAAATGTCAAAGCAAAACATTGACACTTTCTAAACTATTTCTAAAATATATTGCTTTAAAAAAATCCATCAAAATTGATCCTTACTTATGAAAAGTTCAACAAATCAGCATTTTCTGATAATTTTTTTCATTAAAAAATTCCTGAACATCTCTATGTACATTTCTCTCGCCTCATGCTCTACTCAGTCATAGTAGTTATTAGACCACTTTGCAAGCTAGTAAATGTGCACCAGCTGGCAACAATTCCAATGGGACAAAAACTGGTTACTAGTTTAAGATATTCACAGGATAGCCTGCACTGACTATACCTGCTCCTGTCTCCAGACATGCACCCCCTTGCCTTTGGGGTATTTCTTGCACCCCTTGGGGACTGAAGTTGCTTAGAAACTGACTGAATCCCTAACACAGGAAAGAGGACTAGATGCATCACCATTGCACTGCTCTGGTGGTCCAGAAGGCAGGATCTGGTATAAAATCTTCATTCACCCAAGATAATCACATAATCTTTCATTCTTCATATAAAAGAAACAAATAAGCCCTGATATCTTTCTTCTGCTCCTGGCATATGATAACAGGAATTTCTGAGGAGTAATTGTAACTGCCACATGGTTGATTTTGAACCTGGGGCCACTGGAGCTTAGTGTAGGAGCTAGGGATGTAAAGTGTAGTTGATTAACTGATAAGCAAAAACATATAGGTTAATGCTATAGACTACACGCATTCCTCCCCAACACACACTTGCCAGTAAATTTTTTAGCAGGCTGGCCAGCAGCCTACCTCAGTCCTGGCTTGCAACAGGTCCTGCACCTACCCCCTCTGTGGTTCTGCATTAGGAACTGGACAGGTAGGCAGTCTAGCTCAGTTCCAGCTCGTGCTGGGTCTTGGAGATCAGACCACCCTCTAGACAGGGGCTGCTGCCACCTTGCTCTGCTGCTTCTTTATTAGAGGCAGCAGTACAGGGCGACAGGCAGCCAGTCTACCAGGGAAGCTGCTTTTAAACTGGCTTCCCTCATGGAACAGCTCCCACCTGGCAGGGGTCTTCCTGGGAGTGAGATCAGAGCACACTGGCTTCTGGCCCTGACCCCAGGGACTATAGAATAGTCGACTACCCCAAAAAAATTCATGAGATTACTAGACTATTCAATTAACTGACATTTAACATCCCTAGTAGGATCCTCTACAGCTTGAGCTATAAAGGCAGCCTGCACTCAGCTTGCTCTACAGAGCTCCTTTGTTATCGCTTGCTGTAAGTGGTCTAAGTGCCACTACATAGCATGATTATAGCATATCACTTCACAGATTATTGAAAACCTCTGGATCTCAGAAGGCAGCTGAAGGAGATCTTCTTGTCACATCAGCAGCAGAAAACAGGTTGCGGAAGATACCAGAGGTGAACCATTGGAAAGGTAGGTGGTACAATGCGGTGGGGGTTGTGTGTGTGTTGATTTTATGAAACATTAAACAACCTCCTTTAGGAAGAGGGTTATAATACTTGTAGGCTATGTCTAGACTGCAAGCCTCTTTCAAAAGAGGCTTTTTTGAAAGATACTTTCGAAAAAGTCTCTTTCGAAAGAGAGCGTCTAGACTGCACGCGGAACTTTCGAAAAAGCAAGCCGCTTTTTCGAAAGAGCAGCAAGTGAGTCTGGATGCTCTCTTTCTAAAAAGCCCTGTTTGCTTTCAAGAATGCCTTTTTTCGAAAAAGCACTTTCGAAAAAAGGTGTTCTTCCTCGTGCAATGAAGTTTGCCATCGAAAGAAAAGCCGCGTTCTTTTGATTTAATTTCAAAAGAACATGGCTGCAGTCTAGACGCAGGTGAAGTTTTTCGAAAAAGGCTACTTTTTTCGAAAAAAACCCCTGAGTCTGGACACAGCCGTACAGTCCTATTTCAACAATAGAGGAACCAAACTTCTAATTTATAAATTAGACTAGTCAGGTGGTGTCAAGCTAGTAGTAAAATAACAGCGTGTCAATAGGAGACTACAGTACAATCATTTAAACATATCACTCAGATTCAAGGTGTTATGGAGAGAGAGGATCAAGACATTAAGGCTACATCTAGACTGCAAGCCTCTTACAAAAGAGGCTTTTTCGACTTTACTAGACTACAACCAGTACTTTCAAAAAATCAAGTTGATTTTTTTTGAAAGAGAGCACCCAGGCAGTCTGGATGCTCTCTTTCGAAAAAGCACAGTTTGCATTACATAGCTCCTTTTTTCAAAAAAAAGCGTTATTCCTTGTAAAACAAGGTTTTCCACAGTTGAAAAAACTGCCACATTCTTTAGATTTACTTTCGAAAGAACACAGCAGCAGTCTAGACGCAGGGGAAGATTTTTTGAAAAAAAGGCCACTTTTTTTTTTTTTTTGAAAAAACCCTGTAGTCTAGACACACAAAGAGACATTAAAAAGCAGACCACATTCTGATAAGTAAAGGTAAACTAATCCTTGAACTAAAGGGAAATTGAGATCAATGGATATATAATAGAAGTTATGAAATGTAAACAACTGAAATGGGAAGCTAAATGTATGAATTAAAATACTATGACTAGTACAGTTATAGCTAGTAAGGAACAAAAGGAATCCTGGAGGCAACATAGGTCCCTGATCAGATCAAAATAATAATGTTGATGATAATGATGAGAGGCAGAAATATTTTAAAAAGTTCTATATTTGCCAAGAAGCTAGATAAGGTATTTATATTACAGAATAATGAAATATTTGTTTTCAAACAATAAAGGAAGAGGTAAACAGCTAATATGCAACATTACCTATAAAGATTTAAAGGATGGATATATAATTAATGCCAATCAATGGTTTTGTTTTGTTTTGTGTAATGGACCTTGCCATTTTTTATTAAGACCACAAAGCATTCTAACATACATCCATTTTGAATATTTCAATGTTTTAATTCAAAATTACAGAATGGATTAAAATAGATTACCAAATAGATCTTTATATATAATTGTTAATGAGAAATCATCATAAAAGAATATTTCTAATGATATTCCACAGAAATTGAGTTCTTAATCTACTGCAGATCAAAATCTTTATTAAAGATGTAGAAGAACAAATAGAACTGAAAGTAAAGTTTGAAAATGACAATGCTTATTGGAGTGATAAATCATGAGATGGACAAATCACTGTAATCTGGATCACTTGGTAAACTGGACACTTTCAACAATATGTATTTTTGAAAAGCAAAATTCAAGGTCATGCATCTTGGAGTGCAGAATGTAGGCCAAGAGTGGACAATAAAATGGTGGCAGTTCACCAGGGTTATTTACCAGCTGCTCCACTAAAATGGGTGATCGTGGCTCCCATTGGCCAGGAATGGTGAATTGTTGCCAATGGAAGTTGTGATCCCTTGTACGTGCAGAGGTGCCGGTAAATATGGTAGTGTAGGAGTCCACCAGGGAGTAACCCTGGCAGACTGGATCCAGCCCACAGGCTGGTATTTGCCCACCACTGCTTTAAGCTATTCTTACTAGACAGGTCTGGAATTTAGTAACTCTGAAAAAAGATTTGACCATCACCATGGTAACTGGATGAACAATTTATTCATCAGTATGTGTTACAATATCTTTTCCAATGAAAATGATGGTAAGTATAGTCCCCTACTAAAGGTGCCTCTGACTTTTCTGGGAGGATCCTGTATGCTGCAATCTAGCACTAGAGACTACAACTCCCACGAGCCCTTGCAGAAACTAGGAAGGGAAGGCTTATCCAGGCACGTGGACAGAGAATCTCATGGTCTGGGATTCTCCATTTTGGGACCAAAGGCTGGCTATGGAGGAGCCTTATCCAGTCCAGGAGCTGTTATGTTGCAGCTACAGCCTGGGACTGAGAGCCTCTGGGACTTGGATCTAGCAGGCTGATTCTGGGGCAGCTGGGGAGAGGAGAGACTCTGGCTGTGCCTGTGGCTCATAAGGACTACACTAAAACCAGAACACAAGAGGAGGCTATAAGTAGACAGACTCTTTGGCAAAGTGTTGCCTAGGACAGACCTCAGAGATTTAGACTAACTCTTGGTCCCAAAGCTTCAGGGGGTAGCCAAGTTAGTTTGTTACAGAAAAAAAATAACAAATGGTCTGGTAGCACTTTATAGATTATCAAAACATGTAGATGGAATCATGAGCTTTCATGCCCACAAAGAAGTGGGCTGTGCCCACGAAAAGTCATGATACCATCTACATGTTTTGTTAGTACTTTATAGACTATCAGACCATTTGTTGTTTTTCTCGGTTCCAAAGAGAGGCAGAGTATCCAACCCAAGTAACCAGAACTGCTGGCATTTGGTGGAGCCTACTCCAGTGGCAGAGGGAGTTTGCAGCTGGCTGCATAGCTTGGACTTACACACCCAACCCACAGAGAACCTCCACTCCAGCTGTAGATCTTCAAGCATGGCCATACAAGCAAGTGTCTGGGACTTCTGAGTCCAGAGAAGTGCTCACTCTGGGGTGGGATAGATGGTAGCAGTGCAAATGCCAGCTAGATAAGTTCCTATTACTTCTGTGTATTTTGTTAATTGATTTTATTCACTGTTAATCTGTTAAACCCTGTTTCTTTAAGTTAAGTAAAGGTGTGTTCATTCTAATGTAATCAATTAGACGTATATTTATAATTTGTAATTATTGTTCTGGAATTAGATCCAGATTATTGCTGGAATAATTTTATTCCTGGAGGCTCCCAAGGCACACCATTAAATGTGTCTAGAGCCAGTCAGGTGGAGGTACCGTCATTGTATATTCTGCATGAGCAAGGGACTGCATCAAGGGGTGGATAGGGAATCCCCAACTAAACAACATCACCACTGGGGTACTCAGGATCTCCTTTTATGTTAAAAACATCAGGTTCCCAGGCACTCCTGTGAGTGTGACCTGCTCCCGAGTAACCCTGGGAGGAAAAAGGGCATTACATAAGGATTGTTAGCAATCTTCACTGAATCTAGTTATGGAAGATATAGGAAGCACTGTATATACTGCAAGCTGAATTGAGTGTGTATTGTTTAGCCAGCAGAGAGAAGAATCTGAGAGAACATAGGGTTTGAAGAGAGAGTCAACATAGTCAGATATTTCTGCTATAAGAGTGCCAATGCCTGAGATGATGGGACATCTGGGATTTCCAGGTTTATGGATATTCAGTGGCAGATACAATGCTCTTGGTCAAGGCTCTGGGGTATGCTAGTGTAGATTTGGTCCCAGGGTATAGCAAGGAGATTCTTGAGCAGATGGTGCAATTTCTTTTGGTATGCTGGCACTATTCTCCTATCCAGATTATTCTCTCATCTGTTGAATTACATTTATAATTCTTATACTTTCCTTTTAAACCTTGCAAAATAGTATCTCGGCCTATATCTATGATCTTGTTTCTTGTTACTTTACACTTCATCATCTTCATTCTTCCAATGATACCAAGTTTTGTACTACATTTTTTGTACTTCATTTTTTAAATCTTCTGTTCTTTTCAACGAGAGTACTTCCAAGATGGACTAAAATAGGGCATTGGTCACTCTAAATTCCATTAATCATTATTAAATTATTGAATGTGTGTTGATATAAACATTTGTGGATGTGTTTATATTTTTACACATATCAGTGATCACATATGGAAATTGAATTTATTCATAAAAGGTGTATTTGTTGTTCATTATTTTCTGTTCATCACTCAGTACTTCCCTTCAGCCTGTCAGTGAAGAAATAGAAATTTCAGTAATAATAGCATGTGATTCAGATCACCCACAACAAATAATGAATAGTGTTCAACCCCACATATTTTAATGTGTTGAAATTCTTTTCACAATTAAGAATATTGAAAAAAAAACAAGAAAATCCTCCTTGAGTCACAGATAGGCTATGCAAACACACACGCTGTTATGAGTAGAAAGCAAATGATTTATTATGAAAATTTTACCCAACTCTACTACCTCTTACGCTTGGAAACCTCACTTTTGGAAAACTCTTGCATTTTCTTTTAACCCTTCCCAAAACTACTTCTGCCCATCCCACAAATTCTACCTTGGTAAGTCATCTCACATGGAACCATTTTATTCATGATGCTCTTCCAAACATCTGTGCAAGGCTCTCCTCTCCATCCCTGTGTGGGTTTTTTCCCAGAGATCTATGAAGAGATGTCTCACTTATGATAGATGTCCACAACTACCTTCCTATTGGTATGGGCACCCATCATGCCTCTATCTGCTATATGTACCTGGGTGGCCCATTAACAGCAATTTTCTAGGGCCTTGAACATCACTTGTCATAGAGATAGACAGCTTCAGTCACCTTCCATATTTAGGAGACCCAGAACTTCAAGAAGAAACTTTTGAGGAACAAGGAGTTCTGGCTGCAGTGATTTCTGCACCAACTCATCTCTAGACAAAGCTGCTCTGTCACCTCCTTCAAACCTGGCTGGTGATTTCAAGCAGCCCCAGGACCATATCAAATGAACTGTGGATTTTTGGCAGATTCTTCATGAGAAGGTTAAAGAACCACATCATAAGCTGCTTGACGTCCTTCATATAACTTCATCTGTTCACATTGTTCTGACTGTTAACAAAAGCCATCCTGGACCCTGCACAGGCTATCAGGCACAACCTGGCCACAATTCCATCCACATGCAGAAAATGGCAAAAAAATATTGTATTTATCATTCATTTTTTTAGATTCATTGATTTCCCTACATTTGTATGCTGATTTCATTATTTTTAATGACAAATTCCACTAAAACTGGTTTGTGTAAAATGGTGTCCTGTAGAGGTCTTGTGAAACATTGAAACTGTATTACACCAGAGAGCCTTGGAATAGGTTCTCTGTAACTTTAGCCTTCCTGTGAACCTAATGAATGAGGTTTGAATGTCATGATCTGTACTGCCCTCAGGATAGTAATCCTAGCTCTCTCCTCATGTGGAGAGGATCCCTGTACAAGGATCAGTGACAACCAAATGACCTAGGTCACTGATTTCTACTGAATTAAATTATTGCTAAGGACAAAAAGAAAATATATCCTTCTTTTTTTGTTTAGTTATTCCATTAGGAGTAAAAATTGTGCAATGATTAAAAGCAACAGTTATATCATCTGTACTCTGCATGGGCACTTCTTCATGCATTAGTAATCCAGGTTTTCAATAAAATCCTCATCTGCTTTCAGCTGACAATTGTTTAACTTTTCTTTACACCGAGGCTCATGTTCTTTTTGCAGAATGACAAAGCTTAATGGAGGTGTTGTGAAATGCTTTCATTGAAGGTCTGTTTTAATTATAGATGTCCTGTGTGACAAGTTCTTCTTTAGCATATGTTCCTTCACTCCAAGAACACCAGTTTAAATCAATGATCAAAGAGAAGTTGAGAGAAATGTTGTGTTTTAATAAATTCAACCTTCCTCACACTAGCACATGTGATTCCTTTTGTGTATACGTAGATAATATTGACACCATATGCAAACTATTTGATTATTACAAACATCAAAGCTAGGGCCAAGTTATCCACATTCACAGGTCATTCCCATCTCTTTCTTTTTATGGCATGGGCCTGAATACTATTTCAGCACCTCTCCTTTTGCTCTTTCTGTCTGTACAGAGTTTAAAGGATTGTCCCAATTAGAAAATTTGAACCTACATAGCTAAACTTTGTTACAAAAATC
Organism: Pelodiscus sinensis; assembly: GCF_049634645.1. Lineage (NCBI taxonomy): Eukaryota > Metazoa > Chordata > Testudines > Trionychidae > Pelodiscus > Pelodiscus sinensis. The sequence continues at coordinate 140,880,790 of NC_134712.1, forward strand.
AATTTTTGAAATTTTAGTATCATCTTTTTGCTACTTTTCCATTATTTTAGCAGGTTCTCAATTATTTTCCAAAAAATTCTTGGGTTTTACAAAAAGTATTACGCTGTTTTCTATGATTTTCACCCTACTTTTGTATCATCCAAATACATAAAAACAACTTGTTTTATTAGGTAAATACAATACATTGCAGTAGAGGTGTGTAATACATTAGTCTGTGTGTATATGTAAAACTACCTATTGAAGTAAGGCTATGTATTGATCTAGAAGATACACACACACACACACACACACACACACACACACACACACACACACACAAACTCTGAAGGTGGTGATCATCTGAAAGTACTTGATGAATCTCATTCCTCCCATGTATACATTTTAAAGCATGTCACTTGTATACATGTGTGGACAGAGTTGGCAATGGGATTTATTGCAGGGGTGGCTTAGGGTTAATATGATTGAGCTGTGCTGCATGGTTACTGGAAATAATTTGTTTCAGGTTAGGGAATCGTCTATAGGTGAAGACTGGTCTGTCCTCCAAGGCCTGTGAGAGTGAGGGATTGTTTTCCAGGATTGGTTGTACATTGTTAATGATATGCTGGAAGGGTTTAAGTTGGGGGCAGTAGGTGATAATTAGTGGATGTTCTGTTATTTTGTTTGTTGGGTCTGTCTTGAAAAAGCTGATGCCTGGGTACTCCTCTGGGTCTGTCAATCTGTTTCACTTCCCTGGGTGGGTATTTAAGTTTTAAGAATGCCTGATAAAGATCCTGTGGGTGTTTGTCTTTGTGGGATTGGAGTAAATTTGGTTGTATTTTAGGGCCTTCTCATAAACAATTCCCTGTGAAATGTGTCCTGAATGGAAGCTAGAGGCATGTAGGTAAGTATAATGGCTGATAGTTTTCCAGTATAAAGTGGTGGAAATGAAGCCATAATTTAATTGAACTCTATTGTCAAGGAAGTGGATTTCTTGTATGAACTGGTCCAGGCTACAATTGATGGTGGGGTGGAAGTTGTTGAAATCTCTGTGGAATTCTTCAAGGGTCTCCTTCCCATGGGTCCATACGATGAAAATGTCAATGTAGTGTAAGCAGAGCAAGAGCAGTGGGGACAAGAGCTGAAGAAACATTGTTCAAGGTCATCCATAAAGATGTTGGCATATTGTGGGGCCATGCGGGTGCCCATAGCTGTACCGGTGACTCGAAGATATAAATTGTCCCCAAATTGGAAATAGTTGTGTGTGAGGACAAAGTGACAGAGTTCAGTCACCAGGTGTAAAGTGGCATCGGGGTAGTGTTCCCATCATCGTGTGCAGGAGGAATAACAGGTAGTTTGAACTAGGGCTTTAGTTTGAACTACCGGGTCCCTGCCGCGTGTAGACGTGGGCAGTAAGTCTGGACTTGTAAATTTCAAAAAATGGTGACCGTCCGGGAAGATGCACATCAAGCATGGGATATTTAAATCCCGGGCTTGATTTGCAACTTCAAATGCCTACATTAGCCTCCCTAGTTTGAACTAGGGGGCTAGTGTAGACATACCCCTAATCATTTTGGTTGTTCTCCGCTGGACCCTCTCCAATGCGTCCATAGCCTTTTTGTAGTGGGGGGGTCCAGAACTGAACACAATATTGCAGATGTGGCCTCACGAGCTGAATAAAGGGGAATAATCACATCTCGGGATCTGCTGGCAATGCTCCTTCTAATGCAACCTAATATGCCATTAGCCGCCTTGGATACAAAGGCACACTGTTGACTCATCTAGCTTCTCATCCACTGTAATCCCCAGGTCCTTTTCTGCAGAACTACTACTTAGCTGGTTGGTCCCCAGCCTGTAACAATGCTTAGGATTCTTCCATCCCAAGTGTAGGACTCTGCACTCGTCCTTGTTGAACCTCATCAGATTTCTTGTGGCCCAATCCTCCAATTTGTCTAAGTCACTCTGGACCCTATCTCTGCCCTCAAGTGTATCTACCTCTCCCCCTAGCTTAGTGTCATCTGCAAACTTGCTGAGGGTGCAATCCATTCCCTCATCCAGGTCATTAATATAGATATTGAACAAAACTGGTCCCAGAACCAAACCTTGGGGCACTCCGCTAGAAACCGACTGCCATCCTGACATCAAGCCGTTGATCACTACCTGCTGCGCCTGACCTTCTAGCCAGCTTTCTATGGTAATCCATTTATCCAATTCACATTCCCTTAACTTGCATTTGTATGTGTTGACTGAAAAATTATGATTTTCCTTGCAGCTAAAATGCTCAAGACACTCTTTATTTTTTTTCCTGCAACTTTCATTTTGTTTTGTTTTGATGAACAATTATTGCCTATAATGCTCTTGCAAAACGTTGTCATTAAATACAAGATGAAAATGTTGTATCTGCTTTGATGTAGCATCTAATACTTTTAACTGAAGAATCACTGTCTCAATTTGTTAAACTGTATGCATTTAATGTAAGAAACATTTATATATGGATCAGAAAGAAAGATTAGCTGTCTAAAATGGAATAAAAGTAGGCTTAATTATTTTACATATTGAAACATTAGCACACATGCAGAACTGATTAACAGACTAGTACTGTGCAATGTGAATGTGACATATCTTAACAAAAAAATCATTGGTGGTTAAATATTTTGGACATGATTTATAGAAGAGCACACAGACATACATTGAGGGTTTCATTGCACATTTTTTTTTCATGCACAAGAGCCTATTTTTAAAGTCCCATATTGTGCACAATATTTTTTTCATTGAAAGCTCTGCACATGCATGGCTCATACTCCAGACTGTGTATTCACAATGAATTGTGTATGCACATGAAAATCTAGAGATTTCAGTGAAGTGGGTTGATATGAACAAACAAAACACTGTGGATTTTACACAGACTGACACACCATTCTAGAGAAATATGGCTGCACAAAGACACGAACTTCATACGTTTTAAGAGTCGTCATTGTTCTTCTTGTTCTTATCCTTACTTGTTTTGTAAAGTGACTACAGAATCTTCTTTCCTATGCAAGACACAATTAAAGATAAAGCTTACTTCAACCTAAAACTATGGTTTTCAAAATTTTTCTTAGAGCTCATTACCTTTCCCTCCTACATTCTCTTGATCTTCTTCATTAACAATTGTGTAATATCCATCTTTGATGCAATAAATATTTTGTACTTAAATAAAATTAATGGTTGCTTTTACTTTTCTTTTAGACCTATCATCATGTAATCAGCCAGATCATTGCAGATTATTTGCAAGTGTTCTTTGGACCTGAAGTGGCCCTCATAACACAGTTTGAGAACTGCAAAATAATCAGACAAGGCCACACTGCATGACACGATGGAGGGCCAAGGAGATTGAGGTAATATCTTTTATTGGATTAACTTCTTTTATTGAGAAATTTTTGAGCTTAAACAGAGCTCTTCTTTTTTGCCAATGGATAATTTGCAATGATAACTTAGAACTTTCTAACAATATGGATGGTAGATACTTCTGGAGGTCTGCAGTACCAAGAGTAGACTATAGCCAAGCAATGGTGAGTTAGGGATACTGCAAGATTTCAGGGAAAACAAATCTGGAGAATCAAGAGTGTTGTTGGTACCATGTCCACTGTCTGAGCCTAAGTGAGCTTGCTGAGGGAGCTGATGGTATTGTGGTGATCAAATGCTCTGGAAAGAGTCCAGGTGGCAAGAAGCAAGCTTCCTTTGCATCCAGTGAAAAGAAGAGCTCTTTTTGCTGCCTCATTCTATAGATGGTACCAGTGACTTTTCAATGCCACTTTGATACCTTTAGGTTTAACAATGCTCTTGTTATCTAAGGGTATATCTACACTGCGAAGTTAATTTGAAATAACAGTCGTTATTTCAAATTAACTTTAATAGTGTCTATACATGCAAACCGCTATTTTGAAATTAATTCGAAATAGCGGAGCGCTTAATTCAAATTTGGTAAACCTCATTCTACGAGGAGTAATGCCAAATTCTAAATAGCTATATTGAATTAAGTACTGTATAGACACTTAATTTGAAATAGGGAACCTCCAGCCCTTCCCAGAGAGCTCTGGTGGCTACTCCGTGCACAACCAGGAAAACTTATTCTAATCTCCCCCAGCCCCAGAGCCATTAAAGGGGTACACCCTGGCCACAGTGCCTGTGCCAGCTCCAAGCCTGCCAGCCCAGAGCCAGCGGTGGCCACCGGGGCCCCTGACCCAGGGACCCCAAAACATGAGCCAGCAAGCCACTGGCAGCCAGCCCTCCACTGCTCCCCAGGAGCAGTCTGCCAACTCCCAGGAGTCTGACGGGGCTGGAGAAAGCAGATGCCTTTGTGGTCCAGGGTAGAGATCATGGACCTTCTTCAAGTTTTGGGGGGATGCCCCCAACGTCCATGATCTCTGTACTAGATGGAGGAATGTGGCCATCTGACAGGATAGATGCCAGACTGGCCACCAAAGGCCACATGCAAACTCAGGAGCAGGTATGCATGAAAATCAAGTTGAATCGGCGAGACCCCCCAACCCTGGGCCCTGAGCTTCCCCTCCCCCTTCTCCTTGCTTCCCCCTTCTAGCTCCCTCCTCCCAGGTTTTCCCCCTGCCCTCTCCCACGCTCTCTCTTCCCCTCTCCCACCTTCTTTTCCCAGTCTCCCCAGAGATACATCCCCCCCCTAGTTCTGTTCAATAAACCCAGTTTCTATTTTTGAACATACCTGTCTTTTGTTTGACATCAGGAAGGGGGGTTAGGGAGGAGTAAGTGGAAGGACTTGATAGAGGAATGGGGCACGAGCCCCTGGTGGGGAGGACTGGTGAGGGCTCCTCGCAGTGGACGCTCTCCTGCAGGGACTCCTGGATCCTGACAGCCCCCTGATGGACCTCCCAGATGGCAGCCTGCAGCAAGTGTAGTGGGGCTGATGGCAAAAACCCCACGAGATGCACCATTGTGCTCAGGGGCAGCTCTGGCTCCATGTGGCTTAGTGCTGTGGTGTCCCAAGTGCGAGCACTCAGGGCACTTCAAGACACGACTGCTTTGCTGTCCCTCATTGAGGTAGACAAGCAAGTGGGGAACCCTGAGAACTGTCTGTCCAGGATGGGGGTAGGTCCCTTTTAGCACAGAACTCAGTTAGCCTCAGGCAGCAGCCCAACACAAGTCCTAACCTGATGCCCTGCCGGCACTGGTTCCGGCCAGCCTTAACTTCAGCTCAGGGTCTACTCACTGTGGACGCGCTATTTCGAAATACTTTTTGTATATAAATGCATTATTTTGAATTAGCTTAATTCAAATTAACTATTTCGAAGTAAGTTAACTTGAATTAACGCTGTAGTGTAGACATACCCTAAGGTATTAACATCCTGGGTGGTACCAAGTCATAGAGCAATGGATGTCAACGAAGCTGGAGTCATCAACTATCATGGCTTTTCTGTAGAAAACTTGAAACAAGGAAGTTTTGGGCTTTCGGAAGTCTTATGAGAGGAATCTTGCATAATCTTCTCAGATGTCCTTGAGGAGTATGGCTCAGACAGTGGAGGAAGTGGACTTGGCCAGAGATGAGTGTAGAAGGAGGGTACCATGACCATGGTTAGAAGCCAGCCACAGCAAGCTCTCCATGAGGAGATTAAGTCTGATTTCATTGTTTTTTCTGTCTTTAGATTCTAATCCCAGACAGAAGATTCACTTTGGGGAAATATGAGATTTGCGGAGGTAATGGATGCCCGGGAAGTGTCTATTACTTTCTGTGGTTGACTTTTAGTACAAAAGGCAACATTTGAAACATGGAGAACTCATCAGGCCTTCCCAGTAATGCAAATCTCCTCAGAGAGGAGAAACTAAGTAAAGAGTAACAATTCTTAAAATCATTAAGAACCCCCCCCCCCTTTTTTTTTTTTTTTTTTTTACAAACGGAGGTTTTCTTAACTAGAAATGCTAATTACTACTAAGAACAACTATAATGAACTAACTGCTACATACTAAAGAGACACAGTTGAAGTAAAACCCAGTACAGAAAACTGCTAAGACTCTGTCTCGGGCTGAAGGGTTTGAGAAAGAATGCTATGAAATAACAGCTTGGAGAATAGGACTGACTAATGTACAAGTGCTTGCTAAATGAACACTGCTATGAGAAAATTCTGTCTAATCATTAGGGAGCACAAGCACACCTAGGCTGTCTACACTGACGCGTTCTTGCGTAAAAATGGCCGCTCATGCGCAAAAACTTGCCACCTGTCTACACTGGCTGCTCGTTCTTCTGCAAGTAAACTGACATTGTACTGTAGAAAATCAGAGCTTCTTGCACGAGAACTCTGACACTCCCTCTCAGGAATAAGCCTTCCTGTGCAAGAGCTCTTCCAGAAGAGGCTGTGTAGACAAGCAACATGAATTTCTTGCTCAAGAAGCCCCTGTGGTTGAAAGCTCTGATGGCCATTTTTTGCACAAGAGAGTATCTACACTGGCATGGTTGCTCTAGCGCAAAAGCACATGCCAGTGTAGACGCTCTCTTCTAGAATTTTTCCAGAAGAACTCTTCCACAAAAGATTCTTGCGCAAGAAGCTGACAGTGTAGACGTAGCCCTAGAGGGGAACATTTCAATGTCTTGAGAGCATAGTATGAAGCAAATTCACAGAGACGCAGAGCAGCAAAAATGATCCAGCTACATCAGTGAGTAGGACAGCCACCATTACAAAGAACTATTTTCTGCTGGTCACTGTGGCTATGTCTAGACTGCAGGCTTCTTTCGAAAGAGGCTCTTTCGAAAGCATCTTTCGAAAGAGCCTCTTTCAAAAGATTGCGTCTAGACTGCAGGCGGATCTTTCGAAAGAGAAATCCGCTTTTTCGAAAGAGAGCACCCAGCGAGTCTGGATGCTCTCTTTCGAAGACGGCCTCTTTACATTGAAGAACGCCTTCTTTCGAAAGAGGAACTTTCGAAAGAAGGCGTTCTTCCTCGTGAAACGAGGTTTACCGCCATCGAAAGAAAAGCCGCGTTCTTTCGAAATAATTTCGAAAGAACGCGGCTTGAGTCTGGACGCAGGGGAAGTTTTTTCGGGAAAAGGCTACTTTTCCCGAAAAACCCCCTGAGTCTGGACACGGCCTTAGTGCCAAACAGAACCCAGTCAAAAAAGTGAATAATAAAGTTGAAACTACAACAAGAACAAAAGTCATATATAAAATTGATTCGGTAGTAGCAAAAACATCAACACTTTTCCTTCAGTGATAGGGGCTGTGTGAAATAATATACAGCCATTGAAAGTCTAAAATTGTCTTCTGAATCAATGCAGAAGTTTTCCACTTTGAGCGTGAATCAAATGACTATCCAATGATGAGTTACACATGCACCTGATGACAGAGCACTAAAGTTCAAGGACACTGAAGAAATCACTCTACTTCTCCCTAGTGAGAGACAAATCTATTGATTGCACATTTACAGCTTCAATGCTTTTTTTTTTTTTTTTTAAACTTTACTTTCTGGAATAACAACAGAATTTGATGTGTATGAAGAGCTTGTGGGTCTGGCTGCATTTCAAGGCCGAACAAAGGGCTTTGACTTTCTTGAGATTCTTTTGGAAAGTGTTATCTCTATGTTTAGCTTTGTCTAAACTTGCCGGTCCCTCAAACATGCTACCCTTCTGATGGCTGGAGGAAAGAATAACACAATACCTCTTCTTGTTGTCCATTGAGATGATCCAAAAGAAAAACTAACTCATTCTACTGTATTACAAAGTAACAAAATAGACAGGATGGGGAAGGAAATTTAAGCATCAGTGATGTCATAACTCTAGTCATCACTGCATCATTATGCTACATCCATTTTCCTAGAGGAAACTAAAGCTGAATATGGATATCTGCTGTATCACTCTGTAGCCTCAAAACATATTTAATCTGTCTACATGTTTCATAATGTGTGTGATACAGAAGGGCCAGAGAGCAACAGGAGAGTGGTCAAAGGGAGGTATGTAAGCTCTAGGAAAATCAAGTGTCTTATCTCCTGGGGGCAGAGCCATTCCTGCCCCCACCCTACCTTTTCCTGCCCTTCCTCCACTCCTGCCCCACCCACTCCACCCTTTCCTCCAAGCCCCTTCTTCTGAATGATGCTGGGAGCTGACAGAGCAGATTGGGCAGGCGCCAAGTTGCTCCACTTCCTGCTGCTGCTCGTGAGAGCAGTGACGTGCTCAATCCCTGCTGCCAGCGCCAGGCCCCCCACTAAACCTCCAGGCCACTCCTGGTCCAGTGCTTCCATGATCCCCTTAAGTGCAGGGCTCCCTAATGCACAGGACCTGAGGTAATTAACCCAAACTGCCCTATGGATGGGACGGCTCTTCTTGGGGACTAGGGAAAAGGTTACTACAGGGTAATTGGAGCATGTGGAGACAATTAGTTCCTCCCCTGCCAAACACCCAATAAAACCCTTGTGATTCACTCTGTTAGGGAGGGAGGAAAGGGATCTGACTAGAGTTTGGAGGAGTATTGCTACAAGTCAGAGAATCAGGGGAAAGGAGACCCTGCCAAGCATGGCAGAGAGATTTCCCTTGCATGGGGGACTGCAGGCTACCCTACCCAGGTGGAGAGAGGGTAAGCAGCCTGCAAAGCCGAAGGGGCTGTGACCCAAAGACGTAGAGTGGACCCCACTCCCTTCTCTCTCCCATCAGGCACAAGCAGAGCTCACAATGTCCAAGAATAGGGGCAAGGGCATCATCCTGACCCGCCACACCCAGGGAAAGCCTGGGGCCATCAGGTGTTATGCATATTGAATGGCCATGTAAATAATTACAAAACAACATCAACTATGTTAAAAGAATACCAAAGTTGCAAAATAAAGCACTAAAAAGTTAAATGTCCACAATAATATTCATATTTATGCTTTATTTGGTCTTTGAATTTATACAGATTTGATCTGTGGTAACATTTTTACAGTTTTTGTGTGTACATATATGGAAAAAATAGGGAATAAGTGATGCTAAGGAACTGAGGGGTGTGAAAACTGATATTATTTGGCATCAAACAGATCCTTAACTATTAGCCACAGGGCTTCTACGGTGTTCATACACAGGAGAGAGATAACACTTTCCTTACACAAATAGACTATGTCTACACAGCAAAGTTATTTCCAAATAACAGCCATTATTTCGAAATAACTTTCCTAGCGTCTACACAAGCCAACTGCTATTTCAAAATTAATTTGAAATAGCGGTGGGCTTATTTCGAAATTGGTAAACCACATTCCATGAGGAATAGCCCCAATTTTGAAATAGTTATTTCAAAATAAGCGCTGTGTAGATGCTTATTTCAAAATAGGGGGGCCTCCAGCCCTTCCCAGGGTGCCCTGCTAGCCACCCTGGCCACAAGGTAACTTCTGACCTGATGCCCTGCTGGAACCAGTTCTGGATGGCCTTAAATGCGATTAAGCGTCCAATCAGTATGGACGCACTATTTCGAAATGGCAAAAAGCTATTTCGAAATGCATTTTATGTGTAGACGCGTTATTTCGAAATAAGATATTTTGAAATAACTATTTCAAAATTAGATATTTCCGAATAACGCTGTAGTGTAGACATGCCCTCTCTATACACAGTATGGCCATAAAGAGTGCATATGCAGGAATGTTAAACTAATGTGGCGCTGAGATAGATTTTACATAAGACAATATGCCTGTCATATTTAGGCTTTACAAACATACAGGTGTAAGTCTGAAAACTTTTGTTACAATGTATTTCTAACATTTTACATGAAAAATCAAGTAATTAATGAGGCATGCAAAATATGTATCCAAACAAGAGGGGGGCAACCTTAAAATTATGAAAACAGTGGGTTTTGTTAAATAAATATAGGGTTACCATATGTCCTGGTTTTCCCAGATGTGATCTCTTTTTTGGTTGTCCGCTTCAATCCAGGTAGATTTTTGAAATAATAGTCAAAGTCCAGGGTTTTTTAGAGTAGACTCTGCAGCTTTGAAAGAGGTCCAGTTGATCTACTTCCAGATTACCCCACCTCCATCCACAGCTGATTGGTCCATTCCCAGCAGCCCTTGTTTCCAACCGTGTAAGAGGGTCCCACTGTTATCAACAGGTTTCATGGATAAGGATATTACTGAATCATCAAGCTCAATCAGAATCTATTGGTTTTATTGGAGCTTCCATCTTTTTTAATCACCTAGTATATATACAGTTTCTTCATATAAGGAACCCATCAGATATATGCATCTGAAAAACAATTGGTGAATCATTAGATTTTGAAGAAATTGGTTTATTTAGCTGTTTCTATATGATGACCCTAGATCTAAAACTGATTATAGAAACTAGTGTTTCAAAATGGTTTCGGGCACAAGTTTGACTTGAATACTGAATTTCAAAAGAGTTGACATTCCCCTGTGGGAATGTTTTGCAAGACATCAATGAAAAGATTCTGGTTTCACAAACAGTGGATTTCACAAATGAAAAATGGCATCAGAAATTGGCAGAGTTTGCTGCTTCTAATAGGGTGACCATATGGCCCGTTTTTGCTGGGACAGCATCTGTTCCATGTATGCTTGCCAGCTGAAGATCAGTTGGTCAGCTGGCAAAAGCAAATGGGAAAAAGGCCTGGTTTTTCAAAAAATGTGAGGTGTGACCCCTTAACAAGGCATGGAGAAATGAGGGCGGGGAGGGGGGAGCATAAGTGTGGGCCCCACATGGGATGGAAGGCTTTGGAGAGTAGCTCAGGCTGAGCCAGCCTCTGGTGGTCAGGCAACACAGAGGGCTGGGAGCAGGCTGGCCTTAGCCTTTCCATGCACTGGAGAGGAGAGAGGGGCCTCGGGCTGACCTCATATTCTGGGGAGAAGATGGCCTTGGTTCATCTATTTGGAAAAATATGGTCACCCTAACTTCTAAGAAATATTTCAATACAATGTCTGCATGACAAGATTTTTTTAAAGAGTATGTAAAGGGAAAGAAATCCAAACTATCCTACTCCTGAAACAGAGAGACGGACAAGCAATGTTGCTGGACCAGAGAATGCCTTTTTTTTTTGGAGGTACAATTGCATAAACTGTTTATAAACTGAGCCTTTTCTCCCAAATTGTAAATGTGTTTTATTCAAATTCAAATAAAAACAAAACAAGAAAGTAAAATCTCCATGAGAAATGACTATGCATCTCTTTAATTTGCTGTCTCACAAAATGGTAGCTGTCCCTGCTAACAAGCAGAGATGTTTTCATGATAAAGAAAACAAATAATAACAGTTGTATAATCATATACACATTTCTCTCCACCTCCCAATAAATTATATAAAGTACTTACAATTCATTCTCCTTGAAGTTTTTTTGTGACTCCTTTTTTTGCTACCAGTGGAAACCGAAAGGGAGCAACTGGAAATCTGATACAGATAATGGTTTCTAACATCATTTAAGTAGAAAGGGGAGGATTGTGCATTTTACACAGTACAGAAGTAGTATTGATTCTCTCTTTTTAAAAAAAAAAAAAAATCCAGTTTAACTGAAATGCATTGACCTGTCTAACTATTTGTCTAAATAGTTTAAAAAACACACACATGTGCGCACATGCACACACTAAACTAGAAAAGCAAGGAGACACACAGCTATTTTTTTTCCTGAAAATGGTTTCCCATAAGATGCTAATCATCTGTGAAAATAATGGGTGTGAAAATCAGCAAAAGCATTCATGAATTTTGTAAGGTGTGTAGACAGATGGGGCTCTGCCTCTCCTCAATGATAACCTTGAACTCTGTGAAAGACAAAGAATGGGAAAGAATGGAACAGGTTGCTATAGGCAGAACTGGGGAAGCTGAAAAACTTAAAAGGTTGGTCATTCAGTGCCATAAAGCTGCATTTAAGAGACTTTGGGGAATATTCCTCTGGTTAAGCACTGTCCTTATTTTCTGGTTTTCATAGCCCTAGTGAAATGCTTCACAGCCAAAGTGGACCAAATTCTTAAAGGTGTCTGAAAAAAGTGTGTATTGGGAGGGAGGGGTGTCTATCATAACTCCAGCAAAGGGCATTTTCATGAACATGATATAGAAAATTCAAAATTTCTATGTGTATTACATAAACACATTCTAGTTTTAGTTCATCTATTTATATTCACTGTTTATTGTTTTTAAAGGAGGTAACAAGCCTCCTTTAAAGGAGAGGAGTTAAGGTGCAATGAAATTCAGTGGATTTGGGTTCTTTGTGTGGAAGGGGATGCAGTAGGATTCAGTGGCATTTCAGCTCTCTATAGGGTTTAGGGTTTCTGATCCTTGAAGGGTCTCTGAGGATAGAGGCAGGGAATTCAATGACAATCAGTAGGGTTGGAGTCTATCTGCAGGCCCAGCCAAAGAGTTTGAGGGGCCCAAGGCGGCATGTGGTGGTTGGCTGCACCACGTGGCTGGGTGGCTCCCAGCCAGGGCAGCAAGCGAGAAGCCAGGCTGGTGGGGGCGGGCAAGTGCCAGGCAGTGCGGGAGCCCAAGGCAACCTCCTTGCTCACCTTGCCCTTAGGCCGGGACTGTCTATCTCAGGTTCTAAGTTCAGTGACAGTCAGTAGGGTTGGATGTAAAGTGATAAGTCACTCCCATGCTCCAGAGAATCCACAAGATAAGAACTAATCTGGTGACACTCAGGGCAGACATATAGGCCTTACAGAGGAACAGCAGCTCAGTCTGCTAAATGTCATTCCAAGGTTTAGGACTCCCTCCTGCCTCAGGAGCAGCAACAGATTCCCCAAGACTTAGCCTGCTCCAATCTTGCTCTAACACCAGTCTTACTCATGCTCTTGCTCCTGCCCTCTTCCTAATCCTGCCTCAGCCTTGCTTTCAATCTGACCTTGCTCCAACTCTGCTCTGGGTTCCTGATTCCAGCTCTAACCAGCAGGCATGACTGTCATGGCTAAAATTTCAGGAAGTGGTTTCCTTGGGAGCAATGCTTATTCATTGTTTCAGCTATAACTAAACAAAGGGGCTTTTAAATGTTAAATGTTCCCTCACGCAGGCCTGATAACATTCCCATCAGGTTTTCTGGAATTTGTTGTTTCTCTGGGGCTGAGGAGGTCTCTTTGGTTGTGTCTACACAGCAAAGTTATTTTGGAATAACAGCTGTTATTCCGAAATAACGATGTGAGCGTCGATGAAGCAATTCTGTTGTTTCAAAATAATTTTGAAATAATGGATGGCTTATTCCAACTTCTGTAAACCTCATTCTATGAAGAATAATGCCTATTCTGAAATAGCTATTTGAAATAAGGCATGTGTAGATGCTCCATTTCTGCTATTTCAAAATGGCCCCTCGCCAGGGTCATTCTAAGTTATTCCTCTTGGGGCTTTAAATCAAGAGAGCATGTCTACATTAGGGAAGCCTGCCTCCGACTAATTTGAGGTTCCCTGCAGTGTGGACATGCTATTTTGAAATAAGCAATTTTAGAATAACTATTCCGGAATAGATTATTCCCAAATAACTGTGTGGTGTAGATATAACCTTTCAGTCCCTGGTTCCTGTTTTTAGGGTGCTGTGTTAACCCTGCTGTTTTCCACTTCAACCTATTAAGCCACATTTGTCCATCTCTGATCCTTTTTGGTGGTCACAAGAGATCTCAAGTATAACATGCCCCGTCTCACTTCTCCAAGCCTCTGGCTTATCGGCTGTGTCAGACCCCCTTAAAGCTACTGATCTGCTGCTCCCCAGACTTTACTCTATTTCCTCAAGAACAATTCTTGCTGTTTACATGATCAGCAAATGAAGGAGTCAATGAGGGGGAAGTGGTGGGGAATGGAGGAAAGACCAGAGTGTTCTACAAGGGTGCTTCTACGCTGCACCCGGAGCTCAAAATAGCTACACAATTTGAGCTACGCAAATTTCATAGCGTATTTTTGAGTTAATTTTGAAATAGCTTATTTTGAAACTTGGTGCTGTCTACACAGCACTTATTTCAAAATAAATCGCTATTCCGAAATGTCCCTTACTCCTCATGGAATAAGGTTTACAAGGACATCAGAATAGTGAGCCTGTTATATTTCAAAATAACGGGCGTGCTCAAAAGATGCAGAATAGTGACTGCAGTGGTGACATAGCCTAAGACAGCAGCTCTGGTAGAAGCTGTATGTTACCCACAGTGACCATCTTTGGGGGAGTATGCAGCCCTCCACAAATACTTCAATCACTGAGTCCAAGTGTTTGAAATGGTTCTGTATTTTATTGTGTATGGACAAGTTTGACTTTTCTGTGGAACATTTTGAAATACTTGAGAGTGATAACTGAGCAAAATATTATTATGAAAACATATCTTCAATCTTACAAAAATTCTCATTAACAAAATACAAACTTATTCTTTCCCTAACATGAGTGTAAGTACATTGGATGTATATTATTTATCATATGTATTTTTGTGTGAGACCCATGCTGCAGATTATTATTAGTAGTATTATTAGAATGGGTTTATTCCTGTTGGTTCCTAAGGCATGTACAGGGAACATCCAGGTGGAGGCACTGCCACTTTTAAATTCCTTTAGTAGAAAGGGACAGCAGCAGAGGTCTAGATTCCTTAACACGAATGCATTTCCAGCTCTCCATACAAGTTTTCATTTTGTGGAAATATAATAATTTTAGTTTTGTTATAGAGTCTGCATAGCCTGGTGTGTATCTAGATGAGAGTCTGTACCACACTTAAATAAAAAACAATGAATAGTCTAGTAGCACCTAAAGACTAACAAAACATGTAGATGGTATCATGAGCTTTCATAGGCAAACCCAATAAGCTACTGTCATCAGCTGAGTAGAGTGTTGCGGCTTGGATCACCACTGACCCACAGACCTGGTTGGTATGTTGTGGCTTATATTCCCATCGACCCAGTGGCTGCCATGCTGCCACTGCTGGGGCCCTGGGCTGGGACGCAGTGCAGCAAGTGGGCCTGTGTTCCCCTTGCCAGCCCTTCCTTTGGATGGCAGGTTCCCCCTGTAATGAGAGAAACTCCTGTGCTTGTCAGCTCTCCGGCAGCAAGGAGACCCGACCCCTGGCTTAGCCTGTAGACAAGCAAAATGAGCGCCTACACGGTAAGCCAGTGTAGTGAGTCAGCATGGCCTATTTCAACTATTTGAAATATTTGCATTGTTTAAAGGTGCATGGACTGTTTGTTTATAGATTGTTGTCCTGCCCTCACACCAGGCCTGGCCTCCCAAACTTTGGCTTGGCCTGCAGAAAGGCCTGAGCCTTAAACTGGTAAATTAACTGTTTGCTTGCTGCCTTGCCTCAAACAAGGGCATGACCTCTAGACTGCTGCTTGGCTTACTAGAAACTGCTTAACACAGGCCCAGGCCAGGGCCCTAGCAGTGGCCAGCTCTGAAGGCCTGGCAGTGGCCCGGGAGGCCCAACCCAGTCCTCCCTCTGAGGGCAATGTGGCAGGGCCTTTCTTCTCTGGGGGTGGGGTAGTGTCTCTGGCTTTCTTGGCAGCCGAGCTCTAACTGAGCTTGGAGATCGTCTTTTTATACCTCCGGCCCCGCCTTTCTGTTTCTTGTGGGTGGGACTGGGTTGTTCTGGCACCACCAACCAAGGGGTCTTTGGGAGAGTTTCTTCATGTGGGTCAATGGGAGGCCATGATGACTCATTACACCGGCTTACTGTGTAGGCACTCACTTTGTTATTTTAAAATAACACTGCTGTATAGACACTCCCTAAGGATGGATTGCAGCACACAGAATCTTCCCCACTGGAACATTCCCAATAAAGTTCAGAGACCCTTATAGTACAGAGAGGGCACATTAAAAAGATGGAAATGATCATCACCCTTGAATATGCAGGGCCAACACAGAAATTCATTACTCCTTTTCTTACCTACTTTGAACTACTTTAGTAAAGGGCTTAATTTGCCCCTTTGTACTAAAGTTCAGTTCAATCCTTGGCCCAAACCACATAGGCTGAACTCCTCTTATGAATTCACATAACTAACTCCCATTGAAATCCTTCTGAGGATCTGAGGCATATCCTAAAAGTCAATGGAAGTTTTGTCTGAAGAAGGACTGCAGGTTTTGGCCCTATATTTTTAGTGATGTAGTTTACACTTACCTTAAACTTTGTTATTTTTAAGTAGTTTTATTTAGACAGAAGTGTGAGTGTTTAACACTTCTGTAGATTACATTCTTTCATTCAATATTTTGTTAGGATTGTGTGAACACATATGTGAATTGTGAATGATTTACACGCATCAGCAGTAGATTTATACTGACCAGTATGTCTGTTAGATATTTTATTTCTGGAATTTCCAGTTAAGTAACACTCACTTGTGAGGTGAGTTCTCCTTTTCATCAAACACGTATGTCTTTGTTCTGCTAAACCTTTTATTATTACAAACATTTAAAGGCCTGACAGTAGACAGTAAATGTTCCAGGGTCAGTATAGGAGCTTAACAGTAAAAATTAGATGACAGATATTATGATTAATAATTCATTTCATAAAAATATGTTAGTGACACCTATAACTTTTTAAATAAAACTTGAAACTAAATATGGTTCAATAAAGCCTTTTTGAAACCTCAGATGAATTACAGCTAAGTTTCATACAATCCATCTCTCCACTCTTCAGATTCCCTTCCCCCAACAATAGGTAAGCACTTTCCCCTTTCATTTTACTGTCCACAAGATTGCCTGTTTATTGACTCCCCACCCCCACCAGGCATCAGCTTGTCAGAGATGGCTGCCTTTCCTGCTGTCTCTTATCCTCCTTCTTGGAGTGTATGTGGCTGGCTCTCAGTGTAAGGATTCTTTCCCTGAAATCCCTAGTAAAAAAAAAGCCTGTCCAGAACCAACAAAATATTCCAACAGTAGCCATACTACTGCCAAATATGGAGGTAAAATAATCTCTCTATAGATCTAATTGAAGTTTGCCTGTTGATTCATCACACAATCTCATTAGCATTTCTGTCTAAAACACATTGGAAGCTCATGTTCAGCTGATTATGTATTACGACTAACAAATCTTTTTCAATAACACTACTTCTCAGGATAGAATCTCCAATTCTGAAAGTGAGGCCTATATTCTTCAAGTGTTCAAAAAAGAGCTAGATAAATTCATGCAGTATAGGGCCACAATGATTCTTAGCCAGGATGGCTAGAAATGGTGTCCCTAGCCTCTGTTTGTCAGAGCCTGGGAGTGGGTGACAGGAGAGGGATCACTTGATGTTTACCTGTTTTGTTTATTGCCTCTGGGGAACCCAGCATTGGCTACTGTTAGAAGATGGGATGCTTGGCTAGATGAACTTTTGGTCTGACCCAGTATAGCTGTTCTTATGATAGTATCTGGCCAATTCTCCTTATGTAAAGCTCCCTGTTATTGCCATGACAGTTAAATACATCTACTGTATAAAGCAGCTCCTATTCTAAAAACTATCAGAAGGCAGTTAAGATGTGGTGTAATTTTGTGAGATCTTGATCGGATGCTTCATCTCTCTGATTTAATGTTTTATTTTTAAAGCAAAAATACTATTTCATGAGAAAATGTAATAAATAAAAATTAAATCAAAGAGACAAAGTATCAGGGCAGGAACATTAATGGTTTTGAAGTAGTTTGAAAATAAATAACTTTTGACTTCAAAGCTCTCAAATAGTATCAAAAACATTAAAAGAAAATTAGGGCTCAAAATTAGGTATGAGGGGCTGATTGTGAGAACATTGTTAAGGTTGCATCAGAATTTTTTATTTCATCCCAATTAATGATTAGCTTATTATTAGAACTGGTAAAAAATTAAAATTTCAGTCCCATGGGAAATTTCAATATTTCAAAGTTTCTTTTTTTCCATGAATTGGGATGAAAAGTCAAAATATAGAAATTTGTCGTGGAATATAAAGTTATATGTTTAATTTTGGTTTGACATTTATCCGTGTCCACTTATCTCACAGGAATGGTAGTTTGGTTGCCTCCTGCCCTTTCCCTTCTCCTCTATGGGCTGGACTTCCTGATTTCCATGATGCGCTGAGACAATAAGACTCCTAGCATGCATTGCAGCAGTTGAAACAGAGGAAAGACCATGGTACACTAAAGGACCAGTAGTCCAGCCCACAAAGCAACTTCCATAATGAAACACCGCCACTCGGGGAGACACGCAATAGTATGGGAATGACATAAAATATTTTGATTCAGGGATGGTACTTGGCCCTGCCGTGAGGGCAGGGGACTGGACTCGATGACCTCTCAAGGTCCCTTCCAGTTCTATGAGATGGTATATCTCCATATTATTTATTTATTTAGCTTAATCAGAAACAATATATTTCATTTAGATTTCTTCAATGGAAAATTTTAAAAAATCAGCAAAATAAAAGTAAGTTCAAAATTTCACTTTTGAAGAAACTGCATTTGCCACTGAAAAACATTTTGATGGAAAGTTCCTCCCCAGCTGTAATTATCAACCTCAATTAAAAAATTGGGAAACTAAGGGGTGCAGAAGTGTCTAACTCACAGTCACAACATAGCATATCAATAGGGGTGCCTCTACAATGCACCCATAGCTCAAAATAAGCTAAGCAATTTGAGCGATGCAAATTGCGTAGCTTATTTTCAGTCTATTTTGAAATAGCTTATTTCGTAATTTGGCACTGTCTATATAGCACTAAATTTTGAAATAGCCTGCTATTCCAAAACATCTTTTATTCTTCATGGAATGAGATTTATGGGGAAGTCAGAATAGAAAGCATGTTATATTTCTAAAAAATGGACTTGCTGTTAAGATACAGAATAGCTATTTCAGGATACCTCCGGTATATCCCGAAATAGTACTAAGGTGTAGACATAGCCTAGGACAGTCGTGTGCAACCTTTTTTCCACTGAAATCTCCACAGCTGGGCCAGGCCATTAGTGGCCACGCAGCGTGGGGCTCAGATCCAGATGACTGGGAGCCGGGCCTCGTTGTTGGCGGACATGAGGCGCGGCACTTAGACCTGAGCAGCTGGGGGTTGGGCCCGGCTGTTGGCAGACACGTGGCATGGTGACAGCCCCACCCACAGGAAGACATCCGTGACCCCCTTGAGGGTCATGCCCCATGGGTTGTGCACCACTGGCCTAGGAGACTAGAGTATAGAGCTCACTCATTCTGACTATTAAGCCTGGATTTAATTGCTAATCCTGTTTAAGTATTGTTATCACATAAGAGACAACACTGCCACACCCAAAAATTTGGAGATTGGGTATTATGGAAAGGGGCGAGGGGAAATGCAGTTAGTTTCTGAACTCAATAAAACAGGCAACATTTACTACTGCAACAGACACTCATAGAATGTCTAGCAAAATTAAACAGAATACATATGAAATATATCTGAAGGTCAGAAATGTAGGCAATTAGCAGCAATTATACAGTTTCATACCCAAAACTCATTTTAATCAGGGAAAACACTAATAAAATCAGGATATGTGTCTGAACAGGAAACCTATTGTGTAGGAAACCTTTGCTCTTAATTAACATTTGTATAACCACTTTCTACAGATTACTATCTGATATGCTGTGTAGAGGAAACTATGCATTTTAGACTCAATTAAAGGATTAATTCCATTCTTTAAGTACAATATGGTAATCAGACATAATGGTTGTTTCCTGGAGGTGTACTGTATTTAATGAGTTGGTGGATTAAACAGTCTTTGTATTAAAAAGAATTATTGTATTTGTCATAAATTCCTTTGAGGATAAATTTACTTTCAACTAGTGGAAGAATTCTTTGATACCAAACATGAAGGATTACACGTAGGTGACAGGAGAGGGAGTGTGCATCTGTCAGGTGTGTGCCTGATCACAGGCCAAGAAAACTTACAAAGTAACCTGGGGCACATTACATTTGGAAACCAAGCCCTGCTATCAGAAATCAAAGAGTTTGATGCAGTTGAATGTTTTATATTTGAAAAGGGGAAAGGGATAAAGGAATGCATTTGGAGTTTATTGTGTTTATGTACCTCCTGCACTTTTTTTTCTAGACTCACTAACCGCACAGTTAGAGGGCAACTGTGTTTATAACAGTATCTGTTATTATAGTGTAAAAACTAAACTGAAAAAAGTTAAGAACCTTTAGATCTCGAATTCTTAACAAAGGCCCCAAGCCATCAGCGCAAAGGGCAAGTTGTTTTTATAACTTGGAGCTCTTGTGGGTGGATATTTTTCATTTGCTGCTTCAACACTAGACAGTTTCATATAAAATTTATTTTGAGGGAATTTTGCAGTAAAATGTTCTAACCCCTCCCACCTGTGCCCACTTTGGATATGGTTGCTAATTGTGGAAAGATCTGGGTTACGAGCAATTGTTCTTGTGATTTTGGAGAAATGTTATTTGTTTTGAGGGTAATTTAAGGCTTTCATTTAAAGCCAATGCAATGTCTTGAATGATCCCTTTCATTTATAGAGCTCTAGGGCCAGATGTATCACCTTTGTACTGCTCTGGTGGCATAGAAAATTCAGATGAATGCAAAGCTTGGAGAAGAAGCAGTAATTAAGGTGAGGAGCATAGTAGAAGAGAAAAGGATGGAGATTAGTAGAAAGATGACATTCAAGGATTGATCGAAGAGCTGGGGATCTAGAGTTCTTTGGAGCTCCTTAACTTTATCCCTTGGTTCCTGACTTCCCATGGTTTCCATTGCCCCACAGAGCACCATAGCCCCCACCCACGGCTCTATTACTATACAAGGCAAAAACGTAGGCACCAAAGAGTTAGACAGCTACAGCATTCGGCAGCAGTTGGGTGTGGGGTTGTGAATACCAGTGAGCTCCTGAAGTGTCAGTTAGGTGTCTAACTCCCTCTGTTAGATTCACAAAGGGAGTTAGATGGCAAAAACACAGGATACATCTAGCTAATTGTACACTAGAGGGAAAATTCATTACTGATCCCTGAAGACAATCACGTAAAGCCATGAAGCATGAGATTTGATTATAGTTATTATCTTAATGCAGGGTTGCAAGTGTTATGAGCATGTTGAGAGCAATGCAGACCATCTTGTTCCCCGTATGGCTCATGAAGGAAGGGAAAGAACAGGGAGACTCACGGAGAGACAGATCCCAATGTCAGAAGGGAACACCATGACCAAAGGTGAAAGTAAGCCGGAGTGCTCCACAGCAGGACAGGGCTATGGGTGCTGCCTGTGTGATGATTAAAAAATGGGAATGCAGCAGCTGGTCAACCCTGAGGATCAGGCAGCTGAGCCAACCTCAGGGATCTGGTGTCCAGGCAGTATAGTGGCTGCACTCCCAATCCCAACCTCTCCCCACACACACCCAGTCACCCGCCCTGAGCCCCTCCATCCCCCTGCAACTCCTGCTCTGACTCCTGAACCCCCATATCCCTGCCCTAAGCCCCTCCTATACATCTATCTCCATCTCTTGTTTCCTGCACCCCTCTCTCCACAGCCCTACCCCTTGTCCCTTAGCTCCTCCACAGCCTCATACATCCCAACCCTGTGCCCTGAGTGCCCCCCGGGGATGAGTTGCAATACAACAGTACATGTAAGACATTTAAGTTACATTCACCCCGACTATGCCCAGGCCCTCCTTCTTCCCTCTCTCACCCCCACAGTATGAGGTATCTTTTTCATGTGTAGGTTCTTATTCACAGTGACAATTCATCTTCTTAACCTTCTCCTCGATGTGCTGAATACATTGAGCTCCCTAAGCCTCATATTGTTTGTAAGGCCTGATTTCCAGCTACCGGATCATTTTGGTGGCTTTCCTTTGAATGCTCTCCAGTGCTTCCACATCCTCTTTGAACTGCAGACACCAGAACTTGATATGGTTTTCTACTAGTGGTCTCACTAATGCTGTGTACTGAGGCCAGGACACTTCCTACTTCTTCTCAATATTCCATTTTCCAAGGATTAGAGTAGCCATTTTGCCACAGCATCATGCTGAGACTGTATGGTGAGAGGCTTATTCACTTTGACCCTTGACTGAAAGCTCCAAATGCTACCCTTTTCTGTAATTCTTCTGACTTTTGTGCTGTTGTGCAGGTGTATCTGAGTACTGATTTTGTCCTACAGTGCTTATCTCTATTAGCGTAGTTTATTACATGAACTAGGAAGTGGCGATGCACTTTAAGTAAAAATGTGGAAGAAAAGCTTTATCGCTATATCGCACTATTTAAGTGAAACTAAACTTTGTGATATATCTGGTTGAACATCTTCTTTAAGTCTCATTACATGGCAAAGTGAAATGATTTTCATTTCTTATATGTGATTAAACTCACGTTCTTGGGCTGATTGAGGTTTAGAATCATTTATCTGAAAAAAATAGACTTCCAAAGTGAGCAATCTAATGCTACAGTACGACACTCTGTGAGACCATTAAATTTAACCCTTCTTTCAGACACACTCCGGGGGTGATTTCAATTAAATTTGTTCAAAATTTATCAGTTGCCTGCATGTAGGCATAAATGATTCAAAGCCACTTACATATTCACTGAGTAGAATTTATTGAAAGGTACATACTATTGTTATATCTTTTCACAGTTTCTTCATAACGTTACCTAATAGGAGTTTCTATTATTTAAATTTATTATCCTCCACATTAAATGTTCTTGTTGTTCTTTCAGAAATAATTTCCTATGCAAATTTCAAGAACACCTCTAAACTCCAAAATTGCCTCTTCTCTATACCTATGTTGGTATTTTTCAGAGGAAAAAACATGGCATTTAAACTACTAATGACTAAGACAGAAAAACTGCTATCGATTGGCATGGGATGTGCCCCAGTTGATTTTGTTGCTTTTTTTTAGATGAAATAATAGACTCTGTTCAAAGAATGCATGTTGATTAAGGGTGGTATGTTTTAAAGTGAAGCAAATGCGTTAGTGGTAAGAAGACAAACAAGTAAAAGGTCATAAATACCTCAGAGATAACATTAGAAAACAGGGTAGGTACTTAGCACACAATAAATGTTTTTTTTTAATCTGTCTACAAGAACCTATTAGACATTCCTGTTCTCTTAAGAATTTATCTGCAAGAAGCCATTGAACAAGATAGGCACTTTTTAATTCTTCATCTAGCTGTGTGTGAAACCACTGATTATAAGCCTATGTAGCTGACTCTCAAGTCTGCTTGCTGTGATTCATCCTTATACCTGTATTTGTAAACATATTCAGTTACTCCCCCAGTTACAAACATCTGACTTACAAACATCCACACATACAAACAAAAGTTCATCTGCACCTTCAGGAATAAACAATGGCACAGATGGTGGTGTGGAGCACCAGTGCAGGCCAGAGGATTCCAAAGGAGCATCCCACAAGGAGGAGAGCGGGAATTGGGCTGACTGTAGGAGCTGGCACAAAGTCCATGGTGAGGGGAGATGGTAGCAAGAGGGGGTGTGGTGACTGGGGGATGCCCAGAAGTCCTCTTCTGAATCTTTACCTACCTCCTCATGAACCTCTAATTAAACCTGCCTTTCCTCAAGCACCAGCATTCAAGGTTAAATGAAAAACTCTCTCTACTATTCCGCATTGCAAATGTACAGTATTTCAGCTACATTATGGGTTAAATAGGCTTTTGTGGGCTAGTCTGGGAAACTAACTACCATTTATAACATTATTTGTATGGGGAAATGTGTTTCGAGTTCCAAACAATGGACTTACAAATGAACTTCTGGGACACAATTCATTCATAAGTTGGGAACTTCCTCTGTTGGATTTGTCTTTGGTTTTGGTAGCTAAGGAGAATATGTGCATTTGAACGCCACATATCCATCAAACATGTCTGCAAATAAATGTAAATGTTACTTTGTTACACAACATATTAATAAAATAATTTCCCAATATTTTGTACATCAAAATATTTTGCCAGGAGAAAGAGAGGCATCAGTTATAACTTTTATATGTTACTAGACCTCAAGTTGGTCAGAATGTTCCAGGATACCTTTTGCAAACTTATTAATGCAGGTTGAACTTCTTCAGTCCAGAACCCTTAGGACCTGGCTGGTGCAAGAACAGAAAATTTGCTTGATCACAGGAGGTCATGTTTTCCTAGCAGCATTACCAGCACTTCCACTGCTAACTGAGCTCTTAGAAGACATTTAGGGGTAAATTTAGAGATAAATTAAAGCACAGAACATTGAAAGCCAGGACAGGTGGCTATAAACAAATTTTATGGGACTGTGTGAAACATGGCCACACCCATGATAAATGGACAGGGGGCTAACTAAAATCACTCCGGACCATGAATGTTGCCAGACCAAAGAGTGCTGGACTAGAGAGGTTCAACCTGAAGCAGATTGCATACAGTTAGCCATGAAGTCTATTCTAAAATTATAGATTCTGTCACCTGTATGTCATGCAGAGCGTTAATTGTTCCATGAGTATTGTATTCAATGAAGCTACTCAAGGAGTAACCGACAATTCACAGTAAGTAAGAGTGGCAGAATTGGGCTAATGCAACCAGAGTTAAGTTTGAATCATCCCTTATAAAGAATAACAACTTTCTTTTTTTTTCTGGAATTGCTCAGTCATCATAAGCAATTCATGAACCTTTTCTGAAAGTGTGCTGTATTGTCTGCTTTCTCTCAGATAAATTAAGATATGTTTGAAAGATGACTGGCATAAATCACTGTACAGTAGTAGACAAGCATGCCTCCACATCATGACATGGCTCAACCCAAATCCACAGATGAATGACCAGCACCCACCTCAGGCTATCACATTACTATTATATATCTAACAGTTAGACAAATAACTGATGGGATAAGCTAGTTAGTCCTGCCTTGAGTGCAGGGGACTGCACTAAATAATCTAATTGAGGTCCCTTAGGCCTGGCCTACACTACATGGGAAGGTCAAAGTAAGATATACAACTCCAGCTATGTAAATTATATAGCTGGAGTCTATGTATCTTAAATACTCATCCACACTGTGGGAGTTTGGTGAAAGCATTTGGTCCCGTTGACTTCCCTAACTCCACAGTAGAAGTATGAGTACCAGCACCAATGGGGGCATCCTTTGAGTTTGATCTACTGAGTCTATGCTGCACCCGCTAAATTGACCCCAAAAGATCAAACACAGCAGCGTTGATCTTCCATTACAGGCAGTCCCCGGGTTACGTACAAGATAGGGACTGTAGGTTTGTTCTTAAGTTGAATCTGTATGTAAGTCGGAACTGGCGTCCAGATTCAGCCGCTGCTGAAACTGACCGCCAGTTCTGACTTACATACAGATTCAACTTAAGAACCCGAAGCTTCCCCAAGTCAGCTGCTGCTGAAACTGATCAGCAGCTGATTCCAGGAAGCCTGGGGCAGAGCAACTCTGCCTCGGGCTTCCTGTAGTCAGTGCTGGTCAGTTTCAGCAGCAGCTGACTTGGGGACGCCTGGGGCAGAGCAGCTGGGGTGCTGCTGGGTTGCTCCAGTAGCACCGCTCCTTGGCGCTACTGGACCAACCCAGCAGCACCCCAGCTGCTCTGCCCCAGGCGTCCTGATTCAGCCACTGCTGAAACTGACCAGCAGTGGCTGAATCAGGACCTGGGGCAGAGCAGCTGGGGTGCTGCCGGGTTGGTCCAGTAGTGCCCAGAGGGCGCTGCAGGACCAATCGGCAGCGCCCAGCTGCTCTGCTCCAGGGTCCAAAACAAAAGCCTGGTCTGCTGGGGGGGGGGCACACTAGCCGCGCCCCCCTCTTCCCCGAGCAGACTAGGGATACGGGAGCAGTGCCGTAGCGGCAGCGGGGTGCCGCGCCTCTGAGGCTTTGCTCTGGCGGGGAACCGCAGCTGCTGCCGCTTCAGTCCCCGTGCCTGTGGTCTGCTGGCGACCGTCCCCAGCAGACCACAGGCACCGCGACTGAAGCGGCAGCAGCGGCGGGTTCCCGCGCTTCTGAGGCTTTGCTCTGGCAAAGCCTCAGAAGCGCGGGAACCCGCCCGGTGCCCCTGGTCTGCTGGAGATGGTCTCCAGCAGACCAGGGGCACCGGAGCAGCTTACGAACGGGGCTTTCTCGCCCCGGAGCTCGCAGGTAGCAATCCGCTACCTCGACCTCCGGGGCGAGAAAGCCCCGTTCGTAAGTGCGGATCCGACGTAAGTCAGATCCCCGTAAGTCGGGGACTACCTGTAGTGTTGATATGCCCTTAGAGTCCTATCCTTCTGTGATTCTATTTCCCGCTTCCTATGATCATCTTCTCAGCTTTCTCTACCAGCTATCTGCATAGAAGAATGGAACCAATTGCTCATGAAGAATCTTACCTACCCCTGGTCAGAGGGAGAACATGGAAAATTAATAGGTGTTCACTTTTATTCTTCAGCAAGGAGTCAACTTTCTCTAAACATCTCAGTTATTCAAAAGCTGAGATACCATTCTCAGACATAGAAGGTATTTAAGGGACTATATACCTGTGACCGTAAATATCATGGAGAATTACTGCAAAGGGTTACTCGGGTTAATGCTATAGATTTTAGGCAATGACAGACACTTTACAGTTTACTTTGATTATTTTGGTCTCTTGGGGCATGTCTACACAGCAGGGCTAAAGCCGAAATAAGCTACACAACTTGAGCTACGTCAATTGCATAGCTTAAGTCGAAATAGCTTAGTTCAGCTTTTGGTGCTGTCTACACAGCAGGAAGCCCAAGAAAGAGCACTCTTTCTCAGAGGCTGTGTCTAGACTACACAGTTCTTCCGGAAAAAGATATTCAAATTGTGAACCGCAATTTGCGTATCTTTTTCCGGTTCTTTTTTCGGAAGAGGCGTTTCTACATTTGGCCTGTCTACACCGGGCCAAATGTCAGAAAAAACCCTTCTTTGGAACATCCCTTCTTCCTCATAAAATGAGGTTTACAGGGATGTTGAAAATTTTTTTGGAAGAACAGATGAGTTTGGATGAGTTTCTTAGAGTTTTTCTGAAATACCTCTAGTATCCCAGAAAAACTCTGCAGTCTAGATGTATCCTGATTTCCCTTACTCCTCATAAAATGAGGTTACAGAAGTCAGAGTAAGAAGTCCTCCAGCTGGATGTTATTTCAACATTGCTTGTAGTGTAGATGCAGACTATGTTATTTTGGAATAACGTCAGTTATTCCAGAATAACACTGCTGTGTTGATGAACCCTTGGGCTACGTCTAGACTGGCATGATTTTCCGGAAATGCTTTTAATGGAAAAGTTTTCCGTTAAGAGCATTTTCGGAAAAGAGCGTCTAGATTGGCACGGACGCTTTTCCGCAAAAAAGCCCCGATCACCATTTTCGCGATCGGGGCTTTTTTGCAGAAAAAAAATCTGAGCTGTATACACTGGCCCTTTTGCGCAAAAGTTTTGCGAAAAAGGACTTTTGCCTGAACGGAGCAGCATAGTATTTCTGCAAGAAGCACTGATTTCTTACAGTAGGAAGTCAGTGCTTTTGCGGAAATTCAAGTGGCCAGTGTAGACAGCTGGCAAGTTTTTCCGGAAAAGCAGCTGATTTTCTGGAAAAACTGGCCAGTCTAGACACAGCCCTCTAGTACAACATTATTCAGTGGCTGGGGCTGGAACGTAGCAAAATATATGTAGCACCAAAAGACACTACATACTGTTGTAAAAACTCCTCAGAAAGGTACAGCTGGTCATGTATGTGTTTGAACAGCACCTTGCACCATGTGGGTCTTGGTACATGGCTAGGGCTCCTGGACACTACAATGCTACTGTTACTCCATGATATAAGAATAGCTAGTCTTTACTTTGGTAGTTTTCAGATCATGTGCAAACATTATTTCTAGCTGCTTTGGAGGTCTTAAGAAACTGTAATGTGTTTTGCAACTGCAGCACACTATTCTACATCATATAGCTAGGAGCTTTTCTGGGAAAATCTGAAACCATTTGGCCACTGTCAGCAGGCAGGATACTGGGCTATATGGACCTTTGGTCTGACCCAGTATGGCCATTCTTATGTTCTTATGTTCATACCTTATGTTGCTTGGGTCCTTCAGAGCAGGGGGTTGAAAGTATGAGAGGTGCAAGAGTTAGGGTTGGGGAAGGAGGAGGGGCTCAGGATGGGGGAAGGGTGCAGGAGACAGAGGAGGAGGTGGGAGGTTCAAGGTGGGGTGGGGATGCAGGAGTCGGGGAAGGTGCTTGGGAGGTGTGGGGAGGGCTCAGGGCAGGGGGTGATATTGGCTGGCAGTTGCTCACCAAGGCCAGTGTGGGACAGTGCATGCCATACTGCCAGGCAACTGGCAGATTCCCTGGGCTATCCCAGGGTGCTTGGGGCAATGCAGCCTGCCAGCCATCTTCTTCCTGGGGCTGGTGCAAGGCAATAGAGGCTGTGCAGCCTGCCTCCTGGCTGGTCCCTGGGCTCAGCCCGTGGTGATGGGGGCCATGCTGCTCCACTAATCCAGGGCAATCCAGGGCAGTGGAGACCATGCTGCATGGCCAGGAGCTGCTCCCAAGAGCTCAGGTGCTTGCTGTCCCCTTCATGGTCATTCAGGAATAAAACTGTCCTTGTCCCTACCATAGCCCTCCCTTTTCATGTGGGAAAATGTGAATATTGGCCTTTGACACTAATTTAAGGACTTTAAAGTTAAAAAAAACCTATGGTAACTGAAGAATATTCAAGCCATTTTTTTTTACTATTGTTAGAATTAAAATTATAATCAGATTTTACTTATGAGGCAAATTTCAAAGAAAGGAGTATCCAGATGTTAGAGAAGTAGGATACCATTTTCAGGTCACATTTACAAAATGTATGAGCTTTAAAGCCCTGTGATATATTAGCATCCTAGAAGTGCTTTGTGTTGTCACAAGATGTAAGACTTCTATAACTGGTCTGCATTAGCTCTCCCATGCCTCTGTGCACTGAAGCTAAACAAATTAGGTATTTCACAGGGTAGCTTAATACAGACCTTGATTTTAATACTATCGTATATAAATGTTAATACTAGAACTCTTAAATAAGGTAAGTAGGAGGAGAAAGAAATCTTAAAGGGAGAAACAGTTTTGTCTGTATGACCCTGTAGTCGAACCTCTCTGTGATTAAAATATGTTAATCCCCCCACCCATTTTCCAGTAATACCAAGGAAGATTTTTATTTCAAGTGCTATACCAGAAATAATTAAAGTTAATCACAACTCATAAGGCAAGAGCATTTTTACTGAGATTTATTTATATGGCTCCTTAAAAATGTATGGTCTTTCACAAAGAAAATGAGTCCAGATCCCTGTCTCAGCTAGTTTACAATTCACAACAAATTCTTACATTATCCACTTATTATTGGACACATTGAAACTCTTACTAACAAAAGATGTCTCTAGACATATTGCCCCTTTTCCACCCAACTCACAATCTCAATTGATTAATCACTTTTAAGAACCATTTGATGCCACTCCTTGATCTACAGATCAATACGTTAAAAGAATGTATGGTACTGAATGCCCATTATGGAGTTTGTCTATTATATGGAACTGTATGTTAACATATGCAATAAACAGCATATATATGTAGAAGTAAATTTAATGTACATGAAATGGTGAAATCATATAGTGATGTCTGTCATGAATGTTTCATTTTCTCTGTGTTTGATAATTCAGACAAAAAGGACAAATGTTATTCTTTGTGTGTGGAAAACATATTACTGCCCTCTCAACTTCGTAGTAAAAAATGCCTCATAATACAAAAATTACTGTCATGGGGTATGTCTACACAGAAGTGTTATTTCAGAATAACAATGTGCGTGTCTACACTACAAGCCTTTATTTCAAAGTAATGTGAAGCTGGAGGACTTCTTACTCCCACTCCTGGTAACCCTCATTTCACAAGGAGTAAGGGAAGTCAAAGGAAGAGTGTTAGGTATGGTTTTTGGTGCGGTATAGATGGCGCCAAAAGCCGAGTTAAGGTATTTCTCCTTAAAAAATGAGGTTTAACGGTTAGTTTGAAAGAAAGGATTTCTTTCTAAATAATTGTGTCTACACAGTGTTTTTTATCTTGAAATAGGGTATTTCAAAATAGTGGCTGGACGCGATTATGCAAATTAAGCACAGGAAATTCAAATCCACGCTTCATTTGCAATTTCACTCGGCTGAATTTGCTTTCCTCTCTCAAAAGAGGAATGCAGTGTAGCGATACCCCCAGAAAGACAAAGTGGATGAAGAGAGGCACTGGAAATATAGCTGATTACAAGATTCTGTAACACAGTATTTATCTTTTTCTGTTCTATGACTGAAGAGGTTATATCTGGCCACTCTACCTTGAAAGGTCCCTTAGAATATGTGTTATCTTTTATTGGATCTTTTCTTAATTAATATCTTGCATTTAGCTTCTTCTGGTAAGAGGAACAGACTTTCAAACCACACAGAGCTCTTCTTTTCAGGGCTAGGAAAAGAAGCCTTGAGATGACAAGAAAATGCAAGGTGAGACAGATTGTGTAGCATAAAAAGTTAACACTTATTCTAAGGGACCATTCAAGGTAGAGTGGCCTGTTAAAACCTCTTCAGTCATAGAACAGAAAAAGGTAAATACTGTGTTACAGAATCTTGTGATCAGCTATATTTCCAGTGCCTCTCTTCAGAGCATGATTTTTAAGCTATATCTATACTAGAGACCACACAGCAGCACAGTTTTACAGCTGCAACTGCACCAATGCAGGGTCTCCCGCACAGCCATTCTATGACAACAAGAGAGCTCTGTTCTATCCGCATAATTAAACCACCCCCAAAGGGAGGCAGTAGCTATATCAGCTGAAGAGTGTTGTCACAGCACTTTACCCATCAGTCAGTGAATCTTGTCAGTTGGGTTGTATTTTTTCACACCCCCGACCCACAAAAATTTTACTGACAAAAGTACTTGTGTAGACATAGTATCTTGCAAAGTAATGAATTTAAACTCTCAGGCTCATATTTTTAAAATATTGTGCAGGTTTCCTTTGAGGATGAGAACTGACAGGTCACATTTAGAGTGATCACTTTGTGAAAAATGTTCACCTATAGGCACCCAATTTTTCTGCCAAAAATGTCCTTTACATTCTATGGGCCTATCTGTCTTTCTGAAGAAATAAACGTAGGTCAAAATTCAGTGGTTTCAATTGAACTTCAAAAATTATTTCTCTATATTAGTTCTCCAATCTGCTCATAATGGTTCCAAACACACAGATTTTAAAAAGGTGTAAATACAAATTTTATTTTCCATTTAATATAGCACTTTTGTCTCCAAAGTTCCCTAAACTCTCCATATACAAACGAGATATAGCAATACTGAAAGGCAGCTCTCTTTTAACAGAGCAAGGTAACAAAAGATAGGTATACACTACACTGTACAACAGTAGAGACCAAAGAAGTTTTGGTTAAGATCCCGAGGGAAAGCACCACTCTCATGCAAAATGCCATGACAACTTAAATGTCCATATAAATAAGATCAAGTTTCCATTTTTAATGTCTCATTTGAACCCTGAGTGACACTACATTTCAGATAATTTAATTTATCTTTAGTAACTGAGAAGGCTGACGACTCAGTTGAAATTCAAACATAGTAGAAGCAAGTAATCTAGTTACACTTCTGCAGAAACACAGCGTTTTGTAAAAAGTAACAATTTCTCAGAGCCTTTGGCATAAAAATTGAAGCATCAAATTCTGCAGAAATCGAGGTATTAATGAAGCCTTTATTCTGCTCAAAAGTCTCACTACATGAATGAGAAAAAAATTGATTTAAAATTGTGTGATGTCAAAAAATCAGACGTGTTGAGTCCTAAGTTTTTTGAGTCTCGCAGGTGAGCTGTGAGAGCTGCAAAGTCTGCATATACTATTGGAGATGCACTTGACATTATTGTGTGGCTTGTAATGTCAAACATGGGCCCCTTTGGCCTGTTCTTCCTGTCAGTTCATGCACGAGAGCCAGCCAATTTAGCCACTCAGGGGACCAGCTTGGCAGATGAAGAACCCAGATGCCTAGCTATGGATTTTACTTTTCCAGCAGTGGCATCTGAGTCTGGTTGGCCTTTAACCTTTCTTACTGCAAACTGTATAAGTCTGCTGTGTGGCTAGTCTTTTAGTAAAATAGGTTTTCCTCCTGGGAAACATCTAAGTCATCTGTAATTATGAAAGCTGTGAATATAACATGTTCTGTTATATTGTAACATATTACACAACGTGCATAGGTACTATCTTGCAAACGGAACTGGAAATCCATGTCTAAGAACCGGAGATCTCATTTCATCTTGTAAAATGCATTCTTTATCTGAACTTTATTGTTGTTACCCAAATGGTAAATAAGTCACCTTTGATATATTATATCATATCAAATTGTGACCACACAATATGATATTATATTACAATTGATTGGGCTGCATTCAGACTTTAAATATGCCCATTATATTAATGATCCATTCCTTGAATTTGAGTACTGAATCCTCTTATAGGGTATGTCTACACTAGCCTTCTAGTTCGAACTAGGGAGGCTAATGTAGGCATTCGAAGTTGCAAATGAAGCCCGGGATTTAAATATCCCGGGTTTCATTTGCATCTTCTCGGGCACCGCCATTTTTAAATCCCACTTAGTCTGAACTCCGCGCCCGCAGCTACATGCGGCACGGAGTGGGTAGTTCGAATTAGGATCTCTAATTCGAACTACCGGTACACCTCGTTCCACGATGTCTGGCAGGGCATCAAGTCAGGAGTTACTTTGTGTGGCTGCTTCCTGAGGCTATCTGAGGCCTGTGCTTACAGGGGCCACCCACTGGACACCAGTTCTCAGGTTTCCCTGCTTGCTTGCCTACCTCGATGAGGGACAGCAAGCATTTGTGCCTCTGCGTGCTCTGTTTGCCCTCACTTGGGACACCCCACTCTGCAACATGGAGCCAGAGCTGCCCCGGGCACTCTGGTGCTTCTCGTGGATATGTTGCTGAGAGCCTGGCTGCACTTTCTGCAGGCTGCCATCCGGGAGGTCCATCGGGGGGCTGTCAATATCCAAGAGGCCTTGAAGGAGAGCTTCCACCCTGAGGAGCACTAAGAGCCTTCCTGGTGTGCCCCTCTGGGGGCTTGTGCCTCTTCCTCCCTCAAGTCCTTCCACTTACCCCCCCCCACCCGCTTTCCTGAGGTGGGGAAATGACCAGTGCTAGTGCCATGTCCCACATTAGAACCATCCTCCTAGTGCAAGGCAAACTAACTAGAGTCTTCTTTTTGAGAAGGTCAAAGTGCTGTGCAAACACTAGTGAATGAAACCTCACAACACACCAATGAGGTCAATCTGTATTATTTTACAAAGGAGACTCAGAGGCACATGACATTTTGAAGTTTGCACAAATGTGACAGAACCAAAAATTGAAGCTGAATTTCTTGGTTCTCAGTGCTGCGTTCTGAAAGGTCTTTCTTCCTCCATAATGATGGTTCAAGATGGGTACTATGAAGGTATTTGGTGGAGCAAGGACTAGTGCCCCTTTATAAAAGAGGAGTGTACCATCAGCAAGTATATGATATCATCAGCAACATTCTCATGAGTCAAGTGAGGGCCTGACGGGGCAGAAACAATATGTCGAGTGAGGATGCTGAGAGCCAATGAACCAAACTGTAAACCCTGTGTATAATAGAAACCACTTCAAGTCAAGGGGTGCAGCAGTGCCCTCAATACTCCTGATTCTACCATGTATGGGTCTGACCATGAACATTACCTGCCAAATAATGAACTTTTGAAGCTGTGGCATTCCAGAGTGTAGAGTTAGTTCCCCCTGCCTGAGAGTTAAGTAAACTTCTTCCCCTGCTATGCCCAGGTGTGCTGGGGGAAAGAGACTGAATGGTACATCACAGAGCAGCAGCCGATCCATGGTGAGCAGGCAAAAAACTTTATTGTAACTTTTCTAACTACCCAGAATACTTTGAGATGACTGAAACTTTTATATTACCACGTAACAGTAAATGAAACAGGAGACTAAATATAACAGAGCTACTTTCAGTTTGTCATGACAGGCGAGAAAAAACATTGCTTTAATATAGGAAAAATTGCAAAAAACATATGTTCTATATAGAAAATATAGGCTGTGTGCCTGTTCAGTGGTGAATTTTACTCGCAGGGCAAGTCTACTGTTGCTAATCTGATGAGGACAAGGCCAGAACACTGCAGTCTCCACACCCCTCACTTGACTGACAGCCAGCAAAAACACAACTTCCTGTAAAAGTGCTGTGGAACTCCCACTGTCGTGCAAACCCTCTAACAGTTCCCATAGGAATTCTGCCTTAGTCATTCTGCATGTCTCTGAGATTCCTGCTGCTGCACAGCAGCTTCACAACACACCTCACCCAACCCCAGCTGCATGACAAGTTCTGGATGGAAAGCCAAAATTTAGTTCTTCAGATATTTTTTCAGTGTGACAGCTATTAATCCATGTGCATTAATGGATACCAGGTATCTAAATCCCAAAGTGCCACTTTGCAAATGGATTCCTCAAAGCATGTGTTTAGCATTGGCCACTTGATACTGTGCCTTCAACCTGAAGTATGTTACTGTACATTAGGAATGGTTTTGTTTTATATAGAACTGAAGTAGGTTAACATGGCCATATGTGTTGTGTGTATATCAGAATGACTGTATCTCTGAAAGTGATGTGTGTTTTGCTGGAGGAGGGCACAACAGCTCATTGCTAGCAGGGGGCAGAATTGCTTTTTGACGTAAACTTTTTTTTCCTCGTGTTTTTTTCTCGTTTCTCTACTTTTGGCTCTGATGGAAGAAAGCAAAAGAGCATTTCCAGGCAACTTGCTATATTTACAATTAAGTGATATGGCAGCCAGGCCATTACTTATCAACTAACCATTAAACTTTAATAGATTAATCATAAATTATTGAGGAATTAATGTTGACATCCAGCTGTGCTGTCCCAGTTCAGTTCACAAGTGCTGACAAAGATCCTTTATGGCCTATGGTGTTGAGCATTCAGTTTCTCCATCACCTCCAACTCTCACAGCTCAGCTTTCTGAAGCAGAAAAAGAGAGAGAGTTTAAGTGTATGTGTATATCTATACCTATAGAGAGAGATACACAGAGAAAAGAAAAGAGAGAGATGGCTGGAAAATAACCCCCTAAAACTTCACTTCAAATTATTTAGGTACTTTACTTTTATGAAAGTTTACACTTTAAAAAAACTCACTTGGGGGAGTATCTAGTTTAGTCACCTGCTTCAGGTTAATTCTGAGTAGCAATGAGCCAGTTTATCCATAGACCCTGTAATGGGAGAACACAGAATTTCTGTGTCACACTGGTAGGGTGACCAGATATCCTGATTTTATAGGGATAGTCCTGATATTTAGGGCTTTTACTTATGTAGGTGCCTATTACCCACCACCTCATTCTGCTTTTTCACGCTAGCTACCTGCTCACCCCACACACTAGTATTTGGCTATGCAAAGTGACTATTATTCATTACTGTCTGAGGAAACAAAATAATTTGAACTTTGGACCCTATGCTGCATGGTATTTTTGTTGTTGTTTCAGAAGATAGACATGGATTAAGATCACAGTTTCAAACATATCTGATCTTAGGAACTGGCTCTAAATTATTAAAATGTATCGTACCATTAAAACAGACCATTAAAACACAGACAGGATTATTAGAAAGTATATTGGATCATTCTGATGAAGGGTTATTTCTATTCTCATCGGACTAGCAACTGAATTAATCAGAAAGTTGAAACATATACCAGCTTGGATATTTGTTTTTCTTATATCAAGTACTAAAATTAGCTGAAATTGCTTCAGAACCTAAAGTAAGACACTACCCATAAAATAAGACTTTGCCTACATATGAAGAAAAAATGAGTGATATTCAGATGTTAAAATGAGGAAGGTGGCAGCTGCATACAAATCATGGATCCATTAGTCATTGATCACGCAGTGTTGCCAATGTAGTCATTTTCCAACACACCCACCATGCCTCAATAAATTTGAACACCACCTCTATTTTCAGTTCCTGGGGAAGAATCTGGGACTGGAAATGCTAGTTACCAGAAGGAGAGGAGA
The DNA here is from genome assembly GCF_049634645.1 of Pelodiscus sinensis. NCBI lineage: Eukaryota > Metazoa > Chordata > Testudines > Trionychidae > Pelodiscus > Pelodiscus sinensis. Next base: position 140,916,597 of record NC_134712.1, read on the forward strand.
GTCTTGAGGAGAAGACAATGAAACAGCTAAGAAGAATGTCAGAAAGAAGAAGGTTATATAACTGGTATGAGAACCAAATAGCAGGGAAACATGTGCAGGGAAAGGAAGAATAGGCAGTAGTGATGGTGTTTCACAGGAATAAGAGAGAGAACTAAGGTTCTTCTGCTCCAAAAATATTGGCTTCAGCCAACTGAGATGAAGAAACATATCAATTAGCTGCATCCGACAAAGTGTTTTTTAACCATTAAAGCTCATGCTTTTAACAGATAAATCTGTTAGTCTTTAATGTGTCACAGGACTCCTCATTGTTTAGGCTGCATTAATTAGCATTAGTTAGCAGTGTAGTGTAAGCAAGGCTAAACTCAAAATAAGCTACGCGATTTCAGCTACACTAATTGTGTCGCTTACATCGAAATAGCTAATTTTGAAATTGGGCATGTCTACACAGCACTTATTTTGAAACAGAGCACTCTTCCTTTGACTTCCCTTACTCCTCATATAATGAGGTTTACAGATGTTGGAGTAAGAAGCCCATTGTTTCGAATTTAGTTCGAAATAACAGGCCTGCTGTGTAGATGAACAATGCGTTATTCCGAAATAATGCTGCTGTGTAAACGTACCCTTAGTGATGGTGAGATAACATTCAAGCCTGTATATTTATCTGAGACAGAATTTTGGGTTTTCTTTGTCTGTTTGACTTATGATATTCTTATATCCTTACTAATAAGTGTGAACAAAGACTCTGTGTTGCAACTACTCACAACCAGATTGAGTTTATAGCACAATGAGAAAAGATAAGGAAGATAGCTAAAGTGTTGCTGGTTTTGGTAGGAGTTTACTATACAACTCTCTCAGAGCCAGATTAAGACATTCTGAGGACTTACGCTATGTCAAGTTTAAGAGGCCCCATAGCATTACCAAAAATAAGTGTATTATTGTAACAGAAAAGACAATTAAAATAGAATAAAGTCTTATATTTGCATATACATAAGCAAGGATGCAACTGAAAACTTTTTTTAGAGGCCCCTTATAATCTGAGACCCTAAACTGTATATTTATATCTTGTGCATAAATCTGGCATTGGACTTTCTTGACTCCTATCTCAAAGTGATGTTAAGCAACCAGTCAATAGGGGCACAGGAAGATAGGGAGGAAGGCATAAGAAACAATAAAAAGCCAAAGAAATGGTGACCTTGGGTGTAACACAAAACTACTCCCTACTGTCTACCCTTTCCAAGGGATACCAAAGAGATTGTACTGAAACCCCAGACTGATGACCCTCCAAAATGGAACATGACTATGCATTGTAAGGGATGGAACTAGGGGCATACCTGCGAAGAAAGAGAAGGACAGGGTCAGGGATAAACTTTATTGCTGTATAGAGGTGTAAATATGTTTTTCTTGATTAACCTAAAAAAAATCACATTGCCTGCATTTCAGACTCTGGTCTTCTGCTTTCTGTCTGAGTAACAAGAACCAAGGAAAGGGCAAGGGAAAAACCCTTATGTGTAGTAGGTTTATGGGATTGTAAACCAGCAGGGCAAAGAGATGAAGGGACTAAACTATTTATATAGGAGAAGATTTTTTCTAGAAGGAGAGAAGTAGTTGGAATAAAACACTATCTACTTGGAAAAACAGGATCCAAGAAGACAGGAGTTATAGGTTCTGTCCCACTGGCTATCTTTTCTTCTGTGTGTCCTTGAGCAAATCGTCTAATCTTTTTGTGAATTTATGAGTCTGTAAAACGAATATAACAATGCCTTCTCCACAGACATGTATTGTATTGCTTGTAAAATGTCTTGAAATCAGTTAGTGAAAGTCATTGTATAAGAACAAAGTAACACAAATTGAAATTCTCTAGTCCAGCACTCTCTGATCACATCTGTGGCCCAGCATGATTTTAGTTAGATTTATCATGGGTGTGGCCATGCTTCCTGAAGTTTCATAAAGTTATTTACAGCCACCAGTCCTGGCTCTCAGTGTTCTTTTCTGTTATTTAAATCTAATTTACGCCTAAATGTCTTGTAAGAGCCCAGAAAATAGTAGAAGTATTGGTAATTCTAGACAACGTTGACCTCCTATGGGTCACCAAATTCTCAGATTCAGATTAAAAGAGGCTATCAGAGGCCAAAAGCACCCTTTATAAATGGAAGCCTCAATTCTACTGAAGAAAGTAGAAAGAAGAGTAGAAACTCTGGCAAGTCAAGGGTAAAGTGTTAGTCAAGCCAAAAAAGAATTTGAAAAGCAACTAGCAAAAGACACAAAAATTAACAGCAAATTGTTTAAGTATATCAGAAGCAGGAAACCTGACAAACCATCAGTGGGGTTACTGAAGACAAGGCTATTGCACAGAAGCTACTTGAATTCTTTGCATCTGTCTTCACTTCAGAGAAAATGAAGGAGATTCCTCAAACCTGAGCCATTCTTTTCATGAGGCGCATCTGAGGAACTCTCTCAGATTGGAGCATCATCATTGAAACAGACTGATAAATTAATAGTAATACTATTTAAAAAAAGAAGAGATTCACCCAAGAGTTCTGAAGGAATGCAAATATGAAATTGGAGAATTACTTACTGTGCTATGTAATTTATCACTTAAATCAATCCCTGTACCAGATGACTGGTAGATAATTAATGTAACACCAATGTTTTTAAAAGGCTTCAAAGGTCATCCTGACAATTACAAGTTTGTAAGCCTAAATTCAGTACTAGACATAGGAGTTTTCAACTATAATAAATAACTCAATTGTCAGATGAATAAATGAACATGATATGTTGGGGAAGAGTCAAAGAATTCTTTGAAAGAAGGAGTCAATAAACATGTGGAGATGGCAATCCAGTGTGCTTGGACTGTCAGGACACGTCTACACTAGTTGCAAAATCAAAGCTACCATGGTTGATCTTCCAGGTTCGATTTCGCAGGTGTAGTATGGACCCGCTAGATCAAATTTAAAGGGTACATCTGTTGGTGCCAGTACTCCTGTTCCTCACAAGGAGTATGGGACACTGATGGGAGTGTTTGCTCCCATAGGCCTCCTGCTGTATGGATGGTGTAAAACTGTGATGTAAGATACATAATTTATGTAGCTAGACTTGTATATCTTATTTTGACATAAGAACGGCCATACTGGGTCAGACCAAAGGTCCATCTAGCCCAGTATCCTGTCTACCGACAGTGGCCAGCACCAGGTGCCCCAGAGAGGGTGGACCGAAGACAATGATCAAGCGATTTGTCTCCTGCCATCCCTCTCCAGCCTCTGACAGACAGAGGCCAAGGATACCATTTTATCCCCTGGCTAATAGCCTTTTATGGACCTAACCTCCATGAAATTATCTAGCTTCTCTTTAAACTCTATTATAGTCCTAGCCTCCACAGGCAAGGAGTTCCACAGGTTGACTACACGCTGTGTGAAGAAGAACTTTCTTTTATTAGTTTTAAACCTGCTACCCATTAATTTCATTTGGTGTCCTCTAGTTCTTCTATTTAGGGAACTAATAAATAACTTTTCTTTATCGGCCCTCTCCACACCATTCATGATTTTATAGACTTCTATCATATCCACCCCCCCCAGTCTCCTCTTTTCTAAACTGAAAAGTCCCAGTCGCTTTAACCTCTCCTCATATGGGACCCTTCTGATTTAGTATAAACCAGGCCTCAGAAAGTCTTTGACAATGCCCTATACCAAAGACTGTTAAGCAAAGTAAGCAGTCATAGAATAAAAGGAAAGGTCTTTTCATGGCAAGATGATTAGGGCTGCAACCCCATTCTCTGGATGTAGCTAATCCTCTTTTTTCCCCTCTTCTGTTCATTTCCTATTATATATTTGGCACTGCCCACTGTTGTAATATAGTATATTGGGTTAAATGGATCATTAGTCTGATAAGTCTTAGGTTCTTAAAATTAAACCAGACCTCTCAAAAGTCATCATCTTGACTTAAATGTTTTTCAAATTTCTCCTGTTGATATATTCAATATTTTTCCATTAAAAAGGCCTAGAGCCCAAACTGGTTCATCTATCCTAAAGTAATGTGACAAAGTTCCTTGTTAGCTCCCCATGGGTTCTGAGCTTCTTCACAGTTTCTTGTGTGTCTCAGAGACCCACAGTGACCCCTTTATTGTCTTAAGACTTCCCCAGAGGCAAGGGTCCCTGCTTACTGAGTCATTCTCATCACAGGCAGGTCCTAAGTTGTGGGGTGAAGACAAACCCCCTTTTCCTGGCCTTTGGTCTGTTCCCATCTCCCTGGCAGGGTAATCCTCCAAGAGAAGGGGGAAGTGGGAGTCCAGGTCCACCCACTCCACTGGACTCCAGCCCAGGGGCCCTACAGGAGGAGTGTCCAGCAGGGCTTTTTACCCTACCCTAATACTGCTACCTCTCCCCTGGGCCACATCACCTACAACTTCCTGCTTTTGAGTTGGCTCAGCTCCTCTCAAAACTCTCCCCTCTGCTGCCTGGGAGGAAATCTTTTATAGTGACCCAGAGGCCTTAACTAACAACAGGTGCTCAATTAACCCCTGTTGCAGGCTGACTCCTAATTAGGCCTCCATTGTCTGCCCTGATTGCTGGGCTGTGTTCAAGTGAGTCTAATTGGGAAACAAGAAGGCATTAACCCACCTCCCAAGATAGCTGCCTTCTATAAGATATTTGCAGTTCACAAGCTGTGGTCTACCACGGTACCTTGAGAAAGAATCAGCGATGTATGGTTCTCATTGACACTGTGGGAAAAATGGAAGACATATTTCCTCCAATCTATAAAACAAAACATTAAAAAACCTAAAGCTATACTAATGCCAGCAAGGACAAACAAACCAGTAGGAAGAGATGCAGGAATAGCAGTCAAGTTAGTTTGTTATAGTTCTATCTGCTGGGATGTTCTGAACACAGTTATTTTAAAGATGAATGGAAGGAACACGCTGGTAAAGAGATGGGAGTCAGAAAGGAAGGGCTCCTGAGAAGGGCGAACCAGTGGACTGATTGCTCTTTACCCTGCTGTGTCTAATGTATAAAATGAGAGTGAAGTGTAATATGTAAAATAATTGCAAAAATATCTGGTAGGAGAGCATGTGATATCTGACAGTATCATCAGGGAATTATGTGTGTCTGTTGAGTTCTGTGATGATGAGACTGCCACCACTTTATTATGGCATGTTGGACTATAAATAGAAGTACAGATTAGCAACTGCTTCCCTTGCAAAGGTCACATCTTCAGAGCTCAGGACTGGGGATTCCTGCAATGCCAAGAAGAGGAGGAACAAATGCGAGTGACTCACTGCAGAGAAGGGCCAAAAGAAAGGTACATCAGTCAGCACAGGGCAATGTGGAGATGAGAGGGAGAGCCACTCTGAGAGAATAGGGATGAGGAGACTGGGAATAATTAATTAGAGAAAGTCATGGTGGCATGGGTTTGGATTGTCATTTTGAGTAACTAAGAGGCAAAGTGCGGGAAGATGAGCAGTCTAAACATATGTAGGAGGGAGGAGCTAACTTTAATTTTTGCTTGGAGGCTCATCCAAATGATACTATTTCTCAGTGAGGCAAATTTGTTGAATGAAAATGAAAAATTTCACTGCATTTGACAAGTGAAGTAAAATTCCTGCATTCCTAACATTACAGAGATTGTACCCTTGCCAATGTAATCATAACCCCTAAGCAGTCTCTCTAGATGTGTAGACAAATAATATACCAGTGATTCTGAGTCAACAAAAGAAGTAAAAGCAGGCTCTTAAGCTGTTTTAAGTCAGTATTATTAGTTAGAATAACTCTCTCTCTCTGTGTAACAGCAATAGTACACAACCATTTAACTAGAAATCATTTGATACATGCATTTGAGATACATTTGCTAGCAAGCCAAATACACAAGACAGTATAAGTCTATAGTTATACCACCTTGGGCTTTGATCTTGTCAGATCTCATCAACTAAGCAAGATTGGGCATGCTGCATAACTGGGATAGAAGAGGAAACCCCTGCTGTTGCAGGAAGTGGTACTGGTCACACAGTAGGTGGCATTCTTCACTCTGAGTCAGTATTGAACCAATGCCATAACATGGTGATGGAAGCAATGGTGTGCTTGAGGTACTATATATTGCATGTGATACATAAATCTTAGGCACAGACCAAAAGAGGCAATTAAATATTCCATGCAAGATTTCCAAACAATTAAGGTCATTAACTCCATTACCCTGGCCAAATAACAAACCGGAGAAGTTACATCTTGCCAAATTAAATATCCTCCATGCATTCAATTGTATACCCTTCTTATCTATTGTTGTGTAGTATTTATGTATAGTGTCCAACAGTTACCACATTTCAACACAGAAATGACAACACTTCATAAATGGATAAACTGATCTCTGCACAGACTAACAATGTGCTTTTCAGAAACGGGTACCATATACAAGTGCATTGTCTGCTGCACTGGAAGAAACTCAGGAAGTGATAGATGCAATTTAATTAGGCCACAACTTTATTTACTTAAAATATCTGGGAGTACCTGGCAATAAACTGTGCAGTGCACATCATCGTTTTCTTAATCATCTTCACATGATCCCCTGCGTTGTCCCAGAATTCCCATTGCTGGGATCCCAGCACCTTCCCCTCATAACAGAGTTCAGGGATCTAGAAGAAGAGAGGGGGTGGCTCTCAGATGTACCAGATGGAGCCTCAAACACCCCTCCCACAGCAGATTGTAAAGGTCTCCAGTCTTTTTTTTAGATCCCATGATTGGGAGCAAATGTTCAGCTAGATCAACACAAGTGAAAGAGGGCTTCTTCGGGACTGCATGGGGTAGTGCTTCCCTCTTCCCTGATCTTGTGTAGCCATTTTGTAGGGAATAATTTCTGGACACACTGGATTTGAGTTGTCAGTTCTCAGCAAGATACCATGGACTGCCTCAGTTTACTCCTACACATTTCATGATCCATTCCACTCTTTACAGGTAAAGTTTCCTCTTCCTCTTACCCTCTCTGTCATTGTAAATTCATTTCTAAAACATACCACCGTAATGTGGGAAATACGTTTTGCAAAGAAAATCCTAATTAAGTAACTTGATTTTCCTAGTAGCCTTATTTTTGTACTTTTCTTTCAAACTAACCATCTTCTTTGATTAAATTCATTTTACACGTGCAAAGTTGATGCACTTGGAAGGCATTTTGCCTTATAAAGAACTAATAAAATTGCTGAGGGTTTCCCAGTTCTCAGAACTGTAGTAACTATTTATAAATAGTGGATACCATTGCAGAAATGTAGGTAATGGATATTCTTCAATATACACATCTCTACTTCATACTGGAACAAAATTCACTGAGCCATTAAATAAACTACATTATTAAAATTTCAATGATATGAGACATAATTATGATGAAGTTTGGCATATCATGCTGAATATTTATTACTCTAAGATTTGCTAAGTTAAAATTAAAACTCCATACTCAACATTGGGTTTATAATTCTGATAATGTACTAGGTGAAACATCAGCAAGAAGAAAGATTAATGGCAATGTAATTTCCTCAGAAGAAAGAACCTCTGCTGTTAACATTCCAATTTAATTATTTAACTGACATTTTAAAAAATTAACACATGATATAAAAAGCTGTACATTGGTTTACATTTGTATAATTTTGCCAAGAATGAAATTATGTATTTCAACACATTTTATTTGGCAGTCCTGATGAGAAAAGAAGTGTGTAGCTAACTGCTCATTTTAATGACCTCTTGTTTAAACATGTCAAAATAATTAAAGGTTTAATCACATTATCAGCAAAGTTAGCTGTCTAGAAGTTATTTTATTGTTGATCTTATTGGCAGTGATGAAATCATATTGTACCCCATTTTGGGGGGGGGGAGGGTGAAATAGCATTCAAGGAATTGGAATGACTCTTAATCATGTAAAGAACATTGATTTTTTTTTTAAGAAAGAGGAAATCAGAGGGGAGGGCTGATGGTTCATAACCATAGAGGCAAGAGGTTACAGCAATATTTTATACAACTATACAACTAGATACAGATTAGGATGGGCAGGCTTTGGCCAGCAGAGAGCAGAGGAACAGGAAGAATTCCGCACATATAGAAGTTTCCAATCATTTCTCAGAGTGGAAATTGTGGAAGATACCTCTCAAGATCCAGCAGGTCCAAGAGAAAGAGAAATACAGAAGGTACACATCTGTAGATGGCAACTCAGCCCAGCTTGTAAGAAAATTAAGCTTATCCATAAAGTATTTTCCAACTCTCCAAGTTGGACAGACAATTCTTGCTGGTGATTCAGTAGTCAGAAGAATTTGAAAAACACTCTGACAGTGACTAGTTGGCCATAGGGGGGAATCATGCATTCCCAGAGCCAAGAGATGAGATGTAACTCTTGAGATTGGATAGGCTTTTGAAATTGGTGGTAATGGATCTATTGGTGATGGTTTGTATTGGCACCATTGAACTGCATTGAGAGATATCTCTCAGATGGCAGATGACTTCACGGAACTTGGAAGCAAGAAGAAGAAGAAGAAATGATCTAAGGCTATGTCTACACTACACTTCTTTTTTGGAAAAAGGTATGCAATTTGCATACCTTTTTCCATTTCTTTTTTCAGAAGAGGCTTTTCTGAAATTTGGTCTGTCTACACTGGGCCAAATTTTGGAAAAAATTCCTTTCAGAAGAGTCCTTTTTCCTCGTGAAACAAGGCTTACAGGGCTTCCAAAAGAGTGTGTCTGCTCTTCTGAAAAAAATTTTGGAAGAGCAGACACATTCCCTGGACATGGGGGAGTTTTTCCAGGATACTGGAGGTATCCCGGATAAACTCTGTAGTGTAGCCTCAGTGATCTTCTCTGAGATCATTCCTTTGCCACATGCAAAGGAAAAGCAAAAGGCAGAAGATTCTGGAAGCAAAGTGATGGTTAGGTAAGTGGTATGAGGTAAAGCAGGAGTGAGCAATAATTTTTGGTGGGGGACCATTCCAAGATTTTGGAAAGTGATCAAGGGCCATGCTTTTCTGTGGAGGAGATGCAGGGTCTAGGATGGAGGTTAGGGGGAAGAAGGGCACACAGGTAAAGGCACTGGGGTACAAGGGATGGTGTGAGGCCTGAGAGGGTGTAAGGGTGAAGGAGGGAGTTGTGACCTGGGTCAGGGGATTGGGGAGTAGGGTCAGGAAGGGTGTTTTGGTGCAGAAGATAATTCTGGCTTGGGGGAGGGGCAAAGTCTGAGAGAGAATTGTGACCTGGGAGAAGAGGAAAAGGGGGTGCAGACTACAGAGGGTTTGGGTCATGACCTGGTGCAGGGGATTGGGGTGCAGGGTCTGAATGGGTGTTTGGGTGCAAGAGAGGATTCTGGCCTGGGGAAGGTGTGTAGGACGGGGTACAGCATCTGGGAGGGAGTTGTGACCTGGGGCAGGGGGGTGCAGAGGGTTTGGATGGTGACCTTGGGGAAGAAGTTGGGATGTGGGAGGGGCAGGGGTGCTAGAGGAAGGCTCTGACTGGGAGGTGCTTACCTAAGCCAGCAGCCCTGCAGCACCTCCAAGGCAGGCTGGACTCCCTGACTACTGCAACTCCAGATCACTTTAAACTGCAGGCTGCTCCTTCCACATGGCTCTCAGCTCCTGGAAAGGAAAGAGGCTTGTGCTGCCCCCATGCCCCAGGCCAATCTCTCAGCTCCTATTGTCTGGTTATTTCTAGCCTATAGGAGCTGAGGATTGGGCTGGGAGAGGGGAGATCGCACAAAGCCTTCCCCTCCCTACAGAGCAGAGAGCCGCATGGACTGAGCTTTAAACTGCAGCAGCTGCGTGTCTGAGGGTCCCGGCAGGGTGGTCCATGGGCTAGATCTGGTGGCTTGGTGGGCCAGATCTGGCCCCCAGGCCCTATTTTGCTCAGCCCTGAGGTAGAGGATTTGGGTTTTGTGGAACATTGGTCCATCTTCTATGTGGAAAGAGACTGTATAGTTTGGGTGCAATGAAAAGGGGACCAATCTTCTCAGGAGAGGCTGCCTAGAATACTCAGCGGGGCATTAAACTAATAGTAGAAGGGGGAAGTATAATAGAGAGGAAAGATGTGAGCATTTAGCACAACATTGAATTTATGGGGTAAAAATGAATCAAGAAACTAAGGCTATGAAGAGTGTACATTCTTGATTTGCCTATATATCAATGGTAGGAGCCTGGGTAACAACCGGTATTGTTCATTAGTATAAATTTTCAGGTGCCCCAGTAGCTTCTGGAATCATGGTTAAAGTTGCCCCACCCTGCCAAATTGGAAATGGTGCCACCATTCAAGTATCTGTATTACTTCAGCTTGTGGTTCTTGCTTCAGTGGTTAGTGTGCTAATCACTGTGGGTACATCTACACTGCACAGTTATTTCGGAATAAGCTTTCTGGAATAGTTATTCAGAAATAGCTTATTTCAAAATAACACATCTACACGGCAGGGAAGCCTCAAAATTAGTCTGAGTCAGGCTTCCCTATTGTAGACATGCTACCTCAATTTAGAGCCCCAGGAGGAATAACTAAGAATGGCCCTGGTGCCTTATTTCAAAATAGCTATTTCAGAATAGGTGTTATTCTTTGTGGAACAAAGTTTACAGAAGTCGAAACAAGCCATCCCTTATTTCAAAATTATTTCAAAATAACGGAATAGCTGTGTAAACGCTTGCAAAGTTATTTTGGAATAAAGGTTATTATTCCAAAATAGCTTTGGTGTGTTCTATATGTGTTCTATACTATATATGATTGAGTAATGGATGTTAGGTCTTTCTCATGCTGAAACTGTTTTACTTAAAAAAAAAATTAGTTATTGGATCAGGGACTGGAAACTGGATGTCTCCTCTGACCACCAGGCTGTAAAGGATTCTATGGCTTAGTTATATTTACTTAATTATGTAAGGAGAAACAGCTTCAAGATGAGAGATTCAGAGGGACCCACTGAAAATTAACAAATAGATTGGGGGGGGGGGGGCGGAGGAGCTAGTTTCTGCAAGATCTGGTTCAAATGTTGCTCTAGAGGAGGATTTCAGACCTGGAGTCACAAGGTACCTTCTGGACTGTTAGTACTTAGACATTAGTAACAGACACAAACAACCTGTCTGAAGACATCCTTACTAACAGCTCTAGGCTGTTCCTTTCTGCTAGTCAGAAGGGGTGGCCGGCAGGATACACCAAGGCACATTACATTGCAAACAGCTACAATTATACTTTTCCCTACTCTACAGTGGACAGAGATGCCCTTGTGACTATGAGCATGGCCTGCTTTGGCATTTCAGGGAAACAGCCAGCCTGTTTCAGCCAAAGTGCAGAAATCTCTACAAAATCTTCTACGCTCGAGAGCTCTGATAACAAGAATGATGTGAACTGCAGATTAGTGAGTTAACTGAAGCATATTTTAACTGCAAATATGTACCTGGGTATACAAAGGACTCCTTCTTACTCCATATAATGTTTTACATTGGACCCTTTGCCAATAGCTCCTCATATGGTTTTACTGGAAAATGGTACCATTTGCTTTTTGTGATGTATTTGGCTATTTTCATCCTAACCCTGACATTAATGAAGGCATATTATATTTAAAACGTAACATCAAATGCTTAGATGGAACCCTTTATATTCTCAAATCTAAGGTGCAGTGTTGACCAAGGTTCCCTCTAAGCTTCCCACCCACTCCATGCGCAAAGCCCTGAGCCTCTGACTGGGCGGGGCTGATTAAGCAGCTGTAGGGCTGTGTTGCTCAACAGCTTAGAGGGAACCTTGGTGTTGACTGTTCTGGATACTTGCTATGTGTACTGTATATTAATGGAGGTACAGTGTCATAGGGTATGTCTACACTACCCTCCTAATTCGAACTAGGAGGGTAATGTAGGCATACCGCACTTGCAAATGAAGCCCGGGATTTGAATTTCCCGGGCTTCATTTGCATAAACTGGGCGCCGCCATTTTTAAATCCCGGCTAGTTCGAACCCCGTGCTGCGCGGCTACACGCGGCACAGAGTAGCTAGTTCGGATTAGGCTTCCTAATCTGAACTAGCTACTCCGAGCTGCGTATAGCCGCACGACACGGGGTTCGAACTAGCCGGGATTTAAAAATGGCGGCGCCCGGTTTATGCAAATGAAGCCCGGGAAATTCAAATCCCGGGCTTCATTTGCAAGTGCGGTATGCCTACATTACCTCGCTAGTTCGAACTAGCGGGGTAGTGTAGACATACCCATAGTGTTTAGGGCCAGAAGGGACCAAAAGATGTCCAAAGGCCACTAACAGTGTTCAAAGTAGTCAACTTCCCTAACATTATATTTGAAAACAGAAAAAAAAAACCCAACATACAATGTGCTGCCTGACTGGAACCCACAACTGAAAGATTATGGAAAAGTTGTGCAGGCTCATTCCCCACTTCTAAGCTTCACCCCCATGCTGCTCATCTACGTGGGCACTAATGATACTTCTTGCTATGATTCTAAACAGATAAGAGATGACTAAAAGTTTTCTGAAATGAAGGTGAAGAAGTCAAGGCAGCGTATGTGTTCTTGTCTATCCTTCCAGTTGAGAGTAAGGGACAGGGGTATGCCCATCTGGAGAGAAATACATAACTGCACAGAGGATATCAATGAACCATTCTGGGAAGTATTATTTAGAGTTCTGTATCTAAGACTCAGAAGATAATTGTCCAACTTTGTTGGACACTGATGAGGCCTCAGCTGGATTCTTCATGGCATGCTTCAGGAAAGATGCAGCTTATTTGGAAAGAATACAGAGAAGAGCAACAAAAATGATGAAAGGTTTTTAAAAAACATGATTTATGAAGAAAGTGTAAAAAAAACTGGCCATGTTTTATCTTGAGAAAAGAAGACTGAGAAGGGACCTGATAATAGTCTTCAAATTCATTAAGGGTTGTTATACAGAGGACACAGATCAATTGTTCTTCCTATCCGCTGAAAATACGACAAAAAGTAATGGCCTTAAGCTGCTGCAAGGGAGAACTAGGCTAGATAGTAAGGGGAAAAAACCCTTTCTATATATAAAGGCAATTAGACTTTCAAATAGTTTTGCTTTGCATTCTACAAAAATGAGTTAACAGAAATTAAAAGGTACAGCACCAAAAGTGAAATCCCTGCAAGCGGAATAGAAACTTTTTAAAGACACAATAATATAACCTCGATTTAAATGTATACCCCCAAATTTAAAAATAGTAAGAAAACAAAATAAATGCTCCACTGTGGCTAAACAATAAAGTTAAAAGAATCAGGCAAAAAGGCATCCTTTAAAAAGCGAAAGTTAAATCACAGCGTATGTCTAGACTACATGCCTCTGGCAACAGAGACATGTGGATTAGGCTACCCGGCATAGGAAAATGAAGCAGCAATTTAAATAATCGCCACTTCATTTAAATTAAAATGGCTGCCACACTGAGCTGATCAGCTGTTTGTCGGCTCAGCACACTAGTCTGAACACTCCGCGGTCGACATCAAAGGCATTTGTCGACCGCCCCGTTATGCCTCGTGGAATGAGGTTTACCGGGGCGGTCGACAAATGCCTTTGATGTCGACTGCGGAGCGTCCAGACTAGCATGTTGAGCCAACAAACAGCTGATCGGCTCAGCGCGATAGCCAATTGAATTTAAATGAAGAGGCGATTATTTAAATCGCCGCTTCATTTTCCTATGCCAGGTAGCCTAATCTACATGCCTCTGTCGCCAGAGGCATGTAGTCTAGACATACTCATAGTGAAGAAAATAGGAAGAAGCATAAACTCTCAGAAATGAAGTGTAAAAATATAATTAGGAAGGCCAAAAAAAATAATTTGAAGAACAGCTAGCCAAATACTCAAAAAGTAATAGCATGAAAATATTTAAGTATATTCGAAGCAGGAAGTTGCTGGACAACAGAGATGCTAAATGAGCACTCAAGTACTATGAGGCAGTTGCGGAAAACCTAAATGAATTCTTTGTATTGGTTTTTGTGGGTGAAGATTTTAGGAAGAATTCCAATCATGACAATTCTTTTTAGGTGACAAATCTGAGAAACTGTCCCAGATTGAGGTATTATAACAATAGGTTTTGGAACAGCCTGAAAAATTAAACAGTAATAAGTCAGCTGGTATTTACCCATGAATTCTGAAGGGACGCAAATGTGAAACTGCAGAACTACTAACTGTGGTTTGTAATATATAATTTAAATCAATTTCTGTACTAAAAAAAAAGATGATAGCTAACGTGATGTCTAATTTTATAGTGGGCATGGGAGATGATCCTGGCGATTATAGGCCAGTAGTCCTGACTTCAGTATGGAGCAAACTGGTAAAAACTAAAGAACAAAATTGTTAGACACATAGATAAACATAATTTGTTGTGGAAGAGTCAACATGGTTTTTGTTAAGAGAAATCATATTTGACCAATCTACTGGAATTCTTTGAGCGGGTCAACAAGAATATGGACAAAGGAGATCTAGTGGATACAGTGTCCTTAGATTTTCAGAGAGCCTTTGTTAAGGTTCCTCCCTAAAGAACGTTGAGACTCATAGCTATCATGTGATAACCAGGAAGGTCCTCTCGTGGATTAGTATCTAGTGAAATGATAGGAAACAAAGGATAGGAATAAATAGACAACTGTTATAAAACATAAGGTTACAAAACAGTAATACAGTTCTATGACTCCTGGTAGTAACATTTCAATTACAAAGGACTACTGAACCTAACATACTCTCACCTATCTCTGAAGACCTGGTGATATGTGACAAGAGGACCAGCCACAACCCTGGCAGGCCCAATGAATTCAATGGTTCAAACAGGCAGAATGGTGACTGGCTAAACTATAATGCAAAAGCTGAGCTAATAGCTTGATAAAAGGAAGCAGAAAAAAACGAAAGAGTGAAGGAATCCCTGCCATCTCTACCATGGTTGTTTTATAGGATCCTGGCACTGTTTAATCCAGGCCCAAACTACCATGCCCAAATCTTATTTCCTTACCATAACACATCTTCAAGTACTTCTGCTTTATAGGTTAATACAGCGGTTCTCAAACTTTTTGGGCTCCAGAGCCTTTTACATGCGTAAAAATTTATGCGGAGCCCCAGCAGTCCACTGATTGTATGTGTTGTACCTATCGATGTTTCCAGTTTGTCAACCTCGCAGGGCCCCTGGAGATGTCTCGCAGAGCCCTGGGGCTCTGCGGAGCACAGTTTGAGAAACACTGGGTTAACACATTATGACACACATTCATATGTATTAACACTGATTATCTTACTCCCAAAACTGTTACCTTTGTCCCTACTTGCAACTTCTATATTCTGTGGTGTATTCTGTGTTTACCAGTCTTTTCCAGACATAAACATCTTCTGTTCTTTGTTTGGTTCTGCATTCAATTTCCCAAAGTTGAGGCGCAGCTGGTAGGCCATTTATCTAAGCCAAAGGTTACACCTACCCATACTAACTTGATTTAGCTAATCGCACAGGATATAGGCCTGTAGGTTTCTTGGAATTAATAAAATATAGCCTCTGAAAGAGTCAAAGATGAAATAATTCCCAGGAACATACAGAATTCTTTGCTCTGATCAATCCAATATGACTAACATGTCAGCCCCTTTTATTTGGTATTATGGGAAATTAGTGTCTCCTCAGACCAGACCTAGACATAGGTAGATTAGAAGTTTGATTTCACTTTAGGCAAGAGCAAGGTTGTGTGTTTAAGTGTTAAATATTTAAGTATAGGTTAAATGTGAAGAGCACATAGAGGGTGAAAGACAGGGAAGTGAAAATGACTGTGTTCATTAAGCAAACAGTCAGAAGAGAGTTGTTATACCAAATTTAATGAGTTTATAAAAGTGCTTGACTGTCTTTTCAATTACAAGAAATTTTTGTTAAAAACTATACTTGTACAAATTGGTTCCAGAATTATTCCATTTTAAAGTATGCTAAGATGTTCACACAGCATTAATATAAACATGTTTTACAACTCTGCTAGTTATTAACTTTTATGTCTGTGAAAAATCTCTCATGCCCATTCCATCTTCAAACGTGTGATGAATCATTTCTTAAAGAGGCTTTCCCAAGCCTGGACATGTCTTCCATATTTAACAGCACGTTTAATTTGTAGCTTTTGATATCAGACCTTGAGTAAGCTTAAACCATTTTCTTTCTAATATGAACCCATAGTAATTATGTAAAGCAACTCTTACAAAAATAAATCCCAGTATTCAGACTTTTTAAAATTTCAGATACACTTATGAAAGCACAAATTGTCTGATATAAATGTACCTTTTTATGTTTGTACTTGTTCCCTACTGCTCTTGCCTTTACAAAGTCTAAACTTTGAGTTCATATTACAGGTGACAGCTGAACTTCAGATCATTGAAAGTTACATGTTAGTTGAAATAATAGCCCCAAAGTTTTGATACTTACCTGAAGCTTCCCTTAAACTATCCAAATACTTTGAATCTTCAAAATGGGACTTTCAAGAAAAATCTTTCTTGTGGAATTCCACTTCTTTTGATCCTATCCCAGGTACAAATAGGCAGTAGAAAAAATATATCCATGTATTTTAGAGTCTTAAAATTGTATGGTGCAAATTCAGTTCTAGAAATGGGTGCATATTTGGAAGAAGGACCTATGTTTTTCAAGGTGATTTGCTCATCTGTAGTATCTCCCCAAGCCCACTATTTCCCCACTATCATTCAAATATACCAGACTTCTCCCCAACTAGCCTGCCAGCACAGATCTTGAAAATCAAATTCATTATTGAAAGCTGGCAACTCTATTGGAATAGTGTTGATATGTAATGGTTGTTTAAGTGACGAGCTCTGTGTCTCCAGTGAAAGAGTAGAGGGAATGTACTGTTAACTATTATAACTTTTCATCTCCTTGCTTATGTCATTCTGTGTTTCATGAGTTATGTGTACCTAACATTAACTGGAACACAACACAATGCTTTTGTGTATATATTTCCCAGATTTTTACATTTAAGATGTCCACAACAGCTATGGGGAAATTTCACAAAGAATTGGACACAACTACCTAGAATTTTGCTTTTGTGAAGAACCATTTTTATGAAGATCTTATTATTCACAGAAGTAGCTTCTTGATTGATTAAAAATCTCAAAATGTTCAATTTCAATTTCATTTCTTTTCATCTTCAAATTTTTAATTTTCAAATTTTTAACTTTTTTATTTCTATGTATGAATTTTCTTTTGTCTTTTTATCTCTTTATCTATTCCTGCCAGATTTTCTTTTAAAAAACCCAGGATTTAGACAAATTAATGGCATAGGGTATGTCTACACTAGCCCTCTAGTTCGAACTAGGGAGGCTAATATAGGCATTTGAAGTTGCAAATGAAGCCTGGGATTTAAATATCCTGGGCTTTATTTGCATTTTCCCATCTGGCACCATTTTTAAATCCCCTTAGTCCGAACTAACTGCCCGCGGCTACACGCGGCAGTCAAATGTTAATTTGAACTAAGTCCTTAGTTCGAGTTAACTGTTATACCTCGTGGAACTGTTAAATCTCGTGGAATGAGGTGTAACAGTTAACTCAAACTAAGGTCTTAGTTCGAGTTAACATTTGACTGCTGCGTGTAGCCGCGGGCAGTTAGATCAGACTAAGGGGATTTAAAAATGGCTCCTGGATGGGAAGATGCAAATAAAGCCCGGGATATTGAAATCCCAGGCTTCATTTGCAACTTCGAATGCCTACATTAGCCACCCTAGTTCGAAGTAGGGGGCTAGTGTAGACATACTCTAACTGTATAAAGAGCAGGATCTCTATCAGAGGGTTCACTGATCTCAAGGACTCCACTTCTATTCTCTTGTTAAAAATTTTTTTTTGCTGACACACCATACATCACTCAGCTAGTAAAATCCATTCCCCCTATGTGGTGGTGGTGTGCTTATTAAAGCTTCACTAGTTTGTATTTGTGACAGTTCATAGCTACTGTATTTGTGTTTCTCCCCAGAGGTCCAGCAAGACCATCCTCTCTCAGGCATTTGGGTCCCTTGGCCATCACCTCCCTTGAGTGGTGATCCACACATCTCTTTCCTGTTTGACCAGGGTATTGCTACGCTCCACAATTCCTGCCCTAATTGTATGGTTCCCACTATAGGTAGGTTGCCCAACGACACCTGCTTGCTTTCGCCTCAGAGATGGTAACAGGTAAAATTGCTATAGTTACTTACAAGTACCATACAACGCTTTCTATGCAAGCCTATTCTATTCTCAAGGTAAAAAGGACTATAGATAAAATATATAAAAACCCCTACACCTATGCTAGTAAACTTACCAGAGTTTCCACCCCCCCCCATATTTGTAGCCCTGTTTTTACTGAGAAACCTGCAGCATGACCTTGGTCAAGTCAAGATTCAGACAGCTTCTGCCTCCAACAACAGTTTGAACAGTGCCCGGCACAATGTAACTCCATTTGTGGTTGGGGGTCTCTTTGCATTGCTGTGATAAAAATAATTTTTGAAATCCCAAATCTGGAGATGTTCAGAAGGCTCGAAGAGCACCCGAGCAGCTAAGATAGTCTCACTGGCCACTGCTTGGGCTGCCCCAGACAGCTGATTCTGGGTGCTGCGGTAGTAGTGGTGATATCCCTGGCTGCACCTCCCCCTGCCCAGTACACACATCTGTGGCAATAGGACCCCAGGAAGCCACCCACCAACCAGTCCAGAAGCAATGGTGGAATGTCCCTGAGGCTTTGTGGTGTGTCCCCTCCCCCCCCCGAACACCTGGAGCAACAGTAGCAATGGGGTTCCAGGCACCCTCTCACCCCCAGAGACAGAATTGGGAAGATTCTGGAAAGCACCTCCCAGGGGCACCAACAGACTTGCTGGGCCCCTGGGCAAGATGTGTGTGTGTGGGGGTGGGAGGGGGGTAGCTCTGTGCTTCCTAGGGTGGAAGGGGAGGGGTAGCACCACCAGAAGCACTCCGTACTGGTTCTCCCACCCCAGGCTGCCTTCAGGGCCACCCAGAACAGAGGGCTTGGTGTCTCCCCAACTAAGGCAGGGCCCTGGAGAATGCCCCTGGGAAGCAGTGGTGCCCACTAGAGCAGCAGCAACTGTGGGATCACTCTACCACCCAGCACATGAGATTTAGTTAGGGGTATTTTTAGTAAAAGTCATGGAGCTCTTATTGGCCATGATCTGTTCATGCCTTTAACTAAAAGTATCAATAGTTAAATCTTAGCTTTTTTTACACACACATCTTATTACACAAACTACGTTAAAAGAAAGTTGTTCAAGTTGCAAAGTCATGTACACAAAAAGTCACAAAAAGCCCTATTTTAAAATTTGTATACACCTTGAATCCATCCCTTTTTTAAACATAATCTTTAATTGTATGATCACATACTATTTTTTTCACATGATGCACAGTTATCAGTGAATTAGAAAGGAGTTGGATTTTTTAATAATCACAGTTCAACTTCTGGCCCACACCTTATCTACTGCACTTTATCCGAATCCTTCACCAAATACAGAATTATTAATTGCCATACGAGCTTTTTTGTAATCACTATGATATCTGAATTGCACACACACATTAATCTCCTCCCCCCACTTCTTTCCTATTTATTTTGAGTCTGCACATCCTAAACTCAAAACTCTAGTCATATGAAGAAGTGGGCTGTGCCTACGAAAGCTCATGATACCACTTACATGTTTTGTTAATCTATTAAGTACTACCAGACCATGTGTTGTTTTTATGCAAAGATAACTCCATTAATGTAACTCCCTTGCAAATCAAGAAAGTGCTGTTGTCCTTATCTGATAGAGGGGAAACTGAGACAAGAGAAAGAGGCTTGCCTGAAGTCACACAGCCCTTATCGAAATTAGTTTTGAAATAACCCCCCTTATTTTGAAATAATAAGTGGAGTGTCTACACTACCAAGCCCGTTATTTCAGAGTAATGGGCCAGTTATTTTGAAATCTGTACACCTGTTTTCCTCAGGGAATAATGCTTATTTTGAAATAGTTATTTTGAAATAGCATTAATGTGGGCACTCCACTGCTGCTACTTTGAAATAACTACTCCCCAGAGTAATTTGAAGCAATTACTCCCCAGTGCTTCTAAGTTGAGATAGTACATTCACAATAATGGAGCCTGTTTTGAACTAATTGTGAGGCTCCCCTGTAGCGGGGACACAGTATTTTGATTTTGTTATTTCGGGAGTTATTATTTTGAAATAAGTTATTTCAGAATAATTTCCTAGTGTAGACACACCACAGTGAATCAGCGGCAGATCCAGCATTAAAACTTATGCCCTCTTGACTCTTCACTGTGTGGTCATTTCTACAGAACTCAGTGCTAGTGACTAACACAGCTCCCACTCATGTCACTTGTGCAAATCAGGCACAAGTATCACAAATCAGGAATCCTGGGGAAAAAGAGGCCACCTGCCAAAATTTTAGTTTTAGTGGCACGTCTAAGGTAGAAGGAATTTAGTGTAGCTAGAATAAAATTGATTTTTCCTCATGCCAAGGTCAAAGCCAGAAGCAGCGACTGGGATCAGAATGAGGAAGCAGGAACAAGGAACATGGCATCATAACAAGAACAGAAATTAGGTAAGATAGCAGTAGCTTGGTCTCAGAGACCCAGGCAGAAACAGGACTGAGCAACTTGTTGCTAGGCAAGGCATGAGATGGGAACTGGAAACTTTATAGCCAGTGGTACTCAATTTCTAGAGATAGGTCCAAGATAAGAAGGAAGGTCTGAAGATAGGGACTAGCCTAGGACATAGCATACTAGGCTTTAAGCCCTTATTGTGCCACAAACTTCCTGTGTAACGTTGGGCACATCACATAACCTCCCTATGCTTCAGTGTCCCTCCCATCTGTAAAATGGGGATGATAGTTCTTTGGTGTTTCACAGACATGTTGTTTGGATAAATACATGAAAGATGGTGAGACACTCCAGTGCTATAGTAATGGGGGTATGATGGAGTAGACCAAGCCCAGAGGTCCCCTGTTGAAAATCCTGTGGTCCTGTATACCCTGCCTCAGAAAGATAATAGAAAGGTCTTCCAAGCAAGCCTGAGGGGCTATAAAGTGGCCAATCAGGAGGGGCCAGGAAGGCCATATGAAAGGAGCTGTAGGACCAGAGTCAGTCACTTCCTCTAGAGACCTCAGGATATATAAACCAGTGACTGGCTGGCTAAGAGAGTGACAGCACTGTAGATAGCTCCATCTGGAAAGCTTATTGGAGCCTGATGGACTATGTTGGGACTCTGAGATAAAACCCTGAGGCAAGACAGAGGATGCTGTCTGCAGAAAGGGAAGCCCTGGGGGAACCACTCTCTGATGGAGTGGGGAACAGACCGAGGGACACTATAGGGGCACCCAGATGGGTCCCTATTAGATGTGTATGCTGGAAGGGGTTTGTGTACGTTACACAGGAAATGTCTGACTTAGCTGGAGAGCTGAGTTGTGGAAGAGGCTTCGAACTGAGAGAGGCCAGGCACACACA
The DNA here is from genome assembly GCF_049634645.1 of Pelodiscus sinensis. Lineage (NCBI taxonomy): Eukaryota > Metazoa > Chordata > Testudines > Trionychidae > Pelodiscus > Pelodiscus sinensis. The sequence continues at coordinate 140,938,009 of NC_134712.1, forward strand.
CTTATCTGGGGTGCTTCTGGGAGGCGGGTGCCACCCCATTACAGATGGACATATACCTTAGATAGGTCTTCAAAGGACATTTTGGGCAGGGATTTGGGCAGCGGCTCATACACCCTGAAAGCTACCACCTGGAAACTCAGACTATTCTAAGTGGGGCTATTTGAAGAGCTAGGAAGTGCAGAGTGCATGCTTTAGCATATCTAATAATGCCCCATCTTTTACCAGTTTTTCTGTGAGAAAATGATTTCCCTATAAGAAGCCATCACTGTATTCTAAGGGTTTTATTACTTTAACATTAGAATTTTGGGGAAAAACAGACATTTAATGAAACCTATAAACAATGGAATTTATCTAAAAATGGAAAGATGTAACTGTTGCTGGAAATAATAATCAACATACAGAGATATCAATATAAGCCATATTACATATGTAAATTTTCCATGTCTTACTGAGTAATCCAGATAACAAAGTAGTGGCTCCAATTTCAAGGGCTTATTTTGAGTGGCTGAGACACATACAAAGCTACATGATATGGAGATTAACACTAACATATTGATTACAAAATACTGTACCTGTTCTTAGCACCCTGCAACAGATACCAAACAAGATAATAGAAGCTCTGAGGAAGACATCTGGTTTCACAACTAATTATAACATTTAAAAGGAAAAACTCCCACACTCCTGATTGTAGACACCATTTCATTTCAACTACAAAGTGCCATTATTATTATAAGACACTTTCAGTTGCTCTGCTTTTGCCAGCATGACCTGTAAGTGTTTAATGTTTCATTGGGTCATTAGCAACCATACTGACTCTTTGGCAACATATGTGGACATCTCTCTCACTCTTTCTGTCTTTTTCCTATATAAATATTTTAGAGAACAATTATCAGTACATTTGATTGGAGAGCTAGTAAAATTATAGTAAATTAAGTTTTAAGCATTTTTCTAACGGCATTGCAAAAATATATCACCTGACATAAAAAAAAACCCCAACCCCCTAGTACAGGAGTTGGCAAAAGGTTCACTTTTCACAGCCATTTGGAGCTGCCAAGGGTCATGTCTGTGGATGGTCAACATTAGCAAAATGTCTCGCTGCCTGCCAATGGATTACCCTGATGAGCTGAGATTGCCAACCCCTGCCCTAGTATTTCATTTTGTATATTATGCTCTTTTCAGTCTAATCATAGACCTCAACAGATGAATATTATAATAGGACTAGGTGCATCACATATGAAAACGTATAAGCAAAATGCTCATACGTTTATATACCTAGCATATAGGAAATATTCAAAGTACATCAGTAAGACTGAACAGAATACAGTGCACATTCTTAGCATTAAATTTTCTGTACAAAAGTTTTCAGGGTTAAAATAAATATGATGCTTCATCTCATCAAATAATTTATCATTGCCTTTTATTTTTTCCAGTAAATAGATGGAGCAATTGACATTCCAAACAGCTTTGTCCAGGGCTAGTCATACGAAGTCAGACAGGATGCATAAGACTACTTATATTTGAACCAGGGAGTAAACCATTTGTCTCTATTTTACTATATTTTTCTTGAACGGTCCATCCAATTAAAAAAAAAAATCTAACTTCTTAACAATGGCCATCAGTAGAAATCATTATTTGTGGACAGCTTTGCAAAAATATTTTAAATAAATTTCCATAAATATGTTGCATGTGCTACATGAGAAGATTAATCAGATATTTATCTTTCTCTTTCTCTTTGTATTATTCATCTGTGATTGTGGCTTTTGTTTCTGATTGGGGAAGAGAGGGGGGAAATATCTATGCCCAATTTTGAGATTGTTTGGCCTTTCTTTGTATCTTTAATGGAGCGGCAAAGCTGAATTTTAAATAGCAAGATTGTGCAAAATATTAGCAAAAGAATCCAAAATTGGGTAGAACTCCACTGGCTTCAGCCTTTGTTTTTACCATGAATCCTATGTACATGACGATCATATCCCACCCAATACAAATTTCTTAATTATGTATTGTGTTGTAGTGGGTCTGGCAGTGACTCTTATAGTTAAGGCTACCTAACTCTTTCCATTAAAGTCCTAGTCTCTACTTATGATAACCTTGTCAAACTTCAGCCATTGAGGCTGAAATTTTTCATATCAGATGTTTGCCTGTTCAATTCTTTTATTAACAAAAACACCATGGTACAGACACTTCAAATCATAAATTTAAGAGAAAATATGCTGTTTTGCCAATATTAAAAATATGAATAAACAATTCTTGTAGCCATTGTATTGGGAGTCTGTAGTTCCTCCATGATTTGGGGCAGGGACTTGAAATTTGAGGGAATTGCTGTGGTGCCAGCAATATGTCTTTTTTCTGTCCTTCTGACAACCCACCAAGGGTTGTCAGCTAGTAAGATTTCTCACCAGATATGGAAAGAACCAGTGCTTGATGAGGGTGCAACAGTCAGGAAAAGGTGGCAAGCTGCCTGCCTGTCCCAGGATTCAGCAGGGAATAGAAGAAAGGGACATGTATTCTTTCCATGTTGAAGAGGAAAGACTGCTTGGATCGAGGGAAGAGCTTGGCTTTGTGCTAATCTGGCATTTGTGTGTTTTGAATAGTAAATTGTGCTCAGAGATCAGGGCCTTAAGGCATAATTTTACTGCTCAAACACACACAAGGTCACAAAGCTACACAATCTAATTCCCCTGACCAAAGTAGGCTGCAGTCCTAGAGCCATTTCCCCTGACTCTCTCAGCTCTGGGAAAGAGGACATGGTCTTCCTTCAATTTTTTTCTGAGACAAATGGTAGAAATACAATGCTGCAAAAATATAGAACATAAGCATAGAGTTCTATTAATTTTATTTTATTATAATGACTGGTGGGCTTCACACTTGCTTAAAAATTGTAAATATATCAACAAAATATTGTATTCAACTGATACCTAGATATGTTGTTGCTAGGGAAACAAAAGTTCAGTATTTCATTCTTACCATGGAAAACCATGGATTTTTATGGCTGTTGGGTTTTTTAACCAGAGAATTTTGGTATTTTTAATCATGGATATCTAGGATCCCTGATGACCCATGTGGGGGTGAGGGGTCACTATGGTTACACATGATGACATTTCTGTTTTTACAGCTTATTATGGTTTTTAATTAACAAACTACACAACATTGTCAGGATCCTGGCCAAAAGCAGACAGAGCTAATGGCAGGAACTCAAGATTTCAGAACTGAAGCCAAGGGTCAGAACTAGAATCAAGAGTCAGCAATCAAGTTGAGGGTCGTACCGGAGTTGGGAGATAAGATAAGCATTAGAGACAGAGTCTGGAATCAGGCTGGGGCCCAATAGTAGGTACTGAGTCCAAGTGGCCAATCTGGAGTCAGAATTCAAGTCAGAGTTGAGGTCAATACCAGAACAAGGAAGGCAGTTACGATAGCTTGCTAGAGATCTGCATTGCTGTCTGGACAGTTGCTGGTGTTTCCCTGTCCCTCTCCCCACCACCCGCCCCAGGGCTTCTGAAGGATAAAAAACCAATCAGAGATTGCTGAACCAATGGCCACATTACCCAAGGTAGAACTTACTTTGGTGTTCACCGTTTGTAAATTAATGGAGTGGGGTCATTTATAGCTGTTCTGGGTAACAGTGTGTGGAACATAGTTGCCTTGCAGGCTTAGAATAAAATCCTGATGTTTCTTCTATCTACAAATCTGGATAGGGGTGTCCTAGACAGGTTTTTCTTGGTGGGTTTCAAAGACATGGAATGCTGCTAGCTCCTAGGATTATACCTCAGGGCTGTTATCTCCTCATTGATGAGATACTAGAGGAAGCCATATTTTATTTTCAAGTCCAGTATGTCAATGACCATATATTCATCATAACCCTAAACCTGCACTGGGAGAGGAGGAGGTTTGATGCACAAAAGTGATGTCAAGGTGTGACTTTAGTACAGACACATGAAACACAGTGTGTACCCAGAAAGATCTGAGTAGTTGGAGTTGAAGTAATAAGGTTGATCACCTAGAAGAGGTGTTGCACAAACAGCTGCACCTTTTGTATCACAACAAATTCTGGGCCTTTCCAATGTCATTTGTAGTCCTTCTTTGCATTTTTAAGATGTGTTTTAAGCTCCTTTTGGATCTCATTGATCTTCCAGATGAAGTTAGCAGCTGTGGGCTTTGTAAGGGTAACTGGAGATGGGAATGGAATCCAAAGTTCACATAAAAGTGACTCTGTGCGGTGAAGATATGTTTGATTACGTTATAGGCAAAGTCAGCTTGGGGCAGAAGGGCTCACTAGTAATGGCAATAATTCATAAAGCACAGGAGATATTGTTATATAACCTCATTTACTCTTACAGACTGGTCATCAGTTTGTAAATGGTAAGCAGAGGATGTATGAACATAGACTTCGAGCAACTGTAGCATTTTGCACCAAAACCATGAAACGGATTGTGAACCTTGGTTAGACATGATCTATGCTGAGAGCTCCTAAAGATAGTTAAGATATATTACCAGGAGCTGGGCCATTTCTTCTGTGGAAGGCAAATGAGTATTGGGAGCAAAGTGTACCATTGCATTTAGCTAATTCACCACTGTAAGAACAACTATGTGTTCCCATCAGACATGGGAAGCTTGACTATAAAATGCACAGTAATGGCTGCCCAGTGTCTACAAAGGGTTTCTAAAGTCATTAGGATGTTGAGTGTCTTTGTGTATGCTTTCTTGGTGTGAACATATATCTTGAAGAAATTGATGTAGGAGTGAGTTGCTGGACACAGGAGAAAGGGAACAAGCAATAAGTCTTGAGATGGCCTATGTAGCCAGCTAGTGGAGAGTCATTATAGAGCCATGGAACCTCCAATTGGGGATGTTGGGTATAATCTAGACTGATGAGCAGCTGTATCCCCTCAGATTTCAAACTTGGGGCGCCTTTTACCCTGTGTGGCTGTGAGATCTATACTCCTAGTCCAGTGGTGACATGTGGCAGAGGAAGGAGGGCATCACCAGCTCCACCTCTACCCATCCTGCCACACCCTTGCTCCACCCCTCCTCACTCACCTTTTCTTAGCACTCCCCAGAGTGGCCAGAAGCTCAGCCTACATCTTGAATCAGGGAGGGAGGGGTGATGGTGGTGCAGCCTGCCAGCTCTGGTCGTCCTGCCTGGGATGGGGGAGAGGGGTACACCCACATGCACCCCATCCCCATGCATTGCCTGGGTCCTGGTCAACACACAGACTTCAGCAAAATTAAGCTACTCCCGGTTATATCATCTGAGTTCTGTATCCAGCCTTGAATTACAGTACAGAGCAACACCATCGAACTACCAGTCCCAACATTTCTCCAGAAATGTACCTCTTGTGCTGTCTATCTCTCTCCTGGAGCTTATATAAAATCCTTCATTTTATTAATAGAAAATGAAATGCACACACCCTGTTATCCCAAATGGAGTTTCCCAAACACTTCTGTTCACACACACTGACTTGGATAAAGCAATAAGACAAATTCATGAATGACAAAGAAATAGATTTAAAGTGAATGCAAGCAATGAAGCTTAAAAGTTAGCATGGATTATAAGAAAAAATAAAAGTGAAACAGAACGAATGCCTAAGTTAACAAACTGAAGCGAAATCAAAGCAAGGTCTCTCTCACCACGTTTCATCAGTACCACTGGCTGAACTTCTTTCAGACAGGAGCCCTCCCTGGGTCCAATACTGCTTCCTTTGTTCTTCAGATGTCAAGGATGCTGAGGACAGAGAGAAGGGGAGGAATGATATAGGGCATCTGCTCTCTCTTCTTACAGGTTCTTTCCCCATCTTTGAGAAGCACCTCTAGCTGAGGTCAGGAGAGAAAAGAAGTGGGAATCCCAAGCTGTTTCTTACTAAGATGAAGATTTTTACCCCGTGTCCCTTTCCTGCCAATGAATAACCACTTAAGCAGATGATGGCACATTTAACCTTTTTTTACACCTAACAGAGGCATCAGCTTGTCTTTTGTCACTGGGGAACTGATTTGGCCACTCTCCAGGCTTGGACTATTTCAAATAACATTATACCGTAGAATCTAATAACTTTACACTCCATACATTTTGTTAGGGCAACATTTAGCAGTGAGTTATAAGTTTCAAATGAGATCTCACAAGGCATATATTATACCAAGATTATCATAATGGTGTGGAAGTGGTAAATACAGAGCTATGGACCATCACAAATGTATGTGTCCTTTGACATAAAGCAAGCAGTCACCTGGTGTTGTACCTGGAAAAAGATCCCTCCTTCACAGATTAATAGATTAGGGACTGGAGGTCTTGGAGAATGGCAGCATACAGAAAATGATGGGGCTTGAGGATGTGCAATGACTCCATATGGGAACAGTGATGGTCAGGGAAGTATTCACCTTTTATTGACAAGGTGGCAGCTGCCTTGTTCTGAGTTCCAGGGTGATAGGTAAAGGCAAAATTAAAGCATGTGAAGAACAGATATACTCCAATTTTGATGATTTGTGTTTCTTTTATTGGGTGTTGGGCACCTTTGAAGTGGTGGTAACTTTTGCCAAAGGCAGTTTTGAATCCTAGATGCACATTACCTAAAATCTTGTAATTTTATTCTGCTGGTGTGAGCTTCCAAGAATAATAGGCACAAGGGAGCAGGTGCCATTGGTAGCCATATCTTTGGGAAAGTATTACCCCAATTGCAACATCTGTGGCTTTGATCTCAAAGACAAAGACCTATAATGAGCTGGGATGAGTCAGGATTGGAGTGCTGGTGACGACCATCTTGAGTTGCATGAATGTCTGTTGTGCCTCCAGAGGTGAGATAAAGGAGGTTAGTTTGTAGAGGAGCTCTGTCCAAACAGAGGGCTACCAGGTCCAAAAACCCAAGCATAAAATACATATTAAAGTTAGTGAACCCTAGGAAATTTTGCAGTTCCTTGATGTTATGGAGGTCTGTCCAAGTGCAAACAGCATCTAGCTTCCTGGACTCCATTCAGCTCTCAGGGGACAAGATGTTACCTGAGAACTCCCTGGAGAGCTTGTTGGAACTGTTTTTCTTCAGCTTTGCATGTAGGCAATGTCACTAGAGATAATCCAGAACTGAATGGATATGTTGAGTGTGTTGCTTGGTCTCTCCAAGAAAATAGATAGACTATGATATTCCGGTCAAAGATGTCATGAAATACAAAAGTGAAAAGTGCTGAAATGTTCATTGGGGTATATGTAAGACTGAATGGCATTAACAAACATTCATGGTACCTACACTGGTTCAAAAGACCATTTTTTCATCCATACTCTGCACAGATCCACATCAGGTAATAGACTCCTCACAGGTTGAGATTGATAAACACCTGGGCTGATTGTATGCGGTCCAAGAATTCCCGAATGAATGGGAGATAGTAGCAGTTTCTGATGGTTAGCTGGTTGAGGGCCTAGTAATCCACATAAACAAAGGGTCCCCTGTTTCTTTTTAATGAAAAGAACTGGGAGCAAAGCACAGGTGTAGCCAAAAGGTATTTCTAGGTTCTAGGTAGCAGCACAATTAGACAATTGTAGTAATGGTGTGGTGGTAGGGCATCCACATTCTCAAAAACATCCATATAATCTCAAAAACATCCATATAATCATGTTATTTGGAGGGAAAAGTAAGAGTCAGTTCTGATGGGGGTCCCAATGCGTCAGAGCCTGGGCATGCAGTTTCCTCACTGTCATACTGGATTTGGACTGGAGAGTTGCATCCTGAAGACAGAATTTATCTGATGGTGCACTAAGGTAAACTTGCTGACAGGCAACTGAATTTCTCTTCACACCAAAGGAGATGCAGGTCATGATTGGCCAGGCATGGGATGACAAGAATTATGGTGAATGGATTGTTCTGATTGTAGAATCTCTCAGTGGTCCTGAATAACAACTTCCAAGAGTAACATTTCAAGGGTGACGGGGCCTGAGAACCAAAATTATATGTATAGTGTCTACGAGCTAAGGGGACCTATTTTGCTCCAGTGCATTGCTTAAGGCTTGTGCTTTCAGCATCTGTAAAATTATCCACATATGCCCACTAAAAGAGTATTTGATGGGGTTTCCTGGGATGTGAAACCAAAACTGGATTTGTAAATGTGATGAGAGCTCTCCATGCCTTGGATGTATTTCAGTAGGAAGGGAGGGGGGGGACGAAGCTGGGGGATGGCTATCCCAGCATCTGAGCAGAATGGTCACCCTTACAGAGCCTGGGTTCTGTAGTTTCCCATTTTTTTCTGTGTAACAGCCTGCAATAGGCATCTGATGTTGATGTAGCTAAATTCTGGATTCTGGAACTGAAGCCGGGGATCAGAGCCAATATCAGGGTTTAGAGTCAATTTGAGGGCCAAGCCAGGAGTCAGTGACAAAATTGGGAATCAGACCACTGTCTGCAAGAGCTCTCAAGGCAGAAGCTCCCCTTGCACTGAAATTCTGTGGCTTATGAATTGCTAGGCATGGTTGTGGGGCTGTGGGTTGCCAGGTACTCCTGCAGGTCTGGGATTAAGTCCAGTTGATCTCTGCAAAGATTCAAGGGCAAGGAGAAGATGGCAGTGGTGACTTTAATCTTTAAATCTCCTAAATGAAATTAAAGCTGAGAAAAATCAACTGTACACAGAGGCTATGTCTAGACTGGCATGATTTTCCACAAATGCTTTTAACGGAAATGTTTTTCCATTAAAAGCATTTGCGGAAAAGAGCGTCTAGATTGGCACGAAAGCTTTCCGCAAAAGCACTCTTTGCAGAAAAGCGTCCATGCCAATCTAGACTTGGTTTTGCGCAAGAAAGCCCCGATCGCCATTTTTGCAATCGGGGCTTTTTTGCTCAAAACAATACCGCGTTGTCTACACTGGCCCTCTTGTGCAAAAGCATTTACGCAAGAGGGCTTTTGCCCGAATGGGAGCAGCATAGCATTTCCGCAAGAACACTGATAATCTTACATGAGATTGTCAGAGTTCTTGCAGAAATTCAAGCGGCCAGTGTAGACAGCTGGCAAGTTTTTCCGCAAAAGCAGTTGCTTTTGCAGAAAAACTTGCCAGTCTAGGTGCAGCCAGAGAGTAGCAAAGAAAAGCAGTCGGTAAAGAACTGAAAGCAAAAGACTTCTGTGAGAAATTCCCAATGTGAGGCTTCCCAGGTGTACTCTGCGTTGTGAGGCACCTCACCACCACTTGCCTTTAGCATAAAACAGTCTTGTCTGTGCCTGCTCTGGATCAGCTCTCTAAAACCAATAATGTCTGACAGCACAAGCACTGCCTCCCAGGCTGCTGCTGGCTTTTCTCTCTGAACAGGCAGCATAGACACAACCCAGCCCCTAAATACATAGTGCATTCCCTGCAGTATCCAGCTCCTTATTCACTTTAAACGTGCCATCTTGACAAGTCTGCTGTTTCTAAGGGGACAGGGTACACCAGTTTATAAGATTCAGCTCAGAACCACCACCTTGCTTAAATCCCACAGTGTGTAGGTATATGTATAGTAAAAACAAGAATAACGTTATTATCAAAGAACAGAGATTCAGGTGACAGGGAGCGAATCAAATGATTACATATAAAAGAAAATTATAAATAGCTTTCTAGTGATTAAACTTAATTCCCATATAAAGAAACTCATTTTATCCACAGTCCTGTCCAGTGTTCTCATCTAAGCCTAACTGAGACCATACTTCATGAAGCAAATCTGCTGTCCATTTGCTTTCTACATGAGGGATGCTGCCCAAGTGTTTTCTCTCTCCCTCCCAAATACAGTAAAGCAAAGCTCTGCAGTCCCCTGCAAGATTTTCTCACCCTGATGTCTCTCTCTTCCTGTTAAGTTCTTCCCGAAGTTGCTACAATCCTTCATTTGAATTCAGTTCAGACTGGTGATAGCTGACTTATTGTGAATGAGAAAATACTCCATTTACATGTAAACAAATTGGTGAATGAACACCTCTTGTTTGACAGAAAAGCTGTTTTTCACTTTTGGTGGTGACTAACCCACCAGACACAGATTTAAGAACATAGTGTCAATATATATACATAACTCCTTGCGTAATATTTGTACATACATTTCACAATGTTACTGATGACTGACTCACACCAAACTCAGGAGATACTTGTAAATCCTTTTCACCTACTTGCCAGTAACTATTAAGAGGATCTATAGCCACATAGAGAACCAAAACAAAATTGAAAAATTGTAATGCACATGCAGTCTTGGTGCTAACATAAATCTGTGAGAACTTGAGATCTCATACAAAATGTTAGCTAGAAAACTGGAAGTCTTTGACAAGAGATGCCTACAAAAGTTTCTGGGCATTGGATTGAGAGACTTCATCGCTAATGAAAAGATTCAAGAAATTGCCACTGGGACCACTAGAAAGAAAAGGAAACACTGGACATATCTTGGTCTTTCATTCTGGATGCCAACACACAGACACCCACATGAAGATGCTCAATGGAAAACTACTGGTTCAAGGAAATGAAGCCCTCAACAGAAATCTTAAAAAGAACTCCTAACAAAGAGGGCAGATTAGTTATTATCAAAACAATAAAGCAGATAGATGCAGCAGCTAATGACAGAAAGGAAGGAAGAGACAAGTTTCTGTCCTGTGTGTAAATCAAGGGTGCAATTTATGGGAGGTTGGGGGGGACAGTATCCCCCCTCCTGAGTTTGAACCCCCTTGATTTTCATATTTGAGATCTGCTTAAAGCTGCATGCCCTGACTCCAGAGGCCGTTCTTCAATTCAACAGAGTTTGAGCTGTTTGCAGCTTTGCCTTTGGGGCAGGGAGTTTGTTATAAAAAGAGAGAGGCAGGGTGATTAAGAGTAACAAAAGGCTGGGTATTCCAAAAATTGAAGGATTCTTAGATCATCATGAAAACATTGCCTGGTACTCCACTTAAAAGATGGGAGGGGGGAGTAGGAATGAGCATTGTGCTGCTGGGATTTGCATTTGGATTACTGTGTTAAACTAACAAAAGTTCTGGAAAAAGGAGTGAACAGGAACTAATAGAAAGCTGATTGCAAAGAGCTACAAAGGGATTTCACAAAATTGAGTGATTGGGCAACACGAAGGCAGATGAGTGCAAATATAATATAAAATATAATCCTAACTGAAGATACAAAGTAGCCGTTACCACTCAAGAAAGAGATCTTAGAATCATTGTAGATAGTTCTCTGAAAACAACTGCTCAATGTGCAGTGGCAGTCTAAAAATGAAAAAGCTAACAGAATATTGGGAATCAATAGGAAAAGGAATAGATAATAAGACAAAATACTATATTGCCTCTACATAAAGTCATTGTATGCCCACATATTGAATACTGTATGCAGATCTGATCAACCCATCTAAAAAAAGGATATATTGTATTTGGAAAAGGTTCAGAAAGGGCAACAGAAATGATTAGAGGTAAGGAACAGCTTCCATATGAGGAGAGATTAACAAAACTGGGACTTTTCAGCTTAGAAATGAACTATATGGAAAAATAGAATAAGGAAATATTATTTATTCCTTCACTAACATAACACAAGAAGCTGACCCAATTAAATGTAGAGGCAGCAGATTTAAATAAAACAAAATAAATTATTATTTCCACAATTAACTTGTGGAACTCTTTCCCAGGAGATGGTGGAAAAGCCCAAACTCTAACAGGGTTCCAATAAGAACAAGATAAGTCCAAGGAGGACAGGTCCATCAATGGCTACTAGCCAGAATGGGCAGGGATGGTGTCTCTAGATTCTCTTTGCCAGAAGCTGGGAATGGGAGACTGGGGATGGATCATGTTGATTGCATCTTCTGTTCATGCCTTCTGAAGCATCTGACATTGGCCACTGTTGGAAGACAGGATACTGGGCTAGAAGAACATTGGTCTGGCCCAGTATGGCCATTCTGATGTTTATATAGAGCTGAAATGTATCTGCCTCCTTGCTGTAATCCACTAGATCCCACTCCCCTTCCAGAGCTGAGACACAGCCCAGAGCCCATGACTCCTGACAGGGTCTCTCTCTCCACAGAGTTAGTAACAAAGTAAGAATATACATTAAAATTTTAAGGCTAACCAGTGTCCCTTAAATGATTTGCCACAAGATATCAGAATATGTTAGTGCTACAGCTGAATGGGTCTAATATTTATTTAATTGTCTTTTTATATAGGAATTAGATACAGTGCTCATGTCAGCTAACTGCTAAGTTGTCTGTCAAGAAAAGTCGAGTTTTCCAGTGCCTTGGTAGCCTCTGGATTGAGATAATGTGTGGATGGGTGGAGGAGGGCAGATGGGTTTGGTTCCCCTCCTCCCCATTTGGTGCTTGGCTTGTACTGAGCATGCTCAGTAACACATCTGAAGCCTCTGTCCTTAGTCATGCTCTCGCTCTCTTCTCCCCTCATCATGGCATGCACAGGTCACACACTCCCTCCCGCCCCCACCAAAATCTGAAATAGCTCCCCTGGTGCAAATAATGACTGAGCGTGGCTGAAGAAAGCACAAAGGTACTTAAAAGAAATATAGACAAGCTGGCAGTCAGTGCTGATATCTGTGAAGGCAGAAGAATTCATTGGCTCTGATAAAAAGGGTAAGGCTTACTGGAGAAGTACCATACAGTTGAAAACAAAGATCTTCTATTTGATTCAATGGAGGACTAGGAACTAGTTGAGGGATGCAAAGAAAAGGATGCTATTAGCTGAATGGTGAGTGAGGCAAATGATCCTAGCAGCAGTGTGAATGGACACAAGGAAGGCAATGCGTTTTTTCTGTTTTGTCTGAATTTCACCTCATAACTGCTGCCTAGCCATCAAAAAAGAATAAGAAGTTTTGTGTAATTCATCTCTTTTTCCTTCCTCGTGGATTTTAGGGAGAAATCCATGTTAGTGCACAACAGAAAAAAGAACACGGGAAAAATATAGCAACTAAAACACAGCAAAAACAAAAATAGTGTGCGTGCAAAAAATAGCATTAAAAACTTTGCCTGTAAAACACTGGGCCTCAAACATTGCTTATAAAAAATTAATGCAAGTGAAAAGAGTAGTAGAAGTAATTCATACATCCCTTACTCACTTTGGCGAGATTTATTCATATGAATATTCCCACTGATTTCAATTAGACTGCCTGAGTAAGTGCTCACTGTCCTGAATAAAGGGTTGCACAATATAGCCCAAAGCCTGCAAACACATACCAGATAAAATATTGCCAATCTAAACCCTGCCAACGGAAGTAGATAAAACATTTATTGAAACATGAAATTAAATCCAATCTTTTAATTAATGATAATAAAGGTGAAAAGGTTGGATTGTAAAACAGAATTTTCTAATTGCATACTAACTGCAGTAATTATATAATCAACTAAGGGCCCAATTCTGCAATCCTGGATTACAATGGGACTATTTGAGCAATAAGTGGGTACACAACATTGGTAAGAATGACTTTATCACATCGTATATAAATCATTTATATAATGAAAATGAATGTAAACTTCAACTGAAATTCTAGGCATACAATATATCTACTAAATTACGCACATCGAAAAAAAATTACAGGAAATAAACCCCCCTCAAAAAAAAATTGCAAATACAACGGTATGTTTACTAGCATTAAATTTGTGTGATTGCAATTCACGATCATCTTCAAAGCAAAATGTAAATCATTCAGCTAGCTTTTTAGATGATTGTGCTTTACAGTCACATAACATGTATGCATAGCATCTATTAGTTAATTACTGCTTCAGAGCCAGAGTGTAAAATATTTGCTATTGTTTGATTCAAGAACAAAAGTGCTTTATCATAACACTTCAGTTTTATATAGTTTAATGAAGCCCCTTGATATGCTGAAAAGTAAGAAAAAAAGGAGGAATTTTTTTTAGATCTAAGCTTGGATTTCTTTCTGTCAAATAATTGTGAGAGTAATACAAAAAAAATCCCCTGAGATAGGGTTATGCAATTTAGGAAAGAATGTATAAGGATCTTTGAGACTAGAATCTGCACCTGCAGAGGCAGAACATCTGTCATTCCTATATCACAGCAGGGAAGGCATGCGGGCTACACCCAAAGGACCACTGAGGCGATTAGGCACTGCAGGAAGTACCACACAAAGGGTCTGGAATGCTAGCATCCTGTGGCCCTCTGATTGGCTGTGTTCACTATTTAAACCTAGGTCACTCTGGATCTTGTCCCTACGCTTCAATGTATCCACATCTCCCCCAGCTTGGAGGCATCTGTGAATTTGTTGAGGGTACAATTCAACCTATCATCCAAATCATTAATGAAGATGTAAAACATAACTGCCCCTAGGACAAATCCCTGGGGTATTTCACTGGGCTCTGACTGCCAACTACACATTGACCCATTGATCACTATCCAATGAATCTTAATGTCTACACAACTTTCTGTTCACATGATACCCTATGTTACCCACGTAGTTCTATTGTTTGGAATTGTTTGAAGATTATACATTCTGTTTTCTGCTTTACTAGTCATTGGGATATATTGAAAAAGAATATTAACATTACATTCAAATGCACAACAAGATGGTCAGTCAGGGGTAAAGGCAGTCCTTTCACTACAAGTTAGGCTTGTGGTCTTCCTGACACAGTACACAAGATCAAGGCTTCACACCCTCTTACACCATAACTTAAGTTGGAAGCTAGCAGCTTGCAAACAAACATTTCAGAATTTTTTTTCGTTGCTTGGGTTTAGTATTTATAAAGACACTAAAGGCTGTTTTGAAGGCTGATGCACTAGGCATAGCCATTTAGCCATTTCAAAATAAATGATCTCAGAAGAAGAAAGTAATGCCAAGCAAACTTGCAAAGCACAAAGGGTCAGAAGAGCCACTTCCCCAACCCCCAAAACCATCAGTGATAGGATTTCAGCCCCATCTTAGGCACAATATTAACTCAATTAGGCAATAAGCTGCATAATTATGATAGAATAAGCATAAGGTTTGCTTTTTTGACAGGCAAGTAACTGAAAAGTCTAGGCAGCAAAGATCTAAGATGGCATGCTTGAAATTTAGCAAGCAGTCAAACTCTGAAAATTCTGAGAACAAAATTGAGCTGCTCAGCAATTTGCACAGTTGCCTCTCTTTAAGGATGAGTAGGAAACTAAGATGCCCATTGATCTCCTGAGCTTTATTCAAGAAAGTTTGTTAGGTGCAAGGTTCCCTAACGCAGAAAGAGCAGTGACTATTTTTGTTGCCTTCCAGTAACTGTGGCTGCTAATGAAAGAAATTTCAGCAAGCTAAAATTAATCATTACCTGTTGAAGAATGTCCATGGGGCAGGAAAGGTTAAATGATATGGCAGTTATTTGTACAGATAATTCAGAAGTAAGGAAAATACACTGGGATGAACCAATTAATGAGATAGTTTGTGGGGTTTTGTGGTGGGGGGATGGTACCAGGTCCCAGATTTGAGTCTTTGCACTGGACTCAAAAGACTCTTTCCACAGCACTGAACCTGGGGGGCGGGGCAAGGAGAGGGGCTTCTTCAAATACACATACACAGACAGGGACACAGTCTCTCAGATTTCCTCATGTCTGCATTAATGCTCTGCCAAGCTGCTCAAACAAATATCTCCACTATTCAGTATAGCTAGCCTGGACACAGTGAATGACACTGGAGTGTCTGTAGAAAATTTCCAGTTGTTTGGCCACCTTCATGGAAACAGAATTAGAATTGGGTAGGTGTGCATTCACACTGTGCATTTCCTGGTTTTAAAAAGTTTGAATTTTCCTAACTGTGGTATTTTGGAAGGGCACAAAATGCTGCCAGGCAGCCAAGCCTGCTGACAGAAAGGTGCAAAGGGGGCAGGTGCCAAGCTCCCAGTGATTTAAAAGGGCCTCAGGCTCCTGGCTGATGCCACCGGTATTGCGGCAACAATGGCAGCCAGCGGCTCCGGACCTTTAAATCACTCTTAGAACCTTTCATTGGCACACTCCAGGCAGCACTGGGGGAGGCTAGCCCCAGCTCTACCCCTTCCGCCCGAGAATATGCTGATGCCATAATGATCTGGGGCATCCAAATCCTCCACTGGCTACATGAACCTCACCTTCCTTTCACTGTATTGTATGCACCCAAAGCCAGCTATATATTTATATCAGATTACAGAGAAAAGTTAGAAGTGCTAAGCTAGGCTTTGTTTTTCTCCCTGACTCCTTTTTCTTTCTTTTTCATGGACAATTCACTGAGATATATTAAAAGTTGCACTCCAATATAGGTGATGCAGTGTACACAGGAGGATGACTTATTCTTTAATCCAGTGGTTCCCAACACGGTGCCCGCGGGCGCCATGGTGCTCGCCGGGGCATTTATGTGCGCCTGCCAAAACATATGGGCTGGCCCCGCCCCCAGTGTGCAGCACATGCATAGTGCCAGCCCCAGGTGCGGGGCGCATGGGCGGCCTCTGCCCCGGGCACGCGTCACATGCATGGCTCAACCCCCAGAAGCATGGCACATGAGTGGCCCTGCCTCCGAATGCCCGGCGCGTGAGTGGCCCCGCCGCCTGGCGCCCAGCAGCCACGAAAGGTTGGGACCACTGCTTTAGTCCACACTGGCAGCTTTGTGCTGCTATGTCCATGCAAAGAGGTCAGAAAGCAAATTTAACCAGCTGCCTACATGACTTTGCACCAGCAGCAGCTGTATGCCATAGGGCATGTCAACACAGCAGCATTATTTTGAAATAACTAGGTGAGCATCTACACAGCTAACGAGTTATTTCAGAATAATTTAGAAATAACGGGTGTCTTACTCCAGATTTTGTAACCCTCATTTTACAAGGAATAACACCTATTTTGAAATAGTTATTTTGAAATATGGTGTGTGTAGACAGAACGGTTGTGGTTATTTCAAAATAACTGGCCTCCAGGGCTTCCCACAGGTATCCTGGTGGCCACTCTGTCCACACTCATCAGGATTCTATAGTTCCCCATCCCCTGCAGGTTTTAAAGATGAAGCCACAGGGGAAACAGGGTGTGGCACACAGAAGGCCCAGTTCTGCCTGCCCTGCTGCTATGCAGACCATTGTGCTCAATATGAGTCCCCCACGGCTGTGAGTACAGCTCCAGCCACCTCCCAAGCCCCTGCCTGGAGGTGGAGGACCCCATCCTAGACTGGGATGGAGATCCTGGATCTCATAGAGATGTGAGGAGATGAGGCAAACCTCTAAGATCTCTGCACCAGGCACAGGAATGTCTATGGATGGATGTCCAGAAGCCTGGGTCAGAGGGAACACAGACGCACCTAGGAGCAGGTGTGGATGAAGGTAAAGGATCTGAGGCAGGCCTATACCAAGGCCAGGGAGTACATCTCCCTCTCAGGGTGGCACAACAGACCTGCCAGTACTACTACCAGCTCCATTGCATCCTGGGAGGGGGATCTGTCCCTTCCCTCCCCCTTGTGCTGGGCAGAAGACACCCATTGCCACCCTTCCGGAGGGCAGGCCTGCAGCCAAGGAAGAAGAGCAGGAGGAGGAGGAGGAGGACCAGGCCACAGATTCCGTAATGCCTGCCAGCCAGGATCTCACCCTCTCCTTGGGGTCAGTACCACCCTCACAGGATGCCTTCCGGGGATGGGATGATGCAGGGGAAGGCCCATCAGGTGAGTTCCCTAGATACACATGGGGGCAGGCGATGGGTGGTATGGAGCTACATGCACCTTGCTCAGCATTCTTGGCCTGGGCATTGCGTGGCAGCCTGCACAAGTGGGAGCACATGGAGCACTAGTGCAGGTCACACAGCTCCAATGAGGCTGCCTCAGAGGATGGAGCGGTAGCTGTCTGGAGGGGTGAACTTCCACAGAGCAAAGGCAACCCACTTCTGGATGTTGGGTCGCATGTGGGTGTCCCATTGCCTGAGGGCAGGGGCGAGCCACTCACATAGCTCCAGGAAGGTGTCCTTCCACATGTGGAAGTTCTGGGACCAGTGCTGGTTGTCCCACTGCTCTATGACAATCCAGTCCCACCAATCAGCACTGTTATCCAGTCTCCAGAAGCAGTGGTACACGGTGTGCAGGAGAGGACAGGAGGGGCTGTGCTGCATGAGCAGCACATGGAGACAGGTGAGGAGGTGCCCTGCAGGGTGCCAGTTGCACAGGAGCAGCCAGGAGGTGCATCATGAGATCCAGGAGCAGGCAATTGCTTTTCAACAGGTCCAGCTCCATGGCAGAAGTGTTGTGATGTCTGCAAGGGCAACCAGACCAGGCTATGGAATGGGTTTGCTATCCCTCAAGGAGGTAGGCAAAAGAGAGGAGCCTGAGACACAGCTACACAGGGGGGGTCCCTTTAAGCATGAGCCTCAGATTGCCTCTTAAAGGAGCTACAGGAAGTGACTGCAGTCCTGATGCCCTAACTGAAGTGCTTCCGGGGGAGTGGGGAGGGCTCAAATGCAATTGAAGCTTCAATGTGTGTGGCTGTTCTATTTCAAAATAGCTCAGCTCCATTCCAATGGGCATTTGCAGTGTGGATGTACTATTCCGAAATAAGTTATTTTGCAGTTTTCTTCCAAAATAGCTTATGCCAAAATAAGCGTGTAGTGTAGACATACCCATACATTCCTCGCCCTTAAAGTAGAGGTCGTTCAATGCAGGGAAGTCAGGTGGCCAAGACACCAATCTCTTGATGCCACAATGATCCTTCAGAGCTAGCCACAGTTAACTGTAACTTAAAACAGCATTGCACTGATTAAAATGGTATAACAAACAAAGAAAGAAAACTCTTAAGTTCCTCAAACTCATGTGCACTTTAAACATTCATTGTTCACTTTTTTACATGACTCCTGCAACAGAATGGTGCGATACTGAATTACCTGATCCATGTGGATAATCTATGGAGATTTGGAATAGTTTATCATCGTGAAAAGTATGCACAACAGGAAAGACGTGTTCAGTGCCTACTTGGATATCTGGGCCAAATCTTTATGTCCTTACATACTCTTTTTCTGAGATAAAAACCCATTGGTATGAAAAAGAGACAGATGGGTTTACTTCTGCAGCTGTAGCCTGAAGTACCGATTAAGGAAAGGCGCCCAACTCTCAGAAGAACTCAGTAAGGACTTCAGAATTTGATCCATGATGACCATTATTTACACATGCTGGAAAACCAAATCCAGTCCCAACCCTTTCTTGACTTCAGTGTTAATATGGTTCAATTTAGTGCTGTTCTATTTATCTCTTGATCATTATATTATTTTACATTTATTGTCAAATAGTGTATACACAACTGTATCATTCCTATTAAATGAGTAATTGTCTATATCTATATATTGCTACCCCGCCTCCTTAGTTTACATAATTAGTTAATCAGACTGTAGGTTTGAAATGTAGAAAACATTTTCTAGTGTTTTATCTAGTATAATTTTAAAAATCCCCATTAGTGTAGCTTCCATAACTGGAGATTATTCGATTACTCCACTAATAGTTTTTCCTGGTCCTCTATGGCTCTTGTCACGTTAGGCACGCCAAAGATGCAAAATATTTCATAACAAATCATCTGTGGAAATGAGAATGGAATAATGTGCTTTAAAAACCAAGTAATTTTCCTTCTAAAAATATGTTTTCCCACAGCATCCCAGTTTCTAAGGTACTGTACAGCTCTCTCTGAATTCTA
Organism: Pelodiscus sinensis; assembly: GCF_049634645.1. Lineage (NCBI taxonomy): Eukaryota > Metazoa > Chordata > Testudines > Trionychidae > Pelodiscus > Pelodiscus sinensis. The sequence continues at coordinate 140,957,558 of NC_134712.1, forward strand.
TTAAAAGAGTAAGGTAAACATTGTATTGTTAGTTTGAGAGAGCATATAACAATAAATGTGCTGGCACATTTCCCTCTAGCCTGAGCCTTTCTCACTTCCCCAAGCTTTCTGATGTCTTTCCAGTTTGGAGCTCCTGCTTAGATAAAACAGATGACTTTCTGGGCCTGCTTCTGCTAACAGCAGGCAGGAGCAACGGTGACTGATTGGTTGAAACATGAGGATTAATGGGTATTTATATTTCATTAAATTTTATGCTCACTGGAGAATAATGTATCACTCGCAGATATTGAAACATATGTCAACCCTATCCACTTACATATAATTCAATTTGACTTAAATGCATTGATCAAATTTTATTAAAGTCCAATATATCTTCCAAAAAGGCCTGCTAACACAATATTGCTGCTTCACATTCATCAGATAAAAGGAGGCAATTGTGTTGTAATTCTATTTATACCATTTTTCGGAAAAGGGGAGATTATTGTGGAGAGAATACTCATTACAAGGTGACTGGAGCTGGCTGAAGGACTTGTGACTCAGATTATTAAGAGAATTCTCAAGTGATGCCCTTTAGTTAAAATTTCCCTGGGGTGGGTCATGCTTGTTTTTGTCCCTGTCGGAAAAGAGAAATCAGCATTGCTAACAATATTACTCAGGAAAGTTTGCCATGAGAGATTTGGGAGCATGGTAACAATTTGTCATCTTTTTTCCCCTAAAAGCTCAATTTATGAATCATGCATAATTGGCTTGCTTTGTAAAGCTACTGCTCAGTATTTATTCCACTCTTCTCCTCCATACATCTCTTAAATTTGTATTTCATAGTAGATACGAAAATATTATTATATTTTTTCTTAAATCCTATATAGAGTTTTAACATCTTTCAGATATAGTTGCTATTGTCCACAGGCCATATGCTGGACCTTTTTACCCTTCATTCACCTTAATTTAGGTATACTCAATTTTTTTCAGCGGATGGCTACATTTTTGCTATGATTCAGCAAACTGTTTAAGCATGTAGAAAACTGTATTGCTGACTGAAAGCGTTTGATAATTATGAGAATTTTAAAATAATAATTTGGAGTGGGGTTTTTTTTCCTTCTGGATTTTAAGCTATTGTGGGGGAAATCATGAGCCTCCAAAATATACTGGAATAACTCAAGGTCAGAAATGTGCATATAAAAATACAAGAGTCTCTTTGGTTGTTTGCCCTGCTGTTTTCCATCTGTGTTCATCTTTCAACATAATGGATTTTCCCTTCTTTTTCCCTTGCAAGAACAATACTCCAGAAAATGTCTCTTTGCTGCTCTCTATTTGTCTATATCCTCCCAGTAGTCATCTCTACCTCATCTGTCTCCTGTTTCTTAAATTTCCGTGACCTATAAAGGTATGTCTACACTGCAACGCTATTTTTGGGATACCTCTGGTATCCCGAAATAGCTATTCTGCATCTTGACAGCGCACCCGTTGTTTTGAAATATCTTTCAAAATAATGGGCGCACTATTCTAACATCCCTGCAAACCTCATTCCATGAAGAGTAAGGGACATTTAGGAGTAGCTCTGTGTAAAGAGCGTGAAATTTGGCTCTGTGTAGACAGCTCCAAATTACAAAATAAGCTATCTTGAAATACACTCAAAATAAGCTGCACAATTTGCTTAGCTCAAATTGTGCAGCTTATTTTGAGCTAAAGGTGCAGTGTAGATGCACCCTAAGTCTCTTCTTAACCCACACACTGATCTACAACTTTGAAGTTGGAAGGAACCATTAGATTAAATCTAATCTCCTGTTTATCACAGGTCATTAAAAACACCCTGTTTCCTCTGTATTGAGCTGAATAATTTGTGTTTGGCTAAAGTATATTTTCCAATAAGATATCCAATCTGATTTGAAGACATCAAGAGACGGAGACTCCACCACTTTCTTTGGTAGTTTGTTCCAGTATTTAACCACCCTCAATGTAAAAATCAGTGTCTTATTTCTGGTTTGAATTTGTCAGAGATGAGCATCCATACCTTGGTTCTAAAGCGGCCTTTTTCTAGTGGAAAGAAGAACCTTTTTATAGCCAATATTGTCTCCCAATGAAGGTATTTACACATTGTAATCAAGTCACTTCTTAATAGACTTTTGATAAGCTAAACATATTGAGCTCTTTTTAAGCCTCTCACTGTAAGTTATTTTCTTCAGATCTGAAATAATTTTTGTGGTTATTTTCCACATGCTCTACAATTTTTCCATATCTTTTTGACTACGTGTACACCAGAGCTGTACACAGGATTCCAGTCTGTCAAACCAATGCCATATACAGAGGTAAAATCACCTCCCTACTCTTACTCACTCCCACTACAAACATCCCCGTTGTATGATGATTCCCCATTGATGACTATTTTTTGAGATCTGCCAGTAATTCAGTTCTCAGTCCATTGAATGTCTGCTTCATTTATGATGCACAGATTACTTTTTTAATCAGAATGTTGTGCAGTACTAAATCAAATGCCTGTCCAAAGTCTGAGTATATTACTTTTATGCAGTCAGCTTTATCAATGAAACTAGTAATCTCATCAAACAATGAACTCTGTTTTGTTTGTCAGGACCAATTTTCCATAAAACTGTGCTGACTGCAGTAACTATATTCCTATCCTTTACTTCTTTATTAATTAAATTCTGGATCACCTTCTCCATTATTTTGCTTGGGGTTGATGTAAAGCTAATTGGCCTATGATTATCTGGGCCATCCATATTAACTATACACCTCAGTCTCCTTTCTAAGCCCTATATTACTCTGTCCCCCTTAACCTCCTTTTACCCTGCTGCTCTGTTTCCTCTCTCTCCTCCTGCCTCCCACATCCCCTGTTTTCTGCATTTTCTGATCAATCCATTTTTGCTCCTCTTTGCTCTGCTCTTCTGCACTTCACATTCCTCTCTCTCCTCATAGCCTTGTGTCTAGCCTTCTAATCACAGAGCAGCAGACAACTTCTCCAATGGCAGCCTAGATTCAGTGCAAAGCAGGGCTGTTATTGCTCTCCCTGAAATTCCCACTATATAGATGCAGAAGTGCTTATGATGCAAAGATTGTGGTCAGAAAATGCAGCATGGTCTGAGAAGATGATGTGGTCAGGATGCAGGGAGCCATGTTGCATGGTCTCCCCTCAGAACCAAAAAGTTCACAGGAAACACTATGTTTACCTGCCCCACAGCTCTGAGCCATGGATTCCACTTTACACTGAAGGATTTCAAGGCCAATCGGTAGGAACTACATTGAGCATGGGACAGACTAATTGATGTGCTGGGAGAGTCTGGTAACTAGGAGGGTTAAGAATAATACTATTGTGGCCAAACAACTTCAGAATCTCTTACAGCTGATAAGTGGTCAGACAGGTAGGCCAGCATAGTGATGGTTTTATAAAGAGTCTATAGGCGTAATGAAGAGGGGAGAGAGAATACAAGTGTGATGAAAATGGTGCTCTGGGCAATTAGATTTCTAATCATTTTAATGAACCTTTGTTGACATTGATGAACTATACAGCTGCTGCTGAAATATAACAAAAAAACCCAGACTACTTAAGTATCTCTCGCAGTGGTTATGGTCTAACTGGGATAGGGCTGCTCACTGTCTGGGGGTTGATCCCTTGTGATCCATTTATCATCCCTGCCCATTCCTGAACCAGAGAGAGGTTGCTACCTGGTATGACACTGTCTTTCTTCCTTCCTTCTTTTGCTAGGATCAGCTCTCATTGATTTTAAGAAGTTGTACGACTGATTTCAGTGGGGACGCAGACCAATACCAATTGCTTTTCCAACATGTACCCACAGGCTGTGTCTAGACTGGCAAGTTTTTCCACAAAAGCAGTTGCTTGCCAGCTGTCTACACTGGCCGCTTGAATTTCTGCAAGAACACTGACTTCCTACTGTCTGAAATCAGTGCTTCTTGCGGAAATAATACGTTGCTCCTGTTCGGGCAAAAGTCCTTTTGCGCAAAGCTTTTGCATAAAAGGGCCAGTGTAGACAGGTCAGATTTGTTTTGCGCAAAAGAGCCCCGATCGCGAAAATGGCGATCGGGGCTTTTTTGTGGAAAAGAGCGTCTAGATTGGCACAGATGCTTTTCCATAAAAAGTGCTTTTGTGGAAAAGCGTCCGTGCCAATCTAGACACTCTTTTCTGCAAATGCGGTACATATTGTGGCTGCGTCGAGACTGGCATGATTTTCCGCAAATGCTTTTAACGGAAAAGATAAATAAAAGGAACTAAGATAGTGGTTTGAATATTTCTTTGTCCATTGTCTCAGAGGCAGGTGGTATTTTAAACCTATAAGATAAAATGTATAACTTTTCACATAAGCCACAGAGAGGTAAACAGCTGCATCCCCGGAGCAGTTGTGAAAACTAGTGGAAAACTTTTCCATTAAAAGCATTTGCGGAAAATCATGCCAGTCTAGACGCAGCCAATGTGTACATCCTAGTTTGTTTGTATGTGTGTGCTGTTTTCCATGAATTATCTTTATATGTTTTTTCTTTGTGCTGCTGGAATCACTGTCATTAGACAATAAAATCAAAATGCCCCTTAAAACTCACAGTATTCAAGTTACTAATTAGGCTGCGTTCCTATGACTGCTGTTTATTTGTAGAAACTGTCCATTCTGCTGTGTCACTGTGTATTTCAACTCCTTTCCAAATATAGAATAGCTTTTGTATTAAAAGTGTGGCTGAAAGTGAACATCTCCCATTGCAGCTAGGTACCATGTGTCATTCACAACTGCTCTGGGGATGCAGCTGTTTACCTCTCTGTGGCTTATGTGAAAAGTTATACATTTTATCTTATAGGTTTAAAATACCACCTGCTTCTGAGACAATGGACAAAGAAATATTCAAACCACTATCTTAGTTCCTTTTATTTATCTTGGAATTCTTGAACATTAGCCCAACTCATTAGAAGACTTTTGGGTGATCACTTGTAATTATTTCAAATCCAATCCTGCCAAGGATCTTGCCACAGGTATGTATTTAAATAAAGTTAATTATGTTCTATATTTATTAGTTATGTTTAACTGGTGTGTAGTAATGGAAAATATTGGTTAACTTCTGGGACACTATGGACCATATTTGTGCTGCAAAAGATCACATAACCTCATACAGTTGCTGAATTATGTATCAGAAAATGGCCATTCCAGGTGTATCTTCCTCCCATCCCCCTCCCCACCTCCTCACCCCCAAAAAAAGCAGGAGAGGGAACTCTAAAGGGAAGAGGATACATGAGAGGACTTTCTGAGGAGCATATGGAATGAGGCAAAAGGAGTGTACTTTTCCTTTTTATGTATTTGAGCTGACTGAGCCATGCTCCATATTCAAACACCTTTACACAAACCATTTCTAATCTGAGAAAATACAGATTGCATGGGGTGTTTCCTTCAGGCTGTTCACAGCCAGAGTATAGGTGCATGTTTATTAACACTGCTGCTTCATATGGCCCATACCATTTAGATGTTGAAATAAAAGCACGGGTGTGACATACAATGCATATCACTCCTGTTAGCTCTTTGTGCTCGAAAAGAAAACCACTCTGACAGCCCTACTCCTCTGAAAGTGCTAGTATCCCACTGTGATATTAGTTTAAAGAGATGTGAGAAATACATAACAATGTGAGTTGCCCTGTCCCCAGCACTAATGATGTAGTGTTAAAACATTTAAATGAAGAGCTTCAGGCACCTAGTACACAGGCATTGCTTTAAATAAGAGGCTTCATATGCCTTTGTTCCACTGAATCTGTCTTGTTATTATACCCAAGATAAGGTGCCCTATCAACAGATAAATAACTATTTTCTTTTCTTTGCCTTTCCATCACTGCCCTTTGCAGAACCTGCTCTCTTCATCCTTCCTCTCATCTCCCACATTGTAAGCTGGGTTAAGGGGCGGGTAACTGGCACTACTTAATGAAAAAAGGAAACAAGGCCTGAGTAATAGGAGAGTGGAGTGAACAAACAATAGTGTTCTCTGAATATTCACTCGCTTTTTTAAAAAAATGACTTTGCTTCATAATTTCTATGACAATTTCTGTTCTATTTTCATATATCTCTGTGTGAGCAATTTATATTTACACAAATATTCACAAGAAAATATTTCACCATTGCATGCTTATGTAGTCAGTATGGTAACCAAATTTTAAATTCACACACAAAAATGTCTGCTAGAAGTGTTTACTCATGCAACCAGGATTCAGAAATAGTACCATGTGACTTATCTGTGTGACAGTTCCATGTGAGTCACCTATGTGTGTGACAGTGACATGTAGTCAATCACATATAATTATCACTGCTCAAACAGTGAATATGGAACATTGCATAGGCACAGAGAACTGGGCTGCATTGACTTCATAGGTTAAAAAGTGTATTGAATACTTTTCAATAACATAAATTCCAAGAAATAGCGATCTGTTCCTAAATACACTAAGGAGATAAACAGGCTGAATTTGTCAGTTGAATTATTCATTGTAAATTATTCACTCAACTCTAATAATAATGAACCATCAAAATGCTAATTCAGATATAGCCTTATGCTTCTGGAAAGAACAATTAATTACATTTATTTATTATCAATTATTTATCTATTTATTTATTTTATGAATTCTGGATTTGCAGAAATCTTCCTGAACTCTCTCACCAAAGGAACTGATCTTAAAAACTTTTATGTGGATAGCACCTACTTAGGTGAGTTGTACAGTTGAAGTCAGTAGCCATTCACTAGCTTTTTTAGGATCAGTTCTAGAGATTTTACTGGCCTAACTGAATTTCATTTGCCTGTTCACTTATTTATTATATTTTCTTTTTAAGATGTTAATTTAATACATTTTTTCAAATGAATCTGTCTTATCACTATCATTTGTTTCTCCTTTACTCAGTTTTCCCCACTTCTATTCTCTTTTTTTCTATTTTCAGCTTTTTATTATTTTAAATTTCTGCTCTTCAAACCTTTTCTTCTTTTCCCCTTTTTAAAGTCTTTCTCCCCCCTCCCCATTCTTCTCCTTCTCTATCATTATCTCTCTCATATAAGACAAATAATGTGTCTGAGCATGAGAGCCAAAATTAAATATTGAGAATTTTCTGATATCAGCCTTAACAAAGATTCATTTATCCCTCTATCTTTTCCCTGTTTCCCTTTCATCTTTATTTTTATTTGTCCATGCACTCCTTTTCTTTCTGCTTTGCCACTTTTCTTCCTTTCAGTTTATCTCTAATACCATATCCTTCCAATTCTGTCAAGATATCTATTAAAGTGCATTTGGTTTCCTCCAGGTCAGTGTCATAAGAATCATGTGCCATCCAGATCATATGTTTGCCATTAATGAACTAGATGAGATTCTGGCTCACATGGTTTAAAGAATAAAGATTACAGATATTTGAGAACTACCAAAAAGTAGTCCCTGCTTTTATCTATGGTACAAATTATTATCACTCTATACCTATGTTATGCCAATGACAGATACCACTGATAATCTACTAATTTTTTAAAAAACAACAACAAATGGTCTAGTAGCACTTTATAAACTAACAAAACATGTAGATGGTATAATGAGCTTTCATGGGCACAGCCCACTTCTTTAGATGACTGGAATTATGAGTTTAGGATGTGTACACCCAAAATAAATAGGAGAGGGGAAAGGGAGAGCAGCAGGGGGGGAAAAGGAAGGGGGGTGTGAGACAGAGAGCAGAGGGAATCAGTAAGTATCTGAAGATTGGGTAGTTAAACCGAAGCAGATAAGAATCGAAGTCAATAGATAGACTCCCATGTCAGGAAGGATACTACACAAAGAACTCATAACTCCGGTCATCTGAAGAAGTGGGCTGTGCCCACGAAAGCTCATGATACCATCTACATGTTTCATTAGTCTATAAAGTGCTACCAGACCATTTGTTGTTTTTTTTCTGTAACAGACTAACTCAGCTATCCCCTGAAGCTTCTAATTTTTTAAGTGCTTTTTAAATGTTTCTGTTGGTGACTTTTCCCTCTGCAGCAGTAGCGAACATGTGCACCATTCTGGGTGCTAGGGGAAATGTGCTACAGGGAGTGCCTTCTTTTCTTGAACTACACATATGGTCTTCTCTGTGCTTGGCACCTCCCTCAAACACCTAGATAGATATGACCTCACCTTGCTGTCCCCTCTTCTCTAGGGGACCAAGTTCCAGATTGCCCACTACAGACTTATGACTCTCAGTCAGCTTCTCTGTGTGAGTCTGCAGCTGCTAACAAATTCCCCTCTCCAGTCTCTAGAGCAGATCCTTTAACAGATCTGTGTCTTTTGATCTCCAGTTTCCCATCCTTGGCGAACAGCCCTGTCACCAGGGTTAGGCCGTAGAATCCTACTTCATGGGTACAAATCTGTCTATTCTGTTTGAGGGGACGTATCTTATGACCATTGATTTACCTTTCCTGCCTGGTTGCTTTAACAACTCCTTTTTATCTAGGGCATATTATGCATTTAAAAATATATACAAATTTTCTCCTGTTCACCACAGAGAGCTGTACAATCTGTCAGAGAAAGGTATATAGCAAGATCTAAATAATGTCAGGTTTGGAGCTAAATACTTTTAGACTCAAGATAAGTTCCATTTAAAAACCAGTGATGGTAATTAATTATTGAGACAATTTACCAATAGATGTGATGGATTCTCAATCACTGGAAATGTTTTGATTCAGAACTGTATGTTTTGTTTTGATAATCTCAGAACATTACAGTTTAAAATAGAAACCATATATTAAAATATAATATATAAATATAATGTAAGAAATGCCTGCTCGGTGTGACATTCTGTTACACTCTAGTAGTGGCCAGGCCAGCTAGGGATTGATGAGTCTGCTACATCTTCGGTTGTGACTTTTTGATTGGGCATAGAAGCTCATGTATTAAGATCAAGAGGGTCCAAGTTGATCCCCTTCTGCCAATGAACCACCTAGGGGCATCAATATTACAGACAAAGAATATTGGAAATTCCCTGAATGCCTCTCCCTAACTGAGGGAGTATGAGTGATCTCCTTCCTGAGGTTAGCACTGTGGCCCAATTGGCACCCTCATGCAACTTCACTCTTACAATCAGTCACTGAGGTATGTGGGTTCCTCCACTTTAGAGAAGCCACTAGAATGGAATAAACTGGACTCATAAATTCTAGGAAATCTATTCTGGGAGTTCTATTACTTGCAGGTTGTAGGGTGTTACCAATATTCCAATTCCAAATCCATCTTTCCCTGCCTTCTACATTTCCTCTTGTGAAAGTGTACCTTGATTGTTGGTTCATCCATAATGAGTGAAGTCATTTGGATAAAAGCTGAACATGAGCTCCCAGTGTGAAAATGTGACCAAAAGAGCTTATAGATTGCATAAACAGGGGAATCTTGAGTAGGAGTAGAGAGGTTTCAGGTAAAGGTTAAAGAGAGCATCACACAACGACTTACCTATCATGATGGGAGACCGGAATGTAAAGATTGGTAAGGATAACACAAACAATGATATAGCAAAGAGAAGACATGGATGTGGCACCATAAATGAAATTAAATTATGAATATAAATTATCTAGCCATCAGTTGAACTCTATTTCTACATACAGGCAGTCCCTGGGTTACATCAATCCAACTTACATCGGATCCCTAGTTACAAAGGGGGGAGGGGGCGCAGCTAGTGTGGGGTGCCTCCCCACTGTCACCGCCTCCGGCAGCGCAGGGGGCGCTTCCCCCCAGCAGACCAGGGAGACGTGGAGCGGCTTTTCTCACCGCGGAGGACGCGGGTCTCCTGGGGGGAACAAGACACCAGCCAAAAGGGGGCACTCCAGAGCGGAAAAATTAATTTCCTAGGGAACAGCAGGAGCAGCAGGCAGTGAGACCCATTGTGTTACAGTCCCCACCTTGGGAGCAACAGCTCTTTCCATCTTCAGCACTAGAGCTGCAAGTATCTTGTTAGCGTCATGTGAAATTAACAAGTCCCTTCCAGCCTGGCAAAAGCTGAAAAATTACCCCGTGGTGTAAGTGGGCAAGAATGGGGAGGAGCAGGACAGAAGGGAAGAGGGGATAAGCCCCAACCCCACACCCTGGCTGGAGCGGAGCAGGGTAAGCCCCGAGGGGATGGGTCTGGTTGCAAAGTGGGTGAGTGGACAATGAGGACCCACCTGTGGCTAAACTCCTGTTGCCAACACAGAATTTTTCTTTAAAATTAATCCTGTGGATAAATTCACACACACACTTCACAGGAAGGGATTTCCATTTTCTGCTCAGCAGAATACAACAACAGCTTTGATTGTATCAATATTTCACTGTGCTCTCCAATGACTATTGATTACACTTAATACCCATTTCACTGAACCATCTGTAGCAAATTCTATTTGGAACAGTAATATTCATTGAATACACTTTTTTAGTTATAAAAAACAAAGATTCTGACTATTAAATGAATAACTGGGATCTTTCAGGTACCCCAAAAGGAAGATTTGGATATAGCATGAAACACTGAAACTTATGATCAATTTTTAATTAAAATATCAACCAAAAAAACCTTCATATCAAAACAGCATGTGTTTTTCTTAGAATAAGGAAGTTGTATGAGAATCGGGGTCTTTTCCACCTAACTCCAGCTCCCCGTCTCCCCCCCCAAAATATGTACCAGTTCCGACTTACATACAAATTCAACTTAAGAACAAACGTACAGTCCCTATCTTGTACGTAACCCGGGGACTGCCTGTAGTGAAATTCACAAGCTGACATGGTTTTCTCCAAATGGAGAAATAAGGAACCAGATTGACTATATGATGATCAATGGCAAATCGTGGCACTCATTGATAGATGTGAAAATGAGAAAGGGTGCAGATACTGGCAGCAAATATCGCCTTATTACGACTTCCATCCAGCTAAAACAGAGATGTGTGAGTGTCCACTAAACAAGGGGCATGGATGTTAGGACATTGACAAGCTAAAGTCCCCTGAAATAGAGGAAGCCTTTGTTCTTCAGTTAAAGAACAGGTTTCAGATACTTGCAGACTTTGATGAAGAGGAGGGGAATGCAGATGAGTAGGAGCAGAGAGGTTATTTTACCACTGGATTTGGCATTGGTGCAATAAATGCTGGAATACTGTGTCCAGTTCTGGTGTTCACAATTCAAGAAGGATGTTGATAAATCGGATAGGATTCAGAGAACAGCCACAAGAATGATTTAAGGATTGGAAAACATGCTTTACAGAGATAGATTCAAGGAGCTAGAGCTATTTAGCTTAATATAAAGAATGTAAATAAATGACTTGCTTGTAGTCTTTAAGTATTTTCATGATAAACAAATATTTAATATTGGTTTCTTTGATCCAGTAGAGAAAGATATATCAATGCAACGGTTGCAAATTGCAGCTAGAAAAAGTCAGACTCGCAATAAGATATATTTTCAACCATAAGAGTAATTAACTAGTGGAATAGTTTATAAAGATTGTGGTGGAATTTCCATTACTGGCAATTTTTAAATTAGGACGGTAAATTTGTGTAAAAGAGAAAGCCAGTGAGAAAGAAGGCGTGTTCATGTGTTTTGGTATCATGGTGAAACCAGCATGCACTTATGATGAGTGCCTCATTCATGAGACATGAAGCTATCAAGGAATTATTTAGATGATGCTCTATCACTTGAGAAAGACAAAAGTCCCTATTTGAGGTTCACTATGAATATAGAAAAGTATAAATTTAATAATGAATAATAATAAATCTTCAGCTCATGTAAATACTTCTTTTTCAGTGAAAACAAAGCCATCTGACGTGAAAAAGGTACCTTTACATTGTGAATACTTATATATTTTCAATGCACAAATAGTCATATGCTTCAGAATCTCATCATTGAATGGATCACATCCAATGATAGGTCATATCATTTAAACAAGAGCTTTTTCTTTTTTAGTTCAGCCTTCATCCCCACTTTATCAATTATGTGCTTGAAAAACTGGAGTTGAATTTGTCCTAAAATACTTTTCCTATTAAATTTTAGTGAAGATTTCACAGTTAATTTCAGAATTTGTCCTGTTCTTCTGTTCTTCTTAAGGTTTCCCCCAAATTAACAGGGCTGGCCTTACCATGAGGTGAACTGAGGCAGTGCCTCAGGTGCCAAACTGTGGGAGGGTGCCACTAGGACCCAGAGTGTAGAAAATTGTGTCTGCTGCTGGTGCATATGTGCATATGGGGGCATCATTTGAGCTCCCTGCCTCAGGTGCCAAAATGTTGTGGGCTGGCCCTGCAAATTAATATACATTTTCATTGCTTCCTGTCCTCATAAATTCAGAAATTATTATTAGAATTTCTTTGGAAAATGTATGAGATGCTTGTGTTGCTAAATGAGGAGTAACAAAAGTATTATTTTCTACATGGCATGAAATTCACCAGCTTGGCACTGTCAGGGTAGAGTAGAACTTTCCAGAATCTACTACATGCATACACTGATGAGAATACTGTTACGTTAGTTACCATGGAAATCATATCTTTCATGGTGAGAGAGGGTACTTTTCTATCCTTACCGCTTCACTGAGCTGATTTATGCATATTCAGGGTGAAACATGTCCCTTTCTCCCCATAAAGACTCGAGCATGGCACAATATTTTGTTGGATCACTACTGTGGTCTGTTACATTATTTCTTTCTTCACTGCAGAAATTAGCAGGATTACTTCAACTCCCTCAGATTGTGCTGACAGCAAAGGCCACTGCATCCTGCTTTAATCAGATTCACAGTGTTTCTCTTTTAAGACGTCCATTTTCAGTAACACTATCTCATCTTTTGTTTGGACTAGGAGGTTACTTTCTGTATCCCTCCTCATTAATGACAAAAGTGTCAAACACTCCTTGTCTTTGAATTTAATTAATCAGACGAATTATCTGTTTCCATGGTCTACTGAGCACTGTGCAAGGCTGCTCCAATGTACAGCTAGGGCTTGTATCTTTAGAAATCTTTTTACATGTCACCTTTGCCCCCAAATCAATTTTAAATGTAGCAATATTACTGCATACCTTGAGATTAACAATCTATGTCTGTTGATGAATGCTATCTCTGGACACACATCCTAGGCAACAGACATCATCCAACCTTTCTTGGACCTTCGCACAGGTTCCTATGCTATGACTGACATGCTCCCAATATCCTGTTTTCCTACAGTTCCTGCTTATGCTTCCACTGGTTGGGCTAGTGTCTTCTGACCTTTCTTCTTGTTTGTCACATCTGACATATTTCTGTCATGGGAACTCAGTGACTTTTTTAACTTCTCTTTTCTCCATAGGTTTTTTTTTAACTTTGTGATTTGTTGTATCGTGTTTCCAATATCCGTTTGATGGCTAACTTGCACTTTCACTAGTTAAAAGCTGTTGTGCCACTTGCACTGCTGGTTCAGATAATTCAGACAGTAACTGTATTTTCTCCTGTAAGTCCTTTGTTTAGAATACCAGTGATTTTGTGATCTCTTTACATGGTCTTACTTATTAATATCATGGTTACAGGGCATTTTTGCTCTTTTAAAGGTGTCCTCATGGAGATTAAAAGGTTTCTGCAATTTTTTAAGTCTCTGCATTCTTTCATTGGGATTTTCAAAGCAACCTAAAGTAGATAGGTGTCCTATCCTATTGACTTTGGATAAGTTTGAATTTGTGGCATCTGACTGCCTTACATTTGTTTGAAAATCCCAAACTTTGGAGAAAGCATACCTGGTTGGTATGAAATTTCTCTTTGGAATTATGTACTTCTATTTTGAAAACAAATCAGAATTCTTCTTCTCTAAGGGTATGTTTACATGAAATATCTTATTTCGAAATAACTCGTCTACACACAAAATGCATTTTGAAATAGCGTTTTGCTATTTCGAAATAGTGCATCCACACTGAGTGGAGGCTGAATCACATTTAAGGCTGGCTGGAATGAGGTCCGGCAGGGCATCAGCTCAGGAGTTACTTTGTATGGCTGCTGCCTGAGGCTGTCTGAGGCCTGTGCTTAAATGACCTCCCTCCTCCGCCCCCCAGACAGCCAGTTCTCAGGTTTCTCTGCTTGCTTGCTTACCTCGATGAGGGACAGCAAAGCATTTTGTCTCTTTGTGCTCTGGGTGCCCTCACTTGGAACACCACAGCACTCTGCAACATGGAGCCAGAGCTGCCCCTGGGCACTCTGGTGCTTCTCTTGGATGTATTGCTGCAAGCCTGGCTGCACTTTCTGCAGGCTGCCATCCAGGAGGTCCATCGGGGGGCTGCCAGTATCCAAGAGGCCCTGTGGGAGAGTTTCCACCCTGAGGAGCACTAAGAGCCTCCCTGGTGTGCCCCTTTGTCGACAAAGAGCATCTAGACTACATTGAATTCTGTCGACAAAGAAAGCTGCTTTGTCGACATGGTAGTGTAGACGCAAAGGACAGTTTACATGCAATAACACCTTCTGTCGACAGAAACTCTGTCGACAGAAGGCGTTATGCCTCGTAAAATGAGGTTTACCAGCGTCGACAAAACTGCTGAGTTCTGTCGACGTTATGTCGACAGAACTCAGCGGTAGTGTGGACGCAGGTATAGTTTTGTCGACAAAAGTCCACTTTTGTCGACAAAACCCTGTAGTCTAGACACCCTATATCTTCATGGGATGTGATCGTATATGAGGCTACTTTGCTTGTGAGAAAAATGCGACTAGAACTACTATTGCCAGTTTCTTAGAGTATTAAAATTTGCTGATATATTTTGTTTTATTTTGTTTGGTAACTTACTTTGATCTGTCTGCTTTACTTGCAATCATTTAAATCTTACTTTTTATACCTAATACAATCACTTTTGTTTATTAATAAACCCAATGTAAATAATTGTTACTTGGGGGACAACTGCCAAGCATATTTCTCTTTCATTGATAAAGGGAGTGAATAACTTATGAACTCCCTTTGTATAAGCTTTATGCATAGTGGGACAGATTTAACTGGGGTTTGGTCCCATTGGGGCTATCCACCTGGGTGCTGTGTAAAGTCCCTGTGACTGAGCCTTCCCAAGGCTGAGCTCAGTGTCTGTTTTGCTATGTTGTGGACTGTTACCCTAACTCTGTGCATTTGCTGGGGGAGACCAGAGGTTCTGGCTCTGTAGGACAGGGTGGTGGGTCATCCCACAGGGCAGGTAAGTGCACCCAGTGGTATGATCAACCCATGAGGTAACAGTCTCAAGGGAATCTCTGTGACTGAACATGTCACACAGGGATCCAACAAAGTACCATGAACACAGGCCTTCTGCCTCTCCTCCCACCCCAATTTTGTGGCAGAATGACTCCAGAGAAGCCATACTATCGGGCCTTTCCCTGACAGCAGATGGACCCAGAACCATTTTGATGTTTTAATCAAGACTGGATTTTTTTTCAAAAATATATGCTCTATTTTACACGAGAAATCTTGTGGTGAAGTTCGATAATCTATGTTATACAGGAGGTCAGACTAGGTGATCACAATGGTCCCTTCTAGTCTCAGAATATATGAGCCACTTCTGATGCCAGATTCCCACACAGAGGGCACCAAACAAAAGTCAGTGTAGGTTTGGATTGCATTAACTTTTGGGTTCAATGGGTGGTCCTGCATCTTTTCCAAGTCATGCTTCCAAGTTCTTGGCATATTACCTACAGATGGGGTTTCTCCCCAGACACATAAAGGGTCCTCTGCATAGTCTGGTAATGAGATGGGGGAAGGGATGGAATTCTGACAGCAGCTGCCCCTTCTTTCTGTATAGGATGGAGGAGAGATATCTGTGGAGTATCCATTCTGTATTCTTCTCTTTGGGGAAAAATTACCTTTCACTGCAAATAATCTACTGCATTGAATGGGGAAAAAAGAACAATAGCTCACTTTTAGACCAAGGCTATGTGTACCTAGGCTTCCACTAAAGAGCTTTTCAGGTTCCCACTGTTTTACCTCTACTGGAAGACTACAAAAATGCTTTCAGAACATTGCTTCTCAAGCTGTTACTGGTACAAACTATCTAGATATTTAGATACTATAGTATTTAATAGGATGCCATCAATCTTTTATAGTAAGAGAATACATAAATTATAAACAAATATGTCCTTTGGTCTAGTAGAACAGCATAATGATCAAAGCCACACAATAGAAATGTATTTGCTTCTACAGTAAGCTTTATTCCCTTAGCTCTCAGTCTGTAGTGATGGACAGGCAGTGAGCTGTCAGTTTTTGTTCTGTCTGTCACACTACACTTACCTCCTGTTGTTTTAAGTAATCAATATGGGGGCTGAAATCACCTACCGCTACCTCTGCTACCTCCTATTTTGTCCATTCATAAATTATGAATCCCTGCACAACATCAAGTCTACAATTTCGATTGCATTTGCTAATCATTGATCAATAATTCAAAAGCCTCTTCTTCTTCAAGGGTCCCTGGTTTCCTGGAACATATGGCATAAGGCTGACAGTGTTCATGGGACTATTCCCTTATCACAAAAAGCAGCCAGGGAAAACAATTTCTTTCTTTCTTTCTTTCTTTCTTTCTTTCTTTCTTTCTTTCTTTCTTTCTTTCTTTCTTTCTTTCTTTCTTTCTTTCTTTCTTTCTTTCTTTCTTTCTTGTTACATTCAATTACTTCACAAGCACAACAGCTACAGATTGAAGTAGCAGCCAATATAATTCACAGTTTTATAGTTTGGGTAGACATAATAGCACTTATCAATAAATATGTATGGCTTTTAAAAAAATATTACCTGTGTGTTTATTGTGGTTGGCTTACAACTCTTTTTCAAAAGTCTTACTTTTTATATTTATATTATATTATTTATACTAAGAAATTTTTGAAAATGCCATATATCTGTGAAAATACAGAAATACATACAGAGGCACTGAGGAGCTAGGTTGAAGGCAGTATAATGTTTCCTGGACTTTCAGGCAGAATTAATATGATGTCCTTAGCCATTATGACAGTCCAACAAACTGCTTGCTGCAGTGTTTCTTTTGCTAAGATTGTTTTATTAGCTATTATACTGCCATAGTGTGACCATGAATAATAAATACTGTTATATAGAAGAGTTCTGATTATTTATCCATGGAGACCTCTTAAAGGGCCTGATTCTGTAAACAATTAAGCACAAAAGTAAATTAGTGAGCAGTGGGACTACTCAACTGCAAAATTACTAATATACCTAAGGTTTTTTTGTTATATGATAAGAGATAAAGACAGCATCAGCCTGCCCAATTATTTTAAGTCCATTGTTGCTTCAAGTTAATTTGAGAAGAGACACACCAAACACCATGTAGAATGAGAAATATAAAAGATGCCTCCTTCAGCACCACATCAGTAATAAAATATTTTATTTTAGTGCATTATTTAAGAAATAACATATGGCTATATGATTTGAAACGCTCATATTCAGGCAATTTGATTGTGTGAGGTCTATTTATTTTTATGTTTTCCCCTATATATTTATTTGTTAATTCTGATCTTAGAAGTAAAGATTTTGGATTAAAATATTATTTTCAATTTTTTCCAAATCTTGTGATAAATTTAGTAATTTTATCTCAAAGTGTATAATTTCTCTAAGGAGAAAAGAAAATAATGAAAATGAGTTTCTCTGCATCATCAGTTATCAACTCCTACGCATGCCTCACCATGTTGCCTTATTCATGGACACATTTGTAAATAGTGATATTATTATATAAATCAGCAGCAAGAGCTCAACTGGCTCCAATGTTTGGGATACAGTGGATACTGATTGGACAATGAAAGGCTTCTTATTTGCAAACTAAATAATAATGACAAATTAAAAAATTGAGCCACTGGTCCAGCCAATAAGTAAAAAATAAAGTTGGGTTTTCTCAAGTGTAATATACTACTGTTAATTGGGTCTTAATTTTTTTTTATTTTATTTTTGGTTGCTTTGGTTTTAATTCTAAAATCAGATGTCTTCATGGTTTATGCAAACGCACTAAGGGTTAGCACAAAAGCTATTTGTTTACCCTTAATTGTCACCTATCACTAAACAGGTGATTGATTAGTCATAGACTTCTAATGTTTTGCATTTCTTAGGGTATTTTTTTAACAAAAAAATTCTAAGTTCTCCATCTAATAGGTATCAAACAGCCCAGATAAGTGTCTGTCACTGTCATTAGTAAACTATTCTCTTAAGCTAAAAGTTGACTAATGTGCATAATAAAGGGTAGTAGAAATGCATAATAAAGGCTTCATTCTACTCTTAGTTCACTGCTCTAAATCCAAAGTCGCACCATTAAAGTCACTTGAGTTATTCCAGATTTACAGAAGTGTAAATAAGAACAGAGTATTAATTTTCCTTATCCATGACAACTTTTACCTTAATAAGCGTTTATGACTTAAAGTAGGCCCAAGGCTTGATAGCTTGAATAACATTAAAACTACTGAACCAATGTTCTTCAAATTTGCCTTGGCTCTTTTTTTAGATGGAGTTTAACTGTAAAATAACTGCAAAGGAAAATAATTAAATTAAGGCAAGCTACAAACAGAGGGTTAGCATTTGATCTATATTAATTTCATTAAAAATAATATATTATATTCGTATTTATGTTTTACATTGTGGTAGACCTTGGTACTGTGGTGACACATATGAAAAAACAGTTTGCATCCCAAAGAGCATGAGTTTAATGTGTAACATGAAACAACAAATGAAGTGAAAAATATAGTAGGAGACGAGATGAGAAAAGGATCAAGGACAATGGCAGTAAAGTCCCATGATTATTTTTATTTAAAATAGGCAAGGAGTCCTGTTGAAACAAAAGACAGGACTATGCAGCACTTTAAAGACTAACAAGATGGTTTATTAGGTGATAAGCTTCCATGGGCCAGACCCACTTCCTCAGATCAATTTGTGGAAGAAAATTGGCACGACCATATATACTAAAGTGATACAATCAAAAAAAAGTGAGTGACACCTTATAGACTAACAGAAGTGTTGGAGCATAAGCTTTCCTGAGCAGAGACCCACTTCGTCAGATGCATGTAGTGGAAATTTCCAGAGGCAGGTATAAATATGCAGGCCAGAATCAGGCTAGAGATAATGAGGTGAATCCAATCAGGGAGGATGAGAGAGGAGAAGCTGCTTTTGTAGTTAGCTAGCCATTCACAGTCTTTGTTTAATCCTGAGCTGATGGTGTCAAACTTGGAGATGACCTGTAGCTCAGTGGTTTCTCTTTGAAGTCTAGTCTTGAAGTTTTTTTGCTGCAGGATGGCTACCTTTAGATCTGCAATTCTGTGTCCAGGGAGATTGAAGTGTTCCCCTACAGGTTTTTGTATATTGCCATTCCTAATATCTGATTTGTGTCCATTTATTCTTTTACATAGGGACTGTCCAGTTTGGCTGATGTATATAGCAGAGAGGCGTTGTTGGCACATGATGGCATATATTACGTTAGTAGATGTGCAGGAGAATGACGGTGTGGCCAATCTGGTTAGGTTCTGTGATGGTGTTGCTGGTGTATATATGTGGACAGAGTTGGCACCGAGGTTTGTTGCATGGATTGGTTCCTGAGTTAGAGTTATTATGGTGCAGTGTATAGTTGCTGGTGAGAATATGCTTCAGGTTGGTGGGACGTCTGTGGGTGAGGACTGGCCTTCCTCCCAAGGTCTGTGAAAGTGAGGGATCATTGTCCAGGATGGGTTGTAGATCACTGATGATGCATTGGAGAGGTTTTAGCTGAGGACTGAAGGTGGTGGCCAGTGGTGTTCTGTTGGTTTCTTTTTTGGGCTTGTCCCATAGTAGGAGGCTTCTGGGTACACATCTGGCTCTGTTAATCTGTCTCCTCACTTCCTCATGTGGGTATCGTAGTTTCCAAAATGCTTGTTGAAGATCTTGTAGGTGTAGGTCTCTGTCTGAGGGGTTGGAGCATATGCGGTTGTACCTCAGTGCTTCGCTGTAGACAATGAATTGTGTGGTGTGTCCGGGATGGAAGCTGGAGGCATGCAGGTAAGCATAGTAGTCGGTAGGCTTTCGGTATAGGGTGGTGTTTATGTGACCGTCACTTATTTGCACCGTGGTTTCTAGGAAATGGACCTCCCGTGTAGACTGGTCCATGCTGGGATTGATGGTTGGATGGAAGCTGTTGAAATCATGGTGTAATTCTTCCAGAGTCTCCTTCCGATTTGTCCAGATGATGAAGAATGTCATCGATGTAGTGTAGGCAGAGAAGGGGCATAAGTGGACGACAGCTGAGGAAGCGTTGTTCCAGGTCAGCCATAAAAATGTTGGCGTATTGTGGGGCCATGAGGGTGCCCATAGCAGTGCCACTGGTCTGGAGATATATATTGTCACCAAATCTGAAATAGTTGTGTGTGAGGATAAAGTCACAGAACTCAACCACCAGTTGTGCTGTGGCATCATCAGGGATACTGTTCCTGACAGCTTGTCTTCCATCTATGTGTGGGATGTTTGTGTAGAGAGCCTCTACATCCATGGTGGCTAGCATGGTGTTTTCTGGAAGATCACCAATGCATTGTAGTTTTCTCAGGAAATCAGTAGTGTCATGGAGGTAACTGGGAGTGCTGGTGGCGTAGGGTCTGAGGAGAGAGTCCACATATCCAGACAGTCCTTCAGTGAAAGTGCCATGCCCTAGATGATGGGGCGTTCAGGATTTCCAGGTTTGTGGATCTTGGGTAATAGATAGAACAACCCTTGTTGGGGCTCTAAGGGTGTGTTGATTTGTTCCGGTGTAGTTCAATCTCCCTGGACACAGAATTGCAGATCTAAAGGTAGCCATCCTGCAGCAAAAAAACATCAAGACCAGACTTCAAAGAGAAACCGCTGAGCTACAGTTCATCTTCAAGTTTGACACCATCAGCTCAGGATTAAACAAAGTATGTTAACGGCTAGCTAACTACAAAAGCAGCTTCTCCTCTCTTGGTATTCACACCTCCAGATCATCTACTAGAAGTGGGCCTCATCCTCCCTGATTGGATTCACCTCATTATCTCTAGCCCAATTCTGGCCAGCATATATATACTTGCCTCTGGAAATTTTCACTCCATGCATCTGACGAAGTGGGTCTTTGCCCAGGAAAGATTATGCTCCAACACTTCTGTTAATCTATAAGGTGCCACAGGACTCCTCGCCGCTTTTGCAGATTCAGCCTAACATGGCAACCCCTCTGATACTTGATTTAAAATGTTCATATTCTGATGGTTTCGAAAATGGAAGTCAAGTGTGTCCTGCATCTATGGAAGGGGGGAAAGGCTTAATTTCTGTGTAGATAAGAAATGTAAAGCATGATGAACCAACAATCGGAAGTCATCATTCATGGTTTCCCATTGATGTGTTAGAAGCTGATCCGTATAAAATAAGATTTCCTGAAGCTGTCTTTCAGAACTCTAACCAAGCCAGAAACAAGCTTATGGTGAGGATTGATTCTGACCAGAACTGGAATTGCTGGAATAATTTCACCCAATAACTTCTTGGTGAAATTTACAATGTGGGGATGGGCAGTGTTAAGAAAGGAATTGAAGCATCCCTATAACCAACTCCCTAGCAATCTCAATTCAATGAAGGTCAGGGATCAGATCTTAAATTTCCCAGGCATGGTGAACTCACCCAGAGAAGAGAGCACTGTCAATAATGTTGGTGTTGTCACAAAGGAGCCGCAAAAGCACTGGCAGCCTGATAGGTAGGAAGTCTTCTCCAAGACCAGTCACCATCAGTCCTTTCAAATATAGATGGTTAGAAAAACTTTGATGGAACCATTTTCTATTGAAAAATGCACTCCAATTAAATCCAAATGCTTTGCAAAATTGAGTTGATTTTGCCAAAATTTTGCTCTGGAATAAAGCTGGAAAAAAAGTTCTGCTAATTGCAAAATATCCACTTCTACATTTATAAAATGAAACATTTTGCTTTTTCATTTTGAAATGACTTTAATTTTATTTTAATGTATTATATTATAACACAATATATAAAATGTCTAAGATCATATACTAAGTTAGTATTTCAGGTTTTAAAAGTCACTCTGATTCATCTTTAATATTATTTTGACATATTAAGAATTCCTAGCAAACAGTTTGACTGGAATTTTGATTCTCTTACTCAGAGACTAAACGTTATTGACTTCTGTGGGACAATTTATATGAGTAAAGCGAGCAGGAGTTGACTTTAAATGTGTTCCTCTGGTTTTTATCTCAAGCTATCCTTTTTTCTTTTCACTCATGAAACTAAATGTCAGAACAGACACCACTGCCCACCTCACATGAGAGTTCAGACAGCAAAGCTAACACACAAAATGAGAGCAGAAAGTGCTAATGGAATAAAAGATACTAATGCACTAATTGAAGATAGTATTCAGTTGATGGAAGCTAATGAAGTACAAAAACTATAACATCTTTGCAAGTGGATAACCCAATGTAAACTAATCAACATTAAGTCAATATAATCTAACCCTTCATTGTTCATTAGTCTTTTTTTTTTTTTACAGGCTACACACTGACTGACCTTGTTGGATCAGAAGTACCTATCATGAGAAGAAGAAAGCTGTTCCCACAAAAGAAGACTAAATTAAAATTGGTTGGTATAAAAAAAGAGAATTTCTTACTGGATCTCCTCATTCTACAGACATAGAAGATCTACTTTTTCTGTCAACACCTGGTATGGAACGCCATGCTAGAGCCAACTCTACGTCACTTCCCTGAGGTTTGCATGGGCTGTCAATAAAGTCTGTGTGTGGAGTTCAAGATGCTGATTTTACATAAGAATCCTTAAATGCTTTAGAGACCAACTCTCTCTTCATATAGCTGAGATCAGTGGAAGCACTCTCCTTGCTCATAAATGGAAGGGTGCTGCTGGCAGGGAATCCTTAGCAGCAGATTCTCTATCCCTTTCTGAATCACCTGGAATGGACACAAAGGACATTCCGCCCCCCTCCTCCCCCCCAGCTATTTAATGAGTTAAAGGCTGGGGAAGATTTACTGTTTGGGGGTGGAAAGATGATACTTTATCTGCTGCTAAGTGTTTAATTTATATTGACGACAGCAGTTCCATTTATATTTTTGTGTAACTAAATTATGTCAGAATACTCAGAGCTTGTTTTGGGTGACTCCTTAAATTTTTAAAAATAAAAATAAATAAACTTCAAAAATAAGTAAAAGAAAATGGCCAATGGAGCCTTACATTTTTATACTGATGCTTCTATCAGATAACCACAGTTTAAAAGATGCATTCGGTGTTTTCTAACACATCTCATCTGAATTTGTGCGTTAAATGTAATGGGTTTCTTCAAAGTATTTTTTTCATAGCTCATTAGTATTAAATGAAAGTTCTTTTCCCATTACATTGTTTTAGTATAGAAATTTCAGAGAAGCCTAAAGGAGTTAGGTACCTAATTCCTACTGAATTTCAATTGGATTAGGTTTTCTATCTCCTTTACACTGTTTTGAATATCCCAGCTTGAAACCACAATACACTGTAAGCCCAAACATGTATCTGGACTTAAACTGATATTCTCACTGATACCTCCTTGAAAGTAAGGATAATTAAAGGATATCTTTCTTATTGCCTCCTTATGCCCAGTCCTGAAGTCCTTGTTTAAGCACATATTTAACTTTAAACACATGTGGAATCCTACTGAAACCAATGGTTCTAATTTCATACTTAAATTTAAAGCATGCTCTTAAGGGCCTTCCTGAATCAGGTGTCTGTGTAATCTCTTGTGTTTAAAGGCTTTGTCTAGAGTACAGAGATTTATTAGAAAAAGGTACGCAAACTGTGCTCCAAAATTTGTATACCTTTTTCCAACAGTCTACACTGGGTCAAATTTTGGAAAAGCCTCCTCTTTCGGAAAAGCCCTTCTTTCTCATTGAACGAGGAAGACAGGGCTTCCCAAAGAGTGCGTCTGCTCTTCCACAAAAAAAAGTGGAAGAGCAGACACGCTCCCTAGACATGGCAGAGTTTTTCCAGGATACTGGAGGTATCCCAGAAAAACCCGTAGTGTAGACATAGCCAAGTGTAGAAGGAAGCATGCACCTACAGAAGGGATTTTCTTGCCTCTGAACAAACTGTCTTTGGATCAGAAGGAGCAATGCCAGACCTTCCATTATTTTGGTTGGGGGAAGAACATTTATAAAAAAAAAATTCCTCAACATTTGTTAGATTTGAAGTGTTTGAAAAGAATTCAATTGTTTGTTGTTTTTAATTTGTGGTGGGAAATAACAATATTATGTACAATTTTAAAACAGTATCCACATCTTTTTTTTTTGAGGTGTTATTATTTGATAGATTAATTACATGCATATGCAAACTCTGTGTTGCTCATATGACTTGTCTCATTTCAGATAACAGGACTTATGCCAACCAAGTTTTGGCCTGAAATGAAGAATGAATCTGGAAAATATACACATGTGCTAGAAAATAACCCCCCAAGAATTTCTTTGTGTGAAGAAGAATTAGCTTAATACTGTTATACTAATCTACATACTTTTATACTAATCTACATAGATATTACATATTGTAGAGTATACCAGCTACGTACTGAAGGTCTTCCTTAGTAGGACGGTCACACAAAGTTTGAGGTCCTTTCAGAATAAATGTACACTGAAAAATTCAATCAAATATCAGTTTTTCATATGCCAGAGGAAAAGAGAAAAAGAATACCACATTAAGGAAACATCCCATTTTATAGGAAGTAGAAAGGCTACACAACACTATGTTATTGAGTCATGAAAGCACTAGAACACAAGGGCGGAAAATGGTGTAACTGAAAGCCAAGCTTTTTAGCTTATTCAAATGAAGGAGCCTCAAATGGTTTAGTTAGGAATTAAGTTAATTGGGTTTGGTATAGGGTTGGTGTACTTCCTGCTGGAAAGTTTCCATGTTTTCCTCAATTTAAGTAGTGGCTGGGCTCCCATGTCACCCTGTTAGCCCAGACTTTAATTAGTTCTGGCATTCGCCTCATAATGATAAATGCTGAGATGATGAATGGAAATGCAAATGAGTATGAAGTGGCTCAGCCATCGGAGCTGAATATCATTAATACCTTCCTACTGTTAAATCGATCAATGTCATCCCAGGATCCCTCTGTTCAGCGGGTGCAGATGGCTGTCCGCCAGAATGCCTTCCATTATCAAGGCAGTACAAACTTTGTGGGTTTTTCCTCCCCATATGCTTTTATTCATCTTCTGCAGAATATTTGTTTGGCGAGTAGATTTCTAATATATTTCCAGCTGAGATGATAACTATTTAGGGTCAATAAGCAAGTAGCTAATTTAGAGCAAAATAAATTCTAATATAGAGCAATTCTCACATCAGAAGAAAATTCCAGTATCAATTCAGCAAACTGGGAAGGAACTAGATTGTTCTCCATACACTTCTACATGTTTTTAGCATTTACTTTTGACATTACTCCATTTCAAAATATGAAAGCTTTATTCATTTCAAAATTATTTACATAACGGTATGTTACAGTCTCATGTTTTACATATCCCAGATGCTACAGAATCTCTAAGGCACTGGAACAATCAAAATAGTTTCAAGAAGTTTAAAAAGATGTTAAAAAATAACTTTTCAGTGAATAATGATCTAAGAAGAAATCAACTTGCCACATTGACAGTGTTAGAAATTTTATTTTGTCAATTACTCGGTGTACACCATTCACAATTTATAACAGCACTAGATTTATCCAATGTTACTTAACTCAATTCATTTTTGTTTTTTTGGAAAATAAAATGAAAATGTAGAAGCTTCATTTAAATCATTGTTTTGGGACGTAGACAGGATAGAGGGGTTCAGTATGTAGGGTGACCCAGAGAGGGAGCACTACCCCAGCCCTCTCTTACTGCATCAGCTTGAAGCCAGGTGAAAAGTGCCTCAACATGTCTGCTACAGCTCCAGTGGTCATAGCTGGGCAGGGTGAATATCTCCTGGCTGGAGCAGGTCCAGGTTCATTTGCCCCCTGCACTTCCCAGGCAAAGAGAGGAATGCAGCAAACTTTACTTTCCCCTCACACCCTAACAAAAGAGAACTGCCAGCAATGTTGCCATACAAATCGGGGAGTGGTGGGAGATAATGGACACCTAGTGGGAGGAAGGCTCGGGCTTGGGAAAGCTTTGATTGGGAGGCACCCCCCCAGCCAGCCTCTTTCATCTGCCTGGTAATTCTGTCTCTTTTCTGTTTGGTTTTATGAGAAGCAATCCCATGCAGGCACATCTCATTTTCCTGGCACAACCAAACTCTTGCCTTGCTTTAAGTTATGATAAGAGGAAGCTGCATAGCAAATTTAGTGATTCTGGCTCTTACCATTTAGTAGGAGTTCTTGAACAAACAAACAGACACAGACACACACACATAAACAAACTAACTCAGGCCATGTCTACACTACAGATAAGTTCAAAGCACCCATAGTCCATCTTCCAGGGTTTGAATTTGCGGGTCGAACTGACAGGAGCACTCCAGTAGGTACCAGTAGTCCTGCTTCCATGAGGAGTAAGGGAAGTTGAAAGGAGAATGTGGTCCCTTCAATTTCCTGCAGTATGGATGGCACCAAAATTCGAGTGAAGGTACTTTGACTTCAGCTATGCAATTAATGTTGCTGAAGTTGTATATCTTATTTTGACCTTATCTTGTAGTGTAAACCAGGAGTTATATAGTAAATTAGACAGTAACAAGTCCATAAGCATACATTGTATTGATTTAAGATGAAATTCATTTCCTCCACAGCGAGTCCAACTAATCAGGTGAAAAGTACACAGGGTGTTGAGTGGGTGAAATTCACACTCCTACTACTCCACAGAGAGAAAATGAGACTTCAGCACAGCCCCCTTATGTCTGCTACTCCCACCTCTCGCAGCCACAGTCCAATCATTTCACCTCTTCAGTGAGACAGAATCACTTGATCTGTGAACTCATGAATCTGATAGCCCATTCCTTTGCTCACACAGGGAGATAGGCTCTATGGCGCATGCCAGGGGTACAGAGAAATGCTGCCTTGGTTCCTCCCTCCTCTTCCTGTCAGCACACAGCAACACAGTGGATCTATAAGTGCTTGAGTTCTTTCACACACTCTTTGGATGAATCCATCCTCTAAGTATCACCGGGCTTGATTCACAAAGGGATTAATGTACCTGTACTTTAGGCACCACTAACATTCAGAAAACTGCTTCACTGCTGCCTTATCTTGAGGATCCTAAACTCACTCGGTGCCTAGATTTTTGCTGAAAATATTTCTGAGGCACCTCAATTTCTGCCTCCGGCCACCTGCACAGCTGCCTCACTTGGGGTGCCTGGATGTCTAAGCCCCAGTGCAATTGTCAAACCAAAGACTGGCATTCCCCTGCCTGATCTGTTAAGTGTGTTCCAAGCATATCTAACAGATCAGGGACCATCTCAAATTGAGGTAGAGGATCACACAATGCCCACCTCATGTGTTTTAGCACAGTAGATAACACATTTACCTGGCATGTGGGAGACCTAGGTTGAAGTCCCCACTCTGACTGATGGAGAAAAGTTAAGGGAATGGGGTCTTCCATTTCTTAGGCCCAGGACAGCAATATTTGATTATGTTAGTCTAAAGGAAATAGAAAAATAAAATGAGATAAAATATTTTGTTTCTTTGGTGCCTATTAAGGTTTTAACATCTATTCCAGAGGCGCACTATTCAATTTCAATGACATCAGGCGCACAAGGAGATAAATTAGACATTTTAATTGTGAGATTATATCACATTGCTGTGAAGTCTATGGAGAAGCTAAACCAAATTTTAATGACAAAACAATCATTTAAACAGAGTATATCACACATGTTTTTCTTGTTGTTGCTAGCTTTCTGGTGTACAAAAGAAAATGTTAGTAACTCTTCATTGCTGAGATGATAACCTATAGCCATTCTATGCTAGTACAATGTTACTAACAGGAAGAAAACATGGGGGCTGTGTCTACACTGGGCCACTTATTCCGGAAAAGCAGTCGCTTTTCCGGAATAAGCTGTGAGCTGTCTACCTGGCCCCTTGAATTTCCGGAAAAGCACTGACGATCTACTGTAAGAAATCAGCTGCTTTTCCGGAAGAACTATGCTGCTCCCGCTCGGGCAAAAGTTCTTTTTCCGGAAAACTGTTCTGGAAAAGGGCCAGTGTAGACAGCACAGTAGTGTTTTCCGCAAAAAAAGTCCTGATCATGAAAATGACGATCGGGGCTTTTTTGCGGAAAAGCGTGGCTACATTGCCCATGGACGCTTTTCCGGAAAAAGGGCTTTTCTGGAAAAGCATCCTGCCAATGTAGACGCTCTTTTTCAGGAAATACTTATAACAGAAAACTGTTCCGTTTTAAGCATTTCCAGAAATTCATGCCAGTGTAGACGTAGCCTAATAGTTTGATCAACTTTAAAATTCTTATTCTGAAGAAATTTCAAATGTAAACATTGTGCAATCAGCAATACAATTATGGTAAATGCTTCGGCTAAAAGCTCTAAACAGTTATATTCAGATCTCTAGCACAGAATCAGCTTCACTTTCCACAAAACTTAATCCCTGCTTATAGTGAGAGCGACGGGAGCCAACAGCTTCCACGGGCCCTTGGGCAAGTTATGTGGGAGGCTGACTGTATACCCCTGGCCCTGGTCTACACTAGGGAGTTATTTTGAAATAACCCCCCTTATTTTTAAATAATAAATGGAGCGTCCATACCACCAAGCTTGTTATTTCACAGTTAGCCAATTAGCCCGTCATAAGATAGGATTTTTAGGTCTCTGCTCCACGTCGGTCTTCTCTCCTGAGCCTCCGGTCTCTCGCTCCATCTTTCTCTCTCTCTCTTCTCCTTCTACCGCCTCCCCCCCATCTCAGCTGTCCTCCGCTTCCTGCCTCTCACTTGGGGGACCACAGAGCCCAAATGGCCGTTTGGGCTCTACACTTCCCATGCTGCATGGGGAGCGTGGAGCCCAAATGGTCGCTTGCGCCACTTTTTCCCACACAGCGGCCTGGCTGAGCGGCGCAGAAGTCAGCTGAGCACCACAGTGGGAGGCAAAGGGGGGTGGGGCGGTGATTTTCATGGCTGGGGGGGCGGGGCCTGGAGCCGCTGACATGACGCACGTCACCGCCCCATCCTCCTTTGCCTCCCGCCGTGGCACTCGGCTGACTTCTGCACTACTCAGCCGGGCTGCTGTGGGGAGCAAGCGGCCATTTGGGCTCCCCCATGGTGGTCCAGCTAATCAGCGCAGAAGTCAGCCGAGCGCCACAGCAGAAGGTGAAGGGGGACGGGGCGGTGATGTTCGTGGCCAGGGGCAGGGCCTGGAGCTACTGTCACACTGCATGTCACCACCTTGCTCCCCTTCACCTCCCACCATGGCACTTGGATGACTTCTGCGCTGCTCAGCTGGGCCGCCACAGGGGAGCAAGCGGCCGTTTGGGCTCCCCCATGGCGGTTTGGCTGAGTGGCACAGAAGTCAGCTGAGTACCATGGTGGGAGGTGACGGGGGGGCGGGGCGGTGACGTACATGGCCAGGCCCTGCTCAATGGCCCTGTATGTCACCGCCCCACCGCCCTTCCCCTCATGCCGTGGTGCTCGGCTGACTTCTGCACCGCTAAGCTGGGCTGCCGCAGGGGAGCAAGTGGCGCAAACTGCCGTTTGGGCCCCGCACTCGCCATGCAACATGGGCCTCCCAGAACGAACAGCCAGCATTTCAGCAACAGTACTGCCCAGAGGGAACAGCCAGCATTTCAGCATTACAGAGTCACAGACATTGGGCTACTATATATATGATAACGGGCTGGTTATTTCCAAATCTCTACTCCAACTTTTCTCGGGGAATAACACTTATTTCTAAATTGTTATTTTGAAATAGCATTAGTGTGGATGCTCTGTAGCTCTTTAGAAATAACTATTCCTCAGAGTAATTCAAAGTACTTACTCCCCGGTGCTTCCTGGAGTTCTAAGTCAAGGTAGCGCGTCCACAATAATGGAGCCTGCCTCTGACTAATTTCAAGGTGTTTCCTTAGTGGGGACATGCTATTTCAGGAGTTGTTATTTTGAATTTAGTTATTTCAAAATAATTTCCTAATGTAGACATGCCCCCGGAAAGGGAAAAGTCTCGGGGCAACAGTAGCAGTGGCAGAAGCTGGGAGCCCCAGGACCCTGTGAATTGCTGAACCCTGGAGCATCTGTTCATTTTGTCCTCCCCTTTCCCTGTTGCTGGGCCTTCTAGGAGCAGAATCATCTTATAATAATGCTAGACAACTATTTCTGAACAAGATTTTTATTTTTATTATATATTTTTATGTAAACCACATACATGTATGTAGCACTTGACAAAACATAAAAAGTGTATGTCCGTACCCCCAGAGAGACTCTAAATGGAAATAAATGAGACCTGCAGTATGGAGATTAATGTAGGAAGGCTTTGTGAAGATTTCATAGGAAAGCTTTTGCACAGGAGTGGGCAATAATTTTTGATGGGGGTCCACTCCAGGAATTTGGTAAGTGGTTGAGGGCCATACTCTTCCATTATATTAATGGAGGAGGTGTGGGGATCTGGGATGGAGGTTGGGTGCAGAAGAGATCTTGGGGTATGGGATTGAGCTGTGGGATCTGGGAGGGAGTATGGGTGAAGGAGGGATAGTAACCTGGGGCAACAGATTGCGATGAGGTGGAGGTACAGTGTCTGGGAGTGGAGTGTAACCTGGGGTAGGAGTACAGGTGTTTGGGTTCTGAAGGGGCACTTCACATGCTTCCTGTCCTGTAAACAGGTAGCTGCTATTGGCCAGAAACCGGCCAATGGGAGCTATGGAGGGCAGGGGCAGGTGAGAAGCCTGTCTCCCCTCCCTCCAGGCTCTCAACATTCAGAAACACAGACGTGGCTCTGCAGTTGGATCTCCTGAGTGTCAAGGAAGAGTGGGGTAGGCAGGAAGCTGGCTGAGGCTCTCGTGGGCTGGATCTGGCAGTTTGGCAGGCCAGATGCAGCCCGCACATCATATTTTGCCCAGCGCTGCTTTTGCAGAAGGGCTTATAAGTAGTACAATTTTATCCTGCCTGCATATTCCCATGCTTTCTTAAAGTGGGACACCTGACAAATGTACTATCAATGCCATATTCCAGTCTTGCTATTTTACCACTCTACAAAATAGCATGGCTCTTAAAATAGTTAGAAGATGGTTTGTGGTGTAGTTGGCAGCAGACAGTATTTGCCTGTTCTTACTCAATTTAGCTGCTTTGTATCCCTCTTTATAATCTCATATCTACAGTTATGAGAATCTTTGCTCACATCCGGTAATCTGGAATAAACATCCTGTATCTCTCTCTTTCTTTGATTCTCCATCTCATCTGAATCTCATTTTGAATCTCATATCTGTTATACCTACTGAGAATTAAATGTATTTTTCCTTGTACTAATCTGTCAATGTTCTTTATTTAATATAACAATATTGGAGTATCTATAGAAGTCATTATTATTTTTAGATATGATTAATTAATTTCATTAAGGGCCTAATGTTGCTCCCAATGTAATTTTGCTATTAACTTCAGAAGGATCAGAATTTTTTGACGAGTACAGGATCTTTCCAAAATCCTGCCATTTTCGAAAGAACCGCGTCTAGACCGCAGTTTTACTTTCAAAATGGCGCTTGTTTGAAAGAGCTCCATAACGCGACTATGCAAATCAAGTGCAGGATATTTAAATCCCCACTTCATTTGCAAATTTTGAAATGTCTAATGTACATCCCTCTGTCAAAAGAGGAATGTAGTCTAGACACAGCCAATGAATACAGGTGTCAGAATCTGGCCCTAAGAATAGATAGAGAGCACTGTCTCTAGTTATAACTTTCCAGTGCTTTCCATTTTAATACTGTACTCTTCTTTGCTTATTACTTCACGAAGTTTTAACTTTTCAGGCTGAAATTTTTTATGCAGGGTGTCGGAATATATATCCTTCAATGCTAGCATTATACCAGTGTAAATTTAAGTAGCTTCAGTGACTTAATAGTATTCCAGATTTGCAAATGTGTAGTTAGGAGCAGAATTTAGTCCCCAGTCTTGCATTTCACTTTAGTCAGTGCCAAAGCATGTATTCACAAGACAGAAAAAAAAATCAGGACTCGCATACCATGAAGAGAAAAGGTACCTGAACATATAATTAAACATTCTTTAATCTACAGGAATAATTTAGTAATCTGAAACTGATTGAGACTTTTTGTATCATAAATCAAATCTATGAAAATTAAAAAGGTAGGCTGTAGTGGAGGGAGACTGAATGAAAGCGGATTGAAGAGAAAGATGGGTTAATGCAATTCTTCTGGGACAGAGAAAAGTTTATATGGTAAAAATTGCATCTGAGCATATTGAGAAATGCCTAATGCATCCTAATATTTACAGACAGATGTCTACGTTAACTGTTTTCTTGAATCAACTTTACTCAGCATCTGTGAGCATGTGATTAATTTAAACAGAGTACACAGTGTACTTTTCTTTCAGTCAAAAAATCTTGACCTCTGGTATTATGAAAGAAAGACAATCAGCTAACTTAATAGGCCCTTTATTTGCTAATCAAACCTCTCATTAACAATTAATTGGATCAAAAGTTCGCTGGCCATTATTGCTGTGTCAGTTAGACTCTGAGGGCCTCAGAGGCTGAAACTGAATGAGCTGGTCAGGTTATAAATAATTTCCACTGGCTACTCCTCTTTCCTCAGGCTGTTCAGGTAGAGGTCAATGTCCTGCTTAATGCAGACAGAAAAGACAGTCATTATCACAAGGGAAACTGCATTCTTTCTTTTGTGATACATAAAAAAGGAAAACTTATAGAAAACATGTCAAGGGAATTAAGATTGATATTACATATTTGCAATTTAGTATACAACTAGAAGACTTACTTGCTGTTGCTCAGGTCCTTAACTCAAATACATTTTATTTTTCTTCATTTAAATCAGCTGAGGTGGGGAGAGGTGTATGTCCTCTGTCTGAGGGATAAACAGACACACAGACAGACGCACAAACAAATAATCTGATAAATATAGTATATACCCGTCCCTTTCTTTAAACCTGTCCCCTGCTTACCCAGTGGGGTTAAAGCTGTCCCATTCCCCATCTCTGGCCACTTGCTGCCCCTCTGTGGTCATTCTGTGACATAATTGTCCCTCCTATCAGACCTTTCCCTTTCCATTTTATGAGAAACTATTGAATTCCAGGCACATTCTATTGTCCTGACATAACTACACCCTGGCCTTGCTTTATGAGAAGAGGAAGGTCCATTCCAAATTTGGAGGTGCTACCCCTTACTGATTAGGAGGAATTCTAGAACAAAAGAATAACAGATGACATACAGATAGACAGACAGATGCACATTTCTAAAATATATAGTAAAATACATCACAGAGATAAATTTAATTATCACCAAAACAATCATTATAGACCCATACAATTTATACTTAAGGGTAGTTCTAGAAATCCAAATATGTTAAGGTAAGAAAATGCATATTTAGGGATCCAAATGACCTTAACTCTGCCCTTCAATAACCCTGATTATGATTGTATTGTTCTAGTGTTTGTAGTCCTAGATTCTAAGGCAAATTCTGCATTTTTATAACTTAATATATTTGGATTTCTTTTAAGTTCAACCTTTACTATGAATTTCCTTAACATAGTTATCATTCGGGAATTATCTTTTTGGTTTAAGAGTTAACTACTTACTGCTTGCATATATACAAAATTGCAGCTGGATTTATCTTTATTTATCAAGAGTAGAGACCAGGTAAAAAAATCTGTCAAGTTTTGGTCTGTCAGGCCAAAGTGTGTTTACTATAGAATGTCTCAGGAATTGGTCTCAGGACCAATCTTATTTAACATTTCTATTAATGACATTGACACAAAAAGTGGTAGTGTGCTAATCACATTTGCAGATGACATAAAATTGTGTAGAACAGCCAATACAGAAAAGGTGCAGAATATCACATAAGAACCATGGCAAACTTGAAAACTAGAATAAAGGAAATGGGATGACATTTAGAAGTGTAACATGCAAAGTAATGCACTTAGAAACTAATAATAACTTTTTTGCTATAAACTGGAGTTTTCATAGTTAGAAGAGACAGAAAAGGAGAAAGATGCAGGTATATTGGTTGATCACAGGTTTACTTATGATTCACCAAGGTGATATAGCCGTGAAAAAAAGATAATGCATAGGATGCATTCTATGAGGTATTTTCAGCAGAGATAGGAAAATTATCATTATGCAAGGCACTTCTGAGACCTCATCTGGAATATTGTGTTCAGTTCAGCTCT
Source organism: Pelodiscus sinensis (assembly GCF_049634645.1). Taxonomy (NCBI): domain Eukaryota; kingdom Metazoa; phylum Chordata; order Testudines; family Trionychidae; genus Pelodiscus; species Pelodiscus sinensis. The sequence continues at coordinate 140,991,746 of NC_134712.1, forward strand.
CCCATATTTAAGAAAGATACATTCAAAATGCAATGTGGGCAGAAATAGGCTACTAGGATGGTCTGAGGAATGGACAACCTCCCTTATGAGAGGAGATTCAGGGACAACAGGGAGCTTGGGTTGTTTAGCTCAGACAAAAGAATTCTGAGGAAATGTGATTCTAAATACATCAAAGGCATAAATGCCATGGGGTGAGGCGAGTTATTTAAGTTAAGGACCAATGTGGACACAAGAACACCTGGACATAAACTGACAGTCAATAAGTTCTGTCTTGAAGGTATATAAATGTTTCTAACCATCAGAGAAATTAAGTTCCAGAAAAGGCTTCCAATGGGAGCAGCTGGGGAAAACAAACAAACAAACAAAAACAAACTACTAACTGTTTTCAAGATTGAGCTTGATAAATTTATGAAGTGACAGGACTGCTTAAAATGTCATGTAACTAATCTGTGACTGATAGCAGCAAATGTCTTTAATTGCTGGAGACAGGACACAAAATGGGGAGGGCTCTCAGTTAAGATAGATGAATCCTTCCTGGACGTCTGACTAATAGGTCTTGCCCACATTCTGAAGTCTAACTAATCATCCTAAGAAAGAATTTTGCTTTTAGTCAGATTACCAGAGACTATAGGGTTTTGTTTTTATTTTTGTTTCTTGTGTGGATTCTCTGTATCCTGAAGTCTTTGAAACATCATTTGAAGACTTCATTAACTCAACCAGAAGTTATGGATCTATTACAGCAGGGGTCTCCAAACTTTTCTGCCCGAGGGCCGCATTAACTATCAAACAGCAGTTCGGGGGCCGACTACACACTTGAGGTCCAAATAAAAACCAATCAAAAAATGGATGTTGTTTTTAATTATTTATTTAATATTATTTTATTCAGTTATTATTTAATAACACATTGATACACTACACATGAACACCTGTATTAGTGTGACTGGTGAAATTGTTTCCTGGATGCCAAAATAGCAGACATTTCTGGCTTTAGAAATCACTGTTTGAAATTGGGGGTGGTTCAATATGTTCAGCCTAAGACACTCACACTTGAAGAGATGTGATTGCTCTCCTATCATGCAGGGAATGAGGTGACAATTTGTAACATAGCCTCATGGAACAAGGGGCATGCATTTTAATGGGAAAAGCTGGTTTGAAAGCAGACACGTTATCACTGTGCCACAGCAACCAGACCGCCTCCTGCAATGGGCACCAGCTCCTCAGCCCCGCCCCCTGAGAAGTAGCCCCTCGCTCCTAGCCCCTGAGAAACCACCGTCGGGTTTCCTCCCCTCCGTCCAGCTTCCCGCGATCCTCTGCCGCCGGGTCTGATCCGGAGCCCGCCTTCAAGACCCCCCTTTTTCGCCCGCCCGGCCAAGTGGCACGCGGAGCCGTCCCTGACCTGGGCTACCTGCTGTCCCGTGCGCGCGCTGGGGCCTCGCGCAGCCGCCTGCGAATCCGTTTCTCCCGCTGACACCAATGCTCGGACTCCAGCGCCTCAGGGATAATCTCGCCGGCAAGCGGAAGAAGGCGGGGCCAGACAAAAAGGTCTCCACGGGCCGGATGAGAGGGCCTCGCGGGCCGCATCCGGCCCGCAGGCCGTAGTTTGGAGACCCCTGTATTACAGGAATAAGTGGGGGAGGCTCTGTGGCTGCAATATGCAGGAAGTCAAACTAGATCATCATGATGGTAACTTCTGGCCTTGAAGTACATGAATTCCTATGTTTATATAACATTGTAATCTACCATATACATTATGGGTGCGTCTAGAAAAGCAGGAAGTTAAGAGGAATAAGAAGGAAATCTAGACATTTACAAAAAAATCAAGGAAAGTGTTCCGATCTTATTGTACTGGGTGGCAGTATAAAAGCCTAATATAGATGGATAAATAGAAGCAAACCATCCCAAACTCCCATTTAAAATAATGAGAGTTGGGAGAATTCAGTTCCTCACAATAGGCACTATTCAGTACCTTGTGTAACTCACATGTTATCTGGGTGTGGTGGCTATAGAGCAGGGTTGGGAGCCACTGACCCACACAAAAATCAGTCAGGGGACACACACAAATGAGAAGCAAAAAAATAAAATTGATGCTCTAACACTGTGAGAACAGTATGCCAGGGATAGCTAACCCGCTATGTAACTTGCCACCATCTACCACTATGAATTGTGGGAATGAGGAAGGGATTGCAGTACAACATGGGCATGCACTCACTGTAAATTCATTAGTGTAGACATGCCTTACTGTTTTGTCAATCTCTTTTCCAGAAGAGTCTCTCTAAATTTGGGACTCCCTGTTTAAATAGGGAAAGTTATATACAGTAATTCTACAGAGTTTTAAAATGAATCTTTTATTTAAGAACACAAGAACGGTCATACTAGGTCAGACCCAGGGTCCATTTAGCCCAGTATCCTGTCTTTGAATGGTGGCCCTTGACTGAGAAGAAGACACTTACCACATGCTCCTCACACACCAAACCTAGGAATGCCCGGGTTAGTAGATGTTGTTTGCTCCAGCTCCATGGGGGAATGGAAGGGTTGGAGCTGGAGTGCCAGCACTGTACCCCCCTCCCCCAAAGCTGGCCAAAGATCCAGACAAGGCATCTGGCCCCTGGACATTTTGTTCCCACTCCTGCTGTAGAGTCTCAAGCACTAAGCTCCAGAGGTCTCAAGTTCAATTCTCCCTGTTGGTGCCACACTAGCAGAAACAGTACAATAGTAAATGGTACTAAAGGGATCAGAATTTTAATACTAGCTATAAATCATAAATAAAGCTCTCCATTGTAGGCCTATTGCTCCAACAGCCAGGCTACGTCTACACTGGCCCCTTTTCCGAAAGGGGCATGTTAATTTCACAGGTCGTAATAGGGAAATCTGCGGGGGATTTAAATATCCCCCGCGGCATTTAAATAAAAATGTCCGCCGCTTTTTTCCGGCTTTTAGAAAAGCCGGAAAAGAGCGTCTACACTGGCCCCGATCCTCCGGAAAAAAAGCCCTTTTCTGGAGGATCTTATTCTGAAGGGCTTTTTTTCCGGAGGATCGGGGCCAGTGTAGACGCTCTTTTCCGGCTTTTCTAAAAGCCGGAAAAAAGCGGCGGACATTTTTATTTAAATGCCGCGGGGGATATTTAAATCCCCCGCGGATTTCCCTATTACGACCTGTGAAATTAACATGCCCCTTTCGGAAAAGGGGCCAGTGTAGACGAGCCCCCAGTGTTAACACTGAAACTGGCAAAAGCTCACTTCCAAATGGTGAGACACAACTGAAAAAAGCCCTCTCTTTGGCAGCAGACGAGGGAGATCGATGGATTGGCATCTATATTGGAGTTTGTTCCTGAGATGTTGTGAAGCTTCATCAGCAGTTGGCTTCTGTGCAAGTTCAGGACACTCTGGAAGTACCCACACAGAGGGTGGAACCTTTTGTTTGTAGAGAAGCCAGAACTATGGTAGAAAATTTGATCCCATGCTCCCCCTCTGCCCTCAAGTTTTGTGGTTTACTCATATTTACAACTGTCAGACAAGATTTGCCCAATTATGATAGAATTAGGGTAAATAGTACATATGACTCCATTCCTGGAAGAGAATTACAAGTTTTGTTGTCCTACATGTACATCATAAATCACATCACTGTTACGTTTTTCCCTTTTGCCGATGTGCGCTTCCCTCTTCCTTCTGGCTGCAATGTTTTAACACATTAAATTCCCCTCAAAGCCTGAAGTAAGGGCCTGAGAGCTGGATGAGCCCATTCTCAGACTTTAAATTTTTAATTTTTAAATGCACTGAGATTTGCTGTACACATGCTCAAGATGTATTGCCCCAAGCAAAATAGTGTTTTATAGATGGACATGCAATTTTGTTGCTTTCAGCGAAGGGTCAGATTGTTTGAGTGGGTCTGAAATGTGAAAAATAATGAATGATACAGATAAATAAGTGTCATTTCTTATCAAAAATCAAAACTTCTTTTTTTTTTGTATATGCTTTAGCAAGGCCTGAAGCACTGAAATTCAAGTTAAAAAAAAAGAAAATACTGTGTATTTTTATTTCACAAAACTCCATTTTATATCCCCTGGGTGAATGCACACTCTAGTGCCCTCTGAAAACATTCAATTTTCCAATCAATGATGCCAACAATTAGTCCTAATATTCCCATTGCCCCAGAAAGCAGAGACATCTGTTCCAGTTAGAGCATAACTGAAATGAGGATAAGAGGAAGTTACACTGCGTCATTTCTATGGTTCTGATTTAAATGACATCAACCTTTTTCCTGTTGCAACTTTCTGTATTCTCAGATTATTAAATATTTCTAGTCATGTTGCATCACTGCAGTTGGTTTGCATTTGGGTATGCAGATACCATCCCAGTCCTCTGTGGCTAGACATAAGAAAGTACAATTGTCAAACACACAAAAAATGCAGTTTTATTTACTGTGTGAATACTCTTCCGGGTACTCTTCCCCTCGGGGGGAGGGAAGGAACTATTCTAGTGGTTTAATTGGTTTGAAAAATATTTGGTTCAAGTTTCAGCTTGACTGCAGTGTAAGCAGGGCGTGCCTTACTATGGGGTGAACGGAGGCAGACGCCTCAGGTGTCAGACTGGGGTGGGGGGTAGCTCTAGGACCCAGAGTCTAGAAAATTGTGTCTGTTGCTGGTGCAGCAAGGGGACATAGGTGTGTCATGTGAGCTCCCTGCTTCAGGTGCCAAAATGTTGTGGGCCGGCCTTGAGTGTAAGAATGTCAAATTTCTGTTCTACCCTCCATTTTACCACATACAAAAATGTGAAATCCATTCCATCAGGGTGATGCAGCAACGAATACCCTCCAAGATGTACGCAGTCTTTTTAATTAATAGAATATCTGTTCCCCAAACCTAAGGAGACATGGTTTCCTGAAAATTTGCACAAAGAGGTGGGGGGGACGAAGGGAGAGTGAGATGTTTGTAGTAAGGATGGGGAGACTTTAGGGAAAGTAGTGCTGGAACAGTTAGGCTATGTCTAGACTACATGGCTCCATCGACGTTTCACGAGGTATACCGGAGTGGTCAACAAAGGCTTCCTTTGTTGACTATGCCACGTCTAGACTGCCGCATTGTGCTGGATCAGCTGATCGTCGGCACAGCGCAGTGGCCATTTTTATTTTAATGAAACGGGGATTATTTAAATCCCCGCTTCTTTGACTATGCTGAATAAACTATTTTACATGGCTCCATCGATGGAGCCATTTAGTCTAGACATAGCCTTACATTCTTACTGAGGCAGAGTTAAGGCTCTGGTTCATTGTTTGCAATGTCTGGTTGTTGTGCTAATGGTAAGGCACACTTCTCTGGGAGAAAGAATATGAGATATGCACTGTTGGGTAGCTTAACTATTCATTTCTCTGTCTTTGAGATTTTTGTCTGGTATTTTATGCGCGCCAAAAATCCTGACTGATATATAGTATATTGCTTGTTATATTTGTGTACAGAGATACAGATATCGAATGATAAGCACAACTATATTAAAGGTGTTTTTTTTTTGTTTGTTTTACATTTTAATCCTATTTTTGATTGTTTCAGTCAGTCTTTGACTAACTATTTGGTGTGAATTTTCCATGCTTAGTCTCGGTTACAGATTCATCAAATGCCACCGGTTGGGAATTCACCATGACTGCTGTGAAGGGTAGCCAATTGCTGGATTCCATATGTTTTAAGCCTCTATGATGTTTGCCTTTGTTACATTGTTCAGTCTGCACTCAATCACCTGGTACAACATGTGACTAAACATCTTGGTTGCTAAATATGTTTCCATACCATCTTTATAGAAGTGCCTCATTTATAAGGAATTATATTTTAAATAGTATAATATTTTTAAATAATATATTAAAATCATAAAGAAATCTTATTGCATTATTCTGGCTACGTGATAAGCGGTGAAAGGGAACAAACTTCTTGTGTCTGTTGGGCTGTGACATTCTAGAAACCTGATTAATCATTTGCACAGCAAGGGAAGGTAAGAAGTTGGGGAGGTAAAGCAGAGCTGTAACTTAAGAGAAGTATCTTGTAATTAATCAATATCTTTTTTTACCTTGTTTTATTTTTTCCTTTTTCAATTTAGTAACAGAACCCAGTGTTACCAAACGTAAGGACTGAGGTACTACTTTTGTGTCAAATTTTGGGCCACTTTTGGGATGTCTCTTCAGCTACTCACTGTCTTAAAAAGTGATCTTTTTATTAAACTTTTCTTTTCACGGAATCTTAGAAAATTAGGGTTGAAGAGACCTCAGGAGGTCATCTAGTCCTACACCCTGTTCAAAGCAGGACCAACCCCAACTAAATCAGTGATTATACAGTGAATAGGGAAAGAAGAAGAGAGAAATAGATTTCCAAATATTTCTATAGGCATCTAGTAAATCTTATTTCTTGCCAATGAATAACTAAACTGTTCAGAAGTACTTGCTCTCACTCTCTTTTTCGAATGATCTATGAAATGCAAGATCACAAACATGCTTAATGTAGTGCTAGCCATAGATGCTTGGAGTGCTCATGCCCTCAGGCTTCCTTAAATCATGGCATATTCAATGAGCAGCTTTGGGTAACCAAGGAAAGTCAGTCAGTGCCAAGCAAAACTCTGATAGGTCTTACAGGGGAGATTATATTTAAATCTGAACTGATTCACTTTCAGATGGAAATGGAGGAAGTTTCTAAACATCACCATGTGCTGACTTCTTTCATTCATATGGAAATGTGAAGAGTTACTCTGGTTGTTATCATTTAATCTGACTTTTAGGAGAGCTTCCATTCCACGCAGTTAAACGTGTCCACCTTTGATGAGAGCCCTGGGATACTGTTAAATCAAAATAGTGCGTGTGTGCAGGCTGAATGTGAATACCGTACAACAGTTGCACTTTAGGATGCATGCATGAAATACAAGGCTAACTGATTGCTGTTAATTGCTACAGAAAGAAATGAACCTTTACTAATAGACATAAGTTGGTTTAACATGGTAAAGCTGGACTGAAGCAAAATGCACGACGTGTTAGATCCAATGGCAAAACCAAATGGACCAAGAAAAATCTGTTCTAGATACAAATGTGTAAAGCAGAACAACAAAACTATATGTTAAAGGACATATATCTATTCTTTACTTCCCCCAAACACCACATTTGGAACTAGAGTGGGAGAGCATCATAAAAACAGAATGTTGGTAGATAACTCATCTGTCTGTCCCTCTTCTGCTCACTCTGGGATCCCTGGCTTAAATAAATTAAAAAAAAACCCAGTAATTCAGTTCACATGATGATAACATATTTTAAAGATTTAAAAACAACAAATAGTCTGATAGCACTTTAAAAACTAACAAAACATGAAGATGATATCATGAGCTTTTTTACCTTAAATTTCAGAAATTCAGTAGAAGAACTGCAGAAGCATGTTATAATTGAAACTGTAAACATTCAGAAATGAGCTGCACCAATTCTGTGTGAGAGAATTATATTATACTAGACTATAAGGCCTCCAATTGGAAGTAGATCAGTATCCAATATCAAACCCTCAAGTTTTATTACCCAAAAACTGTAACCAGTCTCAGGCTTCTCAACAAATAAAATTAAAACCATATTCTAAAATATTTCTTTCAGTGAATAGATATAAAAGGCTAATTAGAATGAAAGATACTAAGCAATATGTCATAGCTAGTGCACTTGACATATTCCAAAGAATAATGAAGCTGGTTCTTCAAAATGTATATTTTGAAACTGCTATTAAGATGATATATTAATAAAAAGAAGAAATACAGAAAGACTCTTAAATGTATTTTTGAAAAGGAGATAGAAGTACAGAGTTAGCATTAAGGAAGGAAAATATGCTTTAACTGCCACAGCAGTCAGGCAGTATTGGTTGGTACGTTGCTGACAAGAAATGCTGAGGATGACATATCTTAAATTGAACAGTTTTTTTTTTTGCGGGGGTGGGGGGAATTTATTTTGAATTTGAAACGAAGATTTGGTGATGATGATGGATTTCCAGATTGAACTAAAATTTTCCAATTTTGATGCTTTTTAGGAGTCTCAATAGCTGTTTAAAAAACTTGTTTTGAAATTTTAAGTTTTCATTTTTGAAAACTGACAAAAAAAATTTTTCAAAAGACTGACAGTGGCATGCTGTGGGAAAGTAGTAAAATTATAAGCTGCATACATTGAACAATAAATAAAATATAATGGCATCACACACATACACCCACCTGTGTGCAGCTTTTGCATTATGTTTGGAACAAAACAAATATATCTATTCTTTATTCTCCCCAAACACCAGATTTGGAACTAAAGTGGGAGAGAATCAGAAAAACAGAATGTTGGTAGATAACTAATCTGTCTGTCCCTCTTCTGCTCAATCTGTGATCCCTGGCTTAAATTAATTTAAAAAAACCCAGTAATTCAGTTCACATGATGATAACATATTTTAAAGATTTAAAAACAACAAATAGTCTGGTAGAACTTTAAAGACAAACAAAACGTGGATGGTATCATGAGCTTTCGTGGGCACAGCTGACTTCTTCAAATTACCAGAGTATTGTATGTCCAGAACCAAAAATAAATAAGGGAAGGAGGGAGAAAGGGGAGAAAGAAAAAAATTGGAGGGGCGGGGGGAAGAAAAAGAGGCAGTGGGCAGATCAATTTCAAAGGTGTTCATGTGTGCACCCTAAGGTGATCACTGATAGAAATCATTCCATGTACTGTCTTTATTACAGCACAGGAATGTAACAGGGTGTAAGGCATGACACAGGTAAGGATGAGGCAAGAAAGGCTCTGGTAGCAACTGGGGAGATTTGTGGACTCATTAAAATGCCATAGGCTGTAACTGATGCTACACCTACACTGCAGGCTTCTTGCACAAGAAGCTTTTTGCAGAAGTGATCTTCAAGAGCACTTCCACACTACAAAAGCTCATTGCAAAAGCAATGCACTTTTGTGCAAGAGAGCATCCAGGCTGCATGGTAGTGCATATATAAATAAGAGGGTAGCCACAATAGTGCAGGCAGCAGCAGTGAAAACATGACTCAGTTGTTTGGAGTATGTACCCATGGGCTTTGTACTTGGCATGGCTTAGATGTGCTTCTTGGCTTCCACTACAGCATTATTAGTTACACTTGTGTAATCTTTCACTAAACTACTGTGAGTGTGTGAACTCAAGCTGGGAGCCACACCCTTAGCTCATAAAGTACACATAGCCTGTGAGTGGTGTTTGGCATGGGCTTTCTGAAGCAACCACAGCTCTTGTCAGCTGTGACAACAGAGATCATATGACTCCAGGAGTTCCTTGACCACAAATTGAGACCATGCAGAAGACAAGCAACATGTCTGACACAGCAAACATACACTGCTTCTCTGATGTTCAACGACTGCCAGAAGTCACACAGCCAAGTGATGGAAAATAATTTCAGATGCTCCTCAGTAACATGTTTCTCCAGCATGTTACTTGAGGGGTGCTTTTTTCCCAAAACACACCTGCGGCGTAATGTGCTGTTAAATGAGTGTGATGCTGCATTTGTTGCTGCTGCTCAGGAATGTACAGTGCCAGACAGTGGCTTCCTTTGTTACTCCTCATAACACAAAAACTATTTAAGTATCTTCCAAGAGCAGAAAACTCCTTGAAGCCCTTATCCTCTATGTAGGAGAAAAGGAGCAGATCCACTGCTAATCTCTTAACACAGGCTGTGATCAGCAACATAGCTATAGGGAACATTCAGGCCTATTGCTGTCTCCTCTATGGGCTTCCAGTTATTAGCAGTGATTGCTGTTGGAACAATTGGATGACATCCTTGTGATCAACACTTGCAATGACACCTGCAGCTCTGTCGCCCAATTGCTCTTTCTGAGCTGAGATAATGGTATGTGTCAGGTGGTTATGATCTACATGCTTGACCATGCATGATGTCCCTAAGCAGCTGAGGTCACAACCAAGAGTGACCTCAAACTTGCACATGCTGACATATTGCCCTTGTATGTTCACTGTCATCAATTGTAAAATAATTCCACACCCAGGAGGATGTCTGCCTCATTGGTGTTGCATTTTGGGTTACAAGGTTTGCAGTTGCAGATGGCTGCTGCTGAGAGTGACAGATTGGAAGAGCTTTGCCTTCATCTGTAATGCTCCCAGAGAATCCTTTTCCATAGCCCCTCTCTTCCTCGTGGAGCTATGACTAATGCCATTCCCAAAGCTGCTAAGGTAGGTCAGCAATACAGCATAATGAAGACCAGAGTTTCTGTCCCAAAGAAATTCCAGTGTTCCAAAACTTGTTTGAATTCTGATTCAGGATGAAAGGTTGATTAAAAAATAATAATTACTATTCTTGTGGGGAGGGGGAATGGAAAGTTCAGAACAACGTTGATTCAGAAATGTCAAAATATTTGTTAGCTGTTGTTCAGAATGTGTACTGTGCAGTCTAAAGGCAAAATCATAGGTCATCCATCCATTCATCTGGCATGGCTAATGTGCTTGCCAAGCTCTTTCTTAGCAGCATCTCTGAGTGATGCTTTCCATCATCTCCTATTGAGACTCCATCCTGTTGTGGTAAATAATGATCTGGCCCTGGTGGCACTCTCTTTCCTAATCTCCTATCTGAACAATGGTAACAACATGGACATGACAACATCAGCCCTTAGTGATTATACAACACTCGGCAAACCTGTCCTCTACGCTCTGCTCTGTATTGCCATAGATACCTAGTCAAGTTCAGAGTCTCAGTCTCTTCTACAGGTGCTCAATGGCATAGCATATCTAATAGGTCACCTCATGCTCTGGGATGAACATTGTGATTGATAACTCCAATCCTTTGGCACCAAGATCTTTATCACAGGGGGAAAGCTCATCTGTGCAGAAAGCAGAACTATTTTGGGAGTGGACTGTGGAACAAATTTCCACAGGAGCAAAAAACCATCACAAACTTTATCAACTTTTGTTTCAAGTACAAGTTACATAGCTTCATTTTTGCCTTCTCAAACACAGTAGGACAATGTAATGTTCACTCTTCAAAAAGAACACCCTAATCCCTATCAAAATTAAACTCTACACTTCAGAGGTAATTCTCTCCCTAAGGGGAAGATGAGAGAGAGAGAGAGAGAGAGAGAGAGAGAGAGAGAGAGAGAGAGCAAACTACATATGATAGATGTGAGTAATGTCACTTAGGCCAAGTCTACACTAGAAAAATATTTTGAAATTACTAAATTTGACTTAACTCTGATTTAACAAATTCGAACTAGCATGACCACATTACGGAGAAGCCTCAAAATTAGTCCAAGTCAGGCTAATTAATGTGGATGTGCCACCTCAGATTTAGAGCCCCAGAAGGCACTGGGGAGTAATTAAGGGAAATTACTCTGGGGAGTAATTATTTCAAAATACCAGCACCAGAGCATCCACACTACTGTTATTTTGAAATAACTATTTCAGAATAAGCTTTACTCCTGATGTAAAACAAGAGTACAGATTTCAGATTCTGCGGCCCATTATTTCAAAATAATAGGCTTGGTAGCATGCATGCCCTGCTTATAAATTCAGCCTTGGAGAGGGTGGTTATTTTGAAATAAAGTCCCAGAGCTTATTGTATGACTAGAAGGCAGTCAGAGACAAAAGTGTGATTGTGTACCTGAATAGGACAGAAGCATATATTTCGAAGTTGACACACATTGAAGGTGAAACAAATTTTGTTAAATTACTTCTTTGTCTGGATATTAATACTTACATCCAAGCCCATAAAAAGAAAAGTATAGAGGATGACACATGAAGCAAGGCAGTGAAGAATCAGGCCCTTAATCTGGAAAGAAATGGGCATTTTAATTTTTAATAGATATCTGATATTGAGATATGAGTAAATCTTAATGAAGTATGTGAATCTTTTTTTGTGTTGGCAAAAATTGATTTTGTTTCTATGTGATATAGTAAATCTGAATAATATGAAGAATATGGAAATTTTGTTGTTTAATATTTTACTTTCTAAATTATGTGCACAGTGATTAATTAGGATGTTTATTGACAGGTTTAGGGAACCATTAACCTAGCAAAGCTTGAGAAGTTTATCAGCCTTTTCAATATTTAAAATGACTGAAGCATTTTCCTAAATATAAAGATTTGATTATTTCTAGCATTTAAATAGCAAGTAAGATACTCAGTTTTTGCTAGACTATTGATATAATACTCAGTAACCCACAAAATATGTGTATAATTACTGTGCAAATATCGTGGGAAATGAAAACACAATAAATATGGTTGTAGTGACTTTGGTGTGTGTTCAGAAGCATTGCTTTAATAGTCTTACATCAAAATGTCATTGTGGAAAAGAAGTTAACAACCAAAATGACAAAGAAAATATAACAAGAATTATGTAGTGTATAAATATCTATTTTTATTATATTTTCATTAATGATTTTCTCTGACAGGGACATAACTAATAAAATCTTGCACGTAACATATGTCATTGCTGTTACTGTAATAAAATTATTAGACTGTTTTTCTCTTTTCTTTTTCATGTATTCCCTGTAATGCACCACTGGTGGGCAGCAGCCAAGTGCTGTCTGGGTAAGAAGGATTGCAAGATCTGAGTCTGTAAGTGAAAATCATGTAGGTCACAGACACCATACTGTACAGTTAGGTGTTCTTTATATCAGATGTTCTACTTTAAAAACAAATCATAATCCCTTCTAAAAGCCAGTTTGCCCACTGGGTTAATTCAGAAAGTGGTATCAGAAATGTCACAGAGAGACACTGAAGTAAAAAAAAAAAATCAGATCTAAATAACAATGATTTTAGTAACTCCATTATAGTGCCTTTAGTTTTCAAAGGTATTTTGATATGACTGTGTTTGCCATACATTGCCAATGAATTCATTTACTAAGATCTTAGCTCCTTGTCATATCATTGAAATTAGAGGGAGGAAAAGAAAACAGAAATAAAGAGATACAGATTCAGGAAAGGGGTGAGAAAAGCACTGTGGTCCAACAGATAGGCCATTGATATACGTAAAAGAAGGCCTGCCTTCTGTTTCTGGCTAAGTCACTAACCGATTGACCTTAGGCAAATCACTTAGTCACCCAGCCTTTGGCTATGTCTACACTACAAACAAAGGGTGTGATTCCCCTACTCATGTGTGCATACTCACTCTAGTTCTCATTGACCTGGTTCAAGCACAAGGAGCAGCATAGCCATGATAGTACAAGCAGCGGTGGGATGAATTAGCTGTGCCAGATACTAACCTACCTGAAACCAGTGGGCACAGCTCAGCTGTGTCTCCATTGCGAGTGTGCATGATACTATGACTACACAGTATTTCCACCCCCAAGCTTGTAGAGCAGATACAATCTTTGTATATGTTGCATATTTAAAGTGCAAGCTCTCTGGTGCTCACTACCTGTTTGTACTGTGTCTAGCCATCCTTCAGGCACTACATTAACACAAATACTTGGCTTTGCTTAAGCAAAGATTCCCAAGCCACAAAACCCTGAGAACCAAATCTCTCTCACAGTTGAATTAGGCATTGAATGACATTTCCAGTCTTGGGAATCTGTATTATAGACTCCACAATAGGTGGGGAATAATGGGACTGTACTGAGCAAACAGGGCCCTGACCCGACCCCTTTTCCCACCCCTACCCCATGCTGTGGAAGAAGTCAAGCAGGAGGAGAAAAGAAAGGCTGTCTGCCAAAAGGAAGTTGGTCTGTTACTTGTGGGACAGAGCAATCCAGAGGAGAAGGGTTTGGACTATGTATAAAACCTGTGCATAGAGCTTCCCTTTTCTCTCCTCTGCTCCCTGAAGGGGAGAACAACTGGATATGGAGAAGTGAGATGAGAAGTACCCATATGACTATCTGAACTGTTGAGATTGATTAGGAACTCTTGGCTGGGGCAGCGTGGTGTGGTCATGTCCCAAACTGAAAATAGAGCAGCAGGGAAATAGAAAGTGGTGCAAGAGAGGTTGATGTGGTGCAATAGGAGATTGAAACACTTCTCCCTCCTTTGGCCCTGTGTCAGGGCCCAGTGAAGAGGAAGAACCTGCATCCCCCTATCATTTTCCCTCTCCACCTGAGAAAAGCCAGGAAGCCCTGGGAAATGACGGCTGTTACTCAGCTGTTAGGCCTGTGGACTGCCCAGCAAGAACATGATAGGAATTTGGAGACTGTTGGGTCATGGCCTACCCTATAGAGTTACTGGTACCCATATGACACTCACCATATCCCACATGTCCTTCATTAGTTCCATGATCCCTGGGGTCTGCAAACAGAGCCAAGGAAGCCAATAAATGACTAGAGAACCATTATGGCTGAAAAGAGAAGAGAGTAGTGGGTCTAAGTGGCAGAGGCATAGGGAAACTTTTGAACTGACTTTTTAAGATCTGGTTGAGGCATTTCTCTAACTGGTGGTCCTTTTACTCTTTATCTTTATCGTTTCCTTCAAAAGTCCCCTTCAGCTGGTCCCCGGATCCATCAAGATCTTGCATGATACCTCTAATTAGGCAAGGAGCATTCCTAACCACAGCACTCTAAACCAGCGATGGGCAAATGAGGCTAGTGAGTAGGCCACATGAGTGGCCCTCCTTCATCTCAGTACGCCACAACATTGTTGTAATCAAGATGGTCTCCCGGGATAGGGTTGTTTTTCTAACTGAACTTGCATACCTAAAATTTGCAGGGTGTGCCAACTCCATAGCAGCGCTTTGGTTGAATCCAGAGGGATCCCATGTCTCTCACTACGTTATGAATAATCAGCAGGCTCCTCACTTCACTTGTCCTTGCTTTAAGTGTGTGTCACTTTAATAATACTGGTATGAAAAAAACTATATGGATAGAAATCACCAGAGTCAGGCAAACTGGCACATGGGCAACAGCTAACAAAATAAGGCGCTGCCTTGAGATATTTTATGGTGAGATACATTTGAGGTTGCTGCAGTCTTCTCAGGGGTCCCACTATGACTATTCCTATTTGCCAAAAGAGGGTCCCTATAAGCAAATTCAAGACCCCTCCTTCAGTGACCCCACTCCTTAGCCGCCAATAAATGGTACTCCATGCAATTGACATACACTTAATTAGCTTCTTTACAAACTCCTTCCCAGGAGAAATAGAACAGTAATCTGGATAGGGGTTTTTGTCTCCCCAGCTTGGCAGAAAATTGAATTATGCAGACCAGGTAAAAAAGTTCAAAGTTGTATAATTCAGGAATCAGAGCTATGTTCTTATATCTCCCATTTTTATATTTTGGTCATCCTGGAGTTGAAAGTGGGAATAGTGGTTGGTTTGATGTTAGTCCACTACCTCCTTGTTAATCATCTCTACCAGGCTGGCTGAAGATGTTAACTCAACACAATTTAATCTAAATTTTGGAGAAACCTATTAACAATTTGCCACCTGGCTCCAGAAACTCTATGGTTTCCTTCATCTCCTCATGTCTTGTCAAGGTCTCCAGAAGAACTAGAAAATTTCCCTCACTGGGACAGAGCTTCCTCAAACTCTCAAATTAGAGGCCAATTTCTCCTACAAGGTCTATAAATCCATTTAAGTTTTGTAACTGGATGTCTCTGAAAAATATCTAGAATCTAGTTAATGTAAACGCAGATCCTCATAAAAGAACTGGAAAAGCTAACTTCTTGACCAGCCTCAAGAGTAGACAGCCTATTCTGCAGTCAAATGTACCTTAGCATTTGAGTCTGCCCTAAAATCCCTATAGATGGCTACTATGTGAATGCCTTCTCTGAGAGGTTTTCAGAAGAGCATTTAGTCACAGCAGGAGTCAAACATGACTTTGCTTTATTCTGACATGTGTCTGCCTCAATCTCTCCTACTGAAGTTATTCTATTTTAATTAAATAAGTGAGGAATTATTAATTGATGAGTAAGAGGGTTAGAAAGACCCTATAGCCTAGTGGTTAGGGCAACCACTAGCAAGATGGCTGATCCCTATTCAAATTACCATTTGAAGGAGGAAGGGAGACCTGATTCAGAATTTTCACATGTTCTGTCTGAGTATCCTATCATAGATATAGAAACATAGGGTACGTCTAGACTACATGCCTCTGGCGCCAGAGGCATGTAGATTAGGCTACCAGACACAGGAAAATGAAGCGGCGATTTAAATAATCGCCGCTTCATTTAAATTTACATGGCTGCCGCGCTGAGCCGACAAACAGCTGATCAGCTGTTTGTCGGCTCAGCGCGGCAGCCATGTAAATTTAAATGAAGCGGCGATTATTTAAATCGCCGCTTCATTTTCCTGTGTCTGGTAGCCTAATCTACATGCCTCTGGCGCCAGAGGCATGTAGTCTAGATGTACCCTTAGAAAGTAATCCACGTCACAGACACTAGTGCAACATCCAAAAACTTACATCCTCAATGAAAAAACTGATCATATGCATTCCTGGAAATGACAATGTAAGTGTCAAAGCCTAGGAAGACCCTAAAACAGACCATTCTTGAGGCTTGTGAGGAATCTATCGGGTGTGCTATCAGCTGGGAGCTAACATAAGGGACGTTGACCTGAGACTGAAGAGGATCCCAGTGGGAGTACGAAACAATTCACTAATTGTCTTTACATAGGAACACATGATACTGCTAGATTCTCACTGAAACACATCAAGGGTGTCTAATGCTAAGGTTTTATTACATATATTTTTAGTAAAAGTCATGGACAGGTCACGAGCAATACATAAAAATTCACGGAAGCCTGTGACCTATCTGAGATTTTTTACTATATATATATATATATATATATATATATATATATATATATGACAAAATGGGGTCCCCACACCACACAAGAGGCCCCAGCTTGGAGCTGCTGGGTCTCCCTACCACAACTCCACAATCTGGGACACTCTCACTGTCTGTAGCAGTTGTGAGCTCCTGGGAACCTTGCTATCACTGGAGCTGTAAGGCATTTCCACCACCCACACTGATCTGGAACTGTGGGGCATTCCAGCCAGCCATGTGGCTCTGAGCTTGTACATTCTTTCTCTTCATGGCACCTGGGAGCACCTGAGCTCCCCAACCACTACCACTGGGAACTCAGAGCAGTTTCCAACCAATATCAGCACCAGGGGGACCTGCAGCTCCCAAGGGCCCTGACCCAAGACACAGATTTCTGTGACTTTCAAGACCTCCATGACAAAATAGTAGCCCTAACTATAGCTACATTAACTGGACAGGAAACCATCACAAAACAAAATTATCAGATTAGCAAAAGGTCTACAATTTGCAGGATACTTCCAAGCCTTACATTTTCACTTTAGTTTCCATCTTCAGCTAGTTTCTTGCACATGCTGTATATTTTTACAAGGAAGGAGTGGTTCTGATGTGCTGCGTATTCTCAGTGTTGCCAACGTTCACTATTCTTTCCCAAGTGCCACCATTTTTGGCATTAAAATTGCCCTCTCAATGTTCCTCAAAGATTAGGGTTTACACCGATTCTGTAGTACTGTCTGCCCCTCTAGATGTTGTAGCTGCTGGCTTTGGACTGCAGCCGCTTCCAACAGAAGCCATTTATACTGGAATAAAAGAGTTTACACCAAGTTGGGTTGGGGAGAGTTACACCAGTATTTGTTGTTATTTATAGACTCAGAAAAATTGGCCTGGAAGGGACCTCGGGAAGCTATCACTGGTTAATGCATTAAAGGGGTGAAGCCCAAACCCCATCTGTTGCCTGCTATTCCTTACCCTTCTCTTCTGCTGCAAGAAGTAAGTAGAGACACAGCACCTGGACAGTTCATTTAAGAGGGTGAGCAACTTCCTCTCTGTACTACCTAACCTTCACAGTTGTAATACCCTAACTGGCTGTTTATAATATTGTTGAGAGACCCAATATTTAGTTTTCAGCTCCAACCATTTCTGCTACTGTACTTCGTCTATTGAAGTAAGGGAAGGTTGTCTGGGTTTGTGAGGGGAGGGAAGATGCCAACTGAGGTAATTTTCAGTAGAAAAAAAGTTGTATTTTTTCATTTCAGTTTTCCCCCCAAGTCAGCATCTTCTATAATTTCACACACCAGTGTCAGGATTATAAAAGCTGATGCTGAGCTATTGTAGGCTTAAAAGATTCTCTAAAAACTGAGAGTACATGGAGGGCATTGACACATTCATTCATTTTTCTTTTGGTTCAGCAGAATGGAAAAGTGTTTTGGACATCACACTAATAAATTCATACTGGAATTAACAATTCTCCCTTAAGACAAATTTAAGCTCTTCACTACATGACCACATTTTTTCATACAACCCCATAAGGAATTTCAAACAGCTTCAGGGGGTAGCTGAGTTAGTTTGTACAGAATAAACTTGAAAAATAACAAATAGTCTGATAGCACTTTAAAGACTTACAAAACATGTAGATGGCATCATGAGCTTGGGCTGTGCCCACAAAGCTTATGATACCATCTACATGTTCTGTTAGTCTTTAAAGTGCTACCAGACTATTTGTTGTTTTTTAAAGTTTATCTTGGTATAAACAGTACTGCAAAGGCCTAAGACATAAAATTTTGCTCACGTGTCTTTCTGATGAAGATAAAAAGTCATGAATATGACAGAGGTGTATTAGCTGTGTTTTGTTTTTTGAATAAACATTTGCAAATTATTTTTGTATGATTTGCTCACCATTTTTATTGTTGCTGGGATAATAGTTTTCAGCAGTTTCAGCCACGATTGTAATCAGGAGAGTGCATGAGAAAGGGAAGAAAAAGGGGCGCAGGCCTTCCCAATAATTGTCAAAGGCACAGCTCCTTTGGAGCTGCAGGGGGATTTAGGAGGTGAAGGAAAGAGAGAACCTCATGGCCCTGGGGGCTGCTGTAGGCACACAGAATGTGCCCTCCCAAAAGGCGTGAAATTTGAATGTCTTTTTATGTCCCCGACTGTAATTATTTAATAAGGCACAAAATTATATGTGTGTTATAGTAAGACATTGCCCTACTCTGGAAGTACTCTTAGGTGAATGCAATCACCTATAATTATTACTATTATAAAACAAATTATAATTATTACTATTATAAAAATATAATTATTACTATTATAAAAGTATCTATATAATAAGGAATTTAAAAACATTAAAACTAATGTGTATTACTAAACTAGTTAAAATAATGTATCAATATACACAAAGATCTCTGACCCTTACATTGAAGTAGGAATATTGGCATCTACAGTCTTCACATTGATAGTCTCTTTTCTGAGGATTACCTGAAGGATCAAATTTGTCCGAATTACACTAGGTTGGTGCCTTGTGCTTTTTTTTCCTGAGGCTGCCATATTTCTTTTCAGAATCTCAGATTATAGTGGTGGTTTTTTTTAATGGAGACAGAGATGCCTGCCTGAATCCCCAGAGAGGCTGAAACAAAAGCTTAGCAGCTGGTTATACTCCCTTTTGTATCAAGTAATGTTAACACAAGAGTCTAATGATAATAATTTAAATTTCAGTATTGTTAACTATTTTAGTGCTGATGAATGCTCAAGAGAAAGAGCTACATAATTTACTGCTACTGTAAGTGGATGATGCTTAGCAGAATGCCACTACTTTTCATCTATTCTGATCTATAAGACAAAAAGGCCAGAGGAAAGGAGCAATCATAAGGGAGCATCTCAGCCCCACCAAAAGGAAGCCAATTCTGCAAACCTGAGTTTCATAGCTCAGTCCCTTTACCCTCAGATCAGATTCAGACTCTGACAGCCATGACTGCATCAGTTACATTGAAGTCACATTCTGATTTTTTTTCTTTACCATCATAAAGGCTACAAAATGGAATTAAAGAATTAAACAGAAACAAAAACAAACCATTGGAAATAGTGACCATCATGTAATAAAATGTAACATCCCTGTGGTGGGAAAAACACCTCAGCAGCCCAATACTGTAGCATTTAATTTCAGAAAGGGGAACTACACAAAAATGAGGAAGATAGTTAAACAG
Organism: Pelodiscus sinensis; assembly: GCF_049634645.1. Classification (NCBI taxonomy): domain Eukaryota; kingdom Metazoa; phylum Chordata; order Testudines; family Trionychidae; genus Pelodiscus; species Pelodiscus sinensis. Next base: position 141,011,635 of record NC_134712.1, read on the forward strand.
AAATTAAAAGGTACAGTGACAAAAGCAAAATCTCTGCAAGCTGCATGGAAAGTTTTCAAAGGCACCATAATAGAGGCCCAACTTAAATGTATACCCCAAATTAAAAAACACAGTAAGAGAACCAAAAAAGTGCCACCATGGCTTAACAACCAAGTAAAAGCGGTGAGAAATAAAAAGACATCTTTAAAAAAATTGAAGTCAAATCCTCATGAGGAAAATAGAAAGGAGTATAAACTTTGTCAAATTAAGTGTAAAAATACAATAAGAAAAGCCAAAAAGGAGTTTAAAGAACAACTAGCCAAAAACTCAAAAAGTAATAGCAAAATGTTTTTAAGTACATCAGAAGCAGGAAGCCAGCTAAACAACTAATAGGGCCCTTGAATGATCAAGATGCTAACGTACTCAAAGATGATAAAGTCATTGCAGAGAAGCTAAATTAATTCTTTGCTTCAGTCTTCACAGCTGAAGATATAGGGGAGATTCCCAAACTTGAGCCATTCTTTTTAGGTGACAAAACTGAGGAATTGTTCCAGATTGAGGTGTCATTAGAGGAGTTTTCAGAACAAATTGATAAACTTAATAGTAACAAGTCACCAGGACCAGTTGGCATTCACCCAAGAGTTCTAAAAGAACTCAAATGGGAAATTTCAGAACTATTAACTGTGGTTTGTAACCTATTCTTTAAATCAGCTTCCATACCTAATGACTGGAAGATAGCTAACTTGATGCCAATATTTAAAAGGGCTCTAGAGATGATCCTGGCAATTACAGACCAGTAAGTCTAATGTGAGTATCAGGCAAATTAGTTGAAATTATAGTAAAGAATAAAATTGTCAGACACATAGATGATCATAAATTGTTGGGGAAAAGTCAATATGGTTACTGTAAAGGGAAATCATGCCTTACTAATATACTGGAGTTCTTTGAGGGGGGTCAACAAGCATGTGAAGGGCGATCCAGTGCATATAGTGTACTTAGATTTCCAGAAAGCCTTTGATAAGGTCCCTCACTAAAGGCTCTTAGGTAAACTAAGATAAGAGGGAAGGTCCTCTCGTGGATTGACAACTGGTTAAAAGACAGGAAACAAAGGGTAGAAGTAAATGCTAAGATTTTAGAGAGAAGAGAGGTAATTAGTGGGGTCCCTCAAGGGTCCATAATTGGGCCAATCCTATTCAACTTATTTATAAATGATCTAGAGAAAGGGGTAAACAGTGAGGTGGCAAAATTCGCAGTTGATACCAAACTGCTCAAGATAGTTAAGACCAAAGCAGATTGGAAGAGCTTCAAAAAGATCTCCAAAACTAAGTGATTGGGAAACAAAATGGCAAATAGAATTTAATGTTGATAAATGTAAAGTAATGCACATTGGGAAAAATAATCCCAACTATACATACAATATGATGGGGACTGATTTAGTTACAACTACTCAAGAGAGAGATCTTGGAGTCATTATGGATAGTTCTCTGAAAACATCTATTCAATGTGTAGCGGCAGTCAAAAAAGCAAATAGAATGTTGGGAATCATTTAAAAAGGGATAGTGAATAAGACAGAAAATATCTTAATGCCTCTATATAAAACCATGGTACATCTTGAATACTGCATACAGATGTAGTTGCCTCATCTGAAAAAAAGATATATTGGCATTGGAAAAGGCTCAGAAAAGGGCAACAAAAATGATTAGGGATTTGGAACAGGTCCCCTATGAAGAGAGATTAAAAAGACTTGAACTTTTCAGCTAAGGAAAGAGGAGACTAAGGGGGGAATATGATAGAGGTCTATACAATCATGACTTGTGTGGAAAGAGTGAATAAGGAAAAATTATTTACTTATTCCCTCAATATAAGAACTAGCGGTCACCAAATGAAATTAATGGGCAGCAGGTTTAAAACAAACAGAAAGAAGTTTTTCTTCACTAAGTGCACAGTCAACCTCAGGAACTCCTTACCAGAGGATGTTGTAAAGGCCAGGACATTAACAGGGTTCAAAAAGAGCTAGATAGATTCATGGAGGTTAGGCTATTAGCCAGGATGGGTAGGAATAGTGTCCCTAGCCTCTGTTTCTCTGGAGGTGGGTGATAGGGGAGGGATTATGTGAGGATCACCTGTTGTGTCCTCTCCCTCTGTGGAATCTGGTATTGGCCACTATTGGCAGACAGGATACTTGGCTGGATGGACCATTGTTCTGACCCAGTATGACGGTTCTTATGTTCAAACCAGACATTGAGATTCTGACATCATCACAGGATTCTGGGATCCACAGTCTTCAGCAAATGTCCATTGTACATATAGCGTAATCCATACCTGCCCATAAGCATATCTTAACCACTTCAGAGAGGGAGGAGAGCCTCAGGAGTCCAGCAGAGTGCATGCAATCATATTCTGAGCTTTTGCCCAATCTACTCTGAATGATGCCTCATGTGGCCAGATTTTCTTTTTAGGTAAAGAGCTTAGAGAGAGTATCATTGATTTGTCACTGTCTTCTTTTTTCTAACTCACACCACACCTCCTCCTCCCTCTCTAGAACACATGGCCTGCGTTTAGCCATTGCTTTAGCCATTTTCCCTCTCCTCAGAAAATTGTGAGACGTTATTGATACATCCTGTTTATATGAGAGACAATCTCTGTTCTGTCTTGAAGAATTCCTTTTTGTTCTCTTGTTTTTTCCCCTTCATGTAAGAGACTAAAGTAAATGAAAATACTCATATGCTTAAAGTTATGCACATACTTAAGTAACTTGCTGAATCGAAATCAGGATCTACATTAGGATTACACTACATATCACAGAAGAAAACAAAGTAAACACATAAGTGTATGTCTAGACTACATCCCTCTGGTAACAGGGGTATGTAAATTAGACACAACAAAATTGCTAATGAAGTGGGGATTTAAATATCCTGTGCTTCATTAGAATAAAAATGGCTGCCGCTTTTTGCCGACGCAGCAATTTGCCGGCAAAAAGCAGCAGTCTGGACAGGAATCGGTCGACAAGAAAAGCCTTTTCCAACCGATCCCTTATGCCTCGTGCAATGAGGTATACCAGAGTCTGGATTAATACAATGACAAAATACAAAACTCAGAATTCTTTTATTTATACTCTTATGAATACTATACGTGTCTTCATTTGAAAAAGGTCATATTCAGGCTTTTAAATAGTGACTTTTATAATTTCTTTCAATTACATAAACTGATTTTTTTCATAAGTTAATATGAATATTCTTTCAGGCACTTCTCATGATTTCGTTGTAAAATTGCCATTAACCTATTTCCAAACCAGTCATCCATTTCTGTCTAAAGAGGTCATTTTTAATTCACTTAACACCTTAATTAAACTACATATCTTGCAAAAGATTAATAATAAGAATCTTGTAAGTGATTTCTTATGATAATGGGTTCTGGAAGTGATTTATGTATAGACATATGTAAACATTTTCACTTTGTCATTAGATGCTATGGTGTTAATTTATACAAATTAAGAAAAAATAAGATTTTGTATTACATGTGTAATCATGCATAACCTAGCTATGACAAGTACAATTTTTTGTGCATGTGAGACAGGAAGTCAGGAATTTTTTCCTGCCAGTGCTAAGCCTATTGTTTCGATTGATATTTTTGTTTACAATATATTAACCCAATAAGTAAGGTATTTGGGATGGAATTTTTTGACTTCCCCAACAGGGCTGCTTTTCATATATACACTTAGTTAAGTAATTATGTTTTGATTATATATTACATATTATGAGTATGCCTTGTAAATGATAAGCAAAAATGTTTCATACAATTTTGGAAATCTATTAATATGGATTTTTTTAACTTGAGCAGCTACATGCTAATGACTATGCACTTGGAATGTTTCAGTGTTATTATCTGAGCAAAATAAAAAAAGATATACTTCAGTTAGGAAGAGAACATGTTCTCTAGTTTCCACCTGGACCATCTCTTTACTGTTTCTTAATTAATGGTGTCATATTAAGGCTTAAGGCACAAGAGAAGGAAAAATGTTAATAAAATGTATATATTCAACATGGTACACCTACACATTTAGATAACATGATAGATTTTTCATTGCATAGCATGCAAATAACAATGGATGCATTGCAATCTCACCCTGACAGAAGTTTACTAAGAATTTACAGTAAGGTATTATTTAAATGCAGCCCCTTACAGCCCCACACTGGTTTCTTGATACCAGCATATATACCAGGAAGCCATGATGAAGAGCTGATGAGAACAACACAGACTGACTGCCTGCTTCTGCTTCACACGTTGCTATATAATAAAACCCAGATTCTAGCTTTTGACTCTGGTTTGTCCTTGGCCTTACTCTCTGACTGCTGTTTGTAATCTGGCGCCTGACCCTGATCTTCTGGTAACTTAACCCTGCCTGCCTCCTGCTGTGAACACTAAGTCAGACTGACCACATCTCAGCTGTGACACATGCTGTGTCTAACCCAGCATTTCTAAGCCTTGTTTGAGCACTGGTCACTTTTACAAAACTCAGGCAATTACAAGTCTTTTCATCAGTGAATATCCTTACTTGAATTAATGTGGGTGCATTTGTTGAATAAGGTACTATTTTATCATGAATTAACATGGCAAAATGTGTCCTTTATTGGATATTTGTATCATCAGTGCTCAACTGACTAGTAAAAATATTTTATTTTTCCCTAAGCACCAGACCTGCAAACTCAGCGGAGACTCTGAGACTTCTCTCCATCTCACACAGCATCACTGGTAACAGAGGCTTAGTTACCTCTCTGCATATTGTAAAGGCCATACATGCTAGGTGAAATTGCAAACCTTAGCTATGAGATAGGGGATGTAACCATGTCATCTTCAATAACTTCAGAAAATCAGTAATGACAGGGTGAAAGATGGCTATACCTACACAAGGGATAGCAACTGGCACAGTATGGTATAAATCAGTTCTGTAGACAGTATATACAAACAGCACCATCACATAATTTTAGAATTGGGAAAGATCCCACATGTAATCAAGGATTAGCAGTAGCTAAACTGTATTGTAAAATACTGTTTTAAAACACTGAAAAGGAAAAGCCTTATGAGTAGCATCACATATAGTGAAAATGGCCACTATTGTATAACAACAAATATCAAGATATTTTTATAGTTAATTGGAGTGCAAAGTCACAGGTCAGAATTTTTGTTACATCACACACACACACACACACACACACACACACACACACACACTGTGACGGGGCAGCCGGTCTCACCCCGCTGCCCCGCACTGTCAGGAGCGGCGGGGGAGCCGCGGGGGAGCCCGAGACCGCTCCGCCCGCAGCGGACATAGCCGTGGTGGTGGGGCCGCAGCCCAGACCAGCGCGCCTAGATGACCTCATGGGTGACGTCACCCCTGGACTCCCGGGGAGCCGGGTGACGCAGCCGGGGGCGGAGCCTAGAGGGGACGCGGAATGGCAGCCCTTTCAAAAGGGCCAGGAGGGACAGGAGGCGGGAGGAGATCCGGAGGAGCGGAAAACCCCGGTGGAGGCTCGGAGGCGGCAGCGTGCGGTGAGTCTCTCGCCGCAATGGCGGGTTGATTGACCCGAACCGGGGAGAGCAGGCCCAGGGCAGGGCCGTGGACCCCGTGAATGGAGGGTTAAGGGGTCTCAACAGCCTCCATTGGCAAGGGAGGTCTTCCCCTGCCTTAGGGTCCTGGGCTGGGACTCGGAGAGAGGGAGGGCCTGAGTCCCCTCCCCGGTCTCCCCGTGCCACCCACCTTGCGATTGGCTCCAGCTGCTATACCAAAAGGCGGGTCAGTGTTCTCTCGGTATGAGGGGACTGTATTGCCCCCCCCCCCAAACTTGGGCGGGGTGCAAGAGACCAATCCATTACACACACACACACACACACACACACACACACATATATATATAACTGGCAGGTGGCAATTCCTCTTTATCTGTCACAGTTTAAACCGGGGGTGGGGAATGTAAGGTGAGGCCTCTGACTTGCCAGGATCCCACTGAGGGGCTGGAGCACATAAAATCTACTAGACTGGGACCCCCTAGGCTCTGGTGTGTGTGTGGAATGTCTTTTTCCATCTTTATCAGGGGCCACATCAGGGAGGGTGGGATTTTTTTCACTTTTCACTTGTGTGTGGCCCTGGATCGATTTTTCTGTGGATCCGTGGCCACCAGCCCAAAAAAGGTTCCCCACCTCTGGTTCAAACCAAAAGTAAGGATCTAAATTTCTGTCATAGGGCTCTCATAGGGCTCATTAATAATTTCCCTATCAGTGAAGGGGGGACTTGTAGCTTATCACACTAGCGTGCCTTTATTATATTCACTGCTTCACCTTCATTATATTCTGTTTTTATTATATTCAGCAGTAATGCAAGGAGAATATAGGACATTAGCTTCAGCAATCAGTGTAAGGCTTGAGGTCTATGGACTTTGGCACAAGTAAATAGCTTAAAGGCCACCCCTAAATTCTCTGGAACTGAAAACAGAATCAGAATTTTGTCAGAATTTACCATAAAGACACCTACCAACCACAGGAATATGAGTCAACATCTGCAGGTGACTCACCAGAAGAGTGCCATGCAGGGGCAGATGACCGTTTTGCGGGGCCCCGGGCAGCATAATTCCACGGGGCCCCCCCTTTGCCACTGCGCATGCACAGTGACGCCATGCGCATGCATGGCGGCACCACGGCGCATGCGCAGGGCTTTCTGAAGCGCGGGGCCTGGGGCGGCCGCCCCGTTCACCCTGCCCTATATCCACCTCTGGTGCCATGGCAATGAATTTGCACATATGTGAAAATAAATTGAGATAATCAATATACTAGCCTGTCAGAGAAGGGCACCTCAATATTAGTGCTGTGAGGCAATAAAAATAAGGAAGAGACAAGAAACCGGTACTGAATATGCATGAGACATAGTGACATTAGCGTCACATATTATGAAAGTTTGATTCCCCCCCTATGGCTAGTTGGAGTCAGAGAACTGTAGTGCTTGGGAGGGATGACCACTGGTGATAAGGGGAAAGATGATGATGTTGAGGAAGATGGCTAACATTTCAGGTTATTCTGCAAAGGATGGTGTGAGTATATGGATGTACAGATATACATTCTGCAGTGTCTCTATCTACCATACTGAGTTGGAGTGTTTGTGACTGCACTAAATGCATTAGTAAACTATTTGTAAATATAGATGAGTTCCTGCTGCAGCTGAGCACACTGAGATTCCCAACTATATAATAATAATACTAAGGCTGGTTTTGGGACAAGAAATTATCAACCATCAAAAGTAAAAACTGTGACTTCTTAATTAATCAATATTACTATAATATAATTAATACGGCATCTATAAATCAGACTACACAATTCATGCAGGAGATATTTCTTGATATGCCTTGCTTTGTTGGGTCTTCCTGGGTATGCCCAACATAAGCCTCTAATGACAACCTAGAGACATCAATGGCCCACAACCCCCATAGGCCCATATTCTAGCCCTGCCCATTCTTACAGCATGGTTCTGGGAGTTGTCACCTTGTTCTCTATAATCTCAACTTCATTTTTAAAGCCTCTATCTCTTATGGTTGTGAAGAGGGTTGCCAGGTGTCCGGTATTGACTCGAACAGTCCAGTGTTTGTGGCCTCTGTCCGTTAAAAAAAAAAGAAAGTACCGGACATATAAAATGTCCGCTATTTTCTGTTTTTCTTGGACAGAAGGCCACTTGGGACATTCTTCCCCTGCCCCGTCTGGTGGGAGAGGGGAGAAGTTGGGAGCGTGGGGATTTAAAGGAGCAGTGACTGGTGGGGTGGTTGAGTGGATGTTGTTATTTTGTTTTGTTTTGTTTTGTTTTGTTTTGTTTTGTTTTGTTTTGTTTTGTTTTGTTTTTTGCTCAACAGCTTTGGTCTTTTTTGTTTGCCCAACCAATTTTTTTCCCGCCATGTTCGGTATCTTTTGTGAAAGTATCTGGCAACCCCAGTTGTGAAGAAAAAGCTTCAACATTGAATCAAGTGCTACTGATACAGTCATTGTTTCCCGTGCTTGAAGAAAACCTGAAATAAGAGATCTGAGATTTCTGAATTACCTAATCATATCAATAGCAACATAAGTGTCTCTATGACTGGAGTACTGTGTTCAGTTCTGGTGTCTAAACATTTTGAAAAGAATGTTGATAACCTAAAAAGTTCAGAAAAGAGTTTGGAGACGACTCAAGTTCAGGAAAAAAAACAGCCTTACAGTGCGTGACTAAAAAACTTGATTTGGTTTATCCAGGATAAAGTTAAGAGTTATTTGATCATTGTTCCTATGGTATTCTAATTATTTACATGGTGAAATGAGTTCTGATAATAGAGAGTTTCGTAACAGCAGGCACAGGCATAACAAGTTGCAGTTACTGTAAGTTTTAATTGAACAAACTCAGACTAGAATTAAGAAATTTTTTCAGTGAGGGAATTAATTATTGCAGCAGTTTATCCACAGATGTTGTAATGTACCTGAAGTCTTTCTAAAATATGCTCTAGCTCAATCAGAGTCAGACCAAATAATCATAATGGTTTCTTCTGGTGTCAAATACATAAATATGTGAATTCTCATAATCTGCAGCTCATTCTTGGGTTGAGTGTGAATAACACTTGAACACTTGGGACATTGAAGCTCCATCAAAGGACAAGCACCAACGGTGTGTCTAGACTACAGGGTTTTTTTGGAAAAAAAAGTGGCCTTTTTTCGAAAAAACATCCCCTGCATCTAGAATGCTGCCGCATTCTTTCGAAAGTAAATCGAAAAAACACGGCAGTTTTTTTTACCGCAGAAAACTTCATTTTACGAGGAAGAATGCCTTTTTTCAAAAGTGCTTTTTCAAAAAAAGTCTCAATGTAATGCAAACTGTGCTTTTTCAAAAGAGAGCGTCCAGACTGCCTGGTGCTCTCCTTCGAAAAAGCGGCTTTCTTTTTCAAAAGTACAGGTTGTAGTCTAGATGCTATTTTTCGAAAGAGGCTTTTTTGAAAGTATCTTTTGAAAAAGCCTCTTTTGAAAAAGGCTTTCAGTCTAGATGTAGCCCAAGTGTCTCTCTCAAATCATCCAGAGAGCTGGTCAGAGTGAGGCTGAGTAACTTTCTCCCTGGCTCTGAAGGCTGCCATTCCTCTTTTTACTAACTGCTTGTTTGCAGTCTCAGGCATATATCATTGCCTCAGTTACACCCTGTTCAAGTTTCCAGGCTTTATTTCAAAAGGATTAGAAGCACAATTTTTTCACAATTAAGCTTACTTTCTCACATCAGCAAATCACTCTGGGAGCCAGTGCCCTACACATGGCCTCAGCCCAAAGGCAACAAATCTCAACAGTGTATCCAAACACCTCTCTGGATGGCGCCAGGTATAGGAGTGCCAGTGAGTGCAGCAAAGTGTGTGTGTTTGTATTTTAAACATCTGCATAATTTAGTGTGAGTAACATCTCCTTTCTGCATCAAGTGGGTGGAGCATGGTTTATGGATACAGTTTGTCAGAGTACTCATACTTTTTTATTTTAGTGCAAGTTTGTGGGTGATAGAATTTGCCCTTGAGAGACAGTAAACACGGAAGCCTGTGGTTCCATTGTTATAGCATCACTTTTCTGAGTAGAACGGCAATCTAATCATGCTAAGAAAATGTGAAGATATATGTACTCCACCTTTTAAGCTGTGTTGCGTTTAGCTTCTGCAAACCTGTGCAAGAGTAACCCACAAACCTGTTATGGTTCACTGTCCCATGTAGTGGCACTTAGACTTTGTACAGTGAGAGATAAGAACAAGGGAGCTCTACAGCCCAAGCTGAGAACCAGCTGCCTTTATAACTCAAGCTATAGAGGTTCCTATACTAAACTCCAGAGGTACCAGGTTTAAATCTGGCTGGTTGTGGTTACAAGTAGAGGCTCAGCTGAGATCTCAAATAGATCTCCATAGTTCAGGATGTGCTTCCTCAGCTAAAGGACCTAGGGTATGTCTACACAGTAAGGTTATTTTGGAATAATGGTGGTTATTTTGGAATAACTATGTAAGCGTCTACACAGCCATTCCGTTATATCAAAATAATGGGCAGCTTATTCCGAAATCTGTACTCCTCATTCTCTGAGGAATAATGCCTGTGCTGAAATAGCTATTTCAAAATAAGGCATATGTAGATGCTCCACTGCTGCTATTTTGAAATAACTCTTCACCAGGCACAATCTAAGTTATTGCTCCCCAGTGCCTCCTCAGGCTCTAAATCGAGATAGCATGTCCACATCAGAGAAGCCTGCCTCAGACTAATTTTGAGGCTTCCCTGCAGTGTAGATGTGCTATTTTGAAATAAGCAATTTCAGAATAACTATTCTGGAATAGCTTATTTTGAAATTGATGTGCAGTGTAGACATAGCCCCTAGTGTGGTTCATTGTCTCATGTAGTGGCACTTAGACCACTTACAGCAAGAGATAAGAACAAGGGAGCTCTACAGCCTAAGCTGTGAGCCAGGTGCCTTTATAGCTCAAACTGTAGAGGCCCCTATACTGAGGTCCCAGGTCAAATTTGTTTAGTTATAGTTACACAAGGCATGGGGAAACATCTGAAAGACCCTTCAAGAGACAGCTTCAATGACAGTCCCTATGTTTTCTGTAGTATATGAAGAAAACTTCCACAAATATCTCCTCCTAGCATGTTTGCCACTCTTTGAAGCATAATTTCTTCTATGGAGTGTGTAGAGCCAAGTAAGTTAACAGACATGCATCAGCATGCTCACTAATGGAAGGATGGGTTCCCTGTCTTATAACACACAAAATAAGAATTAAAATAATCAAGTCTGAAGGTTATCTATGTGTGGATCAGTGTAAGTCTGACTTCTTTAAATTTAGATTTGATTCCTGAAACATTTGCTTGTACAGGCAGTCCCCGGGTTACGTACAAGATAGGGACTGTAGGTTTGTTCTTAAGTCGAATTTGTATGTAAGTCGGAACTGGCGTCCAGATTCAGCCGCTGCTGAAACTGACCAGCGGCTGACTACAGGAAGCCCGAGGCAGAGTTGCTCTGCCCTGGGCTTCCTGGAATCAGCCGCTGATCAGTTTCAACAGCGCTGAATCTGGACGCCTGGGACAGAGCAGCTGGGGCGCTGCTGGGTAGGTCCCCGCAGCGCCGCACCTCAGCGCTGTGGGGACTAACCCGGCAGCACCCCAGCAGCTCTACCCCAGGTGTCCCCAAGTCAGCCGCTGCTGAAACTGATCAGTGGCTGATTCCAGGAAGCCCGGGGCAGAGCAACTCTGCCTCAGGCTTCCTGTAGTCAGCCGCTGGTCAGTTTCAGCAGCGGCTGTCTTGGGGACACCTGGGGTAGAGCAGCTGGGGTGCTGCCGGGTTGGTCCAGTAGCGTCGCTCCTCGGCGCTACTGGACCAACCCAGCAGCACCCCAGCTGCTCCGCCCCAGGCGTCCTGATTCAGCCGCTGCTGAAACTGACCAGCGGCGGCTGAATCAGGACGCCTGGGGCAGAGCAGCTGGGGTGCTGCCGGGTTGGTCCAGTAGCGCTGAGGAGCCGTGCTGTGGGACCAACCCGGCAGCGCCCCAGCTGCTCTACCCCAGGCGGTGGTGGTGAGAAAAGCCTGGTCTGCTGGGGTGGGGGAGCACTAGCTGTACCCCCCCCCAGCAGACTAGGGAGACACGGGCGGCGGGACCGCCGAGACGTGCCACAGTTCCGCCCGCATCCTCCGCGGCTTTGCTCTGCATCTCCCTGGTCTGCTGGGGACTCCCCCAGCAGACCAGGGAGACGCAGAGCAAAGCCTCGGAGGACACCGGCAGCGGGACAGCCCAGACGCGCCGCGGTCCCGCTGCCCACGTACTCTGCGGCTCCCTGGTCTGCTGGGGGGGGGGGGGCAGCCCAGCAGACCAGGGAGACGCGGAGCAGCTTTTCTCGCCCCGGAGAATGCGGGCGGCGGGACACGGCGCGTCTGGGCGGTCCCGGTACCCGTGTCCTCCGGGGCGAGAAAAGCCCCGTTCGTAACTGTGGATCCGACATATGTCGGATCCGCATAACTCGGGGACTGCCTATATATATGGAAGATACTAGACACTGTTCATTATATAAATTTAGCCTAAGTGTTCATCAAGTATTTTATAATCAGAAGAGGAAGCCAGGGCTAGACATCATTATATACAGAGTAAAATATAACAATAGTATACAGAGAGCATGAAAGTGGCTTTTGAATCATTGATACTTGTATTCAATTTCATGATTCATTCTATAGCAGGTGGACCATTAGAACATGACTAAGGCTTGTCAAAAATTGCTGTTTATCTGAATTACTAAAGCTCTTGACTAGTGGAAAACTTAGGCTTTATTAAGCTAAATCCTGAGGAACACTTCCTAGTGAAGTTAATGAGAGCTCTGAGTGACATGGGCCTCTGAAAATCAGGTTTAAATGTGGATTGACCAGTCTAACTCTAGGCACCAACATTTTAAAATATTGCCCTATGTTTGTAATACAAATTTTTTACCACCTATGTCATTTACACCCACTGAGGAACTGTCCCTTTGGCCTTGTCTAGTCTAGGATAATAGGTGTTTCTTAACAAAATATCAGTGAACATATTTTAATTAAGTTCTGTTTAAGTGTCTAAAACCTGTACATATTAAGTGTTCACATATTTTTAAGAGGTGGTAGTAGCCTAGAAGTAATCTCCAGCACTGTATTTTTAAACAGGACATACTTAAAAATCTTAGCTAACATTTTTTAAAGCATTTCTGCTCCCTCCCCCCCCCCCCCCAATCTAGACAAGCTTTGCTTTCTAATCTCTAGAGCAAGATTTACCTAGAAATCATATTTTGGGCACCCCTGCTTAAAATACTTATTCCATTTAATGAAGAACCATAAAAGAACAACCTTAAAGAGGCTCTTGTTCATTTTAAAAGTAATAGAGAGGAACTTTAATTAAAAATAACATATGCTTTAAATGGGAAATACAAATCAATAGAAATATTGATTGCACCTTACACCCTCACAGTCATTTACCACAATTGCAAAGTAAGTACAAAGAGCATTTAAGCAACTATCAAAGCACATTAGTTGAGTTCACACCCAATTTGGCTGATGGAATACACTACACATAATACTGTGGAGATTCAAGTTTTGCAGAGTATGTGGGAGTTTCTTGTCTCACTAGCAACTCTAGTTTGTTTATTCTGGTTTTATACTTGTGAAGAAATCCTCAGCTTATTACATGCTATTAATGTAAAATAACATTAAAAGGACAACACCTTACTTTATTAATGTAATATCTTTTGTTCATCAGTCATAATAATGTGGAACTGAAGAGCTTAATCTTTGATATTACGTATTTACAAGCATAGTAGATCAAACTGAAACAGCACTTCAACTGTACTTTACCTGGAGCAAAAAAATGTCTAGGCAGATAGCCCAAAGCGTATTTAAGCTGCCCTGCAGTCAGTGAGACATATGAAGTGAGTTTACAATGTCAAAGTGTTGTAAAAATAAGTCACCTAGAATATAATTGGCTTGGATCACAGGTCTGTGGGGCTAACACACCAGAGCCGCTAGTAAATTACAAAGCCATTTTTACTTAGTTTCCTGTTTCGTCAGCTCTAAAGTGATAATTCTGTTGAAGACGATAAAGACTATTGAGGAGATTTTATTTAATACAGATGGACATCTTAATGCAGAGTGATCTACCCATCCCTCCAATTAGCCTACTAGGTGCAGCTTGATATAAAGCAGAGACTGGAGCCCTGAGGACACAAAGCAAGACAGGGAGAGCAACATAGCTCAGCATGTTTTCAGGAAATCCAATTATTTGTCTGAAGCTTTGAATTCAAAAGTGGATTCAGAAAGTCCTAAAGCAATTATGATTTGCAGTGAAAGAGACTGAATAAAGCCAGCAGCTAAACGTTTGTATTGTTTTTGGCTGGTGTGCTCCATTTATACAGTAAGACCATTTAGTACAATCCTTCAGCACATAACTGAAATATGTTTAATTATCAATAGCATTCCTCTTTCAAATAAGTTGATTAAAAAAACCTACATGTATTTTCTTATTTTTACGATGGACAGAAAAACTCAGATGCATTTTGAGTTTCACAAAATAGTGTTTTGTATTTAGACAAATTTACATAGAATAACAGTACTACATTAATCATCGATATCCCCCCCCCAAAAAAACACCATAAATTCATAGAATCATAGAATACCAGAACTAGAAGGGACCTAGAGAGATCATCAAGCCTGGTCCCCTGCCCTCATGGCAGGACCCAGTACCATCTAGAGCATTCCTGAAGGATGTCTATTTAATCTGCTCTTAAATATCTCCAGTGATGGAGATTCCACAATCTCACTCAGCAATTTATTCCAATGTTTAACCATCCTGACAGTTAGGAAGTTATTCCTAATGTTCAACCTAAACCTTCCTTGCTGCAATTTAAGCCCAATGATTCTTCTCCTATCATTCTGAGGCCAAGGAGAACAATTTTCTTCTTCCTCTTTGTAACATCCCTTTAGATACTTGAAAACTCCTATCAAGTCCTCTCTCACTCTTCTCTTTCTGAACTAAAGAAGACCAATTCTTTCAGTCTTCCCTCATAGCTCATGTTTTCTAGGTTTTAATAATTTTTGCTGCTCTTCTCTGGACCTTCTCCAGTTTCCCCACATCTTTCCTGAAATGTGGTACACAGAATTGGACACAATACTCCAACCAACGCCTAATCAACACACAGTAGAGTAGAAGAATGACTTCTCATGTCTTGCTCACAACACTCTTGTTATTTCATCCCAGAATCATATTTGCTTTCTTTTGCAACAGCCTCAAACTGTTGACTCATATTTAGCTTGTGGTCCACTATGACCCTTTCTGTAGTTCTCCTTCCTAGACAATCACTTCCTATTCTATTGCGTAAAACAGATTGTTTCTTCCTAAGTGAACTACTTTATATTTGTCCTTATTAAACTTCATCTTATTTATCTCGGACCATTTCTCCAGTTTGTCCAGATCATTTTGAATAATGACTCTAGCCTTCAAAGCACTTGCAACCCCTCCTAGCTTGGTATCATCTGCAAACTTAATAATCACACTCTCTATGCCACTATCTAAATCATTAATGAAGATATTGAACAGAACCAGTCCTAAAATAGACCCTTGTGGTGCCCCACTTGTTATGCCCTTCCAGCGTGATGGTGAACCATTAATAACTACTCTCTGAGAATGGTTATCCAGCCAGTTATGCACTCACCTTATAATAGCCCCATCTAGATTGTATTTCCTTACTTTATTGATAAGAAGTTAATTATTTCTTCCTCTTCACTGAGCAATGGGACTAGTCTTTCCTTGGTCTTCCTCTTGTTTCTACTATATTTGTAGAATGTCTTCTTGTTACCCTTTCTGTCTTTAGCTAGATTAAGCTCAGTTTGTGCCTTCACCTTTCTAATCTTGCCCCTACATAACTGTGTTGTTTGCTTATATTCATCCTTTGTAATCTGATTTACTTTCTACTTTTTATACAACTCCTTTTTGGGTTTTTAGATCATGTAGGATCTCCTGGATAAGCCAAAGTCATCTCTTATCATACTTTCTATTTTTCCTGTGCAGTAGAATAGTTTGCTTTTGGGATCTTAATAATGTCCCTTTGAAAACTGCCAACTCTCTTCAGTTGTTTTTCCTCTTAAGGTTTATCAACACAGCATCAATACACATCAATAAGATACACAAATTGAGCTAGGTCAATTGCATAGCTTATTTTGAAATAGCTTATTTCAAAATAGGGAGCGACTACACAGCATTTATTTTGAAATAGAGCACTCTTCCAATGACTTCTCTTATTCCTCGTATAATAAGGGTTGCAGGAGTCAGAATAAGAAGTCCTCCAGCTTGTCAGTATTTTGAAATAACTACCTGCTATGTAGATGAGAATTAAGTTACTTCAGAATAGCGCTAGTTATTTCTAAATATTTTTGCAATGTAGATGTACTCTGGGTCTTGGTCCTCATGGAACCTTACCTATCAGCTCTCTGAGTTTACTAAAATCTTCCTTCCAGAAACCCATTGTCTCTATTTTGCTTTTCTCCCTTCTACCATTCCTTAGAATCATGAACTCTATGATTTCATGATCACATTCACCAAAGCAGCCTTCCACTTTTAAATTTTCAACTGGTTCCTCCATATTTGTTAAAATTAAATCTAGAACAGCTTTCCCCCAATAACTTTCTGAACCTTCTGAAATAAAAAATTGTTTCTAATGCAGTCTAAGAACTTACTGGATAATCTGTGCCTTGCTGTGTTAGTTTCCCAACATATGTCTGGATAGTTGAAATCCCTCATCACCACCAAATCCTGTGCTTTGGATGATTTTGTTAATTGTTTAAAAAAGGCCTCATCCACCTCTTCTGTTTATGTAGGTAATCTGCAGTAGACCCCTAGCATGACATCACCATTGGTTTTTTTACCCCTTTTAACCTAACCGAGAGACACTCAACAAGTCTGTATCCTATGTCCATTTCCACCTCATACCAAATGTATATATTTTTAATATATAAGGCAATACCTCCTCCCTTTTTCCTTGCTTGTCCTTCCTAAGCATGCTGTACCCCTCTATACCAATATTCCAATCGTGTGTATTATCCCATCATGTCTCTGTTATACCAATTATGTCATAGTTGTGTTTATTTATTAGCACTTCAAGTTCTTCCTGCTTATTTCCCATACTCCTCTCATTTGTATACAGGCACCTAAGATATTGATTTGATTTTGCACCCCAGTTCTGCTTCGCATGGGTGTGTTTTAATAGCGACAAACCAAAATAGTCATACCATAACTGAAGGCTGCAAGAGAAAGAGAGAATATAACCTAACTGGGTATATAAATAGCCTTCTTCTGATTGGTATACTTCAGTAGCTTGACTGAAGCTTGCCATTTCACTTCAGGGCAAAACCAAACATACACAGTATATTTCACAGCATATTTGCATACTAATATCATTTAGATCAGAGGTTGCTGCTGAGTGCTCAACATTTTTTAAAAATCTATCCACTCAGATACCTAAATATGGATACTCTTAAGCCCATTTATTAGAGTCACTTTGAGATAAATGAAATCATTCTAAAGGAATTATGATATTAATTTATATGTTTTGACAGAGGTCTCCCGATTAGATGTTTGAACATGAACAAATTCAAGTTTAGCTCCTTTACTATGCTTATATGTGAGGTTTTATTCTTAGTAATATCTTGGTAATGAAGGCCTTCCCTAGTATTTTTTCTTAAAATCATTTGCACGTTACAGGGAATACAGAAAATTAAGGCATGTGTACCATGAACTTTAATTTGGTTAATATTCATTGTGTATGGTCCTAAAAAGACAATGAATGTGTTTTTTTAAAAATCTCTGAACATTTTCAAAGCTAACTGAAGATCAATGTGTATTTTCCATCATTACTTTCTATCTTGACAATAAAAATCTGCTCTAGAAAAAAGCACCCGTTTGATCCACAATTGTCAATATTTACTAAGATTTTTCTAAGTGGCAATAAAAGCAGACAGGATTGGCCAGAAAAATTTCCACGTCATGAAAACATTTTATGGTTTTAGAATTTGTTTTTGTTCTCATTCAGAATGCATAAACAAGAGAGACCTCAGAACTTGCTTCAGAGCCAGGACTTGAACTTGGGTCTTCTGCTTCTCAGGTCCTTCACCTAATAATTACAGTACAGACTTACTGCCTTATTGCCTTACTGAATTTGTAATTATTTATAGACAGTGGAACAGGACCTACAGGAAGAACTGAAAAAGAGAAATCCTTGCTGGCTCTATAGCCTAATGATTAGTGTAGAAGTCTCTGCACCCAGGCAGGCAAAGCAAAGACTTGAAGCTAGGTTTCTTTTATCACAGGTGAGCACCCTTACCATGGTGGTACAATCAATGCATTCCTTTAGTGCTCTGATGCATGCCTATTAGTGCTGTTCCACTTTGTAAAAATAAATAAATAAATATCGACTGGACCAAAAAGAAGAATAAGTCTGAACCCAGTAGTTAAAGAATGTAGATGAGCCCAACTCAAGTCTGTGCTCTGAAGCCGGTATTTAAACCTAGGTTTCCAC
Source organism: Pelodiscus sinensis (assembly GCF_049634645.1). Lineage (NCBI taxonomy): Eukaryota > Metazoa > Chordata > Testudines > Trionychidae > Pelodiscus > Pelodiscus sinensis. The sequence goes on from NC_134712.1 coordinate 141,029,700, forward strand.
CCATCTGGGCACCAGCCTCATCAATGTTCATGAATGGATTCATTTAGTTCTCTTTGGATTTATATTTAACATTGTCTATCCCTACTCACATCAGCCCAAAGAATCAATGTAGGTTATAAGAACAGAAGAACTGACATACTGGATCAGACTAAAGTCTCCAGCCCGTATCCTGTCTTCCAACAGTGGTCAATGCCAGGTGCTTTAGAGGGAATGAACAGAAAAGGTAATCATCAAGTGATCCAACCATACATTTAACAAATCATGTTAAAGTGTTAAGGATGGTCTTGCGATTAAAGCCAAAAGCTAGTATTTCAAAGAACTGAATTCTGTGCACTGTTTTGTCACAGACATTCACAGCTAGATTCTCAAAGGAGCCTATTCATGGTTATTCCTAGTATCTTCACACCTTAGGCTTGACACGTAGGCTACGTTGCAACAAGTCAAAGAAAGACACCTTAGAATAGGATTCAGAAGAGGTAGGGGACTCTTCATCTAAGCCAGCCAATGATAGATACCAAGTTGAGGGAAGCATTAAAAGCTCCGCTCCTCACTCAGGCTATGTCTACACTGCATCGCTCTTGCGCAAAAGCCTATGCAAATGAAGCACAGATTAGCATATTGCCACGCTTTGTTTGCATAATTAATTAGGGGCTGGTTTTGCTCAAGAGAGGTGCAGTATAGACATAGTCTCAGAGACAGGCACTTAAGTCCAGGTTACAGCAAGGAATTTTCCTTTGCTTTGGATTCTCAACTGTAAATCTTCTATTGGTGTTAGATGCTGACACCATTTTTGCAGGGCAAAGCAGGGAGCAAATAAAGACAACTGACCTCTCCCGTATAACTTTTAGTTGTTATGGTACTCGCCTGGGATAGGATTTCTTCCTCTCCTCCTTGCCCTCTCCTCCAATTCAAGCTCCTTCTCCACATGAAGGGAAGAAGAGATTTGAAGAATGGGTGAAGAGAAAATACTCTAGCCATTGAACTAAGAAGGGGGGGGGGGGTTAATCAGTCTCCTGTTGAAGCTGTTCCACTGTGGATAATTTAATTTTGAAAAGAGTTAATAAAGGATTGGATCCAGTGTGTCCCCAATGAATGCTCTAACTACCAAACTACAAAGGCATTCTCTCTCTCACACACACACACCCCAGTCTCTCTCTCTCTCTGTATAATTTTTTTTCCTGCAGGATGAAAGAGTGATGTCATCACATCACTCTGCATCTGGCCTGACTTCTTCCTATCCTTTCCCCTTTTCCCAGCCTCAGCTGTGCCTCCCTCCTCCCCTGGTGCCCACGGCAGAGCACGGGGTCTGGCAAGGTGCTGGGGGGAGGTGAAGGCTGCACGGACACCCCACCTCACCACCTCGCTGGTGCTGGGGGGTGGAAGCCATGGAGTCCCTCCCCTCCCAGTGCCGGGCAGGGTAGAAGCCGCAAGCCACACAGGCCCTCCCCTCCCCAGTGCTTGTCAGTTATTCCAAAATAATGTCAGTTATCCAAAACAATGCCACTGTGTAGACATAGCCTAAGTTAGCAAATAGTTAACTCAAGCACCAGTAGCTCAAGTGTTTTGATCTAGAAGCCCCATATTCAATCCCTGTGGGTGACCAGTCAAAAGGCACAGTTACAAATACAGTTGTGAAGTCAATGGTCTTAGTTACCCATTATATGGGCCCAAATGTAAAGATGAAAATCTATACGAGTAAAAAAAAAACCCAGCACTTTTCTATATCTCAAAATGTAATTGCTTTAAATGTCACTATTCTAGTTCCTTTTGGGGCTAGAAATAACTCTTGTGCCCCTTATTGGGAAACTGCTAAAAGGTCCGGCCAAACAGTGTGAGGGGCCCAAGGCAGCATGGCTGAGCCGTGCAGCTGGGTGGGCGAGGCCAGAAGCAGGGCAGCAAGGGGCCCCGAGTGAGCAGGTGCGTGGGCGGGGCCAGGAGCAGGGCAGCACAGGGTCCTGAGTGAGCAGCCAGGTGTGTGGGGCCGGGAGCTGGGCAGCGCAGGGCCTAAGGAAACCGCCTCTCTCACCTTGGCCAAGGGCCAGGCCTGACTGTGAACCCTAAAGTGTTGTTTGCAGTATTGTAGTTGTACTGGTTCTTGGATATGAGAAAGTCATGGAGGGGGTGAGGAAATAAACTCTTATTGGGCCAATATTTGTTAGTGGAAGAAATGAGACTTTGACCTTCTCCAAGCTCTTGTTTAGGTCTGTAGAAGGAAACTAAAGCATCCAAACTAAATACATGGTGATACAGATTGTTAAACATGAGGGGTTCACACATCTTGTAGGAAACCAATTACAATAAAGTAGGCAATTATATTACAGCTGTAGAAAAATGGAGAGACAGCTAGATTTGTTGGAAATGTATAAAATCAGTCTCTCTTAAGTCCCTGAATTTTGGTGTCCTGCAAAGTTATGAATATAAGTTCCCAGGTTTGTCTCTAAGGGTATGTCTACACTAGCCCCCTAGTTCGAGCTAGGGAGCCTAATGTAGGCATTCGAAATTGCAAATGAATCCCAGGATTTAAATATCCTGGGCTTCATTTGCATCTTCCCGGGCACCGCTATTTTTTAATCCCCCTTAGTCCGAACTCCGTGCCCACGGCTACACGCGGCATGGAGCAGGTAGTTCGAATTAGGATCTCTACGAGATCCTAATCCACGTGGAATGAGGTGTACCGGTAGTTCAAATTAAAGATCCTAATTTGAACTACCTACTCCGTGCCACGTGTAGCCGCAGGCACAGAGTTCGGATGAAGGAGGATTTAAAAATGGCGGCGCCCGGGAAGATGCAAATGAAGCCCGGGATATTTAAATCCCAGGCTTCATTTGCAACTTTGAATGCCTACATTAGCCTCCCTAGCTCAAACTAAGAGGTATTGTGTAGGTTTCCATTGAGGACAAGGAACTAGAGGTCAGATATGGAGTGGTCCCTTTGTGAAAAGTGTAATAGTCTCATTTCTAGCACAGCAAAATTGCAAAATGATGATTTTCAAACGTTGACCTTTGTAAATGTAGAAAAGGTGTCAGTGGTGTTGGAATGAATATCCATCCTCCTTGGGGCCTTTGTCATGTTATTGGATTTTAAGGGGAGCAGCCAGATCACTGCTGCATCCGTGGGGGGGAGGGTTTGCCCCAAAATCTGTACAAAGAGGGCCAGGTGAGGTGTCAAATGAAAGCTTATGTTCTACTGATTCTATGTTGTGTACTTGTATGATGTCTCTATGTGGGGTTATGAATATGGGCTCTGGGCTTGTACGATAAATGTTCTCTGCCTGAGACAGAGCAATGGGCCTGGACTGCCTGTTGTAAAGAAGGATTGTTCAGTCAATGACTATGCTAGTTAGCATGGCCCAAGGACAATGGCTCTTAAGGTGCCCAACACACTCCTGAGGAATGTGTCTGGAAACCTGCAAACCAGTCAATATCTAATGGCTGCTGGCATGGGACACGGGAATAGGTCACTTGGCCATGTGACCCACTCCAGCTAGTTCTTTGGGACCAGGATAACTTGTTTGGGGTAGATGAGATTGGGTTCTATAACCCCTCACCTGTGTGTAAGGCCCTGGGCTGATTGCAGCACAGGGAGATCTGGGGCGTCTGAGGGGTTTTGCTCGTGAGGCTTCCTGATGGCTGGAATGGCTGGAATGGCAGCTGAAGTGCTCAGTGTGACTGGTTGGTGGCCTATTTGGGAAAGGTCTCCAGTCTGGGGCTGTAAAGATCCCTGGTTTCAAGGAATTCGCCCTGAGCGGACACCCTCAGTGACCCGGCCCGGTCTGTCACAGTCTTGGACAGAGGTAATCTTGGGAGCTTATGTCAATGATCTATGGTTTACTCACCTTTTTTCTTAGCTTTATGGAGCTACATATTACTACTATTCTGTTTGAACAGATTGTAGCTGCCTGCTGTGCATGAAATGCTTCACGCACATGTTATATTACATAGATCAGTACTGGCTGTTGGTTAGTTTCCCAGAAGATTTTAAGATCTATTAGTTCTGACCTATAATGTCCTCAGTGGGTTGGACATGGGCTATTTAAGAGTGTTTCTTTCCTTATGTTATGTCATGGCAGTTGTCATCCTTGGTGGCATTTAAATTAGTATCCTTTCAGTATAAAAACAGATTGGTGCCAGCAGTGTATTCTCCATGAAAAGACTTCAACTCTAGATTTACTTCCTTATCTACTTAAACAATGAGAAGTCCTGTGGCACCTTATAGACTAAGGGTATGTTTACACTACCCCGCTAGTTCGAACTAGCGGGGTAATGTAGGCATACCGCACTTGCAAATGAAGCCCGGGATTTGAATTTCCCGGGCTTCATTTGCATAAGCGGGGAGCCGCCATTTTTAAAACCCCGCTGGTTCGAACCCCGTGCAGCACGGCTACACGGGGCTCGAACTAGGTAGTTCGGACTAGGATTCCTATTCCGAACTACCAGTACACCTCGTTCCACCTGCATGGGGTTCGAACCAGCGGGGTTTTAAAAATGGCGGTTCCCCGCTTATGCAAATGAAGCCCGGGAAATTCAAATCCCGGGCTTCATTTGCAAGTGCGGTATGCCTAGTTCGAACTAGGAGGGTAGTGTAGACATACCCTAACAGATTTATTGGAGCATAAGCTTTTGTGCATGCATCTAATGAAGTGGGTCTTTGCCCATGAAAGCTTTGCTCCAATAAATCTGTTAGTCTATAAGGTGCCACAGGACTCCTCGTAGTTTATGCAGGATCGGATTAACATGGCTAACGCTCTGATGCTTGATTCCTTAACTACTATGTCAGAAACTGAAGGTGTTCAATGTCTGGGGATGCTACAAGCTAAACTTTTTTCCTAAGCTATTTTAGGAAAAAAGTCATTGGAGGCTTCAGTTATTTGTGTTAGTATCCTTAATAGCGAGAGAACAAACAAATTTATATCTGTGTGGCACTTTTTCAACAATGTTAATTTGTCGTGGAAAGTAATTTTGGTTCCAGTTGTATGTTGTTAACCATCTTGGGTCAATATAAGTGCTTTTAAAAACAAAATAAATAAAAAAAATATATCAAATTATAGAATACTGAAACAGTAAGGGACCTTGAGAGATCATCAAATCATAGAATACTAAAACTGTAAGGTCCCCAAAAAAGAGCGTCTAGACTACAGCCAGTTCTGTCGACAAAGCCGCTTTTTCGACAGAGAGTCTAGACACTCTCTTTTGCAATAGCACCTTTTTTCAACATAACTCTGTCAAAAAAAGACGTTATTCCTCGTAGAATGAGGTTTACCACTGTTGACAAAACTGCCACGTTCTGTCAACTTACTGTTGACAGAATTTGGCGGTAGTGTAGACACAGGTATAGTTTAGTCTAGACACACCCCTAATGTCCAACCTAACTCTCCATTGATGCAATTTAAGCCCATTGCTTCTTGTCCTATCATCAGAGGCTAAGGAGAATAATTTTTCTCCCTCCTGATGTTTACAGTAAATGTTATCTTGAGAGTTCTTACTATCTTTTTTTGTTGTTATTCTGAACATTTACATTAACGTGCATGCTAAGAATTAAATTAAAGTTTGTATACATTCACTATGAACAAACCTTTGATGAAAGATTTGTTTGCTTGAAGGTGGCAGAATTGATTTGCATGTGTCCAACTGGACACACCAGGATTTGTAATTATTTACAATAATATATTACAAACACCGTATTTGTGTTTCACCAGAATTCAAACCTTGTATTTGTGTACCTCCTATATGTTTAAAGGACAAGGTATACAAACACATTGATATCTTTCTATTGCTGAAGACAAGCGCTAAAGTAGGAGACCGTTCCTACATCTGCTCCATGGAGTCTTACGGAAATGCTCATGTAGCATTCTGTGCCCCGTGACTCATTTTGTTCCACTTGCTCAATCACTGCCACTGCTCACTGTTTCCCATCCTTTTGACCCCAACTTCCCCAGTGCAATAAAATTCAACTTGAGTTTTAATTTGAGAGTCATTTATTTATCAAAAATAGCTGTTCCCCCCTTCACCCTCAGCCACCATCGCCATTCTGTTGCTCTTTGGCAGAACAGAGATTATTGTTAACTAAGAAGAATTAACAGCAGGAAAACACTCCAAGGAAGCAGTTATGTTCATCAGAAAGACAAATGCATGTGTTATACCTTTCTCCTTTAGGAGTCGGTTTTGCCTGCTAGGCATGTCTGTGAGAAGGCAGCTATTCGGAGAAACAGTGGGAGTCAAGCTGCCCTCCTTGAGTTACTTGGAATATAGTGGACAGAACATGCCTTCTAGCTTTGAGCAAATAATTGATTTGGTGACCAACTGAAAAGTTCAGGGGAGGAGGTTCATTTCAAACCAAAGCTGAATATTTACTATTGTTTTTTTTCTTTCAGAAATGAAAAATTGAGAAAAAAGGATCATTTGAGTCAGACAAAATGTTTCAAGCATTGCCTTCAAATGACATTTCATTTAGAAAATATTGTTCAGAAACAAAACATCAAAATGACTGTGAGGGGACAGGAGTGCTCTTGACCCAACCAGAGACCCTATCATATTGTTGCCCCTAATTCATAGCACATGTGGGGTCCTCAAACTCAAACACAGGCTAAAGTAGTGTTTCTCCTTCCTCTTTCCCTCATAATGGAGGAGAATTGGGTGAAAATATGTGTAACCCCTTCTGTTGGCTAGCCCAGTGGGATGTTATTCAGCATAGGGGAAGCTTGTGACTTCTTACACCACTGTGGGGGGAGGGCTTGGCCTGAGGCTGCTTGGTGTGCTCTGCGCTGTGTATGTGTGAGTGCACCTCAGACCAGACCCTCTCTGACAAATCACCAGGAACAGGCTTTATTCTGTAAAAAACATAGAACAGGAAAACAGTTCAGCAGCCCCTTCTCTCAGCCTGCAGCCTGTGTGCTGCTTCTAGCACCGTCCTTGCTGAGACCCTGCTGGGGGCAGAGGGCACATCCTGGCAGGAACCAGGAAGTTCTCCCAACATGCCGCAGTTTGTAGTCCACAAATTGTAGTTCCCAGGGCTGCTGCTGAAACACACTGGACCTTGGGCTACATATGCAAAGGCTAAGATTGGACTTCAACTCTAGGAGAATGTTCTATTAGAGTCTATTGTCCCTGAAAGGGGCCTAACATCTTCTCATGCTCTTTGGGCACCCTGCTTTACCACCAGCCAATGAAACTTCAGGGGTAGTGCAGCCTGTGTTTGTCTCCTTGGCTGACTTGTCTCTGTTATCAATACACTGCCACTGGAACAATTTTTAGGGTAAGGGTCCTGAATTATGTCTTCCTTTTTACACCTGTTCATACCCCTCTGATGGTTGCCAACTCTTCTGGACCAGACTGACCATTTGTGGGAATGGTATCTAGTAAATAAGGCCCAGGATGGGTGGCAAACCAAGTTTCTCACTGCCACAGACTGGAACTTCAGCTGGGGACAGCTGCTGCACCCCTGGCTGAGTTCAGGAGCAGAGCCCTGGGCCAGCAATGGGTCTCTGAGTGGCAGGCAAGCCTTCAGAGACAGTGGCTTGAACCCTGAGACCAGTAGAGGTGGTGGGTTTTAGAGCTGGTGGGTTGCAAGAGCCTGAGGGCTGACAGAACCTGCAAGGCCAGTGGGTGGCGGGATCCTGGTTGTTGGCAAGGCCAGTGCATCTGGGAGGACCCTGGAGACCAAGAGGGAGCACCCCCTAGGGGCTGCCCAGAAGCCGGGAGCCAGGGCTAGAGAAGGCAGCGGTGGTCAACAGAAGGGCTGGCCCTCAGGCATATGAAAGGTGGGTGCAAAACCTAGGGGTCCTGCAGCACTGCCCCTTCCCCCCGCTCACACCCTTACTTCCTATACTCCTGGAGAATCCTTCTTCCTATTTGCCACCCCTTCCTGTGGCAGGTTTGCCTTTTTTAAAGCTCCTCTTCCCCAGGACTGAACAAGCCTTGCAGCTGCATCTCACTAGTATGAAATAGGCCCAGAAGAGAGTATTAGTTTCCTCCAAGCCAGCATGGAGGTTTGTCCCTTCACAGTTGCTCATTTTAAAAAAGCTGAAGAAACATGACAACATTTTCTATTTTTTTGTTTTGTGTTAGACTGAAGGAACTGAATCTGTGAACAGCTTCAAGTCCCCGAACAACGCATTTTAAAAAAAAAATATCATCCAATTCTAGTTGCTGCTGCATTCTCCTTTAATTGAGGCAACTCTTCTGGCTGGTGTGTAGGAAGGACAAGGGCCACAAATCTACTTCCTCCCTCTTAGTGGTTTGCCCTTACAGAGTGTGCAGGAGAGTTGGTTTTAATCATAATTTAAATCAGCAAGTAGCAACCTTTGTTTTAAATAATCAATTTTAATCTTATTTTGAATACGTGTGTCCTAGTTAATTGTCCTACAGACAGAAAATGGTTGTTATAACTATTACAACATGTTGACTTCCTACCAAATATAGCCTATATACTAAATTTGATACTTCTTTTTGCTTATCAGGAGGATACACTTTTTCAATATATTTTTTAAGCAGTTACTGTATATAGCTTAACATATATTTATTTAGATTCCTAATTTTTTATATTTAATATGGTAGAAAAAGATACATTTCTCATTTTCTGAACTTTTTTCATTTGGTATTTGTGTCAAATGTATTTTGGATGAAGATTGCAATTACTGTAAATTTATATAAAAACATCATTTTAAAATTTGTTTTTATTCATTAAATAAAATGACCTTAAATGTGCTGCCTACATTTCAAAAAGAAAGTCAATCAAATATATTTTGCATTTAAAATTAACTGATTTAGGAAACAACGGAAGCTTGATCTGTAGTTAGTGAATTCACAGATTTTTTCCAGTCATTATGGACCACTAAGTAAGGCAATAAAAAAATTCTGCATAACAGAAACAAGGTACAGGTTGAATCTCCCAAATCCAGAACTCTCTGGTCCAGCAACATCTCTGGTCAGCAGGGCCATGGATATTGCTGGACCAAAGAGCCTTGGAGGCGGAGAGTGGGAGCCAGATAGGAGAACAGGGCTTAGGAGCCTTAGCTGGGCCAGCAGTAGCTAGACCAACTGGCAGCTGGGGAGTCCCAGCCTGGCTGGGTAACCTCCAACATCAGTGGGGCCAGGAATGGGTGAGGAACCCTGCCCTGGCCAGAGAAACTCTTGTAGCAGCAGGGTCAGGCAGCCTGTAGAAGCCCCATTGGGAGCAGGACTGGACCCGGCAGTGGAGCCGGTGGCAGCCAAGCAGTCCCAGTCAGGGAACACTGGGAAACTCCCAGCAGAAATGGGTCAGGTGGCCCTGGCCAGGGAACTCCAAGTTATTGGGGCCAGGCAGGGCAAGGGAACTGTAGCATCCACAGAGCCAGGCAGCTGGGGAGCCCCAGCTGGGGAATTCCTGGAACCCCCAGTAGCAGTGGAGCTGGGGTGCCTGGGCAGCCCTGGCCAGAGAACTCCCAGTGGCAAAGAAGCTGGGTGGCAGCAGGTGAGCCTTGGCCAGGGAGCCCCAGGAAATCCCCAGCAGCAGTGGGGTAGCAGCATCCAAGCAGGACTGTCAGCATCCAAGTGACCCTGGTAGGGGAACCCGGGAAACTCCCAGCTGCAGCGAGCTGGAGTCCCAGCCTTGGGAGCCTGGGAGTGGGGCACCCAGCAGAGGAGCATTGACCTCCTGTGGTCTGTCCAACTCCCTGGTTTGGAGCCACTCAGGTCTGAACAGTGCTGCACCAGGGAGGTCCAATCTGTTCTTCCATTTGGAAAACTGTAAATACCAGAATAGAGACTAAAAATAATATCAACAATTAGGTAATGCAGTACATGACACTGTGATATAGAGTTGACCTCAAAAGTTATAGATGCTTCCTCCAGATTTATACTAATTTAAAAGAAGCATCCTTTAAGTAATTAATATTATATAATATCTAAAATGGATTATCACCTCTGGAGCCTCTCTTCTTATTCTGAGAGTGCTCGTAACAATTGTGATAGTCACTGATGAGGTTATACATTCACTGGCAGTGATCATGGGCTGAATTCATGTGACAAGGTTACTGTTCAAAGTCAGCATTACAATTTTTGGCCCTGGTCTACACTAGGGTGTTATTTCAAATAAACTCTCCTTATTTTGAAATAACACACTACCAAGCCCATTATTTCAAAATGAGGGGCTGGTTATTTCAAAATAACTCCTGCTTTCCATGAGTAATAGTGCTTATTTCAAAATTATTATTTCAGGAATTATTATTTTGAAATAAGATATTTCAAAATAATTTTCTAGTGTAGACATGGCCTTGCAAGGCTACAATGGTAGATGTTTCTCAAGAAGCCCGCTGTGGTGGGCCACTCCCACCTGGCCCTCCTGCAGGACCTCTTATGTCCAAGGCCCTTTGGCCTGAGTCCGAAACAGTTTCGGTCTTGGCCCTTTAAGGCAAGTCCAAGGCCCTCTGGCCTGAGTCCAAAACACAGTTCAGGGTTGTAGCGGGGACACAACCCAGGTAGGGGGACCCAGGCCCATCCTACTTCACCGGGTCCCGGCCCAGGGACCTATGAGTGACCGGATAGCGGGTCACTCACTTGGCGGGGCAATCTGGCTGAAACACGCCGAGGTTCTCAGGCTGGGAGAGGCAGTTCCCGCTCCTACCCTGGGCCGCTTCCTACCTCGTTCACTGGGGTTCCTTCCCATGTACTCATCCAGCTTGCTGCAGCCTCCTGGCTAGCGTCTCCTCGGCGGGCAGTCTCTGGGATGCACCAGCTCGCCTCCACGTCCCCACCAGCCTCTTCTGGAGGCTTTGGTGACAGCTGTGTGGGAACTCCCTTCACAGGTCCTTCTCCTCCAGCTGTCCCTCCTGACTGAGTCCTTCCCCAGGCTTTTATAGTGGAGCTACAGCCTGGGCATGCTCAGTAGGGCTGTGGGGGAGGGGCGTCTTCGTCCAGGTAACCCTGGCTGGGCCCTGCAGGCTCAGTGCAGGGCTGCCTTGCCCCGTCACACCTGCAAATGGAGAAAAATTGCCATTTATATTTTCTACTAGGAAGACAAATCATCAAGCACTGCAATGGCTCCAGGATGATAGAATGCATCAAAAACTATACTTTCTATCAGGCATTTATGGGTCTTGGTGGATGGACTGATGATACCACCAGCTATGTGTGAAATACCAAGTGCTCCCAAATCAAATCTTCAGCTAATCAAATGATACTGCAAACAGACCAGATGCTCACCAACTTACAAATGTTTGGCCAACAGCCTGCCTTGCACAAAGATAAGTGAATTTGGCATGTACATGGATCAGTGTGACAATGTGTCTAACCATGGTACCTAGGCAGAGATGTTGCTGATGATGACTTTGCTAAATCAATGTTTTCAGCCCTACATGTCAAGGTCAACTTCCCTAAGACTGACAAAGATGAATGTCTTATGTAAATAATGCATCCCTTTGTTATAGTGCCACATTTCTCAAACTGTGGGTCCCAACCCGCCGGGGGTTCAAGAGCAACTTAGAGAGAGGGGGTCACCGCTGGATTCAGTTTTTCTCTTGCAAAAATTTGTGTGTCTCTGGCATCTCAACTGGCAATCTATTGACACTGATCACATGATTACCAATAGTCGGGCTCGGCTTCTCTCGCAAATGTTCGTGTGTCTCCGATGTTTCCACTGACGATCTAAACGCCGATCCTGTGATCTCAGAGGGTCGGGTTCAGCTTCTTTCGCAAATATTCGTGTGTCTGTGGTGTGTCTGCTGATGCGGCATAGTGTTTACTAGTAGAACGTCTTTAGTAGTCCTTTGAGTGTACGTGAAGTTCCATTCCTTTATCAATTATTATAAATTTATAAAAACTTTTATCTGTTATTTTAAATTTTTAGCCTTACAACATGGAAAGGTTTTTGTTGGGTGGTAAGCGAAAAGCTGATGATAAATCTACCGATATTGCTGATAAAAATAGGCCTAAATCAAGAAAGTATGATGAAAGTTACATATCTTTTGACACTGTTTTAAAAATAAAATTCTCAACAATGTCTCTCTCTGAATTTTGGATCAGTGTGTAAAATGAGTACAAATAATTAAGCAAGAAGGCTATGAACATACTGATCCCGTGTGCAACATCTTATTTGTGCATGTCAGGGTTTTCTGTAGTTGCTGCTATAAAAAGCAAATATAAATCAAAAGTAAATGTAGTATGAGAAATGAGAGTGGCTATCTCGACAATAAAACCCAGATTTCAAAAATTATGCAACAATAAACAAGCTCATCCTTCACATTAAACAGTATCCAAATTTGATATTTTTTATCTATTTCCAATAAAAATTTAGTTATCAAAAGTTATTGGCATATTTATTTCTTGTCCAATCCTAATCCCAATAAAACGATTAGCTTTATTAGTGGAGCAGTGAGGGTGGGGTCACATGAATTTATTTAGCATTTTATGGGGTCACAGTATTACAAAGTTTGAGAACCCCTGTTGTAGTATAATAAAACAAAAGTTGATTTTAAACATTTTATCAAATATAATATAATAGTTCTAGGTTAGTCATGCTTGCAGGACAAAAGGGGCATTTAAATTATGCAAATCTCGGCCTACTTCCAAAGATATTAATCCTATTTAGTTAGAGTTGTTCCTGCGTTGGACAGTGGGCTTGACTCAATGACCTCCTGAGGTCTGTTCCAACCCTAGGATTCTATGATTCTATGATTTGCTACTAACTAGAGGACTTGTAGCTGTGCACTGGAAAGCAAATGCCTTCTTGCTTCACCACAGAGGATGATGCCATGGAAATAGTGACTGCAGAGTTTTACAAAATAACTCATTCTATCATTAACTTCCCCACGCAATTACATTTTACTACCTTATGTTTCCAGACTATAATGGACTAACTACTGCTGTATGTACACTAATCATTGTCCTCTGTAGAAGGACATCCTTGGCTAAAAAACAAAGTACCATATCTGTATCAAACCCAAGTCTACACACAGATTGAGTCACAGTGGAGACTGTGTTTATGATAACGGGTCCTACATGCTATGGTAATATAGATAATACATTATATTGTTCAATAAAAATGGTAACATGGATGCAGCTAGCCAAATGGTAATATGTCTATCATCTTTAAATTCAAATTATTCTTTACCTGCTGCTTCTGCTACTTGGAGGCATTCTTATTCATGTATTCTCAATCATAGTGAGAATTTAGTTCAATGGGACTACTTGTAAAATAAGGTGCTATCTTCAGAATGAGTAAGGGTGCCAGAATTTGGCTAAAGATCTATTTTACTCTTTGGGTTTTGCATCTCTGCATAATCTTACACTTTGCCTTTGCACACTCTATTTTTTGTTTTAGTGGAATGAATTCAGAATTCTTCAGTTGCACTATTAGAATTGCCAAAATCCCCTTTTCAATTAATAAGTATTTAACAGGATTAAAGCTCTTTCCTCCCCTGACCTCACCAGGGCATCTTCGTATACACATTGAACTAGTTCATTGTATTGGGAATAGTTCCTTCCTTCTCTAATTCTAGCTGTACACCTAATTTTTTAAGGAGGAAGGGTTCTTTCAAAAAAGGGAGGTTCTTTCGGAAAAAAACCCATCTAAATTGCTTTCACTTTTGAAAAAAATGCTTTTGAAAAAGCAATCAGAAGATATGCAAATTAATACCAAATTTGCGTATCTCCTTTCAAAAAAAGAATGTAGTCTAGATGTACCCTAGAGGTTTTTAAGTCTCCACATAACAAAGCCCATTATTCTGAAATAGCTAGGCAAACATCTACACAGCAATTCTCTTATTTCAAAATTCTCTTATTTCTCTTATTTCAAAATAATTTTGAAATAACGGATGGATTATTCCAACTTCTGTAAACCTCGTTCCACAAAAAATAATGCCTATTCCAAAATAGCTATTTTGAAACAAGGTGGCTGCATTTAGACTGGCAAGTTTTTCCACAAAAGCAGCTGCTTTTGTGGGAAAACTTTCCAACTGTCTACACTGGCTGCTTGAATTTGCGCAAGAACACTGATGATCTAATGTAAGATTGTCAGTGTTCTTGCGCAAATACTATGATGCTCCCGTTCGGGAAAAGGGCCTCTTGTGCAAATGTATTTGTGCAAGAGGGCCAGTGTAGACAGCTAAAAAGTGTTTTGAGAAAAAAAGCCCGATGGCGAAAATGGCGATCTTTTCCGAAAGAGCCTCCCTTTTTTGAAAAGTGCTTTTGCGCAAAAGCGTCCGTGCCAATCTAGACGCTCTTTTCCACAAATGCTTTTAAAAGCATTTGCGGAAAATCATGCCAGTCTAGACGTAGCCGGTGTGTGTAGATGCTCCACTTCTGCTATTTGAAATAGCCACTTACCAGGGTCATTCTAAGTAATTCCTCCTGGGGCTCTAAATCGAGATGCACGTCTACATTAGGGAAGCCTGCCTCAGACTAATTTTGAGGCGTCCCTGTAGTGTGGACATTCTATTTCAAAATAATCTATTTCAAAATAACTATTCCAGAATAGTTTATTCCAAAACAACTGTGCAGTGTAGACATAGCCTGACAAATCTGCTAAAGTTAATCTGTAAAATTATGTGATAAAATTTGTGGTTGCACACAGGTTATAAGGTCTGTGACATACAAATGTAATCTAGAGAAGGTCAAATTGCAGACTTTATACTATCAGAAGCATCCAGGATTCATTGAAGAAAATCTTATGAGGAGAATGTCATTAACAAAAGGATGTTTGTCATTAATATGAATTACTACCAAGCCATTACTGTGAATTATTAATGTGTCACATTGCTGGTTCTTGAGGCAAGTTTCCCTTGCTAAATAGAAGTCACATTCCATGTAAATAAAATCTCAAACTTCCTGGGCAACTGCAAGCAAAATCTTCATTCTAATATATTTTCTATCTGCCTTAGTAACTGATAGTTCATTAGGTCAATCTGTGAGATAATTTTTTTAACAAATATTTGAACACTCTCTTTAGCAATGCAAGTATGTATTTATGTATTTATATGTATTTTGTTTGAAACATTGTTTCTTCTAATTTTAGATGCATATATTGCAAAGAAAAACTTGGAATATTCTTGATTCAGCTTTCAACAATATAAAGCATCTTTTCCCTTCTGAATGGTAATATTTGTTCTTTTAAAAAATTTTGGTTTATTTTTTCAATGTAAAACTTCATGCCTTAGTTTGACATTTCTAAACTGCCATACACATGAACCCTCTGTAATGCCAGCTATAAGGCGCACCTAGTTGGCTTTTAAGGAGGGTTTTTTGGTTCTTAGGAGCACTTTACTAACATATCTAATTAAATGAATTTAGTAATTATCTAGGAATGATACAGAATACACCTGCTAGAGAAGACAAGCAGTATTTGCTGAATTCATTTAACCATTTGTAACCCTTCTGCCAGGTAGTGCCGGCAGCAGCCAGGGCCGGGTTCAATATCTAGAAGTCCCTTTTCATCCATCTCATGCATATCTGGCTTGAGCCCCCACCCAGTAGCCTGAGAAATTCACAAACCCCTAGGTGCCTCTGAGAGGCAATGCTTCCCCACTCGTAAGCACAGAGTCTGAGCATAGAAAAGAAACTTTTAATAAAAGACAGAGAAAAGTCACATGGCATTAATTTAGGAAAATACCACAACCAGAATTCATAACCAATCCATGAATAACTGTCCCAGCTCAAGTGGATTGAGCAATGTCCTTTGCCTCTCAGGCTCACTAGTTCACCAATGTAAGGGTCCCATTCACCTACCCAAACTTTCTCCGTACCCCACTTCATACACCCCACTTATATCTCTGTCCAGTCAGTGCAGACCCAGACACATCACCCTGATGACTCCACTCGTTGAGCCTGAGTCCATGCCACCTTTGTGCTGCTCCTGTGATCTGCTTGCTCCTGCCAGCTGCCCTGCTGGCCGCCTGCTACTGCTCCTACCAGCTGCTCTGCTGGTCGCTCCTGCCAGCCATCCTACTGGCCGCCTGCACCTGTCAGCTGGCCGCCCACTGGTCGAAATGGATTTGGTTCCAGACCAAACCAGTGACTTCAGCTCTCAGTGATTTCAACTTGTCGCCACCATCTAGGTTGGCCAAAAGATTCCAGCTTCCACTGGAATAACAAAGAGACTTATGGAGTCTTCTGTAGGTATATCCTTAGAACAGGGGGGGGGAAAGGAGACAGGTTGAACCAGTCTTACAGCTCACACCTGGCAGGCATGATGCTGGCTGACTCAAGCCCCTTCCCCCCAAATCAGTCCACTCAACTCTGGAAGGCGGAGGCTTGTTCATCTGAGACCCTTTAGGATGATGGTGTCTCTTCTGCAAGCACTAGTGTCATATTTTACAGGTCCTACATTTAGGGGTAGCATGGTTTGTGACCCCACAACAGCCAAATTAGTTACAAAATGCCACATTCCACTCTAACAAGTGATCCTCCATCAGGCCTGGCTGAATTGGATTTACATAACCACACCCCGGCTTCCTTCCTCATTCCAGCATGACCTGTATTTATATATCAACAGTTAATTATCTTGAAGGGCTAAACTCAAATTGAGTGAGCATACCCACACCCAGGGCTGCTCTCCCCTTTCAGCTGGCTGTATTGCAAGCTATCGTTCAGACCCTGCTTACACATTACTTAAACCAGGGCTGGGCAAGATGCAGACTGGGGGGCTGGATGCAGCCCACCTAACACTTTGATCCAGTCCACAGACTGCATCTGGCTGCTTTCTATTTATACCTTGCTGCCCATACCACCACATTTCTAGAAAGTGGCTCAGGGAGCAGGATACTATTTAAATGGCTCTTGGCTCCCTGTTGCAGTGCTAGCCCAGCAGAGGTCAGAGCCATGAGTCCTTGAAATAGCTGCAGCAAGCCCTAGCAACTCCCAGGCAACACAGTAGTGGTGGAGCCGGGAGCCGGGAGCCGGGAGCCGGGAGCCCTTTGTTGTGTTTTTAATTCAAAGCCTCTGGCCTCAGACAACTCTGTGGGGAGGATTGTCCCCAGATCTGCTTCTTCCACCCAGGCACTGCCCTTTCCCAGGGGAGAAAGCTGGCCTGTGACCATGTAGCAAAATTCATTAAGAGGCCCCCTTACAAAAATTATTGCCCACCCGAGTTAAACACTTCTCACTTTAGCACATTTAATCTAATTCATACTGAATAATTAAATGCCTAAGAAAGTATGTTTTTGTCTTTGTAGAACTTTTAGATTGGAAGTGAAGAGCAGACAGGCTGTGTGATTTGAACAAAACAAAGCAAAACAGTCATACTGAAGAAAATATAATTGTCAGGAGATTTGCTGAATTCAGACTTTCACTATGCAATTATGTAACACCCAGGGAAGCATTCTTTGAACATCAATTCAGTCTCACTGAAGACTATTGGAGTTTGATTGGGCCTTATACGATTAGTCATAAAGTTAGTGTGAACACACTATTAAACTTGATTACCATGGGGATGAGTACACTTAACACTTTACTTTACAATACTATTGAAATTTTAAGGAAACCAGGTGTTTTTATGAGCTTTGTTCAATTTGAAAATCTTTTTGTTTGTTTTCAAAGATTTTCCAAATCTTTTGAGTTTCATATTATGCATATCCATTTCATTTAAGCCATTGCTTTTAGGTAAATGTTACTTTTAAAACTTTCATTTCTTTTCTATATACTTTAAAAGCATATTAGGATAACCTCTGTCCTTGGGTCTGAGGTTTAGACATCAGAGTGATCTAGCCAACTGTCAGGATGACCTTCAGCATCTCCAAACTTTTGCTATTGAGATTCTAAAGCAGAGAGGAAACAGAAAATACACTATTATCTAGATCACAATTATGACCTACCATTTTATAAACTTACATATGATAGGAGATTTATTTTATAACAATAAAACAGTTTGGATACTATTATATGTCCATCATTTTTTTCAAAATGCTGAGAGAAACTGTGGGATGTTTGTTGTGCTGTGGTACAGGAAGAATGGGGAGTACAAAGTGGCCAATGTTGTTGCAATAGAGTTAAGTACTTTATTAGTGATGTGCCATGAATACAGCACTAATACCAGTTGTACGGATACCTATAGTATGATCTATTCTCCTTTAGCTTCTAAAATATTCATTACTATTGAAAAGCCTAATTATAAATCATAGTGGTGGAGAAGGAAGGCAACCTAAATGGTGGCGTCTGTTGTGAAGATTATTATTTTGTTTCTGACTCTTGTGTGCTTTCTTCTCGAGGATGCTAGATTTGCCCCTTTTACTTCCCTTCAGCTACTGCTTCCCTTTAACTCATAAAAGTTGCTCCTACAAGCTTAATGTTACATTTGATCTTTCCTTCTTATATTTAACTTTGGTGTGGAGTCATCCTCCTCCTTGATTTAAGGTCTGGCCTTTTTCTTCTTTTTGACTCTGAATTCTTTAAGACTTCTTACCTATGTTTGACCTTTATCCTTCTTCTTTTTGACTTTAGTCTACCCATTTTAGTTCTACAGCGTATTGTGTTTGTCTGTCTGACATATTTTCCACTTTCTTCTACCTGAGGCCTATAACACTGCAACACACTTTTTAGGCCCTAGGTCAGGACCTGGTGGAGTGGGAGGCCCTGAGTTCCCCTATCCTGCTTATCCTCCCTCTGTTGGGACAGAGGATATATTGGGGAGAATGCAGCCTGCTCTATATGACCTGGCAGTGCCCTCTCTTAGATGGGCAAACTGTAAAGAACTGTTAAGCCACTGCCTGATCAGCTGGCTGTAGGACACTAGAACCATCAAAGGATCATATTAGACCAGTGGTGGGCCAGATCCGATCTGCCAGGGTTAGACCTGGTGGGCCCCTATACCACCATATTTACCTGTGACTTGCCAGGTACAGGGTATCACAGCTCCCATCGGACACAGATTGCAATTCTCAGCCAATGGGAGCTGCAATTTCTTCTACCAATGGAAGTGCAGGTAAATATAGTGGCAGCAGCCCACAGCAGGAGCTAACCCTAGTGAACCTATGCAGCTTTATTACCTATCCCTGCATTAGTCCTTTTTAGCATATCAGCAAACTGGGAACTCTTTTGAGTTCCTTGTCTACTGTGTCCCTAAATCCTTTTTGGAGTCACTCTTTTCCAGGATAAAATCCACCATTTTCTAAGTATGGACTGCAGTTTTAATTCTAATATGTATTATTTTACATGTGGCTGCATTAAAACACATTTTATTTGAATGGGTCCAATTTACCATGTAAATCATAATACTATTATGTCTGCTCTTATGATATTAGTTTTTTTGTCTAAGGCACACTTTCTGTGAATTCATTGGTGTTTCACAATGTCTTTCACACAAAAGTTTGCTTTCCTTGTAAGCAAATTGTTCTAAGAGGGTATGTCTACACTACAGCGTTATTTCAAAATATCTTATTTCAAAATAGTTAATTCGAAATAAGATATTTTGAAATAACGCATCTACACACAAAATGCATTTCAAAATAGCGTTTTGCTATTTCAGAATAGTGTGTCCACACTGATTGGACGCTAAATCGTATTTAAGGCCAGCTGAAACCAGTTCCAGCAGAGCATCAGGACAGGAGTTACTTTGTGTGGCTGCTGCCTGAGGCTATCTGAGGCTTGTGCTTAAAAGTACCCACTTTGGACAGCCAGTTCTTAGATTTTCCTGCTTGCTTGTCTACTTCGCTGAGGAACAGCAAAGCATTTTTCTCTCTGTCTGCTTTGGGTGCCCTGACTCGGGACACCACAGCACTCAGCATCATGGAGCCAGAGCTGCCCCATGGCACTCTGGCACTCATTTTAGACATGTTGCTGCAAGCCTGGCTGCACTTTCTTCAGGCTGCCTGGCAGCATCTGCTGCAGCCCAACCCCCATGTCATCCTCCGGACCCTCCTGGGGGATGGAAAGGATCAGCTGCAGCTCCCAGATACCAGCGTGCCCTGCCGTATCTGGCGTCTGGACACCAGCAGCGACTAGTGGGACCACATTGTTCTGGAGCGCTGGGGAGACCAACAATGGACCCACAACTTCAGGATGAAGAAGGACACCTTCATGGAGCTCTGTGAGTGGCTCACCCCTTCTCTGCAGTGACAGGACGTGCACATGAGGCCCGCCATTCCCCTCCACAAGTGTGTGGCCATTGTCCTATGGAAGCTGTCCATGCCAGATAGCTACCGTTCTCTAGTAAACCAGTTTGGCGTGGGGAGATCCACCATTGGAGCAGTGCTCATGCAGGTATAGCAGTCTCTGGCCACTATGCCGGGGGGGTGGGACAAGCAGGTGATGAGCTGCCCCAGAGAAAAGGGGGGGAGGTGGTGCAAGTCCCCACCCCAGGAGAGTTTGGTCTTTCCCACCTGCACTATGGGCTGCCCACGGTGTCCAGGATTGCAGGAGGGGGGGTTGCTCCTGTTAGTGGGGGCACGGGGTAGTGGCGGGAAGGAGCACTCTCAGCCACCCTGGTACCCCAGCGACTATCGGTGGTTTTGTGTGTCCCTCTGCAGGTGGTCAAGGCCATCAACAGAGTGCTTCTCCGCAGAGTCGTCTGCCTCACCAATGTGGACGCAGTGATCGAGGAGTTTGGAACCCTGGGCTTCCCCAACTGTGGGGGGGCAATCAACGGGACGCACCTCCCCATCCGTGCCCTGAAACACCAGGCCTCCCTCTACATTAACTGGAAGGGATACATCTCGGTTATCCTGAAGGCTGTGTCTGACCACCGAAGCCAGTTTGTGGACATTAACATAGGCTGGTCTGGCAAAGCACACAATGCGTGGGTTTACCGCAACTCCTCCGTGTGTCAAAGGCTGCACACTGGGACTTTCTTCCGTGACCATCACATCAGGGTTGGGGACATGGACATGCCTGTGTGCCTGCTGGGGGATGCGGCCTATCCCCTACAACCCTGGCTGATGAAGCCCTACACGGGACACCTCAATCCCTCCTGACAGGCCTTTAATGCCAGTTTCAACAGGGCCGCATCGTGGTGGAGGGGGTGATCAGCTGGTTGAAGGCCTGTTTTGGATGCCTCCTCACCCGCCTGTACCTCTCCAAGCAGAATATTCCACACGTGGTGGCAGCGTGATGTGTGCTGCATAATTTGTGCGAGAGGAAGGAGGAGGCTTTCCTGCCGGGCTGGATGGCAGAGGCCAACCATTTCGCTGGCCTGTACATGCAGCTTCACACGGCTGCCAGCCGGGAGGCCCCATCGGGGGGATGTCCGTATACGGGAGGCCCTGTGGGAGAGCTTCCACCCAGAGGAGGACTAAAGTCTCCCTGGTGTGCCCCACTAGGGACTTATGCCTCATTTCACCCTCACATCCTTTCACTGACCCCTCCCTAACCCCCCTTCCCATTAAATAAAGACTCATGTGTTGCCAAAAACAAACTCTGTTTATTGAACATAACTGGGGGGGGGAGGGGAATGAGGCAGGAGAAGGGAGGTGAGAGAGTGGGAGAGGGGAGGGGTAAACCTGGGAAGAGGGAGCTGGAAGGGGTAGGCTAGGGGAGGAAGGGGAAGGAGAAGCTCAGGGTTGGGGGTCTTGCTGGTCCACCTGTCTCCCAGCACTGCGGGTTTGGGGACTTCGGCATCTCCAGGGGGGAGTGGGTATGGAGGGTGGGGCAGGTAGAGGTGGGGAGGAAGAAGCGGAAGGGAGAGCAGGAGTGGGAGGGGGAGTGGTAGCTGGGGCAGCAGCGGTAGCTGGGGCAGCAGCAGGAGGAGCAGCAGGAGGCAGCAGTCTCTGCACCAGGGTCTGCAGGTGGTTGGAGATGACACGGCCCTGGGCAAGCAGCTCCCGCCAGCTCTCCCACCACAGCTGTAGGTCTTCATGCACCCAGTGGTCGAGGGTGTGGTGCTGGCCTCGCAGGATCTCCAGGTGCTGCCGCAGGTACTCCTCCTGGTTTTGGGTTAGCCTGCTGGCCTGGGTGCGGGAGGATGTCCTGGGCGGGGTGGTGTGACCTGCACTCGCAGCTGCTGCAGCCGTGGAGAAACACGAGAAGTGGTCAGTTTTCCCTGGGGACACAGTGGGTGAAGGCCAGTCCCCCTCTGCACAGCAAGGATGGCAGGTCTCCTCACATTCAGAGCCAATGAGCTTGCAACCAAGCTATGTCCTGCTATACCCGGGAGTGTGAGCTGGCCCAGAACTGCACCTATGCCCCTGTGCTGTATCTAGTGTGAGGGTGCGAGGGGAAAAGGAGATGTGCCCTGCCTCTGCATAGAGGGGGCTTGTGGAGGGAGGGCATCGTGCAGTGTCCCTCCCCAGGGTCAGGAGCATGTCATGTGCCTTCATACATACAGGCATGTAGGGTGCCCCTGTGTGGCAGCCAGCCAGCGTCACATGCCCAGGGCGGCACGGCACATGCACAGATTGCCGTGTAATTCATGGTCAGCAAGGCCCACATGCGTGGTCCCTGGTCTCCCTTTCCCCCTTCCCTCCCCCCTCCCCCGCATAAGGAGACAGTGATGGCACTCACATGTCAAGGCCTCCTCGGCCTCAGATGACACCAGCGACATGCTTGCTGGGATGGCTCGGGGTTCCTGGGTGCACAGCATGCTCCCTCCAGGCTCCTGTGGCTCCTGGGCATCCTCCTCCTCCTCCATATCATGGGCAGGGTGCTCTAGCATATGACCCCCCAGGATGTGGTCCACGGCATCATAATAGGGGTACGGGTCCGGGTCAGCCCCTGGTTGGGAGCTGCCCCCTGAGGCCCTGGCATAGGCCTGCTGCAGCTCTTTGATTTTCATGCACACCTGCTCCTGGGTTCGCATGTGGCCTTTGGTGGCCAGGCTGTCAGCCATCTGTCTGTAGACGGCCGTGTTCCTGCATCTAGTGTGTAGATCGTGGACATTGGAGGCCTCCCCCCAAACCTCAATGAGGTCTATGATCTCCGTACTAGCCCAGGAAGGCTGCTGCCTTTTGTGGCTCCTAGCAGGCTTCTGGGAGCTGATAGCCTGCTCCTGGGGTGTGGTGGAGGGCTGGGTGCCAGTGGGTTGCTGGCTCATGCTGGGCCAGGTGCACTGACTGCTATCTCTGTGCTGGCAGGCTTGCAGCTGGCACAGGCACTGTGGCCAGAGTCTACCCCTTTAAGGGCTCCAGGGCTGAGCGGGAGCTGAAGATGTTTCCTGGTTGTGCGCAGAGTGGCCACCAGGGCAACCTGGGAAAAGCTGGAGGCCCCCTATTTCGAAATAAGCGTCTACACAGCGCTTATTTTGATTTAGCTATTTCGAATTTGGCGTTATTCCTCATGGAAAGAGGTTTACCAAATTCAAAATAAGCGCTCCACTATTTCAAATTAATTTCGAAATAGCAGTTTGGCTGTGTAGAGGCTTGGAAAGTTATTTCAAAATAACGGCTGTTATTCTGAAATAACTTTGCTGTGTAGACACACCTAGGGTATGTCTGCACTACCACCCTAGTTCGAACTAGGGTGGTAATGTAGGCAACCGGAGTTGCAAATGAAGCCCGGGATTTGAATTTCCCAGGCTTCGTTTGCATAAAGCCGGGCGCCACCATTTTTAAATGTCCGCTAGTGCAGACTCCGTGCCGTTCGGCTACACGCTGCATGGACTAGGTAGTTCGGACTAGGCTTCCTAGTCTGAACTACCATTATTCCTCATTTCACGAGGAGTAACGGTAGTTCGGACTAGGAAGCCTAGTCCGAACTACCTAGTCCGTGCCGCGTGTAGCCGCGCGGCACGGAGTCCGCACTAGCGGACATTTAAAAATGGCGGTGCCCGGCTTTATGCAAATGAAGCCCGGGAAATTCAAATCCCGGGCTTCATTTGCAACTCCGGTTGCCTACATTACCACCCTAGTTCGAACTAGGGTGGTAGTGTAAACATACCCCTAGAGAGTTGTTTTGAGCTATTATTGGGTATTATAGCAAATCACATTTAAACTTACAACCTCATGTTTCCATTTATTATTTTGTGAAGAGAGCTAAAAGTCCTGCTTTTTCTTCATTACACAGACCAGGCTGAGTTTGTTAGAAACTGAAGCAAAGAGTAAAAATGGGCTTGAATGTAACTTGTAAATATGGGACCTACTCACTGTGCTAACTCAGTTCATTTTTGTTTTTACTTTTTTGTTCTCATTATTATATTCCATCTAAATTAACTGTAGTTAAATTTAAAAGGCATTACTGAATAACTTGATTTTAATTTGCTAGCCAAGATACCTTATAAACTATCACTTTAGCAGAGGTTTTGTACCTACTTTCTGAGTAAAATTTAAGATGTGCATTGTTCATGTTACATCTATACTTCCCATCTCTCTTATTAAACCCAACACACTTATTTTCCATCGATATATTTAGAAGACCTTTCTCTGACATGAAATAATATTCAGTGCTACACCTGGTACATTTTTTGAGTGAATTGCAGAGGAGTATACTTTATAAAGAACAGTGATTTTCATGTACATTCTTCTGAGATAATTATTCTGAGAACGCACAGAAATGTCATTTCCTGAATCAAATTCATAAACCTTGACGTTGCAAGTGATACAAGAAGTCAATGGGAGCTGCTGTTTGTACAGAATGTTTGAAAATCCATTTAATTGAATGCCTAGATAAGGATTTAAGATTGTATCTTTAGGGCCTCAGTTTTGAAAATGTTAATATAGGTGTCTATACAATAGATTTTAGGGCCCAAATTACAAAAGTTTCCACAATTTATGGAACATGCCCAACATAATCTAGCATCCGTTTTAGAGAGGTGCTGAGTATTCACAACTCTGTTTGGAATCATTGTGAATTATGGGCATCTGAAAACTTGGCAATAGGTGCCCTCGCTGTGGCAGCAAAAAATGGAGTCACCAAAAATTATTGAATACTCTTTAAAATTTGGACTTAAAAGGCCAGCATTAGGCACTCATGTTTGAAAATTGGCTTCAAATCTACTATTCTGGAATTATATTGCTGTAATAAAGAAGAATTAAGTTGCCTCAGTTAAAAGGAAGGATAAATGTAGACCATTTTGATTTCAGAACAGTTTGCCAGAATTTTACCACAAATGTGCATATTTAAAAGTTTGTGCTCAAAACAAGAAGTACAAAACATCTTAGAGGCTGGACACAGTTCTACATTGCATGCGAGTACAAAAACATCTGCTCCATTTTGACCGGTGTTTTTAAAATGTGGGGCCGTATGGTTCACTTAGTTGAAATAATATATCTTGTCGATTCTTTGCATGCTCTTCTGTCTCAATTTTTTAAAGTTCAACTGAATTTTAAATGGTTAAAATTTATCTCTAAAAGTAAATAGGGTGTCCCAGTTAATATTAATGTTGGCACTTTGACATCCCTCACAATAAGCACATTTATAACTATAAAACATTGTCAGGATGTAATCTAGTATGTAAATTATGTAATCAGTAAAGACACTGTTGTTCGTAGCCTTTTTTATTTTCATTTAATCAAAACAATGTCAGGCATCCTAGTTTTGATTAATGCTAAGATATGAAAAGGCTCTTTGTGAAAAGTTTTCTGGCAGTCGTCACCCACTCTTGAAGAGGGTGCTTGAATTTCCCTTCTGAAACTTTTCATCTCACTTTTTCCCTTTTTCCCCGATTTAAGTCACTATATCTCAGGTCATAGCAAAGGCAGCAGCAGGCCAAAGTGAAGGCTGCTCATGCTGTTGCACATTGAAGAGAGAGTGTTGACCGCTGTGAGAATCATAAACCTCTCAGTTTGATGATCAACTGAGCAGTAAATTAATTAATCATCATTTTATGCCTCATCAAGCACTTTGCTGAGACTCTCAACAGGGGCCATCTCAATTAGCCAATGGGAAGCAGACTGTTTTGTTTAGCTGGGTGAGTCTTCCATAAACAGGGGAGGCTTTGACAAGCTAATAAATATGTCATCTGTCTGTGTCACTGGCTGCAGTGTGGTTCCACCTGTAAAATTGTGGGATTCTGCCCAGCATGGTGAATAGGAACTTGAAAGAGAGGTGTATCTTATTTCATTAACAAAACACTTCTCAAAGTTTAATATGGTCCATAACCAATTTATCAGTACTTTTGTCAGTGAAGGAATATGAAGTTTTTCTGTCCAAATATCTGATAGGCATTTTTAGTGTTTGGGCCCATTTAAAAGGTTTCCTATCAGAGGAAGTGGAATACTGTTTGTGTGCTAATTTGTATTTTGATGTGGCTTTCTCAAAAATGTTCCCTCTCATTTGCTGCTTAATGAGAGAAAAACAGCTACCACTCATCATATACACTTATTGTAACAGCTGAGGATAAAAGTCTTTGATTAGGTTCAACAGTGCTACTGACTGCTGCTGTTGGAAACAGAGATCGGAGAAATCCTAGTACCAAACACTGCTCTTACATATCTCACTGTCTATGAAATGTAAGGGGCTTTTACTATCAGAAATCTTCTCTCTGGGTAGATACTTATAGACCATGACAGAACCTTTAACCTTTTGTTGCTGTTGTTGCTGCTGTTGTTTTGGATAAACTAACATTGATTGAGTTTAACTAGTTTCTAACTGCAAGGTAGGTTTTCCATAACTTAGATCATTCTTGTGATTCTCTTCTGAATCCTGTCCCATTTTTCAAAATACTTCTAGAAGTGGAGAAACCAGATCTGGATACAATATTCCAGCAACAGTATCACTAATGCTGTTCACAATAGTAATATCACCTTCTTACTCTTACTTGATGTTCTCTGGCTTCAACTTCAAAATTACATTGGTCCCCTTTCACTACTTTTCCTTAAAGATATGGTAAGCTGAATAACACACAAATTGCATTGTAATGCAGACATGTGGACTTCCTCGAAAAAGCACTACAAACATGAATCTATTTGGTACTGCAGCACCTCTATTACTGAAGTCCTCGTCCTCTCTCAACATTTTCTCTGTTTCAAAAAACAAACAAAAAAACCCGAACAACATAAATAATTGGCAAACTACTACCATCAACTCAGTTTCAGGTTGTTAAAACAGTACAGAAAAATGTACCCATTTGTTTTTAATCATAGTTAATGCTACAACATTAATATGCTGTACCTTTCTACATCAAAATAGGTAATATCCAACAAAGTAGCTTCATTGAAGAGCCCAGGGGTGTATGAATATTCTAATCATAAACAAGAATATCTAGTCTTGGTTTCAGCCATTCAGTTGAAAATAGTCTTTAGGAAAAGTGCACCTGCCAAGGTTATTGTAAAATTAGCTGAGGCACAAAAGTGATGAATGGTCCCCGCATTTGCTGAGATACGGATGCCATCCCTATGGGGCTTCACCAAGCAGGATTTTTCATGTGGACAGACTCACATGGAGGACAGATGGGAAGAAAATAAAGTGAGTTGATTGGCTTTAGAATGAAAATCCATCTTTCTTTAGCTATACAGATTGTGCACTCATTTTTTACATACCTGCCAATGTGTTTAAAAGAGCATACTTCCTAGCAGAGTTATATAAATGGTTTTATTTTGAAACTCAGGTTTAGTGTTTATCTGCATCCTTGAAAAGGGCCAATGGCTTTTAGCCAAGTTGGTCAGGAATGCTACCTCCCTATGCTTTGTGTGTCCCTAAAGCTGTGATTACCAGAAGCTGGAACTGGATGAGAGAGGATGGATCACTCAATAATTGCAGTCTTCTACTGATTCCCTCTGAAGTATTTGGCACTGACCACAGCTGTAAGGGTATGTCTACACTACAGCGCTAATTCAAACTAACTTAGTTCGAATTAGTTAATTCGAACTAAGCTAATTCGAACTAACGCATCCAGACTAAAAAACTAGTTAGAATTAGTGTTTTCCTAATTCAAACTAGCATGTCCACATTAAGTGGACCCTGAACCAGGGCTAAGGATGGCCGGAAGCAGTGCCGGCAGAGCATCAGATGAGGACTTAGAGCGTGGAGCTACTGCCTCAGGCTAGCCGTGGGCTGTGCTTAAAGGGACCCGACCCCCACCCCGGACAGACAGTTCTCAGGGGTGCCCCGATTGAAAACCAGTCCTGTCTTGGAGTGCACCGAGTGCCAACACTGGGCACATCACAGCACTTGGCCATCAGACCGACTGCACTTGCCACAGGCTGCCATCTGGGGAGAGGGAGCAATTGGGGGGCTGCAGGAGAGCTTCCACCCCCAGAAGCCCGCAGAGCCAGCCCAGTCCTCCCCATCGGGGGCTCGTACCCCATTCCTCCCTTACCTCCTTCCACTTATCCTTCCCTAGTCCCCCTTCCTGATGTACAAAATAAAGAAAATGTGTGGTCAAAAATAGAATCTCTCTTTATTGAACAAAACTCGGGGAGACTGGGAAAAGGAGATGGGAGAGGGGAAGAGAGAGGGTGGGAGAGGGGAGGGCAACTAAAATGATCAGAGGTTTGGAACAGGTCCCATATGAAGAGAGGCTAAAGAGACTGGGACTTCTAAGCTTAGAAAAGAGGAGACTGAGGGGCGATAGGATAGAGGTCTATAAAAGCATGAGTGGGGTGGAGAGGGTGCATAAAGAAAAGTTCTTCATTAGTTCCCATAATAGAAGGACTAGAGGACTCCAAAGGAAAGGAATGGGTTGCAGGCTTCAAACTAGTAACAGAAAGTTGTTCTTCACAAAGCAAAGAGTCAACCTGTGGAACTCCTTGCTGCAGGAGGCTGTGAAGGCTAGAACTGGAACAGAGTTTAAAGAGAAGTGAGATAAAGTGATGGAGGTTGGGTCCATGGAGTGGCATTAGCCAGGGGGTAGGAGTGGTGTCCCTGCCCAAAGTTTGTGGAAGGCTGGAGAGGGATGGCACGAGACAAATGGCTTGGTCACTGTCTTCAGTCCATCCCCTCCAGGGTCCCTAGGGTTGGCCACTGTCGGCAGACAGGCTACTGGGCTAGATGGACCTTTGGTCTGACCCAGTACAGCCATTGTAAGCTCAGGGCTCAGGGTCGGGGGTCTCGGTGGACTACCTTGATTTTCATGCACACCTGCTCCTGGGTGGCCAGGCTGGCAGCTCTCATGCCCTAGACGGCCACTTTCCTGTGCCTAGTGCGGAGGTCGTGGACGAGGTCCACGATGTCCGCACTAGCCCAGGCGGGTGCCCGCCTCTTGCGGTCCCGGGCAAGCTCCCAGGAGCCGCCAGCCTGGTCCCGGGAAGAGGGGGAGGGCTGGGGGGCATCGGGTGGCTGGCTTGAGCCGTGCCAGGTTCAGGGTCTGCTAGCTGGGTGCTGGCAGGCTTGCAGCTGGCACGGTCACCGTAGCCAGCCCGTGCCCCTTTAAGGGGTCCGGGGCCGGGAGGAGGGCAGACGAGTTTCTCTGGTGTTGGCCAGAGTGGCCACCAGGGAAAGCTGGGGAGGGAAAGCCTCCCACTAGTTCGAATTAAAGGGCTGCACACCCCTTAATTCGAACTAGTAAGTTCGAACTAGGCTTAGTCCTTGTGGAATGAGGTTTACCTACTTCGAACTAAGCGCTCCGCTAGTTCGAATTAAGTTCGAACTAGCAGAGCACTAGTGTAGCACCTATCAAAGTTAATTCGAACTAACGTCCATTAGTTGGAATTAACTTTGTAGTGTAGACATACCCTAAGAGAGGGTATGGAGCTAGATGGTCTATTGGTCTGGCTCAATATAGCCATTATTATGAACCATATTTTTTTCCTCTACAACAAAGTTATAACAACCTGATCTTAGTAATGGCAAGCAGTTAGGCCAACATCTAAACTAATTAGAAACATTAATTCTCTAGTTGCATATGGTGCTATGGGACAAAAGGAAAAAAACAAAAACATATAATTTTGAAAAATTTCCAAATAACTAATTCCAATGTTAATAAAAACCAGCAATTGTTTTCAAAAAGCTTTTTGGTAAAGCTTCTTAAAAACATGAACTAATTTAAACAGCTCTAATTTTGAAATGTACTATTAATCAGCTTGTTAAACATTTAATTAGTGCATTAGCTATATCTGTGAGAATGACCAGATTCAAAGACCCAGATCATACAAAAACTTACAGTAAAAACTGTGAGCAATTCCACTAATGTATAAAGTTTGGTGTGTTCAAAAGCCTTTGTTGGATCTGACCAATGAGTACTCATGTGATATGTTCAAGTAAAATCAGTTGTGCTCTCAACCTATTACAAATGTTTGAAATCCCAAACCCATTTGTTTGAATATTTGTTCCATAATGTTAAAGTTGGGGTTTGCGTGTGTGGAAATAGAAGATGGTAAAGGGTAAGTGACCCAGTAATGAAATATTTGGAAGTGCTACCACTCAAAACTGAGATAATAAAAAAAATCCACTTGGACAGGTTTGTAAATTATTTGCCTGTAGAGTAGTTTCCTGGATTAATCACTAGTAGACCATTTAAGAAAAAAAAAATATTTTTTTTTAAAAGGACATTGTCACATTTTCATTTTAGTGGCTTATAATATCTATTTTCTTCGAAGGTGGGAAAATGGGACAGCTATTAGATGTACATTTGCTATCTGCAGCTATTCCTTAATCAGATATCTTAGGCTAAGTGGTTAAACTTGGAAAGCCAGCAGACATGTTGGTTATATTGCAGCTAACCCATCTTAATACTGTTAATATTGATTTGTCAAAGTGAACTGTGATCCTGAATGATGAGAGTTTTCAAACTACATTTGCTCAAGATAAATAACCCCTTTTAAAGAACTATACTTCTTGTTCTAACCATTTGCCTTACCCAAACCTACCTCCAAGGCATTATATATGAATCTAATAAAATCAGAGACCAGGTGTTCCAACTCTTTGAAAGTAATACATTGCAAACTGTCAGCAGAAATTAAAGGTTAAATAAGTTTGCAGAAAGAACACTTTCCCAGGTGTTATTCTGAAACATATGCCTAATTTATTGTTCTTCAGGAATCGTTACAAGTGATAACTATCATGTAAATAGTGTGTATTAGAAATAAGTTTTCATTTTGTCAGACAGATAGTACTAATGACTGAACAGATTTGTTTTATCAAGTAATCTCTACTTACTAACTTCAGGACTCCTTAAGTGTAACACTATAATCAGATTTTATTAAAAGGATAAGAAACAGTCAAACCAAAGGACGAAAACCAAAAGAAATAAGAGG
The DNA here is from genome assembly GCF_049634645.1 of Pelodiscus sinensis. NCBI lineage: Eukaryota > Metazoa > Chordata > Testudines > Trionychidae > Pelodiscus > Pelodiscus sinensis. Next base: position 141,060,661 of record NC_134712.1, read on the forward strand.
TGTACTACCAAAAAAGTGTTAGTTACATTCCTGATTTTCTAAGAACTAATAGCATGAATATCTTTCTCAAGTCACTTTGAATACATTTAGCATTCAAATAAGTCCATCCAGTGGAGTAAGAAATGGAAATGGTTAACATGTTACAGAGTACTACATTATAGTTGTAGAAATAGGGTTATAACAAAGGAGATTTGTTTTGCTGCTGTTCCTTTTTGGTATTTTTTATCCAAATTGCAGTGTTGACATTTTTGCTATCTTGTCTTTTCTCATTACAATTTTATAATAGAAAATTCTAAATTCTATACTTTATTGTGCACAAAAGCTCCAAAAGATTAATTTTGAGCAGCCATGCATCAGGGAGCAAGTTGCATTTCTCTACTGGCAGGAGAGCTGCTACCATTAACTGTGGCACTTGGGCAATAGCAACAGAAGCAGAGAATCACTGTGGTGTGGAGTTAGCTGCTGCCACATGTGTAAAAGCTGTCTAAGCATTCCAGTCAGTCACCTGTACCTAGAAAAGTAACAGACATCCATGGTGGAGCAAGAGAAATCTTTGACCTGTGGTTGCAATGAAGGTGCAGCTGTGGAAGACCGCAGCCTCTAGTCATGGGCCATCCTCATAGGTGCTAACTCCATGGGTGCTTCAAGACAAAAATTAGCCAATCCTTAGCAGAAGCCTGCTCCCCCATCCCCTCCCTCCGCCACACACACACACACCTCCAACTGGTGATCCTGGCAACTAATTCCTTCCTCTCCCTTCCAGTGCATCCTGGCCCCTAGGATCAGCTGTTCTGTGTCATGCAGGAGGTGCTCAGAGGGTGGGGAAGGAGCATGGTCTGAGAGTGGGGGAGGAGGCAGAAGGATGTGGGGAAGGGGTGGGGCCAGGTGCAGAGCAGGGGTAAATACTTCCATGGTCCTTCAAATGTGCCCCCTTGTCTCCTTGCAGTGCTTCCAAATATTTTCTTCTAGTTCTTGCTCCTTTCCTCCCCTTTACCTCTTTGGTCCCATACATGTATAGTGGATGCAGATAACTATCTTATGGATGGCTAATGTATTAATAAACCACAGCCATCCTTGGGTACTATAGCTAATTCTTATGCAGTTAATTTCCATGGTTATCCTCCTTAGATTCTGCAGATGAACTGACAAATTCTGCAGGCAAAACTGGTCTCACATATAGCACCATTTTGTATAAAGCTTGGAAAAAGTGACAATGAAAAATCTATCCTGAACTATGAATTCTGGAAGTCTCCTTGCATGCAGTTACAGACTGTTCTAACACAATTTATAGCTCACAAAATGCTGCCACTCTTACGTGTTGTGTTTCTAGAAAATATTTATACCAGCTTCCATCAAAGAACTGAAAAGTAGGTCAGTGACTGTAACTGTAATGAGGGTGCTTATTGTAGAAGTCAGTTTCTACAGCTTCAGCCCAATTAATCTGAAGCTTCTGTAGGTTACCTATAAGTTTGTAATACACGTTTCACAGTGTATTTTATGGTATTGCTTTGTAAATACTCTGTCAGGTTTTGAATTTCTGACCCTGGTATGCTATATATTATTTAGTAATTACTCTTGAACATGAAGCTTTTTATCAAAGTAAATTAATTATTTTAAATTAGTAATTTAATTTCTTAGGAAAGCAAAAAGAATCATTCTAGAATCTAGCAATCATTCAAATGTAATATTTTAAGTATAATTTTTATTGAGGTAGTCAAATACTTTTAAATGTCATGAGCTTGCTAATTCAAATTTTTCCATAAGGTTAATAGTAAGTAAGCAAGATACTTAATATTTAATACAAAGTATTACATTTGAATGATTACTAGATACTAGAATGATTCTTTTAAAAATTATACTTAGTCAAAATAATACCACACAATTGTTACTTGTACAGATATTATAACTTACTATAAACTGCTGCATATTACCGCAGACTCTTTATAAAATAAACAGATGCTTTTGACAACTTCATAAAAACCTGAGTTGTTAGTTATATATACATTTATTTCTTATATGTGGGCATTTCATTTTTTCCATTTGGTTCTTTTATCCATAGATTATCTAATAGACTATAGTAAGAAATTTCACAATCGTAAATGGACTGTAATGGCTAACAGAAACAATAAGCAATAACTCATGGCCCCCCACATCGAAACTCAGAGTTTGAGGCTTAACCATGGTGAAGGAATGACACTTACCACTAACAAACTGCAATTCAGAATTCTTCCTTGATCCCCAACTTGTTCTGGAGGGAGGAGTAAGTTATTTCACCTCTTCCAAAGTACAGCTGGCTCACCACTCTTGCTTGGAAAGCTTTACTGGCCTGTATGTGTAGGGAGACAGAATCATGGTTATAACCAGTCTCTATCCTTACTGATCTACTCCATACATATTTGCTTATGGAAAGGAGTATCAGGTATATGCTCTTTGCTCTCCTTATCAGTACACCTGCCTGCATCTGGTGAGCTCTATATAAAACAAAGATCCCAAAGCACCTTACATAGGAAATCAGTATCATTTCCACATTTTACAGGGAGTAGAACTGAGGCATGGGAAATGATCTGCTTTAGGTCTCTCAGCAAACCCATGATAGAGCCCAAGTTTCCTGAATCCAACTTCTTAGCTACTAGATCACTCTGCAGCATTCACCAACTGCTGAAAGTCATATAGGGCCTGACGGTGCATTCATTCACTAAGGCTATGTCTAGACTACATGGCTTCGATGATGGAGCCATGTAAAATAGTTTATTTGGCATAGGCAAAGAAGTGGGGATTTAAATAATCCCCATTTCATTAAAATAAAAATGGCCGCTGTGCTGTGCCGATGATCAGCTGATCCGGCACAGCGGGGCAGTCTAGACGCGCCGTGGTCGACAAGGGAAGCCTTTGTCGACTGCTCCGGTAAACCACGGCACCCAAACGGCTGCTTGCGCCGCTTGCTCCCCTGTGACAGCCTGTCTGAGTGGCACAGAAGTCAGCCAAGTGCTACAGCGGGAGGTGAAGGACATGACTCAGGCAACAGCGCTGCCCAGAGGAAACAGCCAAAATTTCAGTGTTACAGAGTCATAGACATTGGGGTACTATATATATGATTCTGATCAAACTAGTGAGCTAAAAATACTTGTGTAGCAGTAGTACAGAGTCTAGGCAGGTTTATACATGGGTTGGCTAGTCCTAGATGTTGCTTACTCATGGACTTTATGGAGAGAAGGGACCATCATGATCATCCAGTCTGACCTCCTGCACATTGCAGACCACATAACCTCATCACCTACTCTTGTAATAAACCCCTAACTTCTGTCTGAGTTCCTAAAGTCTTCAAATCATGACTTAGAGACTTAAAGTTATGGAGAGTTCACCATTTTCACTAATTAAAACTAGCAAATTACCTGTGCAACATGCTTCAAAGGAAGGCAAAACCCATCAGGGTCTCTGCCAATCTGACCTGAGGGGAAATTCCTTCCTATCCTTACCTATGGCAATCAGAAAATCCCACCAGATGGACTCTTGATAAAGAGTTCTCCATAGTAACTCGAAGCCTTCCCACCTAGTGGTGATGGGGGATATTTGTGGCTAGCAGTCACAGAGTAGCTACATGCCATTGTGGCCAGTCTCATCATATCACCCCCTCCATTATTTATCAGGCTGAGTCATGAAATCAGTTAGGATTTTTATCTCCACTGCTCCCCTTAGAAAGCTGTTTCAGAGCTTCACTCATCTGATGGTTAGAAACCTTTATTTGATTCCAAGCCTATACTTGTTGATGTCCAGATTATATCTGAAACAAAAAACAGGACTATGTAGCACTTAAAAGACTAACAAGATGGTTTATTAGGTGATGAGCTTTCATGGGCCAGACCCACTTCCTCAGATCAAATTGTGGAAGAAAATTGGCACAACCATATATATACCAAAGGATACAATCAAAAAAATGAACACATATGAAAAGGACAAATCAAATTTCAGAACAGAAGGGGAATGAGCGGGGAGGTAAATGTCTGTGAGCTAATATCTAACACGGCTACATTTCTATCAGATTATATCTATTTGCCCTTGTGTCAGTACCTGTGCTTAACAAACTCCTCTCCTTCAATGGTATTTATCCTCTTGATGCATTTAAAGAGAGCAATCATATCCCCTAACAGACTTTGGTTAGGTTAAATAAGCCAAGCTTTTTGAGACTCCCCTCAAAAGATAGTTTGTGCAGTCATTTTATCAACCTAATAGCTATTCCCTGCACCAGTTCCAATTTGAATGCAACTTTCTTTAAAAAAATGCACACAATATCTCTCACCAGTGTCTTGTATTATGGTATTAAACACTTCAGATATGTCTACACAGTGGGGCTACTTCGGGATACTGGAAGTATCCTGAAATAGCTATCCCGTGACTTTTGAACATACCCGCTATTTCGAGATTGGTCTCAAAATAGCAGACTCAATATTTCAGCATCCCTGTAACCCTCATTCCACAAGGGTTATGGGATGGCTCAAAATAGCATGCATAGTGCACATTGCATATCTTATTTTGAGTTTAGTGTGCTGTGTAGATGCACCTAGCTCTTGCACTAAATTTCATTCCATTTCTATTACTTCAGTTTTCAAGGTCATCCTGGTTTCCTTGTATGATATTCTGTCCTCCTCCTTATTGGCAATACCTCCCAGTTTTGTGTCATGCACACGTTTTATGGAAATTCTCTTTTTTTGCCAATGTCATTAATAAAAATGTTAAATAATACAGGTCCCAAGACTGTTCCCTAAGAAATTCCTCTAGCCTGATAGATCAGCTTTCAAGCATGACCCCCTGTACTCTCCACTTTAACCAGTTCCTTATCCATCTTTCAGTTATCATATTAAACCCCATCTTCTCCAATTTAACACACAATTTCCCATGTGAAAAGCAGCATTGGACAATTTTTATAGTGGAGGTGCTGAAAGCGATTAAACAAAAGTGTAAACCCTTATATGACGGAAACAACTTGAAGCCAGAAATGATGGTCCCTTGCCTTGGTACGCCTGCATGAAGAATTATAGGAAACATCTCTGTGAAATCCGGGTAGATTAGATCATCTGATATATTAAAAAAGGAAATACAATAATCTTCTGAAAGAAAGAGATTGAGTTAGTCTTCCACAATATACCTTTTGTAAAACCCATGTATTTTATCTCATTTACCATTTACCTTTAAACCCTTCGCTACTTGCTCTTTCAAAATTTGTTTCAAGACCTAGCATACAGTTAGTGCTAAAATAAGAGCTCTATAGTTTCCTTGATCACTTTTTACCCATTTGTTAAAAATAAGTACTGTATCAATAATTCTCCAGTGATGGTATATGACCACCAAGTTTCCAGGTTCAGTAAAAATCCTTTCTATCTGGCTTGCAATTTCATGTGCCAGTTCATTTAATACTCTTGCATGGAGGTTATCCAAGCCCCCTGATTATCACTCAGCCTAAGGTGGGAGGAATAAGGACTTCTGGGACTTCCCTAGAATATTGGGAAGTCCCAGAAGGTGGATTACATGGTATTAGTCAAGTCTAAAATTGGATGTTGGTTCAAATGAGTGTGAAATTTGCACCCATATAACCTTCTTGACCTCATTTCATCTGAAAAGAGTTAAATCAGGAATGAATTTGACCCAGTGACTTCTTTAGGAATATACAGGTATAGCTGATGAGAAAATTTGGATATCAGGCCCATGTCCCCCAGGATGTATTTGATATAGTAGAAGTGTTATCTAAAGTTTTGTTAATTCAGAATTGCCCACTTGACTAACAAAAGTGTGTGACACCAACGAAAGAGACATAATAGTAATAAGAATGGGATACATTCTTAGGAGCTTGTCTGTGGTTTAATATTATTTACAATTAAAGGTCTCAGACAATGTGTTATGAGTAGAGATGGGCAAAATATATTTCAGCTGCCTATACATTTCCTGGAAAATATGTTTTTTGATTCAATTTTTTAAAAAAGAGGAACTTAAAGTGTTTTACTTAGCATTTCAACTTTTTGGTTCAAAACCGCATTTCATTTAGAAATTGAACTTTCAAATAATAAAGAAAGAAGCAAAACAAATAAAAAATGGTGAAAATATCTGAAAATGTCCCCAAATGAAATTTTAAAAATGAAAACTTTTGTTCAACCCAAAATATTTCTTTTGTTAGGCCACCGAAAGGATGAATCAATTATTCACTCAGCTCTAATTATCAGGATGATGTGAGGCTGAATCAAATCCTGACCTCACTGAACTCAATGAGAATTTTGTCACTAAATTCAACAAAAACATGATTTCACCACCTATTTTGAAACTTCTCTGTTAGACCCACCTGCTGTATCTCCGAAGGCTGGTTTCTCTTGTAAAACAAATGGTTAACTTGTACTGAGTGAATTCTTGTCTTACCTCCCTGCAGGCTGAATTTCTACAACTTCCTTGGTATCCTTTGAGATTCCCTTGCTTTCTTTTGGCTTTCACAACTCCCTGGCACTGGTCCTGGTGTTGCTTTTTTTCCATTTAGACCAGAGGATGAGCCTCTTATTTATTCACAGCTAGTGGAGTAGCTACTTTAGTTTAGATCATGTGGTAGGGGTTTTAATTTGATGCTGAAGGTATTGGCTTCTAATAGTTTTAAAGACCATGGTAGGTATAATGTCTGGGGCTAAAGATTTGTTTCTTAGTCAAATTACGCATTAGCTAGCACAAAACACTGAAGAGGAAACACTTTGCATTGACTGACTGTGGTATCTTATGGTCTGCATGTTAAATGCAAATTTGAGAAAATTACTGGGATTTTTCCAGATATATGCAGTTATCTTTGCACCTGACTTTTCACAAACAGATAGATTATTATTGTGTACACTCAAAGTGAAAATACAGAACAAAATCTCCCTGAGTAACAAGCAAGTCTGCAAGCAGTAGTGAGCCAGAAGTGAACAATCCATTTCACAGTTCAGGTTTTCCTGGGCAGACAAAAGTCTAGATCAGGGTTTCCCAACCTATGGGTCACCATTACAATTCAAAAGGGTCACCAGGTGTCTCCCCAGGTGGCTCTTAAGGAGCCATATACACATTTTTTCAATTGCCTTGGGTCACCAAGTCTTCCTGAATTGTCAAAATGGGTCCCCATCTGGAAGAGGTTGGGAACCACTGGTCTAGAGGAACTCTTGGTATGAGCTCTATGGTGACATGAAAGCTTGACTTCTTTGTTTGTTTTCTGTAGGGATATTCTTTTTACAGAACTATTGAACATTCTCCCACCATTCAGAAAAGAAGATGGAGTTACATGAAAACTGAATGTTCTGAGACTGGCCTGTCTTGGAATTTCTTTGCATTTAAGAAAGAAATAAAACAATTACATATGAATGTGCAATGTAAGGCTGTCAGAGTAAGGTCTCATGCATCAACAGATTTTACACAACTATTCACTCTAGTATGCACTGAAAACTGAGTAGTTTCCATGGTAACTGTCACATCAGGTATATCTGTCCTTTCTGGTGAAGAACACTCAAAAATCAAGGGTTTGTTTGGTCATTAGTGCTACTTACTTTCCTCTAAGATAAATAGTACATAAGGCTGATGAAATTTAAAAAATAAAAAAAAATGTAATTTAATGTTCTATTACCATTTTCATTCTGCTTTCTTAAGTTCACAGTGACACAAATCTTTTTGTAGGTAGAATTCTATGAGAGCTCACTGAGATGGAGCTTTAATAGGTTAAGAAGATCCCCAGTATCTTGTGATGGGAATGCAGAATAATTAAACGTAAGTGTACCTCAGTAACAAGGATCCATAAGATGTATACCATGTGATCTCTGGACAAGAAAAGGATATTCCATATATATATATATTGGAGTCAAACTATTCCCTAGTTGCAAAAAGAACATAGTAACTTGTTACATGTGTTCAAAATTTAAACTAGAAGCTACATCACTAGCCTCTTTGCATATTACTTGTCTAGTTTGAAAATGGCAAACTTCCTTGTGTTTCAAATTTTAATAAAAAATACTGAGGGCTAGATTTACAAATAAATGTAGGTGTGGCTGAGAATCACACTTAACTTTTAGACCATTATTGTGATTCAAGAAGCATGACATCTAAGCTCCCTATAAAATGCATAGGAGAAATAAGTACCTTACTATGTAAGTCACAAAATCCAGCATGCTAGATGATGCCTTATTAAGTTAGATGATGAGATAAGCCAAGGTGAGCAGTATGGGCTAAGTCCCACCTCCTCTCTTGGAGATGGGGGCTTAAAACTAAGATATAGGCAGTCGCCTCCCTCTGCTTAATCGGGAAATCCTATGTCTACAATTGAAGCTAAAAGTGTGATTATCAAATTGCACTAGCATCACAGTAAACTAGTGTGCTACAAGAGAGGGAAGGTGAGAGGAGGCTGAAGAGGAAACTCAAGACCTGCAGACTCAAGCTGGATTGCAGAACTGTGTGGGTAGAATCCTGGGTAAGTAAAGTGGTCAGTGGAAGCATGTGAAAAAGCCCAAGAAAGTAGAACTACCCTGATGAATAGGATGGTCCTCAGTGAGATGCATGCTGCAGGCACACTATGGGAGGGGGGAAGCCATTTTGAACAAGTCTGGAGAGAGCCAGAAAGGTGATGATATGAGTGAACTTGTGAATTCCAGGCTTGTAGGCAAGGTTTCCTTTAAAGCATGTTTATATGTGAGGATATGTCTAAACTGCCACACTAGTTCGAACTAGGGTGGCTAATATAGGCATTCGAAGTTGCAAATGAAGCCCGGGATTTAAATATCCCGGGCTTCATTTGCATCTTGCCGGGCGCCGCCATTTTTAAATCCCTGTTAGTGCGGACTCTGTGCCTGCGGCTACACGCGGCACGGAGTAGGTAGTTCGAATTAGGTTCTCTAATTCGAACTACCGTTACTCCTCGTAGAATGGTAGCCCAGGATATTTAAATCCCGGGCTTCATTTGCAACTTTGAATGCCTGTATTAGCCACCCTAGTTCGAACTAGGGTGGCAGTGTAGATATACCCTGATAGTTTTTGTATATCTGGAAACACTGTTCCTAAGTATGCTCTTTTCCCTCTTGAAGAGAACATCCAGTTGATAAGATTGCTTTGGGAAAATTCTCCACCCAGTCAAGCTGAGTTATTCCTTCAGACCCCTAGAAAAACTATTTAACATGTGGCAAGTACTGCTCTGGCTGCTAGTTCAAGGTTGCCCACCTGCTGAGTTCTCAAGTAAGAGACTAAATGGCTTTTCTACACTACTGCCTAACTTTCTAATGGTATGACTAGACTACAGGATAAGGTCAAAGTAAGATACGCAACTTCAGCTATGTTAATTGAGTAGCTGAATTCAAAGTGCCTTAACTTGGCTTTTGGCACTGTCCACATTGCAGGAAGTCAAAGGAAGAACACTCTACCTTCGACTTCCCTTACTTTTCATGGAAACAGGACTTCCGGCATCAACTGGAGTGCCCCTCTCCATTCGAATGACCATGTCCTCAATAGACCCATTAATTTTAGCCCTGGAAGATTGACTGCGGCTGCTTCAATTTTCTCTGTAGTGTAGGCCAGTGGTTCCCAACCTATGGTCTGTGGACCCCTGGTGGTCTGCGATGGTACTGTAAGGTGTCCATGGAAAGTTTAGGAAAGGAAAGGATCAGGCCCACCACAGGACTGGGACTTTCCACCAGCCGCATGAATACCACCTCCTGCCCTTGGGATGGAATCTTGATACCCCAGAAGGTACAATCTGTCCCTGCCTTGGGGTGAAAATGGATGAGCCTGGAATGGAAAACAGAACTCTTGAGGTGAGGGGAAGCACCTACAACTGCTGGCAAAGAGGTGACTGGGGACTCAAGCATGTAGTCAAGGGGAAAAATGGAGGATACAGCGCTCCAGACATAAAGAAGGGGGCGAGGGACATATCAGGGAGTTCCTAAATTAAAAGGGGTTTAGAAAATTGCACTGTGATGGACCCTGCCCCCATGCTTTATGAAATATACATAACACAATGATGCTTGGGACAAATTGCTTCATGTAACCTATCAATCTTTATGTCATAATCCGCTGGATCTGTTTATCTTATTTAGGTGTATGTATCATTCTTGCGTGTAAAATTAGACATGTGAAGTGTGAAATACTTTATGGTTTTTCAATGTGTGAATGAAAGTCATCACAAGTGTTACTTTCAATGTCTTGATGACCACCTGTTAAACAATCTCTTTTGTCCTTTAAATCTTAGCGGTGGTTGGTCTGTGAAGTCACATGTCCATCCCAACTGGCCAGGTGACTTCCCATACAAAAAGGGGATCTTTAAAAACAATAGAAAAGTAGAAGTGTTTTGTCTTTGGCTCACACATACAAGAGAGTGAACCAGAGATCCAGGGGAAGTGGAGATTTCCCAGGTTTGGAGGTGCAGCTGGAACAGAAACAGTTTTAGGGTGAGTTTGTAACAAGTTTGTAGTGAGGATTTAGTGTTAGAATTAGCTAAGTGTTTTCTGTTACTTTTGATTTGTAATCTACTTTGCTTTGCCTGTTCTTGCTTATAACTATTTAAATCCCGCTGTTTATATTTAGTAAAATCACTTTTACTTACTATCAAGCCCAGTGTAAATAATTGTTACCTGGGGGAGCAATCAGTGGGTCTGTCTAGACTACATGGCTCTGTCGCCAGAGCCATGTAGATTAGTTTACTAGACATATCCAAATGAAGCGGCGATTTAAATATTCGCCGCTTCATTTAAATTAAAATGTCTGCCGCACTGAGCCGATCAGCTGTTTGTCTACTCAGCGCATTAGTCTGGACGCTCCGCGGTCGACATCGTCCCGGTAAACCTCATCCCATGAGGCATAATGGGGCAGTCAACAAATGCCTTTGATGTCAACCATAGAGCATCCAGACTAGCGCGCTGGGCCGACAAACAGCTGATCAGCTCAGCGCGGCAGCCATTTTAATTTAAATGAAGCGGCGATTATTTAAATCGCCGCTTCATTTGAGTATGTCTAGTAAACTAATCTACATGGCTCTGTCGCCAGAGCCATGTAGTCTAAACGTACCCAGTGTGTACATCCTCCTTTCATTGTTAAAGGGGGATTACTCACTTGGGGAGAAGTATCTCAGGAAGCTGGGCCCAAAACTGCACTCTCCTTGGACCTGAAGAGAGATTCAATGTCTGTACTGCCTATTGGAGGAGCAATGATCTCAGCTTAGTGCCTTGGTTGGGGGAGACCAGCAGAACTGGCCTAGCAGAAATGAGCAGTGAGAAGCCCCAGAGAGTGGGAAGTTGAGTTGCAGTGGCCATGTCAGCACTTTGGGAAGACCTCCTGCCCCCCACACACACCCAGGGATCTTCTGTGACCTCACCCAATTACAGGCACGTAGGGAAGTCATGGAGCAGCAAACTTTAAAATGTCTTAAGACTAGTAAAGTGTGAGATCCTTGAATGAAAGGAAAGAAGAAGTGTTAAGCTATACTTCTTAATTGTATCCTACTGCCCACACAATGTTTCAGCTGGAAGAAACAGACTCTGCATTGTCACAAAGATCTTCTTGCCTGCCTCCTACTGATTAACAAACACAGAAGATATTATTCTCAGACCTCACAGTATACAACACAAACTTCAATTACAATCTCAGCACAATTAGCAACTATTCAGGGTTGGTGCATTTGCACCAATTAATTGTGTGGTACGTTGTCTTGGTGGGGGAGGCATGAGGTCATAATTAAGGCTTTGCTTATTACAGTGCAAGACCTCACCCCAAGAGGAAGTACCATCCCCACACACCCTTTTGAAAATACTTTTAATGTCATAGTTAAATTAAATCAAAGTTAGGATTTTACAGAGAATTTTGCATGTCAGATTTACAAGTTTAGCTTTGCTATCTACCTTTAACACACTTTCTCCTCAGAACTGGGATAAGAGTCCATCTGCCTACTGACCCACTAGACCACACTCTTTCTCACAGCAAGCAGCAGAACCCAGGAGTCCTGATTTTTTTTTTCACTGTCTGTAGTTGTATAATCCACTCACAAAATGTGGGCCATTTACCTTTCTACTTGCTAGAATCCAGGAAGGCAAATGGTAGCTCAAATGGTAATATTCAAGATTAGGGCATAGAAAGTTTACACTCTAGAATTCCAGTTTTCTTTCTAAATAAATCACTGTGTGTTATTCTCACAATGAGAAAATATCTTTTTAAGGCAATGTTTTGTAGTGAAAACCATGCTAATCTATCAATTATTGCCTGCCATACAAAAATAATAGGTGTTCCATGTTGTGATCATGTAGCACACATTTTGATCTCTTGTGCCATATGTTGGCAGGTTTGAAGGATCAGAGGTCTGACAGCAAACTTTTCAAAAATGGCAGCTATCGTCCCTTAGGGAGGTCTGTAGTTTTAGTGCTTCTGGAAAACAATGGTTAACAGTATTCATCTTTGTTATTGTGCCACTGAGCTCCCCATTTTCCCCCTTTTCTTTCATCTTTTGTATAGAAAATCAAACAAAGATGTAAAGTTGTATGCCTGTTCTAGTAAGCCTTCACAATCATCATGTAAAGATGTATAGCATCCAAGTTATTTTAACTTTTTGGTGTGTTTTCAGTAGTATAATATGGCATGCTTTCTCTTTTGTGCTTTCCACAGCAGTATTGTGTATCTGAAAATCTTCAGTACATGGATTGTGATAGCACCATTCTAGTTGGCTTTTTGTCAGTCTCAGTAGAGAGGCCAAAGGCTGAATTTTCCTATCTCTAGCCTTTGGTTCTTCCCGGTCAACAATAAGACACATTGCTAATAAACTGGTGGAGTGGGGAACCACTGTACTGTGACTCTATTTTTCTGTGATTAAACAGAACACCTTGGTCTTCAGGACTATCTGTGTAATTCCTTTATTACTACTGAATTCTGCACAAATTAGAACTCCCCAGTTTTTATGGGTCATTGTGATACCTTTATCATGCTATGTGAGGTTCTTTATTAACTCCCTTTATTTCACTGCTATTACTTACAAAAAAGTACTATTCCATATAAGTAAGGATGGCAGAATTTGCCCTAAAGTTTATAATCTAGTATATTTTGATTTTAAATGAACTTGAAGCATTTTCTTATAATAAAAAATCCCTCTGAAAGGATCCTTTTCAGAATTAAGTGAATGGGAACTCTGTTTCTGACAGTTTCGTGAGCCTGAGGCTTAGACCAGGTGCTAGAAACATATATTCACAGCCAAGCAAAGGCAAAGGTCCAAGAAAACACTTCTCTGGCTTTAAAAACTCATTCATCTAGTTATTGTTTCTGGTTAATTATTTACAGCAGTATTCCACAGGAATAGTTATAAAAGTCAAAGTTACTCTGATGAATGTTAACTTCTTAATTAATATACTTTTCAACTACCAGGTAGCTGCAGAGGAGTGAAGTAAATCTTTTCCATGCTTTGACTAATGATGATCAAAAGGATAGAATGCAAACTACATGAGCATAGTCTGAAGGGACCAGGTATATTTAATAAGAAAAAGAGAAGGGGAGGGGCACATGATAGCGGTCTTCTGTGATGGCTGCCATAAAAAGATGGAGAAATATTGTTTTCTCTTGCCACAGGGGCAAGAGAAGAGCCAGTGGGTTCAAATTACAGAATTACAGTTTTAGATTAAAATTCAGGAAATAATTCCTAATTATCAAAACAGGAACAAAGTGCCTAGGGAGGTCTTGGAAACTCCGTCAGTGGAAGTTTTCCAAAGGAAGGATTGATCACCATTTGGATGGTTTAACCCCAACAAATCCCACATCTTGTCAGGGGGTTAGACTAGATATCCTGACAATCCCTTCTAACACTATGGTTCTATGATTTCTGGAGTATCTTTTAATTATCTCAGATTCATACTAATATTATCACTCAGCCTAAGTTATTTAGCAAAAGTGATGAGAGAATATGATAATTATTCATAGTTCAGAACTCTTCCATTTTAGTCCAGCAAAAATGGAGGCCATCTTTACACTGACAGGCTTTCAACTCCTATAGTATGTTTTTATTATCATTATTAGGGTTCACATTCTTTTAATGTGTTTGCTACAGAATCAACTGTTTGCAAACAGGCCAGTAGATGGACCATTTTAATTTTTCTACTATATTGGAAAGGTGATTGAGTTTACTGATAGATACTTAGGGTCTGGTTTTTACATATACCAAGGCCCATTTACAAAAACATAGCAATGTATTTCCATTTAAAGGCCCCTTTACAGTTCCACAACAGTATAAAAGGACCTTCATAAAAATGAAGCAAAATGCAGGACAATGTAGCATAAAAATGAGACTTTAGGCCTCAGTATTCCTGGATGATAAGATTTGTAATATCTATTTCATTCCTAAAAGCTGGTCTATTGTATCCCAATATCACAGGTTATACCAATGTTCAAGAGGACTTGAAAGATCACTATTATGATAAACAAATAAAAAAGTGACACTTCATAAAATTCATATAATTAACTTCTGTGTGTTCTTTTTAATGTTTACAGACAATATGTTTAGCAACTCTAATTCTCAGAGCTCCTAAAATGATTCACACATATGGCTCTCCTTTCATTAAGAAACAGCCAGCACAGGAATGGAAGCACTCAAGTAACACTGGCTACATCTAGACTACAGGCTTATGTCAATGGAAGTTTTGTCGACAGATACTGTCGACAAAGCTTCTATCGACAAAGAGAATCTAGACTACATTCAGTTCTGTTGACAAAGCAAGCCTCTTTGTCGACATGACAGTGTAGACGCAAAGGACAGTGTAGGTGCAATAACGCCTTCTGGATAACCGTAGTCAGAGAGTTGTTGTTAACGGTGCTAAATCCTGCTGGAAAGGGATAACAAGTGGAGTTCCGCAAGGGTCTGTTTTGGGTCCCGTACTGTTCAATATCTTCATCAATGATGTAGATATTGGGATAGAGAGTACACTTATTAAGTTTGCGGATGATACCAAACTGGGTGGGGTTTCAACTTCTTTGGAGGATAGGGAAATAATTCAAAATGACCTTAGCAAGTTAGAGAAATGGTCAGAGGTAAACAGGATGAAGTTTAATAAAGAGAAATGCAAAGTACTCCACTTAGGAAGGAACAATCAGTTCCATACATACAAGATGGGAAGCGACTGTCTAGGAAGGAGCATGGCGGAAAGGGATCTAGGGGTCATAGTGGACCACAAGTTGAATATGAGTCAACAGTATGATGCTGTTGCAAAAAAAGCAAATATGATTCTAGGTTGTATCAACAGGTGTGTTGTAAGCAAAACTCGTGAAGTCATTCTGCCGCTCTACTCTGCACCAATTAGGCCTCAGCTGGAGTAGTGTGTCCAGTTCTGGGCGCCACATTTCAAGAAAGATGTGGAGAAATTGGAAAGTGTACAGAGAAGAGCGACAAGAATGATTAAAGGTCTAGAGAATATGACCTATGAAGCCAGGCTTCATGAACTGGGCTTGTTTAGTTTGGAAAAGAGAAGATTAAGGGGGGACATGATAGCGGTTTTCAAATATCTAAAAGGGTGTCACAAGGAGGAAGGAGAAAATTTGTTCCTCTTGGTTTCTGAGGACAGGACAAGGAGTAATGGGCTTAAAGTGCAGCAAGGGAGGTTTAGATTGGACATTAGGAAAAAATTCCTAACTGTCAGGGTGGTCAAATATTGGAATAAATTGCCAAGGGAGGTGGTGGAATCTCCCTTTCTGGAGATATTTAAGAACAGGTTAGATAGACATCTGTCAGGGATGGTGTAGACAGAGCTTGGTCCTGCCTTGAGGGTGGGGGGCTGGACTCGATGCCCTCTCGAGGTCCCTTCCAGTCCTATGATTCTATGATTCTATGATTCTTAAAAGGCGTTATTCCTCGTAGAATGAGGTTACAGCCACCAACAAAACTGCTGAGTTCTGTCGATATTATGTCATTTGTGGGTTGATTCAGGCATCAGCAGCAGGATCTAGAAGGTTATGTCTACACTGCAGTTAGCCTGGGTAATTGGCATCCAGGTGTGAGCCTAGTCTGAGGTTAAGTATTCCCACAACAAAGCCCTATCAATGTTCCTGCTACTATGTCTTCATTGGTGCTGAACCTGAAAAAATATATCTGAGGAGGTATGTCACAGTTGTTTCCCACTCAGTTATGACAATTGTGGGAAAATGTGTTTGTTATCCTCTTCAGTTCTTTTGAGCAGGATCACAGGAAATAACCTGAAGAGCGTTAGCACTTGAGTAATAGTGCTTGTGTCCTCACTGCAAAGTAGGTGGGTTCTAATCCAGGTGGAAGTAGCACTCAGACTCTAACCTATATCCTTAGCTGAGTAAACTAGTCTGGTCTTACATCCCTTCCAAATGCAGGTCAGAAGATTTTCTGTGTGGATAAGAGGGTTTGAGCTCTCCAGCTAGTCACACCAATAGTACCCAAAGAAGGGATTGGTGTTGTAAGGGAAAAAGATAAAATGGGGCCCAAACAGGGTCGTTCTTCTTTCCTGCACCCTTTAGACCCAGATCAGGGAAGAGAAGACCCCTTCCCACATTCTTGAAATATTGGGAGAAAGGACATGCCCGCCTCTACCCACCACACACACACGCATGCACGTACACACATACACTTTTGCAATTGCCACGTGGCTCAGAGGGAAAACTGAAAAAAGGAGCCAGTGGGATACTCCAAGGATGTAAGAAAAGGAGCTGGTAAGAAAAGGAGCAGCCAAACAGGGAGGTCTGGGCTTAAAGAGTATGTCTGCTTTGGAATAACAAATTTGCAGCATGTCCTCAGCTGGCTTGGGTCAGCTGACTTGATCTCATGAGGCTCAGACTCCAAGGCTAAAAATTGTTGGGTAGATGTTTGGTTCTGAGCTGGAGCCCAGAGCTACGTTAATTGCGTAGCTGAAATCCAAGTACCTTCACTTGAATTTTGGCACTGTCCACACAGTTGGAAGTTGAAGGGAGGAGAACACTCTTCCTTCTGCTTCCCTTACTCCTTGTGGAAACAGGACTACCCGCATTGACTGGAGTGCCCCTCTCAGTTCAAATTATCGTTTCTTCACTAGACCTGCTAATTCAAACCCTAGGGCTGTGTCTACATTGGCACCCTTTTCCGGAAAAGGGATGCTAATGAGACAAGTTGGAATTGCAAATGCCACAGGGGATTTAAATATCCCCCGCGGCATTTGCATGAACATAGCTGCCGCTTTTTTCCGGCTCGGGGCTTTGCCAGAGAAAAGCGCCAGTCTAGATGGGATCTTTCGGAAAATAAAGCCTTTTCCAGAAGATTCCTTATTCCTTTTAAAATCAGGAATAAGGGATCTTCCGGAAAAGGCTTTATTTTCCGAAAGATCCCGTCTAGACTGGCGCTTTTCTCTGGCAAAGCCCCGATCCAGAAAAAAGTGGCAGCCATGTTCATGCAAATGCTGTGGGGGATATTTAAATCACCCGCGGCATTTGCAATTCTGACTTGTCTCATTAGCATCCCTTTTCCAGAAAAGGGTGCCAATATAGACACAGCCTTGGTGTTTTAATTTTCACAAAGCTGAAAACAATTATGAGCATAATCATCTAGAAGGAAAAATTAATACAAAAATGTGAACAATATTTGGGAATCATTTAAAAACACTTTACTAGATGTTCAAAAAGTAATTCTGCAATATTTGAATGTAGGGGTAATTAAATATCCTTTTTGCATTAGGAACTGTGCCATGACTGTCCTGATTGAGAAGGTCCCTCCAAAATCAACCTCATTTGCTAAGCAGGGGGTAAAGGATGACAAAACCCAGTAAAGATAAGAGTGGGTAGGAGCATGTGTTTCTACCAGTGTGTGTGTGGACTGTGCTTAAGAATTCTAAATTCTATTTGACCTACTCCTGTCCAGTGTTTAATGACAGAGCTGATTACACTCAATTAAGAGTCTCTGTTTCCAGTTGGTGATTCCTAGAACTGACCTCACTGCTGAGCAAGTCTAAGGGCTTTGCCTGAGACCTCATAAGGGAACAGTGAAAGGCAACACAGACTGCACTAGCTATGAGATTCCTTACTAACTTCTGAGAGCTAGGTTAAGGGACAGAACTTCAGAAAGTGACATCCTGGCAGTGGCCAGGGGCAGCAGCAGAGAGATGGTGGGTGGCAGCAGAAAGACAACAGCAGCAGCATGTGTAAACCATTTGCAGAGATGGCAGCAGAAGAAGCATTGTTCAGTGACTTACCAGGGATGAGAAGTGATCCCCACCACCATGAATGCAGCTCTGAACTTTGGGTCTTCACTAACCAGCGATTGCAAATTCAAACTGGGGTGCTATGTAGAGGAAGGCAGTGATGTATTAAGGGACAGTTCTTTGTGGCACTTTCACACTACAAGGTAAGGAGCTGAGGCCAAATATACTGCTCCATGCATTGTGGCATAGGTGTTTCACCGTGATCACATGCTTTAGATTTATGGTTGGGGGGAGTTTTCCCAAACTAATGTTGGAACCCCTTTTCCCTTTTAATACTGTGTTGTATTCAGATTCAGTGCTTGCGAAAGGCAAAGGAATGGTGTCTAAAATATATATCAAAATCAGATAATAGAAATGGTTTTGTTTTACACTGTTGTGTCCTGCATTGTTATATTTCTCTGGACAACAAATGTTCTGTATCCCAGTAATTCAGGAATGAGCAGAGAGGAGCAATAGTGTAATGCTGCTGATGATACTAATGTTAAAATGCTACTTTATGGTTATATGTAATTAGGCTAATATGCTTTACCACCATGTTGTTAGCGTTTTATTTTTGGTTTCTCCCCCCCCCCCCCCCCCCCCCCGCTCCCCGGCCAGTTCTTAAGTTCTGCAAAGATGATTTAACTAGAAGAAACTACATACCATAAAATACTTTCCAGAAGGGTTTGACTACACTTAGACAAAAAAAATCTTAAGAAATGCTGCTACTGGACTCATGTATTCTCCAATGGGTGCTGGTTTTTAGACTTTATGAAAACAATATATGAAGAAAGCAACTTCCTTTCAAATTGCACATGTATCTATTGGCAAAATAAATGATCTCAACCAAAAGTTGTTCCTGCAAGTTTGAAGTTATTCCCATTTTATCTGGCAAGTCTTTTGCTCTTCCATGCCAGGGGTATTTCTCAAGGTCCAGATAAAGTATTAAAATTACATGTTTAAGCACACAAATGTAAACATCTAACTTAGAGCTGAAGCTATTGAATGACCTTTTTCACAAAGTTTGAGAGAAGATGCAGGGTTGGAACTTAACTTCATTTTCAAGTTTGATTCCTATCAGAGAGGAATGAATAAAGATATTGTCTGGCTCCCACATCCTAATGACTTAACCAACCAACTAACCAACAGGTAGTTACAGAGGTGCAAATTGTTCTTATCAGTCTCTTGTAACTTGAACAATCTAATTCACTACTTTTTTTCTCTTTTTTTGTTTTCCCTCCTCTTCCTCTCCCGTTCCCGCCTTCCCTTATTTATTCTTTAAACTGGACTTTTAATACTTCAGTCATCTGAAGAAGTGGATTGTACCCACAAAAGCTCACGATACCATCTACATGTTTTGTTAGCCTTTAAGGCACTGATAAACTATTAGTTGCTTTTTAAGTCTTTCCAGTTACAGACTAATTCAGTTATCCCCATTGAAGCTTTTGTACAATATTTCTTTTACCTCATAGTTACACAAATCTGGGACATTTATTTTTTTTCCAGAACAGTCTAAATAAAATCTTAAGTTAAACAAAGAGACTCCCTTATGCTCTAACAAGATACATTTTCCCCAGTAGATCAACTCTAAACATGTGCATAAGTAACAAATTGAAACTAATCAGTTAATCCTGGGTGCAACCTTGCCTCCCTCGTGTTGTCTTTAATGAAAATATGCAGAGGACATGACTGAAAGAGCACAGAGATGAAGTGAACTAAATTCTTGCCATTAGGTTTCAATTTTTGTGCAATGTATCTCACAAAACAGTGATCTAGTGCTCAAAATTCCCGCAGTAAGCAATCCTTGTGAATATAATGCCTAATGGTTCACTGAAGCCATTTTTTCTTAATTTTCCTGTAACTCCGTCCACAGTCAGTGAACCATCTTCGCAAACACGGACCAAGAAAAAGCTATCCATTTATGCTGAGCAGCTGAATTCTACTATTGGAACTACCTTAATGTCTGATGTTTGGGGTTCCATTTTATTCCCTTGTGAAATGAATATTATTTTCTTAGTTCTAAACTCACATATCAAGATTTAGGGCTCATAGCCACCATTTGTTATTCTATAAATATTTAACACTAAAAAAGCCATAAACTTTATGCTATCCCTCCATGCTTCTAAATTCCCTCACTTCCCTTGGGAGACAAAGACATAATATTTATTTATAAAGATATGAAATGTGTGCATGGAAGTAATAAGAATATTTTTCCTTATAGAGGATATACATTGCCATATAAACTTGGCAACAAATATAAATATAGCCACCATTATGGAATTTGGAAAAAACTGCAAAAGGTACTTTGTCTCATGGAGACAAAGAGAACAAGACTATTAAGAACATTCTTGACAACGAATTTTTTGTGTCACTGTATTGAAAAAATGACTAGAAAGATTTTCAAAAATTGCAGCTACTCATGTTTGTGCTCAGATATCTGGGAAATGTTTTGTTGGGTGCACTTAACATTTTATCAAACATTATGTCGGAGCAAGATGGGATGAGTAATATCAAGAGCTTCAGTTTCCACTAAACTGAGTATGTGGGCTTTATAATTAGAAACAAATCTATTTACTCATTAAATTAATAAATATACTACTTACCTCTTTTCTCATGAAGTTCAGTGCAGATTTCTTTTGCTTCTCTGACAAGTTCTATTTTTCACTTTTGTGAATGTAGAAAAGGGAGTTGACAGTGGTTTGAAATGTTGGGCCTTCATCCTGAAAATTTGTGTGTGAGCAACTTTATGAACATTAGTTGTCCTAAAAATGAAGAGGTGTGATTACCAGACTATAAAGACATACTTATGCTAGCTCTGCTCCTGCTAGTGTATTAAATATAGCAGTGGGGTCACAGCAGCATGGAGGGCAGATCAAGTTAGTTGCCTAAGTACAAACCTGCCAGGCCCCTGCAAGAAACAGCCACACTATTTTTAGGCCCTAACTCAAGCAGATCTCACATGTGTACATCTAGCTAAGCTGAGAATTACACCTCCCAGAAGCTGTGCATATAGATTGTATGTGCATTGTTGGTGTTTTATTTAAATCTGTAGCATGAAACCCGGAAGTTGTGGGGTGTGGGGAAAAGTCTAGGCAGATAAGGCTCTGCAGTAAGTCTGAGAGTGAGAGAAAACCTTTAGAGATAATTGTTTTCCTTGTAATACTGCCAGTGCCAAGCATTCAGAAATAACAAGTCAGGTCTGAAAAAGCATGAATTGGCTTTAAAAAAATCACATGCAGAAAATTTAAAAATGGGTTCTTTGCATTTGTCTTCTGGTTTCAGAGAGTTTAAAGTGCACTTGGGGTGACATCACATTTTCAAGATGTTCTTCTGTACGATCACAGCATCTTTCCCCTGACTCTCCCACTTTTTTTTTCTGAATAAACAGTCTTTAACAAGAACTAATATTCAGCTACAAACCACAAATCCAGCTGAGTCACTGGCCACTTCATTTACCCAGTTCTAGTCCATTTCTGACTTGAAGAATGTTCTGTCCAGTTAATTCATTTGCAGTATCAGATTTGATGGTGCAGACTCCTGCTCCATAGATTTTTTCAACAGAATTATCTCCCATCCAAAAGACTGTGGTATGAGAACCATTATTCCTAGGGACACATGGCAATACATCCTGATTTGAAACCAGGTGAAAATTCTGCCTACTTCTGTACTGAGTACTTTAGTTCCAATGATATAAAATCCCAGAGAGCAATTCCACTGTAATATGTACTGGTGTTCACCTCTTTTGTTTCCTCATCCCGTTTTATCAAGCTTTAGTAAAGATGCATTTCAGCAGTTCAGGAATAAAGCCCTAGTATTATCCACACAGCCTTCACACAGGCCACTTTGATGAACATTTACTTGTTAGGCTTGTACCATTGTTTTGATTGATTGACACTATAAGCAGGTGAGATAGGCATATTCCAATGTCTGATTATGAGGGTTATCCTGCAGTATAATCAAGCTAATGAAGGTGCGTGTGAGGGGGGGGAGGTTGTTATAGAAATGTTTTAGTAATCTATATTACTCTGTCAGCCAATTCCCTTGTTCATGATGGAAGTAGAGAATAAAATGTATTAAAAAACTTGGACTTGAGAGCTGAAAAAATGGAGTCTATTGCCAGCTATTACTGATTCTGGAATGCGAAAAAGGAGAAAAGATGCCTTCTAATTTTTCCGTGGTCTAATGACTTGTACATCTAGTCAGAAATGGCAGTCTACTCTGCAGGGCTAAAGCTGAAATAAGCGACGCAACTTCAGCAACGTCAATTGCGTAGCCTAAGTTGAAATAGCTTAACTTAGCTTAAGGCACTATCTACACAGCAGGAAGTCCATGGTAGAACACTTTTCCTTTGACTTCCCTTACTCCTCATAAAATGAGGGTTACAGGACTTGGAGTAAGAACTCCTCCAGCCCTCTATTATTTCAACATTATGTTGAAATAACTGCTTGTAGTGTAGACACAGACTATGTTATTTTGGAATACCATCAATTATTCTAAAATAACACCGCTGGGTAGACGTCCCCAAAGAAGCTACATTTCCATGTGAGCTATATCTATTTGTACTGATTTTTACAAGCCACATGGCACCACAACATTGACATAATTCTGGTGAGTTCCTGACCCTGAGCTGGAAAGTTGGAATCATTTTCTTTCTATGTGAAGTTCTTTTTTTTACAGCAATGGTTTCATTACTGTATTTGTGAAAGATTCCAGAATGAGAGCTCTGAAAAACACAATATTTATCCAAAGAATAAGAGCTGCAGAGGAATAATGATTATTTCCCCTTAGCATCTCAGCTATTTCTGGAAGATACCATTCCATAGAGATACCATTAGCTCTAATACCATTAGCTCACAGACATTTACCTTCCCCCTCCCCCCCCCCCCCCGCATCCCTCTTCTGTTCTGAAATGTGATTTGTCCTTTTCATATGTGTTCTTTTTTTTAATTGTATCCTTTGGTATATATGGTTGTGACTATTTTCTTCCACTATTTGATCTGAGGAAGTGGATCTGGCCCAGGAAAGCTCATCATCTAATAAACCATCTTGTTAGTCTTTAAAGTGCTACATAGTCCTGTATTTTGTTTCAGCTACACCAAACTAACACGGCTACATTTCTATCACTATTCTCCATAAAGACAGAGATTCCACATTCTGATAGTAGTATCTGTACTATCAATGCTTCTCTACTAAGAAATGGATTAAAACTACCTTATCTCATATAGTACTCTGAACAGTTCTAATAACACAAGAAATGCTACTTTGGATGGCATCAGAAATAGTGACCCAGAAGGGAAAGACTGTATCCCATTACCAATCCCCTTAGCTATCCAGTGCCAGGAGAACAGTACAAGAACAAAACTGATGGCCTTCAACTTTATGAAAACAAAGTTCTGCTTTGCAATGGGGCACAAAAGTCTCCATGCAAGGCAGGAAGAAGGTAATGGGCTATTGACATTCTGATTTTAACCCAAATTAAGACTCCTGGAGCAAGAAGCAGGCCTCCATGGAAGTATAAAAAAAAAGTCTTGATTAGTTGGAGGGGGCAGACAAAGAGAGAGAGCAGATGTGTGGCTCTTACTGTGGGAAAGAAGGATAGCAAAGCCCATGAGGAAAGTGGGAACTATGAAATCTTGTGGAAAAACGGGAAGAGATTATTTTACTTTATATTTATTCTAGACGTTGAGGGTATGTCTACACTGCACAATTTCAGAATAAGCTTATTTCAAAATAGCACATCTACACTCACAGGAGATGTCTACATTGCCACCCTAGTTCAAACTAGGGTGGCTAATGTAGGCATTCAAACTTGCAAATGAAGCCCGGGATTTAAATATCCCTGGCTTTATTTGCATGTTCCCGGGCGCCGTCATTTTTAAATGCCCCATAGTTTGAACCAGCTGCCTGCGGCTACACGCAGCACGGGCTAGGTAGTTGGAATTAAAGCTCCTAATTTGAACTACCGTTATTCCTCCTGCAATGAGGAGTAATAGTAGTTTGAATTAGGAACTTTAATTCGAACTACCTAGCCCGTGCCACGTGTAGCCGCGGGCAGGTAGTTCGAACTACGGGGCATTTAAAAATGGCGGCACCCGGGAACATGCAAATAAAGCCCGGGATATTTAAATCCCAGGCTTCATTTGCAAGTTTGAATGCCTACATTAGCCACCCTAGTTCGAACTAGGGTGGCTAGTGTAGACATACCCAAAATTATTCTGAGGCAGGCTTCCCTAATGTAAATGTGCTATCTCGATTTAGAGCCCCAGGAGGAATAACTTAGAATGGCCCTGGTGAGGGGCTATTTTGAAATAGCAGAAGTTGAGTGTCTACACACACCTTATTTCAAAATAACTATTTGTGGAGTAGGCATTATTCTTCATAGACTGAGGTTTACAGAAGCCGGAATAAGCCATCCATTATTTCAAAATTATTTTGAAATAGCAGAATTGGTGTGTAGACACTCGCATAGCTATTTCAGAATAACGTCCATTATTCTGAAATAACTTTGCTGTGTAGACACACCCTGAATGTCCAGAAGGAGCAGAATTGTAAGAGACCTAGCTGGAGGGCTGAGTTTCTGCAGCCAAGAAGATGTAAGACAGAATAGCAGAAAACCATCTGGGAAACAGGATGAGTGGCTGCTGTGCTGCACACTGTCACAAGGGAGTGCTCTGGTACAGATATTCAGTAACATGGTCTTGGAAGGTGTCTGAGACCTTTGAGGTGAGCTTCCCTGTGGAGATGAAATCAGTGATGCAGGGGCTGATTATACTCCATGGGTAATTACTCTCTGTCCCAAATCCTTATTAATGTGTCTGGTATATTGTGTATTGGAGGCAAGAACTAAAGGTGCTTCAATGGCACTGCTGGATGCTAATAACCACTCAGACACACCATTAAGGAAAGAAAAGGTTAACTAAATCTGGCAGGAAAGAGTAAGGTTGCAAATAACATAGGTACATGTGCTTAAACATCCATAGTTAAAAGTGAGCCACAGCAACAATTCAATGAAAAGTCAGGTGACTTGGGAATTACAGTACTTGAGGTTCTGATCCATCTATAGAATTCATCCTTTTCTTAATAGAATTAAGTGTCCCAGAGAATAGAATGGTATCCCAAAGACAGTCGAATGAAAAGTCAGGAGTCTTCAGGCTGGGGTGCTCCCTCCACTCCAATCTCTATTCCAGTCAATATACACTTGCAGGTTTCCATGCCAGGCTCAGTTAGTATCTGGAGGTTCCCACCCAGCCACTGCTGCTCCTTCCATAGGTGCAGGATCTAGTGGTGATGGGGTGCTACAGAACCCCCTGGCTTGAGGTGGTTTCCACAATATATAGGGGTTCCAGTTTGGTTCCACAGCTCTCAGGACCCCCTATACACATTGTTCTAGCACCCCTGGCTCTTTCATATATCTCTTACAACCCTACACCAATGGTGTTGCCAGTTCCACACATGGCTCTGCACATGGTTCCTGGGACTACCATGCAGCAACCTCTCCCAAACAGACCCCAGCCACTTCCTGGTTTAGGACCTTTCCCTGGCCAAGGGAAGTGCAAAGCACAGGGGACTGATGGCAAACATAAACCTTGCTTCACCAGAAGGAAGGGGATATGCAGCCAGGAGGGGATTGATAAGAGTTGCAGTTTTCTGCTTCTACAGATCTTCCACGGTGACTTGTTTGATGTACTAACAGACACCAGATATATAACAGATATGTAGGCAATCTCTGCTTACAGGAATCTCAGCCCAGCACCAATACCTGTTTTGTAAGGAGCAACTTTGTTTCAAGAACAAGATTTATGCAGAATTATGTAGAACCGAACTAGTAATATACACATTTCTTTCAATACAAAAATCTTCTTCATGCTCTAAGAAAAACATCTTAGAAGACTACATGTAATAACACCCCTTGGCTATTCCTACCATTAAAATAACATAGAATGGCAACTAATTTGATGTAAACAAGTAAAGTTTCATGTTCATGAATTTAACTTTTGTCAGCTCTGAGTGGATTAATAATTCTATTAAGAAAAGGATGAATTCTATATAATAAGGATCAAAACCTCAAGTACTGTAAGCAGGTCCTCAACTAATGCATTTTCAAAGAGTTAGGGTATGTCTAAACTACATCCCTCTGTCAAAAGAGGGATGTAAATTAGGCAGATCGAAAGTGCAAATGAAACTGAGATTTAAACATCCCATGTTTCCTTTGCATAATCACGTCACAGCAGTCTTTCGAAAAAGAGTATTAAAGAGTATGAAAGTGAAACTGCCATCTAGACGCAGTTCTTTAAAAAAAAAACCCCTTTTTCAAAAGATCCTGTACTCCTCATTTTTTGAGCAGAAGCAAGTGGTTAGAAACAGTCAACAGCCTGACTTCCACCTATGATAATATAACTATCTCTGTGGATATGGGGAAGTGGTAGAGATGATATACCTTGACGTTAGCAAAGCATTTGACATGGTCTCCCACAGTATTCTTGCCAGCAAGTTAAGGAAATATGGATTGGATGAATAGACTAAAAGGTGGGCTGTGTTTACATTGGCACCCTTTTCCGGAAAAGGGATGCTAATGAGACACTTCGGAATTGCAAATGCCATGGGGGATTTAAATATCCCCCGCGGCATTTGCATGAACATGGCTGCTGCTTTTTTCCGGCTCAGGGTATTGCCGGAGAAAAGCACCAGTCTAGATGGGATCTTGCAGAAAATAAACCCTTTTCCAGAAGATCCCTTATTCCTACTTGAAAGGGATAAGTGACTCAAAGGTCTCAAATAAGGGATCTTCCAGAAAAGGGTTTATTTTCCGCAAGATCCCGTCTAGACTGGCGCTTTTCTCCGGCAATACCCCGAGCCGGAAAAAAGCGGCAGCCATGTTCATGCAAATGCCGCGGGGGATATTTAAATCCCCCACGGCATTTGCAATTCCGAAGTGTCTCATTAGCATCCCTTTTCCGGAAAAGGGTGCCAATGTAGACACAGCCAAACGTGGTTAGAAAGGTGGCTAGATTGCTGGGCTCAATGGATGTTTATCAATGGCTCAATATCTGATTGGTATCAAGTGGAGTGCTCCAAGTTTTGGTCCTCGGACCAATTTTGTTCAATTTCTTCAGTAATGATTTGGGTGATGACATGGATTGCAGCCTCCACAAGCTTGTAGATGAAACAGTGCTAGGTGGAGATCCACTGGAGGGTAGGAGTAGGGACCCTAGTGACCTAGACAAATTGAAGAATTGGAACAGAAGAAATCAAATGAGGTCCAACAAGGCAAAGTGCAGAGTCCTGCCCTTAAGGTCAAAAAATTCCATGAACTGCTACAGGCTGGGGACTGACTAGCTAAGCAGCAGTTCTGCAGAAAAGGACCAGAGGGTTACAGTAGACAAGAAGCTGTATATGAGTCAACAGTATGCCGTTTTTACCACTTGTTTTACTTTTTTGTGGAGTGGAGTTTTAGTGAGGTAAGAGGACAGTAGGCAGAAAGAAATTGTCCAAGAGATGCAACTACAAACAGTTTTGCAAGCTGCCTTCTATTATGCTCCTTAGTAAATCTTGGTTTTGATCATATTAAAAGTATGAATTTTATTAACATATTGGGGGGCAGCATGGATTAAAGGTTAGAGAAAATAATGTATTGAAAAGACCTTTGAGTCACTTATTAACTATATGATGTCCACTTATCCCAGTCAAAATATTCAGGCCTTCATTTTCAAATGTGGTTTTCAATATTCAGTAACACTAATCTATAGTTAAAAACTTAAATAAGTAGCCTGATTTGCAGAAGAGCTGAGTACTTATTTCTTCCATTGACTTCACTCATTTGAAAATGTTGACCTCAGCATTTCCATCACTAAAATGGGAATTACAATACATTTTTCCAGCTTTGGCTAGTACTTTGAGATCTAATTAGATACTTAATTGTCTCCATCACAGTAATATCTAAGAAAAGATACAGAAAAATGCAAAATGGGTGCAAAATATTATTTCTCCAAGGCTGTG
This sequence comes from Pelodiscus sinensis, assembly GCF_049634645.1. Taxonomy (NCBI): domain Eukaryota; kingdom Metazoa; phylum Chordata; order Testudines; family Trionychidae; genus Pelodiscus; species Pelodiscus sinensis. The sequence continues at coordinate 141,088,824 of NC_134712.1, forward strand.
TCTAGACTACAGGTTTTGTTTTTTTAAAGTAGCCTCTTTTTTAAAAAAAACTTCACCTGTGTCTAGACTGCAGCCACATTCTTTCAAAAGTAAATTGAAAGAACGTGGCAGTTTTTTTGATCGTGGTAAACCTCATTTTACAAGGTATAATGCTTTTTTTCTAAAGTACTTTTTCAGAAAAAAGCGCTATTGAATGTAAACTGTGCTTTTTCGAAAAATCTGCTTGTAGTCTAGATGCTCTCTTTCGAAAGAGGCTTTTTCAAAAGATTCTTTTGAAAAAGCCTCTTTCAAAAGAGGCTTGTAGTCTAGACGTAACCAAAGAGAGAAAGCACAGGGAAGAAAAAGAAGACAAATCCTGTCTTTATGCAATCATATTTCAGTGCTTATTTTGCATTCTGCATTCCTTCCCAGGGTCCTCTGTGCATTGAGCCATCGTGGAAAATTCTTGAATTGGGTGAAAGGTTTGTAGATGGTTTTGGTCCATATATTTGAGAGTGTACTACCTTGAAGTATATGTGGCTCTTATGCATCTTCCTCTATTTGTATGAGTATTCTGCATAACAGCAGAATTTGTATGAGTATTCTGCATAAGTGCAAACATATCAGGACAAGATATGCATTCTTAGGCCCACTAAAATATATCTGCAACATAGTGCTGCTTTCACACAAAACTAAGAGCTAGGGTGAGGAGTGTAAATATAAAGACAGCAAGAATTTGCCCCAATAATCATCCACAAATGTGTTTTGCTCCACTGTAAATCTCAGGAGCTGGGATAGAGACAGTGTGTGATTGATAATTACATCTGTTCTTTTTCCCCATCCGCCTGTTCAGCAGAAAGTTACTTGGCTGTCTGTGAAGAGAGAGAGCGAGCTTACTTTTACATGCAGCCACACATGTTTTCAAAGGTATCAGTTCTCCTACTGGAAGGGTATAACTTTCTGATGAAGTCATTGAAATACAACTTGAAATATGATACCTTATAGAATCTGTTCTTTATATTTCACACACTTGTCACAAGAATGACTTGTGACTTTTTATTAACTTGTATTTTCAGACATGTCAGTGTTAAAATAAAATACCTTTTCTTCTTTATAGAACAATAGCCTCACAGCTCCTAGCTGACTTAAATGCCTTTATCCTTCCTAGTCTGGCATACCCATTAGAAATATAAAATGAAATGTGGCAATGCTTGGTCAATTATGTTCAGGTCTTTTAGCTGTTAGTAAAGATCATTCACCTGCTACTGTAGAGTGATGGGTGTTTATCTTATGTACATAAAAGCTCCCCTTTCAAATCATATTGAAAAATGTAACTATCCATCTAATTCATCATGTACACAAACAAAGATTAAGAATGATCAAATACAAAGAAGCAAAATTACTTTTTACATAGGCCTTCTTTATGTCTCTAAATTGGGAGAGGAAAGCTCTCTCTTTTTCAATAATGTATATTTTAGAATTGTAAATAATAGGATGTGGTATCCATTAATACTTTATACTAGCTACACAGAACATGCAAACTTCTGCAGGTCTGTGACAAAGAAAAAGGATGGGATAGAATCCCCCAAAATGCTAAGGTGCCTACATCCCACTTTTTGGGTACATCTGGACTACAGGTTTTTTTCGACAGAAGTTTTGTCGACAGATACTGTTGAAAAAGCCTATGTCGATAAAGAGCGTCTAGACTGCATTACGCAGTTCTGACTCCCCCCCCCCCCCCCATGGCCAAGCAGCACAGACAAGTGTCAGGCCACAGTTGGGGTTCCCACAGGTTGCTGAGAGGCCTGAAGCTGTGTGGCAATGCCAGCGTCCCCAACCCATGACTGAACCTGGCATCACTGCCTGCAGGAGCAGGTGGTGCCTCGCAGCCATACGGGTGCAAGGGTAGGATGGCCCTCCCTGAGGTCGGCCATGTGTGTGCCCCCCCCCAGGCTGTGATCAGCATGACATGTCACAACACTGCACCATCCACTTTCCTCCTGCCTGCTCTGCCCTGTGTGTGTTGGACCCTCACAGCACTCACCTGATGTTCCCTCCCCGGTGTCCAAAGGAGGCCTCCTGAGTCTGGGTATCTGGCTCCTGGGTCAGGATAGCTGTGCTTCTGGTAGTGTCTTCCTCCTCCTCCTCCTCCTCCTCCTCTTGGAGCTGCTGGTCCTCTGCTGGGGTCTCACCCTGCAGTTGAGGCCACTGCTGCACAGGGGTCTCCAACCCAGACTCCACAACCCTCTCAGGAGGCAGGGGTTCCCCTTCCCCCAGGATCCGGTCCAGGTCCTCGTAATAGGCACAATAGTGTGCTGTTTCCCCAGAGTGGGAGCTGTGCTCACGGACCCTAATGTACCCCTACCATAGCTCCTTGACCTTGGCTCTGACCTGGTCTAAGGTGCGGGGTTGGTGGCCTTTCCTTGCAAGGCCATCAGCCATTCTGGTGTAAATGTCAGCATTCCTCCACCTGAACTGTTAGGTCTGAAGAGCCTCTTCCTCGGACCAGAGCTCCAAGAGGGCTTTTATCTTGGGCCTGGACCAGGAGGGTGTCTGGCGTTTGGTGCCCCTGACTTCCTGAAGGAATGTGTCCCTGGAAGGGCCAAGGAGACTTGGGGGGCTTGTCCCTGGGACATGGCTCCAAGTGGCCGAACCGGAAACAGCTGCGCAATCAGGGTCCTGCCTGGAACTGGCTTGCTGCCAGAATGCTAATCCTGGGTGCCTGTGCCTTTTAAAGATGGCTATAGGCAGGAACAATAGAGTTGAAAGCTGTGGCAGGAGTGTCCACCAGGGCTTCTTCCTGGAGGCCTTTATTTTCTACATAAATTCTTCCCCGCTTCCACACTTACCTTTTGTCGACAGAACTCTGTCGACAAAGGCATTATTCCTCATAAAACGAGGTTTACCACCGTCGACAAAACTGCCGCGTTCTGTCGACTTACTGTCGATTGAATGTGGCAGTAGTGTAGATGCAGGTATAGTTTTGTTGACAAAAGTCCACTTTTGTCGACAAAACCCTGCAGTCTAGACATACCCTCTGATGCAATGAGCCAAACTGCTGATCGATTGCTGCCTAAACCTGTAGGCATTTCAAATTGCTTGGTGCCAAAGCATTTTTCAATAGAAGTTCCCAAAGAATGACCATTTTTAACATGGCACTCATTAAATGAATTAAAAACTGGCTAACTGATAGGTCTGAAAATGTAATTATAAATGGGAAATCATTATCAAGCTAGTGTATCTCCAGTGGGCTCCCACACTGATTGTCCTCTACTTATTAATATTTTTGTCAGTGACCTAGGAAAAAAACCATAAAATTGTCCCTATAAAGTTTGCAGGAGGTACAAAAAATGGATGAATGGTAAATACTAAAAAGGACAGATGAGTGATTCAGAGCAAATTTGATCAATTGGTTAAGTGGTGCAAGCAAACCTGGTGTATTTTAAGATAAATAACTGTAAATGTATATATCTGGAACAAAGAATGTAGGCCATATTACAGAATGGGGGACTGTATTCTGGGAAGCAGTGCCTCTGGAAAAGATTCGGGGTCATGATGGCTACTCACTGAACATGAGCTCCCAGTGTGACCCTGGAGCCAAGAGAACAAGTGCGATTCACCCAAAATCTAAAAAAAAAGTTGATACATTGGAGAGCCATGAAAACAGTCATGAAATATAATAATAGAGAAAAAACGAAACATTTTCAAACACTTTAACAGAGAGCTTTATTTTTTAACATCTTTCCATGTGAAATGAATGCTCGTAAAAGATGCCAACAGCTCTGGAGACTGAAGTTCTCTACTTGTCCAAGAACAGCATGCTTCCACCAATATGCACTGGTCACAAAGGACCTCTTCTGGAGAGAAAGTTGAATACTAGTCTCCATGGCCCATTCTGTCCTTGGCCTCGCTGACGAGCATGACAGTTGTGATAGTTTTGGGAATGAGAATGCCTGATCACTGGGAACTGGATTGAAACCTCCAAACCACAAGCAATTACCATGTTCTTTTCCCCTGATTTTCTCTGTCCTTGAACTGTAGATTTACTACTGGTTGGCTGCAAAGTTTGTTTTTCTGAAGCTCCAGTTCTTGAACAATGATGTAAGAGTACGTGACTGGAAAGAATGAAGTAATGATGGCATTTCTGAGCCAAAACAAATACCAAAATATGAAAGAGTTTCCATTTGAAATGCTCTTTGTTGCATGAAGCAGCACTGTGAGTAAATTCTGCTTTTCATTTTAGCAAATTCCAAAGTGAATGGATTCCTCAGCTGATTCAACAAAACAGAATTAAGGAAATCCAGGAGCAATGTGAGCTAAATGCTATGCATCATGTCTAATATTTCATAATTTTTTGAAGATACAACAGAAGCATATTTTGTAAATTTCTGAACCAAACAGAATAATGTTAGTCAAAAATGTCCCTAAAGAAGTAAATTTATTTTCTGTTTAGCGTTAGGCTATGTCTACATAGCAACATTATTTCGAAATAACTAGCGTTATTTCGAAATAACATAGTTCGCATCTACTGAACCGGCAGTTATTCTGACATAATGTCAAAATACTATCAAGCTGGAGGACTTCGTATTCCGACTCCTGTAACCCTCATTTTATGAGTAAAGGAAGTTGGAGGAAGAGTGCTCTATTTCAAAATAAGTTCTGTGTAGATAGCACCAAAACTTGAAATAAGCTATTTCGAAATAAGCTCCGTAATTGACGTAGCTCAATTTGAGTAGCTTATTTCAAGTTAAGCCCTGCTGTGTAGACACACCCTTAGTAAAATGAGATTTCAATGATAGTTTTGTCAATGCTGTCAAACACTCAGGGTGCATCTTCAAGAAAGATGCGGAAAAATTGGAGAGAGTCCAGAGAAGAGCAACGAGAATGATTAAAGGTCTAGAGAACATGACCTATGAGGGAAGGCTGAAAGAATTGGGTTTGTTTAGTTTAGAAAAGAGAAGACTGAGGGGGGACATGATAGCAGTTTTCAGATATCTGAAAGGGTGTCATAAGGAGGAGGGAGAAAACTTGTTCATCTTGGCCTCTGAGGATAGAACAAGAAGCAATGGGCTTAAACTGCAGGAAGGGAGGTTTAGGTTGGACATTAGGAAAAAGTTCCTAACTGTCATGGTGGTCAAACACTGGAATAAATTGCCCAGGGAGGTTGTGGAATCTCCATCTCTGGAGATATTTAAAAATAGGTTGGATAAATGTCTATCAGGGATGGTCTAGACAGTATTTGGTCCTGCCATGAGGGCAGGGGACTGGACTCGATGACCTCTCGAGGTCCCTTCCAGGCCTAGTATTCTATGATTCTATGATTCTTAGCTCAAAATAAACTATGCTATTTGAGCTACGCAAATTGCAGAGCTTATTTAAGTGTATTTTGAAATAGCTTATTTTGTAATTTGGCACTGTCTACATAGTACCAAATTTCGAAATAAACGTCTATTCCAAAATGTCCCTTAATCCTCATGGAATAAGGTTTACAGGGAAATCGGACTAGTTCACCTGTTATTTTGAAAGATATTTTGAAATAACGGGCACGCTGTCAAGACGCAGAATAGCTATTCAGGGATATGAGAAGTATCCTGAAATAGGACCACAAGGTAGACATACCCTCAGTGAATCAAAACTACAGTGGTCCCTGGCTAGGCTATGTGCTGGTACCAGTTGGCTGAATGAAGCTACATTCAGTAATAGTCACAATTCATTTTAAGAGTCTGGATGCAATGGTAGTGTCAGACAGAAAGAGTTCCATTTGTCAGAAATGTGACTAACAACTGTGAATTGTCTTCTACTTTGCCATACTTTACAGTTCACATAACTATAATAACCATTCAACTGTGTATTCTTATAGTAGAATTCAGTATACATATGTAAATACCTGTTATGAATTTCAAGATATTTCACCTTCTCCATGTGACTCCATTTCATGGAGAGCACAAAATCTTCAATGAAAAATTACATAATAATTATTTTACTATTGTGAAGTGTTTGTAGATCCTACATATATCAAATCATGCAAGATAATGAAATTGATGTATGGGCATTCAAAAGCTATTGCAAATGTAAAAGCTGTAATTTAGAGCTTTTACATCTTCAAAATTTCAAGGCCACAAGTGTGCACAAAAGTAAGCTACTTTTGCTTGCTTATTTATTTTAGCTTCTTAAAAGTCCCTGCCTACCCATTACATGCTAGTCTCAGATGGGTAGTCATGTTAGCCTATAAATTTAAAAAGAATGAGTGGTCCTGTGGCAGCTTAGAGAGTAACAAAAAATACACACTAGCACAGGTTTAAAGAAAAAGTTTTTCAAAGCTCTCTAGGGCCCGGTTTACACTCAGGCCCGTACACAGGAATTTCTATGGGTGGGTGCATTTTTGTAATTGTGGACCACAATTTTTTTAATATAATTTTAAATATATATTTCCTGCTTCTCTTTTCTACCCACAGTGATATTTTGAATAAAAACTGGCACAACTGGAATATAAGGGACCATTTTTTATAAAAGGTTTTATTTTTAAATACTTTTCATTTACATTTAAAATGGACCCTTATTTTCCAGTTACATTCCAATAGTGCCTAAAAACCAATTTCAAAAATAAATACTAATTTAATCTAAAATAATATTAATACAAGGAATCAGCCCAGTTGCAGTGAATTGCCTGTATACAGCCATTTCAAAATAAACTGTCAGTGATGGAAAGATAACGCACATGTTTCATCAGTTTGTCGACTGTTGCTTTATATTGGCATCCTAACTGGCAGCCATTTTTGCAATGAAAAGAACAACAGTCTGCTACCAAGTAGCACTAATCTCCCGATGCCTGTAGGACACCCAGCAGGGCCCAATTATATCCTATAACTTGGATGCCCAAGACATTGATTGTAGTTGACTGATCGATCGCAAGCTGTCAATTGGTAGATCATAAATCAGACCGGCAGACTAGAGGGCTGGTGCAGAATCAGCCCCTGTCTGGCCGGGCCCTAGCCATGAGAGGGCCCAGCCCTGCCCCTGGCCTCGTTCCTGGGAGAGAAGGAGAGAAATCAGCCTCAGCCTTCCCACAGCTGTCTGGAGCACGGGGGAGGCTGGCTCAGGCACTGCTCCACTCTAGCCTTCCCCTAGCCAGCTGGGGCAACATGGGGGACCATGGATAGGTGCATTTGAACCCTTCTCACATCTCCTGCATATGGGCCTGACACTAAGGGGGAAAGTCGACTTAAGATACGCAGCTTCAGCTATGTTAATTACGTCCACACAGCAGGAAGTCAACGGGAGCATTCCCTTACTCCTTGTGAGGAACAGGACTACAGACATCAGCAGGAATGCTCTCTCAGTTCGAATTAGCGTGTCTTCACTAGATCCACTAAAGTAAAACCCAGAAGATTGACTAAGTCAGCTTCGATTTTCCCTATAGTGTAGACAAGCCCTAGAGACTTGAACATCTAGGTCCCAATAACTTTTAGTTAATTAATGAACTAAAACATGAAATTTGGGTCTTTCAGTGAGGAATTGTGTCTTTGACTACTTTGGGGTGGTTTAAGAGGGAATTATTTAGGCCCCAGCCCTGCAAAGGAAGTCCACACAGATGGGCTTATATACCTTTGTGAAGTTTTATTAACTTCATGGGGAGATGAGTAAGACAGCACCAAACTTCAGTAGCAGTGAGAGTAGAAATGCCATAGAGTCTTCCTATTTGGAAGACTCTGGCTTTAAGCATTAATTTATTCTTATATTTTGAGTACCACACTATATTAAACACTATATATTGATTTGTATGTTTGTATAATAATGTATGTGTACCAAACCACTACCTGCTTCCGAACATAACATCATCCCCCAAGGTAGGCTCTAAGGCTATGTCTAGACTGCAAGCCTCTTTCGAAAGAGAGCGTCTAGACTGCACGTTGAACTTTCGAAAAAGCGGCTTGCTTTTTCGAAAGAAAGCATCCAGTGAGTCTGGATGCTCTCTTTCGAAGAAGCCCTATTTACATTGAAGAACGCCTTCTTTCAAAAGAGGAACTTTCGAAAGAAGGCGTTCTTCCTCGTGAAATGAGGTTTACCGCCATCGAAAGAAAAGCCGCGTTCTTTCGATTTAATTTCGAAAGAACGCAGCTTGAGTCTGGACGCAGGGGAAGTTTTTTCGGAAAAAGGCTACTTTTCCCGAAAAAACCCCTGAGTCTGGACACAGCCTAAGGGTGTGTCTAGACTACCTAGTTTTGTCGACAAAAGTGGACTTTTGTCGACAAAACTATACCAGCGTCTACACTACCGCTGAGTTCTGTCAACATAACGTCGACAGAACTCAGCAGTTTTGTCGACGCTGGTATACCTCATTTTACGAGGCATAACACCTTCTGTCGACAGAACTCTGTCGACAGAAGGTGTTATTGCCTGTAACGTTGCGTCCAGACTACGGAGTTTTGTCGACAAAGCAGCTTGCTTTGTCGACAGAACTCAATGTGTCTGGACGCTCTTTGTCGATGGAAGTTTTGTCGACAGTATCTGTCGACAAAACTTCCGTCGACAAAACGCGGTAGTCTAGACGTACCCTATGAAGCATCAGTAGATTGAAACATGTTTTGAAAACTTTATAACCCCAAGAAAAACAATAAGTAATTATTGTATTATGTATGAATAACTAAATATTACTAAGTAATTTCCTTGAAAAAAATCAGTCAATCATTATGACTGACTGATAATGACTAATAATTATTTTATATTTTACCAACAATAAAAAGGAGTAGTCTATTTTTCCCTTTGAATATAAAAGCAAATGTTTCTTGTTTTTATTGTCCATGTACTTTGAGTATTGGATGCTCATATTTCTTAATACTTCAAATACTTGAATAATCACATCTGGGAGGTGGGGGAAGCCTAAGATAACTCCATCCTGCCAAACTATGGGCCTAGGAACAGAATGACAATGATACGTCAGTAGGAGAAGCAATGCCTCGAGGCTCACCATGCACCCAAGGATTTCTGATGTATGCTCTTCTTGCATCATTGCTCACATATACATGCAAAGAAATACGTTTTGTTCTTTTAATGTACAACAGAGCAAACTAAGCTGCTTTACAAAATGTTGAGAAAATTGCTTAACTATATAAACATAAGGAAATCAAGAAAAGTTCCCCAAATAGGAAAAATGTTCTTACTCAATGAAGGCCTGATCCTGCACCAGTAAAATCAGTGGGAATTTTACTATTGACTTCAGTGAGCACAGAATTGAGCTCTAAGGTTCTGATTTGATATTCAGATTTGTCCCACGCTGGGGAGTGGTTCAGGCTGTGAACTTGATTTTAGGTTTGTGGTCTCGGATCAAGCCCATCTCACCCCATTAATATGGAGTGCATTTTATTTCACAATGCATACTTTTCATAGTATATTCTACAGACTGGCACAGAATGTCAAGAAAATACATAATCAAGACTGTATCATACTCTCTGAACTGCACAAAATTATTGTCACCCCTTCCCACAATGGCTAGAGAAAGTATGAGACTTTTACAGCAGCTAATTAGAAAATTAGAACACCACACATGGATTGTATTTTATTGGCAGCTGAGCTTCTTCCTCCAGTGTTTTAAAGTATTTTTTGAATTGTTTGCTGTCAGCAAAACAAGCACGTTACCTGCGATCCTACAGACAACAAAGCCCAGCAGCAGGATTTCAGTCAGGTGATGTCACCCAGGTAAAATTGTACTGACAAGCTTTTAATTAAAGTTTTCCCACACATCTTTCTGCTGGTCCCCAGGAGCTATTATTCATTATGTGCCGACTGTCAGCCAATTGTGAGTCGGGAGGGAAGTGTTTTATTTTCAAAGCTCTTGCTGACAGCTAGAGAACACTTTGTTATACAATCTGTTTACTTTTTTTTCACACACACAGTCTTGCTAAAGGGGAAATGGCTATGCAGTAGTGTTTACAGTTTATGGCAATAATTAAATACATCTGGTAGTGCAGTCACTGAAGGAAGGGCAAGTGTGGATGTGTGGGGATGGACCATAAAATTCTTCCTATAAACAGTTTTTCTCACTTTACAAAGCCCCTGGCTTTTTAAGATGAAGGTTCTCTGGGAAAGGGCAGGTCCTAACAGGTGCACAGAGAGTGAAATTGGAGCCTTTGTATTCAATTGTGTGATAACGTGAAGTATAGAAATAACTGTCTAAAAATAACGATAATACTCTGTTTCGATATGGGAATAGAACAGTGTAAAGTGATTTTTAAAAATGTCACTCTAAATTGTTAAATCTCAGAGCACCTGCCTCCATAGGAAAAAATGTGAAATGTAAGTATACATGTCTTCATACTGGATCAGACCTCTCATTTGGTAATCTCTCTCTGGCAATATTTGGTAACCTCCCAAGCCAATATTTAATGCTTAACACTCACAGGGAACAACATTTTCCTTTCTAATTGTTAATTAGTTAAAACAAATGAAGTTATTTCTTGTCTTTGTTAGTGATTACCAAAATATATTTAGAATTACTGAGAATTGTCATATTGATATAGAAAACGATGAATAAATAATTATTTGTTTCTGTTTCTGAATAGCATATATAAAAAATTGATCAAATCAAATTATTTATGAATAGCATAAATCAAAAAAATATTTATCAGAACTTATTAAATAATTTAACATTAATTCAACTATTTATACAGAAGAAGGAGTTGTTTTAGCCCAGATCAAGGGATCTCTGTCTTCACAGTTGAATTATTCTTCCCACCTGGAACCTTCTGGAGGCCCATCCCAGAGTAAACCACAGAAATTGGTCTCCCCACGATTTTTTGAGGGAGAGGGAGGTTAGGAGAATTCCAGGATTCTTTTTTCCATATTGTTTTAAATTACAGAGAAAGGCCATTGACCAAGTACTGCCTGATAGCTGAGCCCCCATCAATAAAAAACAAAAATAAAAAACCCCCAAAGAGCTAAGAAACATCACAGGTTGGAAAATTTCCTCCCCCAACTCTGCCTCTCCACTAAATCCATGGACAGCCCACTACATAGTCCTTGAAGTCGTGGAGACCCAGGAATGCTGACTCTGAAGTCCTAGAAGAACACTTTGTCCCTTGCCACTGACTATGTGCCTAAGTACTGGAACATTTTTTTTAACAGCCTGGCCCCATTAGCCAGAAATGGACTTCATGTACTTGTGCACATACTTAAGCATGTGATGTAGACGTACCCTATTTTGAATAAGATATTTTGGAATAAAAACTCCAAAATAGCTTATGTCAAAATAGTGCATTCACATTCACTGAGCTATTTCAAAATAGAGCGTCCACACTCGTTGGCATCTGAATCACATTTAAAGCCCCCTGGAAGCAATTTGGGCAGGGTATCAGGACAGTAGTCACTTCTTGTAGCTTCTGCCTGAGGCTCATGCTTAAAGGAACTCCCTTGTACAGCCCTGTCTTAGGCTCTTCTCCATTGCCTACCTCCTTGAGGGAAGCAAATTCTTCCCACTGCATGCTCTGGCTGCCTTTGTGGACACCACAGCATTCCAGCCGTGGAGCCGCAACTGCTGCAAAGCAGTCACTGGTTCTTAGACCAGCTGCCACACAGGACCTACTGCTCCCTGCAGGGCACCTCTTCTTCTCTCTCCAGTGCTGCTCATGCAGCACAGCCTCCCTCCCTACACACTGTGCACCGCTGCGTGTGGTGCCGGGATACAAGTTCTGATTGGTGGGACTGCATCATCATGGAGCAGCAGGATGACCAACAGGAGCTCCAGAACTTCCACATGCAGAAGGACACTTTCCTGGAGCTCTGCAAATGGTTCACCCCTGATCTCCAGCAACGGGACACCCATATGAGACCTGCCATCCCCCTGCAAAAGCAGGTCGCCATCGCCCTCTGGAAGCTTGCCATGATGGACAGCTACTGCTCTGTTGGGAACCAGTTTTTCATGGGGATATCAACCATCGGGACCATGCTCATGCAGGTTTGTCGGTCTCATGCTATTTTCTCAGGAGTGTGGTGAACTGCTGGAATAGGGCTCTGTAGGGAAGGGGCAGTGGAAGCTCCTTTCCCAGGAGGTTTTTCAGTCTCACCTTTACAAAGCCCTGCCAGGAGATGTGGTAAGTTGGGGTTGGTCCCGGTGCATGGGAAGGGCGGTTGGGCTTGGGGAACTCCCGAAGGCCCTGGCAACACTATGATTCCCTGTTTGTCTCTTTCTTCAGGTGGTGAGGGACATCAACACCATCCTGCTGCACAGGGTCATCATCCTAGGTGATGTGGACCCCATCATTGCCGGCTTTGCCACCATGGACTCCCCCCATCCTATTTTGAACTAGCTATTTTAAAATAGGTGTTATACCTCGTGAAATGAGGGTTGCAGATTTTGGAATAAGAAGCCTATTATTCTGAAATTATTTTGAAATAAGGGACTTGCAGTGTAGGTGCTCACTTTCTTATTTCAAAATAACGCTGCAGTGTAGACATGTCCTCAGTGTATGGAGCCATACACCAGCAGAATAGAAGCATGCATTAATACTGCAATTTCAAAGGTAACATGCACCCATATGAGCAGCCAGCACTTTGAATTCTATTACTCAGTAAAACAAAGCTATTTTAGTCTTATCACTCAGTATTTAATTACTACTACTACAACACTCATGGCATGAATACATATTTTTACTTCTAAGAAATTAAATGATGGATATTGAGTAACTGTAAGTCACTGTGATTCTAGGAAAATATTGCCTTAGGTGGAAGGAGTGAAGGAACACGATGTTTGCCTTTTCAACCAGAGAGTTCCTGAAGCTCTTTAAAACTATTATAGAATAGACCTGAATGCCTGTGGATAAATGAGATACATGCTGTATTGGTGGTTACTGAGTTCTCTAGAGGCAGATAATTATACAAATATTTTAGAGTTCCCCTCTTCAAATGACATAAATTCTTCAGCCAGTGAACGTATAGTCTCATCAATTGGTGACATTGCTGGCATTGAAACATTAACATTTTGTATGTGCAAACTTCTTTTGGGAAAATAAATACTGGGAATTCCCTTGTACATTGTTACAGATTAGAATTTTTTAGGTACTATTACTTAGGGTATGTCTACACTACAGAGCTAATTCAAACTAACGCATCCAGACTAAAAAAATAGTTCGAATTACCGTTTTGCTAATTCGAACTAGCATGTCCACACAGAGTGGACCATGAACCGGGGTTAAGGATGGCCGGAAGCAGTGATAGCAGGGCATCAGATGAGGACTTAGAGCGTGGAGCTGCTGTCTCAGGCTAGCTGAGGGCTGTGCTTAAAGGGACCCGACCCCCACCCCAGACAGACCCAACCCCCACCCAATCCCTAGGATTGCCCGGAGTACCCACACTGGGCACATCACAGCACTCAGCCATCAGCCCAGCTATACTTGCCACAGGCTGCCATCTGGGGAGAGGGGACAATTGGGGGGCTGCAGGAGAGGTTCCACCCCCAGAAGCCCGCAGAGCCAGCCAAGTCCTCCCCATCGGGGGCTCGTACCCCATTCTTCCCTCACCTCCTTCCACTTACCCCTTCCTAGCCCCCCTTCCTGCTGTACAAAATAAAGGACAATTGTGTTCAAAAATAGAATCTCTCTTTATTGAACAAAACTGGGGGAGACTGGGAAAAGGAGGTGGGAGAGGGGAAGAGAGAGGGTGGGAGAGGGGAGAGCAACTACAATGATGAGGGGTTTGGAACAGGTCCCATATGAAGAGAGGCTAAAGAGACTGGGACTTTTCAGCTTAGAAAAGAGGAGATGGAGGGGGGATATGATAGAGGTCTATAAAAGCACGAGTGGGGTGGAGAGGGTGCATAAAGAAAAGTTCTTCATTAGTTCCCATAATAGAAGGACTAGAGGACACCAAATGAAATGAATGGGTAGCAGGCTTCAAATTAACAACAGAAAGTTCTTCTTCACAAAGCAAATAGTCAACCTGTGGAACTCCTGGCTGCAGGAGGCTGTGAAGGCTAGAACTAGAACAGAGTTTAAAGAGAAGTGAGATCAATTCATGGAGGTTGGGTCCATGGAGTGCTATTAGCCAGGGGGTAGGAGTGGTGTCCCTGCCCGAAGTTTGTGGAAGGCTGGAGAGGGATGGCACGAGACAAATTACTTGGTCACTGTCTTCGGTCCATCCCCTCCAGGGTCCCTAGGGTTGGCCGCTGTTGGCAGACAGGCTACTGGGCTAGATGGACCTTTGGTCTGACCCAGTATGGCCATTGTAAGCTCAGGGCTCAGGGTCGGGGGTCTCGGTGGACCACCTTGATTTTCATGCAAACCTGCCCCTGGGTGGCCAGGCAGCAGCTCTTCTGCCCTAGACGGCCGCTTTCCTGTGACTAGTGCGGAGGTCGTGGACAAGGTCCACGATGTCTGCACTGGACCAGGCAGGTGGCCGCCTCTTGCGGTCCTGGGCAAGCTCCCGGGAGCTGCCAGCCTGGTCCCGGGAAGAGGGGGAGGGCTGGGGGGCATCGGGTGGCTGGCTCGAGCCATGCCAGGTACAGGGTCTGCTGGCTTGGTGCTGGCAGGCTTGCACCTGGCATGGGCACCGTAGCCAGCCCGTGCCCCTTTAAGGGGTCCGGGGCCGGGAGGGGGGCAATAGAGTTTCCCTGGTGTTGGCCAGAGTGGCCACCAGGGAAAGCTGGGGAGGACTAGCCTCCCACTAGTTCGAATTAAGGGGCTACACAGCCCTTAATTCGAACTAGTAAGTTCAAACTAGGCTTAGTCCTCGTGGAATGAGTTTTACCTAGTTCGAACTAAGCGCTCCGCTAGTTCGAATTAAGTTCGAACTAGTGGAGTGCTAGTGGAGCACCTATCAAAGTTAATTCGAACTAACAGACGTTAGTTCGAATTAACTTTGTAGTGTAGACATACCCTTATACTTTTAAATCTTCTCAAACTCAAGATTCATGGTCCTTTTATAGATATTAGTTTGTCTGAGTTAGATGAGCTAAGGTAATATGTTAATAAAAATATGGTTTATTGTGTCTTAGATGTAAATAGTGAATAGATTCTGAGATTAGACAGTCAATATTCAGATAAATTATTCTATGATCATAAGGTTTTGGTATTTCCAAACTTTACTCAAACAGAATACCATGAACCATTCCAAGGATTTTATAGTGTTAATTCTCAAACGAAGAATCAAAAGACTGAATTTTTAGTTTATTCTCAATATTGTTAACACTAAATTATAGCAAGGACTATCAGAAAACTAAACTAAGAAACTTACAAAATTACAGAGATTTGGTGATTTATCTAACATCTCAGAGTGAGTATGGTAAAGCCAGGAATACTGCCTAGATATCTTGAATCCCAATTCTGTGTTTTCATCAACTTTGTAAGTGTCTAGCATTATTTACTGAACTAATATAATTTTGATTTTTTCTGATAAACAGTTGAAAATGTATTGCTATATTCTGTACATCTTATTTTTCTTTCTCTTTTTCTTTCTTCTTAAAATATTAAATCTGAACCTATATAGCAAGAGGCAGATACGGCATGTATATACAACCAGATTATATGGAAAGTGTACTTTTCTGACATTATCTATATTATACAGTTGCTGCGACTGTGAACATAGTGGAAAAAACACATGCATTGAGAGATCTTCTGGAAAAGCTTATTTCGAAAGAGAGCATCCACAATCAAAAAGCACAACGAAATAGCGATGTGCTATTTCAAAAGATAGTGTCCACATTGATTGGACGCTATCTTGCATTTAAGGAACCTGGAACCAGTTCAGGCAGCGCATTAGGTCAGCAGTTGCTTCTGGGCACCTGAGGCAATCTGAGTCATGTGCTTAAAGGGACCCCCAGTGACAGACGTTTCTCAGCTTCTTCTGTTTGCTTGCCTACCTCTCTGAGGGACATCAAAGCATTTGCAGTATGTGCTTTGGTTGCCCTGCCTTTGGACATCTCCACTGCTAGGCATGGAGCCAGAGTTGCCTCTAGGCATGCGATGGCCCCACAATGCCATGCTGCAGTTTCTGCAGGCTGCCTTCATGGTCCTCCATGAGCTTGACTTGAGCTCATATTTGAGAACCCCTGCCTGTGTGTGGGGGCAAGGCCCTTGTAATCGCACCCCACAGTGGAGAGACGGTTTTGGAGGCTAGACACCAGTTCTGACTGGTGGGACCAGCTGGTGATGGAGTGGTGGGACGACTGGTAGTGGCGCCACAACTTACAAATGAGGAAGGAGAAATTCCTGGAGCTGTGTGCCTGGCTCGCCCCTGCCCTCCATCGACGTGACACCCAGATGCAACCCACCATCCCCCTGGAGAAGCGGGTCACCATCACCATCTGAAAACTCTTTATCCCAGACAGTTACGTGTCTCTTGGGCTGAAATCCCTGGAGGGGAAAGGGAGTACTGGAAAGGGGGACCCTAGAAAAAGGGGGATTTGGGGGGGTAGAGCATGGCCTGTGGGTGGGGGGGAAGCCCTATCCCTGGGAGGTTCTGCAGTCCCGCTCTCACACAACTCTGCAGGGGGATGGGTTATTCATAGGTGGTGGCTGCTAGGTTGTTTGTGGGGAGGGGAGGGGAGGAGAGGGCTCGGGGACCTCCCAGGGGTTCTTGCACCACCTTTGATTCTCTGTTTTGTGTGTTTTATTGTCTCCTTCTGCAGGTGGTGAAGGCCATTAACACCATCCTGCTACACAGGGTCATCCACCTGGGAGACCTAGACCCCATCATGGTCAGATTTGCTGCCCTGGATTTCCCCAACTGCTGGAGTGGGGGGGACTATAGATGGAACCCACATCCCCATCTATACCCCTGAACACTGTGCAGCACAGTATATAAACCACAAGGGATACTTTTCTATAGTCCTCCTGCAGGCCCTGGTCGACCACCGCAGACAGTTTTCAGACATTTTCCTCGGCCAGTCAGGGAAGGTGCATGATGTTCCTCAGCTCCATCCTCTACCAGAAGCTGGAGGCTGGCACATTCTTCCTCTAGCACAACATCATGGTGGGGACATGAGATGCCACTATGCATCATGAGGTATGCGGCCTACTCCCTCATGCTGTGGCTGATGAAGCCGTACACTGGCCACCTGGACCCCAGCAAGGACCATTTCAATGCTCACCTGAGTAGGGCCCGCATCCAGGTGAAATGTGCCTTCGAGTACTTGAAAGTGCAGTTCAGGTGCCTCCTGACCTGCCTCGATGTGGGGAAGCACAACATTCCCCAGGTAGTGTCAGCCTGTTGTGTTCTCCACAACATTGTGGAAAGGAAGGCGGAAGCCTTCCTTCTGGGGTAAGGGACAGAGGCTGGCCAGGAAGAATGGGCCTTTGAGCAGATGCCATCTGCCAGGCCCATCAAGTTGGGGAGCACATCTGGGAGGCCCTGAGGGAGAGTTTCTCTGAAGGACTCCAGTAACTCTCCCCAGGGCCTCCCCACTAGGGGCCTGTGCCTTGCCTCTCTCTGCCTTTCCGACAACAACACGTCCCTTCCCCCCAACAACTTCCATTTCCTGCATTCAAAATTTTAAAAAAAGTATTTAATTTTGAAAAATATAACTGTTTGCTTTTTTATTTGGGATAAAAGTAACTGGGAAGGGTGGAGGGGGGCTGAGAACCTGCATATGGGGAAGGAGGTGAGAACCTTGGAGCGGGGAAGAGAGGCTCAGAGCTGGGGCTGAGACTGGCATGTGGTTCAGGTGGTAGTTTCACCTCATGTCTGGGGACCTTGGCAACCTCGGTAGTGAAGGGACCCTGGGAGAATTGGGGTATAGGCAGAAAAGGAGGCTGGAGTGAGGTCAGGCATGGCAAGGAGGCAGAGGCTGGCATGGGAGGAGAGCAGAGACAGGAACAGGGACTGGTTCCAGGTAGGCCATCATCTCCTGGACGGTGGCGCAGATGTTGTGGTCCTGCTGCAGCAGCTGGGTCCACATCTCGGCCTGCTATTGTGTGTCATCCCAGACCTTCTGGGCCAGCATCTACTGCATGTCCCTGACAATGAACATGTGCTCCTTCATTAAGTTCTCATGGACCCTCTGACACCTGCATCTCCCTCAGGGTCAGGCAGCTGGCTCAGATGCTGGTGATCATCCCATAGTAATGGCTGGTCTGGCTGGGGAGAATAAAGAGAAATGCCATGTGTGGCCTGGATAGTGGGCCAGGCCTCATAGGGACCCTAAGGTCCCCAAGGGACCGTGCTTCCCCCATCCCATGGACAAGCAGCCAAGGGAAGTGTCCAGCCACACTGGGATCCAATGGCCGGGAAAGGGGCCTCAAGCTACCGGGAGCAGGTGGTGCCTCAAGTGTGCAGGCATGACTATGTGCCATGTGTGGCACTCCAGAGTCTGTGTGCGGGCATGTGTGTGCCCTTGTCCCCAGCCTCCTTCCTCTCCCAGAGATCAGAAGTGTGTTGGGCATCCCCAGAGCCTGTGAACAGGAGCCCAGAGGTTCTCTGGGGCTGCCTCCTGGGGCTGTGTGGCGCAGACTGGTGCTGCACGTGCTTCCATGTGCACAGACTGCAGCACAAGAGCCAGGCCAAGAAAGCTGAGCGATGATAGCACCACATACACTCAACACCCTCCACCCCCTTCCTGTGCATGTGAAAAACTAAGAGCACTCACCTGATAATCCCTCCCCAGCCTCGGAGGATGCTGTGAGACATCCACACCCTGGGATACCGGCTCCAGAGTGATGGTGGTCACCGTGCTAGCTGTCTCTTCCTCCTCCTCCAGCTTCTCCTCCTCTTCCTCCTGCTTCTCCTGGGCTAGGATCCCAGGCGGGCAACAATGAGCGTCTCCAGACCCAACTCCACCACTAGGGGTGGGGAAGGGGCTGCACCACCCCCAGGATGAGGTGCAGTTCTGCATAGTAGGGGCAGGAGTGGGGTCTAGACCCGGAGCATGAGCTGCGCTCCCTTACCCTGGCATAGCCCTGCCCAAGCTCTTTCACCTTGCTCCTGACCTGCTCCAGAGTCTGGTGGTGGTCCCTCGTGGCCAGGGTCTCAGCCATCCAGCCATATATGTCGGCGTTGCGCCATCTGGAACAGAGATCCTGGAGAGTCTCCTCTTCACCTCATACCTCCAGGAAGACCAGGATCTCTGCCCCAGACCAGGATGGTGCATGCCTTTTCCAGGCCCTGGCAGGCTCCTCATTTTTTCAGGAGTACAGGTTCTTTCGAAAACCCATCTAGACTGCGGTTTCTTTTTCAAAAAAGCGCTCTCACATGATTATGCAAATGAAGCGCGAGATTTGTAAATCCGTGCTTCATTTGCATTTTTGATAGGGCTCATTTATATTCTTCTTTCAGAAGAGGAATGTAGTTTAGACATACCCATAGAGTTGTAATGAGTGTGGATGGAGTGGCCAGCAGGGCACCTATTTTATTTTCTGGAGGCCTCTTTTTTCAACCAAACTCCCTTTTCCCTTATTCAACATAGAATGAGGTTTACCACTGTCAGAAAAGTGTCTCCATTACTTTGACTTTTTGTCAAAATAATGCAATTGCAGTGTGAACGCTAGCATGGTTTTCCGGAATAATGGCCATTATTCCAGAAAAACGCTGTAGTGTAAACGTGCCCTGACAGTACACAGTAAGTAATTGTAAATGAGGAATATTATCCAGGAGAGTTTTTTCTAGTAAGATGTCTCTGTTGAGGGCTCTGTTCTTGTCCAAATGCTTTTTGGTATCTTTATCAATGGTTAAGCCTTTATTTTTGTAAAAAAAATTAATAATAACCTTATTGCTGGTAAACTTGCAAATTATGTGAACGTAGGTAAATAATAATGGCGAGTCAATTCCACCAAGTCACTTGGATTGCTTGGTAAGGTGGGTTCATTTGAACAACATGCATTTTAATACTGATAGTGCAAAATAATACATTTAGGAACAAATAACATAGGTCACATGTGATGGAGCACTGCATTTTGGAAAGTAATGACTCAGAAAGGTCTTAGCTGTCAAAAGGGAAAACCAGCTGAACTTAAGATCCCATTGAGATCTACTAGCTAAGGGTATGTCTACACTACCCTCCTAGTTCGAACTAGGAGGGTAATGTATGCATACCGCACTTGCTAATGAAGCCCGGGATTTGAATTTCCCGGGCTTCATTAGCATAAGCGGGGAGCCGCCATTTTTAAATCCCCGCTGCTTCGAACCCCGTGTAGCGCGGCTACACGGGGCTCGAACTAGGTAGTTCGGACTAGGGTGCCTATTCCGAACTACCGGTACACCTCGTTTCACGAGGAGTACCGGTAGTTCGGAATAGGACCCTAGTCCGAACTACCTAGTTCGAGCCCCGTGTAGCCGCGCTACACGGGGTTCGAAGCAGCGGGGATTTAAAAATGGCGGCTCCCCGCTTATGCTAATGAAGCCCGGGAAATTCAAATCCCGGGCTTCATTAGCAAGTGCGGTATGCATACATTACCCCGCTAGTTCGAACTAGCGGGGTAGTGTAGACATACCCTAAGATAGTAACTGCCATCCTTGGATTAATAGGCAGGGAAATATTGAAAGAAGAAGGGAAGGGACTAGTATCACTGTGTACATCATGATGACACTGGTCTGGTTTCTGAACTTTTAAAAGAATATTCATGTATTGGTGACTGTAAAAAAGCTCAGTGAATTTGATTTATCCAAGAGCAATTTAGAGGTGACTTAAGTACTTACATGGGAAGAAGATTTTTGATAATGAAAGGGTCTAATTTAGCAGACAAATGCATAACAAGAGCCAATGCCTGGAAGCTAAAGTTAGACAAGTTCATACGAGAAAAAAGATGCAAATAGTTTAACAGTGAATGTAATTAGCTATGTAAGTACTTCCTATAGGTAGGAAATTATTTTACAGTGATGGGAAGCTGCCCCATTGGCCAACCCTCTTCCTTTTTAACCTAGGCTTGGGACCAGCACTGGCTAAGTTAATTTTATATATGTTGGGGTATCAGCCCCGAGGACATAAGAAGAATTGAGAAGGCATGTGGAAGACTTAAAAACATGTGGCAATGCAAAAACATCTTCCTTAAGACAAAACTGAACATGTACAAAGCAATTGTTATTGCCATCACAACATGTAATAGTGAAACATGGTGATTTACAAGAGAGAGACATAAAAGCTGGATACATTTCATCACAAATTTCTGAGAAAAATATTAGACATAACATATAGAGATCAGAAGATGAATGAATAAGTTAGAACAATTATGGGACCAGGCATCCTTTCACAAATAATGTATAATAAAGACATCAGCAGCTGGGGATGTGGTGAAAATGGAAAAACAACATTTCTCCATTAAATGGAGGCCAGAAAAATGCAAGAAGAAAGACAGGAAGACCACGAATCACATGGAAACAAACATCAAGCATCTCAACATGAAATGGGGAAATTTTGAGAGAAGGGCAGTTGACCGGCAAAGATGGCACAGGTGAGTAGCCCAATGAACAGCAAAGCATGCACCAAGGTCTAAAGAATAGTAATTAGCTATTAGAACAACGTACCTAGCGAAGTGATAGAGTCTCTGTCATTTTGAAAATTTTAAATGAGATTTAATAACACTGGATATTTAAAAAAAAAATCTATGCCCTAGCTCAGCCGCATAAAGGATCTGCTGATGAAGGGTTCTGGGATCGGCTGATCCCTGTCTAGACTGCTGCACTGAGCCGACAAACAGCTGATCAGCGCAGCGCGGTGGCCATTTTTATTTAAATGAAGTGGCGATTATTTAAATCGCCGCTTCATTTCCCTTTTTCGAGTAAACTAATCTACATGTCTCCGTCGATGGAGCCATGTAGTTTAGACGTACCCGCAGTGACAACTCAAAGGCCTGCTCAAGTTCAGGAAAGAAATTCTACTCCTGAGGACCATAGTGTGGCACCATGGCTGATCTCTCAACACCCTTTGGCCAAGCGCGTTACTGACCCTTTCTCATGCACATGCAATCAGCACGACCTGAGAGCTAAAAACTATACTTGAAGAGAGTGGAAGCCTCAATGGAGAGTCTAACGCACTGAATAAATTCTTGAGTCCTTCAGTGCACCTGCCTTCTTGCATATGGATCACAGATCCCGAACCAGGTTCCACAGGCTATTCTTCAACTTATCTAGAGTTGTTGCAACCATGCATTGGCTAGGCCTGGTTGCCTCCCCACTGTGGCTGCAGGAGCGTGTTACAAACAATTACTCATCTGGAAGAGTGCCCAAACTAGTATCTGGTATGTAGTTTATAATGTCTGGTCTTCTTTGATACAAAGGTTATCCTCAGGCTATAACACCTGGATATTTAGCTCTAATGTCTGTATACAAAAGATAGATCACAAAAAGCAATTATATAGGGAGAATCATCATACAACTGAGGTGTTCCTCAGGGGCTCCTGCAGAGAAGTGTTCTTTATCCAATCTTCTTCAATATCAGCACTCTGTAAGAAATAATAACATTATTGTTGGTAAAATTGGAATATAGCACAAAACTGGATGGGGTGGCAAATTATGACAGCGAAAGGTCAGTTATATAAAACTAATCCATCTGGGCTCAAAGAAGGCAGTTCGCATATATAAGCTTGGGGGACTGTACCTGGCATGCAGTGACTCAAAAATGGTGGGTAAGCAGTTGAATATTTTCTCCCAGTGCAATCCACTGGCTGAGAGGATAAATGTGGTGCTTGGATGTATAACATGGAGAATTTCAAATAACAGCCAGGAAGTAATATTACCTCTGTACAGCAGTTGTGATACCAGCACTGTGCCAAGTTCTAGTGTCTGCAAGTAGATAGTAGTTATTGAACCTAAGGGCCCCACAGTCATTTCCACCCTTCTCAGCCCATGGTCTACTTCAAGAGCCCAGCTGAGACAGCCATGTCTCATATTGCCCAGGACAGCGTGCACACTGTAAGAGGCAGTTTTATGGTCTTAGCCAAAGAAGTTCCACGGACTGTCATATATGTTCCTTGTCACCATAAGTCCCCAAGATTATATAAATGAATCCCTCGGTCCGCACATCACCCATCCCTTTCCCCTCTCCCCATTCCAAGAGATTAATTATCTTAAACCCCTTTCAGGGAGGCAAACCTGCAGGCAGACCAGGGCTGCTCACTCTAATGCTATGATCACTGGCGCATGGGGCTGTCCCCCTCTCTCGTCAGCCGGCATATCCTAAAGGAGGTATGGGCAGCCTTCCAATCTGCCTCTCAGTACTACCTTGAGCAAGTCCTCTGAGAGGATGATCTCTGCATATCCATGTCCCTCATTTTTTGAGGAGTAATGTTAGTTCGAACCAAGGGCTTTGGTTCGAACTACCGCATCCCCGCACACTTCCTGGTTCAAATCAGCTGTGATTCGAACTAGCATGCTGGTGAGATCATGCTAATGATGTGAGGGATATTTAAATCCCCGCTTCATTAGCAATTTCGAATGCCTGCATTTGCATCCCTAGTTCAAACTAGGGTGCAAGTGTAGACATACCCTTAGGGAAACAGTTTTTCCTAATATCCAACCTAGACCTCGCCCACTGCAACTTGAGACCATTACTCTTTGTTCTGTCATCTGTCACTACTGAGAACAATCTCTCTCCACCCTCTTTGAAACCCCTCTTCAGGTACTTGAAGGTTGCTATCAAATCTCCCTTCAATTTTCTCTTCTGTAGACTAAATAAGTCCAAATCCCTCAGCCTCATAAGTCTTATAAATCATGTGCTCCAGCCCCCAGATATGTTGTAGAGAAGAATGAGGGGAATTTGATAGCTGCCTTCAACTACCTGAATGGGAGTTCCAAAGAGGATGGGGAGAGGTTGTTCTTAGTTGTGACTGATAACAGAACAAGAAGCAATGGTCTCAAGTTGTAGCGGGGGAGATTTAAGTTGGGTATTAGCAAAAACTATTTCCCTGGGAGGGTGGTGAAGCACTGGAATAAGTTACCTAGGCTAGGTCTACACTACACCTTTTTCCAATTTTTTTTTTTTGAAGAGGCTTTTCCAAAATTTGGCCCATCTATACTGGGCCACAATTTGGAAAATTCCTCTCTTTTGGAAGATCCCTTCTTCTTCGTAGAACAAGGAAGATGGGGCTTCCGAAAGAGCACATTTGCTCTTCCACAAAAAAAAGCGGAAGAGCAAACGCGTTCCCTGGACACCCCGCAGTCTAGATGTACCCTTAGTGAGGTGGTAGAATCTCCATCCCTAGAGGTTTTTATAGACTGGCTTGACAAAGCCCTGGCTGGGATGATTTAGTTGGGATTGGTCCTGTCTTGGGCAGGAGGCTAGACTTGATGACCTCCTGAGGTCTCTTCCAGCCCTATGATTTTAATGATCTGATATTTCCTTAGTCTGTTGCTTATTCCTGGCTTACTCCTGTACTCCTACTTCCTATATTGTAACATGCATTAGGAACAAAAAATGAAGCGCTGCTTTTCAAATCTTTTTACTGTGTCTTTTATAAATGTTACAGGCACTTACAAGTGACTACCATTCAGATCCCCACACGGAGCAGTCCCTCTAGTGTTTGAGCCAGAGGATTTTCTAAAAAATCATGCTTTTTTTTTTTTTTTTTTGCCTTGCATGACCATTCCAACCTTCTACGTCATCTTCCATATTCACGTACAGCTCTGAATGGCCTCCTGGGAAATTTATCATGTTCTGCTGTCCAATGAGGCACTCACTGTGGTTATAGGCCATATCTGTTGGCAAATAAGGCTGAGATCTATTTGTGTGCTCCCTTCTCTCTTGGATCTGTCCAAGTGAAGTGTTTTGGAACGTGACACTGTTCATGAACAACAGTATCTCTGAGCAGAGTGGCTTTTGCCAAAGTTGGTAGTTGGCATGATTGCTAGCATTCCAGATGAAGGGGTATTTTAGCAGATTTCTGATGTCATGGCATTCTGTAGCATAACTGGATCTTGAATGTCTGCTCTCTCAGGAACCCAGGCCTCTGTTTACTGTTTGATAAGTTTATTTATAGCTCATTGGATTTCAAGGATACTAGAGCAATTTGTATATTAAGGTTGCTGAGAGCCATTGAACCAAACTCTAAATCTTAATGATGAAAACCATTTCAAGCTAGAGGGTGTGACAGCAGCCCCCAACACTTCTATTTCCAGAACTAATGTTGGATTTTTCTCCTTCTTAGTCTTTCTTAGGAATAAAGTAGTCTTGCACCCATGTTTTACTCAGTTCCTTCAAGTTGTCCATAAAGTGTAGAAACCATCTTTTTCTCTCGTAGCTGCAATCATCATAATCATCAAGCCCATTCCCAGCTTCTGGCAAACATCTTAGTTGATAGTCACTGATGGATCTATCCTCCATGAACTTATCTAGCTTCTCCTGTTACAGTTTTGGACTTTGTAAATCCTCTGGCAAGGAGTTCCACAGGTTACGTGTTGTGTGAAGAAGTATTTCTCTTTGTTTGTTTTAAACCAGCTACCTATTAATATAATTTAGTGACCTCTAGTTCTTGTGTTATGGGAAGGAGTAACTAACACTTCTTTATTCACTTTTTCCACACCAGTCATGATTTTACAGATCTCTATCACATACCCCCTAGCCGTCTCTTTTCCAAGAAGAAAAGTCCCGGTCTTATTAACCTCTTCTTATATGGCAGCTGTTTCATACCCCTAATCATTTTTGTTGTTCTTTTCTAAACTTTTTCCAATGCTGAGATATGTTTTTTTGAGATGAAGTGAACACATATCCATGCACTATTCAAAATGTGAGCATACCATGGATTTATAGAGAGGCATTAAGAAATTCTCTTTCTTAATCTCTATCCCTTTTTTAATAATGTCTAACATTCTGTTTGCTTTTTTGACTGCTGCTGCACATTGAGTGGATGTTTTCAGAGAACTATCCACAGTGACTCCAAAATCTCTTGAGTAACAGCTAATTTAGTCCCCATCATATTACATGTATGGTTGGGATTATGTTTTCCGATATGCATTACTTTGCATTTATCAACATTAAAATTAATCTGCCATCTTTTATCCAACTTTCTTTTAAACTGACATTACTTTGAAATTATTTAAGTTCTTCCTGATTTTGTTCCATCATTTTTGAAACCTCTCCATCCTTTCTGTATTTATTATTTGAGAAAACATCTACCAGTTTTACCTTCCAATAGAGAATTTCAGTTTTGTATAAAACTCCTCCTTCACTTGCTTTTCATATTCCCATATAGGAACTCAGGACATTCTCTGTTTAGCCAAATTCTAAAATTTTCTGTAGTTTCAGGGGACATTGAGGCACTAATTAACATCTCCATCCTACTAACAGTACTATGAATCTTTCTATACTCTATTATATTAACCCACTCTGAAAGAGAAAATGGACATTCTTCAGCTTTGTGTAGCCAATGATTTATAAAAATGTTGAGACACATATCAAACTGATCATGTTTCTTAATCCTTTCTGAACATATTTAGTATGGGTGTCAGCATAACTGTAGTCAGTAATTCCACAGAATATTTGGCTGAGCAGTAATTGGAGTTATCAGAAAGGTAATTTCTAAACTCTGGAGTGAGATTCAGAAATGGCCCTCTTGGAATTTAACAGCCTCCAGCAGGTTTCTTGACACAGGCAGCATAAAAGACATGAAAAAAACTATATGCGGCTTCCTGGACACTCTTTTCGCTACCATCCCCAAGCCATGTATGAATAGTTTCCCGTAGTCACATGAACACATTACTTTCCAAAGTGTTCTGATGAGAAGAGTCAAAGATTAATAGCCCTTTAATTTACTCCCTGCAGCAGTCTTGCAATGGCTGATAA
Organism: Pelodiscus sinensis; assembly: GCF_049634645.1. Classification (NCBI taxonomy): domain Eukaryota; kingdom Metazoa; phylum Chordata; order Testudines; family Trionychidae; genus Pelodiscus; species Pelodiscus sinensis. The sequence goes on from NC_134712.1 coordinate 141,115,495, forward strand.
TCAGGTTAGTGGGGATTTTTTACCTTAATAATGTATCTAGTTCATCCATGCAAAAGCCATCTTCAAAGCATATCTGCGTTTTCTAACAACAATTCTCCTATAGCAAGGGTGGGCAATAATTTTTGATGGGGGGCCACTCCATTATATTAATAGAGGAGGGGTGGGGTCTGAGATGGAGGTTGGGTGCAGAAGGGAGCTTGGGGTAAGGGAGTGAATCTGGGTGAAGGAGGCAGTTGGGACCTGGAGCACTGGACTGGGGTGGAGGGGGTTGGATTGTGACCTAGGGGAGGGAATTGGGGGGACAGAAGGGAGGCAGGGATTTGGGTTGTGAACTAGGGCAGGAGGGGACTGTTATCTGGGGCAGGGGATTGGGAGGCCAGATCTGGGAAGGGATCTGGGTACAGGAGGGGAACAGAGGATTTGGGTATGTGGAGTGGGAGGCAGAGGGTTGGGGAAGGGAGGGCCTGGGGTGCCAGATGTAGGCTCTGCCAGGAGACTTATCAGCCAGCAGCAGTTCTTGAATCAGCCTCCCTGCCTGCCCCACCCCTTCACAGGCTGCAACCAAGTGCTTTGGAGTTTCTTGTGCTGCATGGCTACCTGCTATTGAAACAGGCAACTCCCATTGGCCAGTTTCTGGCCAGAAACCGGCCAATGGGATTGTGCTGGAAGTGGGAGCAGCTCCTAAAGCTTCCACCCTCCTCTCCAGACTCACAGTTTTTAAAGAAAACCCGCCCCCCCGGGCCGCGTTTCTGAGTAGCGTGCGGGTGGGGTGAGGCAAGTGGGGAGCCTGGCTGGGGCTCCCCACAGCATCCACAGGCTGGATCCAGTGTCTTAGTGGGCTGGATCTGGCCCGCAGGCCATATTCTGCCCAAGTCTGTCCTATAGGAAGAAAGAACACATACAATGTTATCCTAGACAGACTCCCCTACTTTTCTTCTGTTTTTCAGCATACGGTATATGGGCATATGTCTGTTGGACCATATACAAAGCAAGATATATTCTCAAGGCACACAGCTGTATAGTTACCAACAAAATTGGGGTGTTCCTAAACAATCTGGTCATGTTTCACACAAGTGGACTACCTTGAACCACCATCACAGAAGCTCCTACTCAAGAAAAGAAGTGATTTTAATTATAAGCGCTCCCCAGACAATAACTCCTTCTTTAGTCTACACCACCATTTCACTGCAAATGCATTGTATCCCACTATTTTCTAGGGAATATCAAGATGCAGACAACATACTGTCAACATAGAAACAATACAGAAAAAGATCTCTGTGTCATGGGCATAGCAAAGACATTGTGGCTCAATGACAAAGATTCCCTCTGTTTCTCTTTAGAACTACTCTACCAACAGTCTCATTGGGACAAGACAGGATGCAAAGGTGGGAGGTAAAGTGCATGGGGAAGTCTATACAGATAGCACAGAACCCGGCCATGACATAGCCAGAGCATGTGCAATTCAACTGAGAACCTTCTTGGTCTTTGCACATGAGTACTTGAGCTATGGACCAGTACATAGCTTATGCTTGAGCAATTCAAACAGCAATTGGGTCACACACATAGTCCTGGGAATGTCCCTTCATGACTCATTGATTTATGTCTGCAGTGAGTCTTCTATTTTCAACTTCCTCATACACTATACAGTGCTTTGAACTGAGGGGCTAGAGATTCCTCATATATCCTTCATCTTCTCTTCTTCTCTCAACCTATCCACAGCCTTGGAGACATCCTCTGCATCCCATTTCCAATCACTGTCCATGGATTTCCAAGAAATGTAAAGTATGCTATTCAGGTTAGGCAGAAGGACAGGTAAGGCCCAGCCTAGACAACTTGCCTGCATTTGCTTGGGGAGCTGCATGACAATCCAGGCCCAGGTCATTCTGTTTAGCACCAAATCATGCCCTTGCCTTCTTCACTACACAACAGATGTGACATGGCAATTCCATCAGCTGTGAGCTGCATTTAGTCACATGCAGCTCAGCAGGTAATGTGGCCATGAGACTTTGTTCTATTACATTAGAGATCTGTGTCCCATTTGTGGCCTACTAGGAGTTAAACTATGCAAATCCTAATGGTGTGAATCCAAGAGATTGGAAATGCACAAATATCTTTAAAAAAGTGACCTGAAAAACACGTCTTTGGTTTTCTGTTCCATTATTTAGAGTCTGTGGCAAAGCACAGTGATGGTTATCCACAGAATGCTTGCAGCAGATTGATATACTACCCCACAGAGACAACATTAAAATCCAATAACTTCAGAATTATTTGGCTTCAGAAATGGATCTTAGTGGTACTAAATTAGATCAGTAGAAATCCAGTGATATCTGTAGGTTTGGATGGATTCAATTTGTTAGTCAAATATACACAAACCATGAAAAATATTTTAATTTATAATAATTGTAGTTTACAGATAGGCAAAGTCAGAAAAACACTATTTGAGAACTAATTAGATTGATGAAAGATATGTACTGTGTATATTTTTGACATGTGATATTGACAATTTGTATTTCAATAGTATAAAGCTTTAATTTTTTACTCTTAAATGTCTACGATCATTAAATAATTATTGTCTGACCTCTCACAAATGCTAACATTTAAAATGATAAACATGGAAAATGCTTAAAAATAAACATTGGTATTATACATCAAATAAAAATTTAATTCTGCCAGGCCTAAATATAAGTGTTATGTGCCATATTTTTCTCTTGTTAATGGAAAATATGCTTGATTAAAAAATAATCAATGAGCAGATTATTGGAGGCAGGATGACTAGCTTGGGAACTCCTTGGTGAAAAGATAATGGGCTTTATACCACCATTGCAGTTTCTCCGACCAATCTGACTATGCACCTGGATTTTAAAACACTTTGAAACACTGGTCTTTCAACAGAAATGGAGAGACATCCTTTATTGTGGTGCTGCCCTCTGACTATGCACCAACACACACACGGGTAGAGAGATTTCCAAGCACAACTGATTATTAAAGGAAAATCAGCCTTTTAAATCTAGAATAAATTAAAGATGGTTAGAGATTTGATTGTTTTATCTGTACCTACTGAACCTTAACGGCAGAATTTTGGAGTGAATTAAGTTTAGAACTTGAACACTATTTGCCTTCCAAAAGTCAGAATGAAACAAATGAATTTCATATTTTCAGTGAAATTGTTTCTTCCAACCAACCCTAAGATTTCCAGTACATAATTAATGTTGAATCCAAATGAGCAAAGTGAACCATTACATGGCCTTTCAATCTGTAAAACTGAGCTTGGTTACCTGCTTCTTCCTTACATAGAACATGTAAGATAATATATTGAAGCAGCAATTGTAACCAAACATATAAGTACTTTGTTTCATTGGAGAACTGCCATAATTATATGACAGTTATGCTATAAGTTATGGCTAAGGAGACAGGACAGTGCATAAGATTAATACTTTGTCTTTTCAATCTATTAATCTACCACCTTTGGGACATGATTTTAAATCCACTCCAGACCAAAATGACTGAAAATCATTCCATTCTGACAGCTTTAAAAGATCACAAGTGAAATGTGTTAAGAAGGTCTCAACCCAGCTGATAGTGAACAGGAACAGTCATATAAAGAGGTACCCAGCAATAGGGTTTTCTAGCATTCTCACCACTGACAAGAGCAAAAATGGACAGTTTTATTCCTGCAAGGGATGTTTCTGACTAGACTGGGGTTAAAAGGATTGAGATACATGTTAAAACAGTCTGGTGCAGTACTATCTATATATTCATTAATGATAGACATTTTTATGTTAGAATTTGGAAAATGTTTTCTTTTGATACTGGTGATGAAGAGGTAGGTGGATACAGTGTAATTACAATGCATGTGGCTGTTTATTTTCACTATCTGAAAAGAATAAGAAGAAAGGCAAAACTTTTCAAAGTACTCCATCTTGCAATATTCATGTATTATTTTCCATTTTAACTGAATCTATGGTTCATTTCTTCTAATTACATTACATTTTGTTTCAAAATAGGTGTTTAAAGTTGCAAAAAAAACCCCAACAACTATTAGTGTATTTTTCTAACAAATAGTTTAGTGTAAAGACAAATACTATTTTAGAATTCTTTGCTGCTGGAATATTCCTAATTAAAAAGGTATTTTCTTTATTAGTGGTCAATCTTGCCCTCATTTAATGAGGTATTCCAGATGTTGTATATGAGGACAGAAGACAAAGGAACACAGCTGGACTTTAAAGTGCAACAATATTAGTTATGGTCAGCCTGGAAAACAAGACTGCATTCTCATGTTACCATTATGGTATTAACACATACAATATTTTCTCTAGAAACTGTCAACTAGTGGTGGCCACACCAGGCAGAAAATCCTATAACTACCCTTTAATTACTCTTTTCATTAATTTGTTATGCTTGCCACATTCCTTCTAGTTAGCATTAGCCTCTCTTCCCAACACTAACTTACAGCTGTCACTAACATTAAAAAGGTCTGACTTGCATTTTTCTGCCCTATATAGTCTTTGATGTTACCATGATTAAGTTTCTTCTCCTACAACTTGTTCACTGTATACACTACAGTTAAGCTACATATAATATACATATTTCGTTTATCTTAAGATAGATTAAATAATTACATAAAATATTTCTTCATTTCTGTTCAGTGGCAATGGCAGTTTAGAAAAACATTCTGGTATTTCCTAAGGGATATGAAATAAGCTGCTATTATTATACACAAGTATAAAATGATCTAAATGTAATTCAGTACTCTACAGAGCTGAATGAAAATGAGCATTTGAACAACAGCATATGATTTTTTCAATAAGCACAAGAAAAAATAGTGTGAAAATAACAAGTTTCCTTCCAAAGAAACAAAGAAAGGACACATATATGTATTATATATTTGTTACTCTTTTTCAAAACCAGTCAGGGGACACAAAATAACATGTGCTATTGCCCTCAAACAGACACAACTGGGAAATATCCCATGCTGATGATTTCTGACATGGGTGACAGGACACAATTAATAATGAAAAACCTACAAAAATCAGTGAGGGTATGTCTACACTAGCCCCCTAGTTCAAACTAGGGAGGCTAATGCAGGCATTCGAAGTTGCAAATGAAGCCTGGGATTTAAATATCCTGGGCTTTATTTGCATCTTCCCATCCGGGCACCATTTTTAAATCCCCTTAGTCTGAAATAACTGCCCGTGGCTTCACGCAGCAGTCAAACGTTAACTCGAACTAAGTCCTTAGTTTGAGTTAGTTTGAGTTAACTGTTACACCACGTGGAACTTCAAATGCCTACATTAGCCTCCCTAGTTCAAACTAGGGGGCTAGTGTAGACATACCCTGAGTGAAGCCCTGTACCCACTGAAATTTTTGCCACTGATTTCAATAGGTCCAGGATTCACCCAATGTCTTCTTCAACTGTGGAATAAAGCACCCAAAGAAGACCTTGCTGCTCACCAGCATGGATAACAAAGTTATCCCATTAGGTATCTACTGTTCAGTGGCTCCTCCACCACCAATTTATATATGTATTTTGTATTTTTCCTGTGGGATGAAGAAAGATTTGGCAAACCTCAATTTTTCTCCAATAACAAATTTTGAATGAAGCTCCCCCCTAAATTTTTGCAATTTTTTTTTTTTACAGTTTGTTACAAAGTTTTTCAACTTTGTTAGTTACATATGAGCTAGTTTATACATTTTCTCTTTACCACTCTAATTTTCTAAAGTTAGAGAAGTTCTGAAAACTTAGAATGGAGAGAGGGAATTGATTTAAGTGCAATAACAAGAAAAAAAGAAAAAAGAGCAGAATTTCTTTTAAGTTATTTAAAAATATAAATTAAAAGATTTCTTTCATTTTAATTCAATTCAAATTTCTCATCAAAAATTTTAAAATGTCATAAAAATGATATTTTCCCATGAGAAGTTATTTTAAATTAAACTGAAATTTTAGTGGGAAAAATTTCATTAAAAAATGTTGACAACTCTAGAAACAGACAAGTAATCATTACCAACATCTATCTGTATATCCTACTGGAAGACTTATCTGGCACTGCATGGCTACGTCTACACTGGCATGATTTTCCGGAAATGCTTAAAACAGAACAGTTTTCCGTTATAAGTATTTCCGGAAAAAGTGTGTCTACATTGGCAGGATGCTTTTCTGGAAAAGCACTTTTTCCGGAAAAGTGTCTGTGCCAATGTAGACGCACTTTTCCGCAAAAAAAGCCCCGATCGTCATTTTCGCAATCGGGGCTTTTTTGCTGAAAAGAAATCTGTGCTGTCTACACTAGCCCTTTTCCGGAACAGTTTTCCGGAAAAGGACTTTTGCCCGAATGGGAGCAGCATAGTTTTTCCGGAAAAGCACTGATGATTTTACAGTAGATCATCAGTGCTTTTCCGGAAATTCACGGGGCCAGTGTAGACAGCTGGCAAGTTATTCCGGAAAAGTGGCTGATTTTCCGGAATAAGTGGCCAGTGTAGACACAGCCCATGAGTAGAGGTGGGACTGCACACCCTGACTACTGGCTTCTCCTCAGATCAGCCTGAAGCAGGGAGGCTGATCCCTGGCTACTGGTTTCTTCCCAGAGATGGCTGACTTCCTATTGAAGTGCTTGCTGCCCCCCTGTGGTTATTCCACAGTATAACTCCCTCCTACCAGACTCCTCCCTCCCCATTTTATGAGAAACAATCAAATTCCGGGCACATCCCATTATCCTGGCACAACCAAACCCTGACCGTGATTTAATTTAGAGTAAGAGGAAGCTGCATACCAAATTTGATGGCCCTAGTTCTTATCATTTAGGACGAGTTCTTGAACAAATGACTCACAGATAGATGGACAGATAGACACACACACACATTTATAATTATGGATAGATTTATGGATATTTGTTTAGACTTTGAGATTGTGAATTACAGAAGGTCTGACAAAGTCAACAGAAATGGACACCTATTGTGAATGAATGAACTTTCTGAATTGGTTAATAAGTAAACAAACACAAATAAAAAGCAAGTCTCTCTCTCTCACACACACACACTCCCTTTCTCTTTCCTCCCCTACCTGAGTGTGCCACAACGTAGTTGGTTAGGTACCAAAAATGTTTAAAAAAAATTCCTATGGGACTTCTCATGTACTTGGTGAGATTTTTCAGAGGCAGATACCCCTTGAAGGTAGGAAACTTTATGGTTAATATACAGATGCTCATGTTGATGAAAAGCCTGTATAAAAATGTATGTTCTAAAATAGCAAAATATAGCCCATCCAGATCCTCTTGCAGTAGGAAGTTCAGCAAGTAGCCATATTGTTAACAGTGCTGTCCCCCTCCCCATATACATCATCTCTGCCTTACATAGGCTCAGAGAGAACCAGGAATTTTCATTCAGGTATTTAATTCTTCCAGGAAAGATGGATAATAATGTTTTCTGCTCCAGCTGAAAAGAAGACATAAAGTTATATGCCACCAAAATAGTGTTGACATGTGAAACCAGAGTGTCTCACTGTGCCCCCTATTAGTTTAATGTAAATGCTGGGAAAGAATAAAAAGTCAATCACCTTGAGACTCTAAAAGGGAGCTCTCAGTGAGGAAGAATAGCTACCTATTGTAACCCTTCAAGTTGTTTAAAGGAATGAGCAAAGCCATCACAGAGCAGTGTAGTCAAACCTGCTAGCTTACATACAGGAATTTAATAGTTCCTTGTGCTGTAGTGTGCAGCTGTTTGCACTAGTCGTTGTAAATAATGTATTCAAGGATTTAGCCCTTTTTTTCTCTTTATGAATTGGTCATGAAGAGATCATGGTTACTAATTGACTTGTCATTTGGAGTTCTTCAATGAGTAGTTTTTATTGACATATTTGAGCTACGAGTTGTTCATAGATTGTTTGCAGTGACTATTCAGTCAATTGGTCATTATTCAGTGTTTGCTATTCAAGTATTGTTCTGAGTACTTGCCTAAACAAGTCTTGATCTTATTTCTGCACCCTATTTGGGTGACCTACCCTTGATAAAATAATTCTGTTTCCATCAGAATTAAATTACTGTCGTGACAAAATATTTGGTTCATGGTTAAATAAATCTTGGCTACTCATCTAAAATTTCCCTTCAATTTACATTTATAAGAACAATATTTTGCTTGTATGAATGTTCATATAAAGTGAATACGATAGGGTGTGGTCAAGCCAAATGCAATTCAGTATTCTCAGAAATATTTGTGAATACTTTCCCCCAGTGGTGTCTCAGCTTTATTCATCTGTGTCAGTTACATGGGTGATGGCTAATGCAGGCAAGGAAAGTCATTGCCTTTCCAGAACTGCCCACACTCCCACCACTCTTCTCTCTAGCCATTGGAGGGGTGGGGAGGGTCTAAGACTGTGTCATGGCTACTTGGCTCTCTGACCACTCAGGAAAGCTGGGTCTATGGTGCAGCTACTCGACCCTCCAGCCTTCCAGAATAGATCAGGCTATAGCACGGCTGTTCAGGTCTCCAGCTGCCGAGTATGCCAGCCAGCTGGGAAGTGTGGGGATACACCACCTACTGGGATGGGTGAGCCTAAGAGACTCGAGGATGTTAACAGGCTAGAGGCAGTAACTTAGGGAAGGGGCTGGGCCATGGCCATGGGGGCTGAGCTTGGCTCTGAAGAGGGAAGGTTGCCATAGGGGTTGGGCCTCAGAGGGGAAGGGGCAGGGCTGGGGCTTGCCTTCTCCAGCTGGGCATTCACTCACCGCCCATGGTCAAATAGCTGATAAATCTATCTGATTGCACTAAATCTATTGAGTTTGTCTCCTAGCCAGCCATAAAGACATAATCCATTAGTATGACCAAACCCCTTTTTCGAAAAACTGCTCTTCCTTAAAAAAGGAGGTTTACGCGGTTTTTCGAAAAAGGGTTTTTTTCAGAAAAAAACTCATCCAGACGACTTTCACTTTCAAAGACCCGCTTTTGAAAAAGCAATTGGAAGAAGATATGCAAATTCCTGCATAATTTGCATAGCCTCTTTCAAAAATAAAATGTAGTCTAGACATGCCTTTAGATGGGAAGTTACCTGGCCAGTCCCTAACAGTTAGAGAGGACACATGACTTCCTAGGACCAGCCACTGCTAAGGCTTAAAGGACAAATGGGGCTAATGTACATATGGTTGTCCAGACATTGAGGTGTCCCAGCATTGGAAACATGCTTGATGGCCTACATGTGCACATTTAAAACCATAAAGCATTCCACACTCCATATATCTAACTTTACACACAAGAATGATACATGCACCAAAATAAGATATACAAATCCAGTGGATTATGTCATGAAGACTGAGAGGTTAAATGAGATAATTTCTCCAAAACTCTTTTGAGGTAGGAATATCTATGTCCACAAGTCCGTTTTCTAAAGAATGAGGCGGGTCCATCATACCCATGATTGTCACAATGTTTGTTAGATCCTGGACCAACAGCTCAGAAACATCTCTAAAAGATTTGCCTGGCATTGTGTGAGTCCCTAACTCGATTGTTTTGTTTTTTAGAAAATAAAATGAAAATGTACACACTTCATTTAAATCATTGCTCTGGGATGAAGCTGGGGTGAAGGGTTCCATATGCAGGTTGCCCTGGGGAGAGAGGACTATCCCATCACTCTCTCACCACAGCAGCTTGGGGACAGGTGAGAAGTGCTCTTCATGGCTGCTGCAACTCTAGGAGGCCCAGCTGAGGGAGGGATGCATGGGTTTGTCTGCCTCCTGCACTTCCCAGCCAGAGGGAGGAATGCAGCCAACTGCATTTTCCCCTCACTCCCTGACAAAGAGGAAGAGCCAGCAAAGTTCCCATACAAATGTGATGCATGGGCAGTTGGTGCAGCTGGGGTTGGCAGAGGCAGAACCCCCAACCCCACCTACAGCCCCATCCTGTCTGCTGAGGCCCTGCCCCCACAGGGAGGGGAGGAGGCGGGGCAGCACACCTAGTACACCCCAGCATCCCCAGAGTACTGTGGAGGAGAAGAGAGGTGAGGGGACATGTGCCCCATCTCCCTGGAGAAGCAGGGGAGGGGAGAAGGCCACACGATGTGGCTCTCAGAGGAGGCCACATGGTTTCCAGCCATCCCAGTCCAGAGCATGGAGAGGGCAGGCGCTGGGGGCAGCAACACTCCACCCCCACAATGCCTACAGCAAGCATTCTGGGAACGGAGTGTGAGCAGGGCCAGGCTGGTGGTTTGAGATGCCCATGATGTGGAAGGAGCTTTAACCTCCCCTCTCCCCCCCCCCACACACCCTTCCTTATAGAGTGCCTGGGATGTAGGACTAGGGCAGTCCCAGACAGGGGAGGAAGCTCATCTCCAGCCAACCCCTTTCACCTGCCTGGTGATTCTGTCTCTTTTCTGTATGGTTTTATGAGAAACAATCCCATTCTAGGCACAGCCCATTTTCCTGGTACAATCAAACCCTGACCTTTAAGTTATAGCAAGAGAAAGCTGCACACTGAATTGGGTGGTCCTACCGCCTACCATTTAGGAGTTCTTGAACAAACAAATAAACAAATTATCTTAAATATATAGTAGATGGAATGAAGCAATCCTGTCTTCTACCATGCATACAGTTGAATCTAGCTATCCCTGTTAAATCCAAATTCGATATCACCCCTTAACTTTGTAAAAGTTATTCACATATAATGTAACATGCCAGTTCATAGCTAAAATACAATGCTTAGATACTATTGTGATAAACCTAAATGAATATGAGAGTGAGAGAAGCTGGCAGGCCCCTTTGAATAGCCAGGATATTGAGAGTGAAATAGAGTACCAGGATTTGCCCCTTAATTTGTAAAACTATGTTGTAGTTTAACCAGTGTTTGTAAAGCATTAACATCATACCAGTCAAACATATTAAATTAAATATGAAATACCAATCCAGAATTTCAATACTGTTTTAGAATGGAAAAGAAACATTTTATATCAATCTATTTCAATAAGCTAAAAATAAATATACAGGCTGGCTATGCATGAAGACTACTAAAATCCAAATTGCTGTATTCAGTTTATAATAAAATAATTCAAATTAATAAAACCAAAGGTGATGATAGGCTAAAATTATTCATTACACTAAGCAGAAATAATCTTGCCTTTGTATTAAATTCAATTTAAATGCCACCAAACCATGGGTGGCAAATATCTGATGATGATTTTGGTTTAGATTCAGATCAGTAGCATAAATTTTATTTTCTTACCTTGAAGTAAGGAACAAAGTGATTATATATAAAATATTTATATAAATTCATTTTGCCTCAAGGTAAGAAAATATACACACACAAATATATATACACACATACATATATATATATGCTATGTTGCACTAATGTTTCTAATTACAGGCTATAACTTTTGGTTTAAAGTTCTATATAGGGGTGGGAAAACTTTTTGGGGGCACACACAAGCGAGAAGCAAAAAAAACCCCCCAAAACACCAAACCCTCACTGAAATGACTTTCAAATGAGAAGGAGAAAGACACTCCTCACATTCCCCTACTACACCAGAGTCCAGTTTGGGCCCTAATGCTAGTAGATTTTGTGTGCTCTATTCCAGCCCAGCGGAGGGACATTGAAAGGAGGGGGCCTGGAATGCTAGAGCGGGCTCCCAGTGCTGGGGTTGGAGCCCTGAGCTGTGGGGGCTGGATCCAGGCAAGCCAGGGGCTGCATCTAGCCCGCAGGCCCTACGTTTCCCATCCCTGCCATCTATATTAAAGCCTCATATCTTTTTTAAGAGTCTTTAAAGCACTCTGAAATTAGCATATTTAAGGTTCCTTTTACTTCTAAACTGTTCATACTCTGATATTCTAGAATTCAAGTGTATTCTCAATTTTTCTCCATGGAAGGTTTTATTATCAGAGGGTGTGTCTACACTATCTCGTTAATTCAACCTAGGTAGACAAATGAGGCGACCGGAGTTGTAAACAAAGCCCAGAATTTAAATATCCCGGGCTTTATTTGCATTTTCCCGTCCTGCCGCCATTTTAAAATCCACCTTAGTTTGAATGAACTGCCCTTGGCTACACGCGGCAGTTTAAAGTTAATCCGAACTAAGTCCTTAGAACATTCCATCAGGAGTAACAGTTAATCCGAACTAAGGATTTAGTTCAGATTAACTTTAAACTACCGCGTGTAGCTGCAGGCAGTTTGTTCGAACTAAGGGGGATTTAAAAATGGCGGCCAGACGAGAACATGTAAATAAAGCCCGGGATATTTAAATCTGGGGATTCATTTGCAACTCCGATCACCTCATTTGCCTACCTAGCTTGAATTAACGAGCTAGTGTAGACATACCCTAACACGGGTGTTTTCAAACTCTTGTTCATGGACTGTAAGGGCAAGTCACTAAGTGGTTATGAGATGCTTTGTTTACCTGCACCTCCACAGGTATGGGTGATCACAGCTCCTGTTGGCTGCAGATCACTGCTCCCAGCCAATGGCAGACCGGGACATTGCTTCCCTCAACTCCCATTAGCTGCAAACAATGGCCAATGGGAGCTGTAATCACCTGTACCTGCAAAGGTTCCAAGTAAACAAAGTGTCTTGCAGCCAGTTAGTAGCTTGTACTTACAAAAAAAGGGCAGCCCAGAGTTTGAAATCCCTGAACACATAGCAAGCGATCAATAGAAAACACATACACTCCCAAAAGCCATTGGGTCTCTGGGGCTGGATTGTGCAATTGCTCCAGCCTGTAGATGGCCTTTGAGCCATGAGTTTGAGACTCCTTGTTCTTGTCCCTCACTCACTTAAAAAACAGTAAGTAGAGAAGTCATTTTTTCTTCTAGGACCATACAACCTCTTACTCATTCATTTTCCGACTGGATAATTTTATGACATGCTGTTAAAATCTGCAGCTTTTGTGCAAAGATTTTATCTATGAGGAAATTCTGCTAGTGGCCAAGCTGGCATATTTTTAATGGAAAGGTACAGGAGAAATTCCCCCAATTTATAATTATCCTTCCTAATTTGATGTTTCTTTTCTTCATGATGCTACAGTGCTGAGAATTCTGTCAAGTGTATTGGTATCCGAGAACCTTATTCCTCAAGAAAACCTTGGAACTCCTATTGGGAGATTGTAATTACTTGTGCAGAATCTTCAGTTAAAAGATTGTTCATAACATGGTGTATCTTGTCAATCTTTGAAAACATATGAGGCCAAGCCAACTCTTTTCTATTCTTTTGGCATTACAAGCTTTCTGACTATTTGGCTGATAAGGGTTATATCAGCTATTCCTTGACATAGATTATCTGAAACCCTTTCCAAAGAATTGAGAAGACTGTGAACTACTAAGCCTGAATACTTTGCTAACATATATTAATGTGAAAGTGGCAAATAAGATTGAAGTTTGCAGGCCCTGATCCACCATTCTATTACTTCACAACAGGGTGAAACTGGAATAATGTGGTGATACATCCGTCCCTCAAAAAAATAGCTTTAATTTTCCCTGAAGTCCTAGGGACAAATGCACCATTGGATTTGGTAGGGTTGCACAGGTGTAATATAGTGCAGAATTTCATTCCTAATTTGAGAAATCGATTCAGACAGCATTCATGCACTTATTGTCTGACTGACATGTCATTCCATTGTCTCGTTGTCCTTTCTGTCAAAAATTATTTTAACATAGAAATTCAATATTTCCTTTTAATAGGAATGCTATAAGTAAGGCTAGGAGAATAAGGGGGGGGTTATTTATTTTTAGGCATTGCTATTTTTAGTTTCATGTCATTGTTCAGTGACTGTCCTGGACCACTGGAAATAAGTATTCCCCATCTTTAATTGTTAGATTTCACACACCATTGTCTGTTTCTCCAAAATGTCAGTTTCTTAAATTCCACTCAGGAGAAGTTAGAATGTTCCTAATATACCACTTTGTTTTTGTGGCATATTTCCACCCTTTTCATTTGACAGTTGGACACTGATGTTGTCTTTAGGCTTTCTGTACTTTTTAGTCAGGACAGCTTCTCCTATGTGCTGACCGTTTGCTGCAAGCCCCTGCCTCCTCTTCCCTCACAGTCTCTTCATCTCATCTCACCTCAAGTTCCCTTCCTTCTTACCTGCCTTATTCCTTCAACGTTCCCTCTCCTTCCTCATGTTTCCTAATCTCCTCCATGCTAAACCCTGTCCAAAATGATTACATAACAAAAAAATTTAAATCATAAGTGAAGACCTCAAAATTGTGGCATTAACATGATCTTTGCAAACTATCACCCTACTAATATGGTATATCCCTTTTCTTTACCTTTTGTCTATCTTGTCTGTTTAAACTGTAAGCTCTTCAGAGCAGGGATTGTCTCTTATTTTAATGTTTCTACATTGCCTGGCCAATGGGGTTCTGTTCTGAGTTGCTCCCTAGACATTGTAATAAAAATAAGAAATAATAAGAAATAATAATTAGATTGTCTGGAACATTTCAAAATACTTTGGGAATTCTTTCACTTTAAAACAAGATTCCTTTTTCTTGCTGTTGACAGGACAGGTACACTCTCAAGATGGATAGAAAAGCCAGACTATTTTGCTCAAAGAGGACTGATCAATCAGTGTGAAGCATTTCATCTATAGGTTGTGGGTTCTTTTCTTCATGTTGACACTTCTTTTTGTGTCTTGCTATCCAACTGTCTTTCTTGACATTAAGTCAAATCCAAAAACATTACACAATGGGTGTAAAATGGACTGCGTAAAATGAGTTGTTGATTCTTGTGGAATGATGGTCACATCACAAAAAACCCTACAACAATTGTAGCAGAAGTCAAGAACTAAATGAGAATGGAAGCATCTCACTAGTGGAGGTTCCTTTAGGTCAGGTTGAGGCATGTTGGTGGAAGCTTGCACTGCACCTTGCCTGTGGTAGGGAAGTTCTGGAGATAAGATTAAGACTGTAAGTCTGACTCACTTCATGATCACTAAAATTCACTTTAGGCCAAAGCCTTCCCTTTGCACATGGAAAGTTTCAGAAGGGAAGGATGCACCTATAAGTCCAGCCCTTCTGCCACTCTGTTGCATTTTCTTCACTGGAAAGTGGACCTCATAGTATTTGGTTCTCAGGGGAATCTGTAGCAAGCGGAATGGGGAAGGAGTAATTGAGTTATGTAGTGATGAAATGCCATCATATTATTGTATTTCCCCTCTGTGTTGTTCTTTTTTCCAAATTTTCATGCATTTACTGTGACATCTCCTCTTTGCACCACCTTGGAAAGGATAGTGTATAGCTCTTCAAATTTTAAAACTGATTGGCTGTGTCTACATTGGCATCCCTTTCCGGAAAAGGGATGCTAATGAGACACATCACAATTGCAAATCCGTGGGAGATTTAAATATCCCCCACGGCATTTGCATTTACATGGCTGCCACTTTTTTCCGGCTTGAGGATAAGCCGGAGAAAAGCGCCAGTCTAGACGTGATTCTCCAGAAAATAAGCCCTTTTCCGGAGGATCTCTTATTCCTACTTGATCCTCCGGAAAAGGGCTTATTTTCCGGAGAATCACGTCTAGACTGGCGCTTTTCTCCGGCTTATCCCCAAGCCGGAAAAAAGCGGCAGCCATGTAAATGCAAATGCCGCGGGGGATATTTAAATACCCCGCGGGTTTGCAATTGCTATGTGTCTCATTAGCATCTCTTTTCTGGAAAGGGATGCCAATGTAGACACAGCCAGCATGTCCAATGTATGAGAAAATCAAATTAGCCCTCACATTTTGTATAGGAAAAAGAAAATGTGAGAGAAAAATCAGGTCTCTTCCCCAGTTGTAGTCCATAACAGCTCCCAAATCAGGAAAGCCTCTCTGGATACGTCTAAACTACAGAATTTTTCCAGGATATCAGAGATATCCTGGAAAAGCTCTGCTGCGTCCAAAGAATGCATCTGCTTTTCCAAAAAAAAAAAATCGGAAAAGCAGACACTTTTTTCAGCATCCTTGTAAACCTTGTTTTACGAGGAAGAAGGGATGTTCTGAAAGAGGGTTTTTTTCCGACATTTGGCCCCGTGTAGCTGGGCCAAATGTTGGAAAAGCCTCTTTCAGAAGAAAAGCAGAAAAAGATACTCAAATTGCGAGTATCTTTTCTTTGTAGTGTAGACACAGCATCTTTTCAAGAAAAGCACTTAAATATATGCTTACAAATTAAGCATATGCTTAAGTCCTAATGAAGCCAATGGGACTTAGACACAGGTTTATATTCCTGAATAAAGATAGACTTACACACAGTCCCATGATGACAGCTGCTCTTGTGCATTTGTAGCATGTAGTGGCCATTTTGTTTGCTGGTGTAAATCAGCACAGCTTTGCTGAAGTCAGGTGAGTTACGCTGATTTATATAATCCAAGGATCTGGCCTCTGAATAGGCGTTTGTGATTTGATATTTTATCCGTTTCTTTCACAGGCAATAGGCTTCTAGTTCCTGCACTCAACAATTATTTTTAATACATTCTGTGGATATAGTAAGAGAATTTTAATTTTTAGTGCAATAATTTTGCTATCACCATTGAAGAAGATAAGAGTGCAACACTGACTATAGTAACCTTATCATTGACAAAGAGCTCTTAATTTTCCAAAAATATTATATATGAACATATTTGCAAACAGTTTTCCAGGTATGAAGCAAAATATATCTGATCCATCAACTGTATATATAATTAGCATTTTAATTATGCATTCCTCTTTAATCCATTTGACTGCTGCAATTTAAAATGCTTTTTAAGAAAAAAGACCCATAAAAGAAGGCACTGTTGACAAAACAAAGAATGAGTTTGAAACGATTAATGAAATCTCTGGAAATTTCAATATGTACTATATGAATGAAAACATGTCAGAATTTAAGCCCATAAGTCACAGAACCTATCTTGGATTCAGATTCTAGTTAAGGAATAAAATGATGAAAGTATAATTGTGTTGCAGAATTATGCTCAACGCAAGTGAAAGTTACTGAGGATTGAATTGCTTGTCTTTCTCCACTTTGTCCTCAGCCAAGTGGCAGGAAACAGCTGGCCAGAATTTTTGAGTGCCTTTAATGAAGTCAATACTTAGTTGTTAGGATCTAGTGATTAAATGAAATAAGACTAATATTCCTGTGTGGATTTGCTAAAAGATGATTGCGCCAAAAGGAAGGCAACTCCAAATGAATAAGTGAGTCACATGACTTATCTGAAGTGAAAATGTATTCAATTTATGGAAAATATTCTTTGGGGAGTCTATTTATTATTAATTATTATCATTATATTATTTAAATACATCAAATTCAGCGACACAACCTAGTTCATTTATTCTGGGTATCTTGCCTCAATAAAATCTGAACAAATAAACTGCAGGCTAAAAGTATTCATTCTGGAATAATAATCTTTCTGACATTCTAACAAAATGAACTCTAAAGCCCAGAGTCACTCCAGAGCAGCACCAAGTTAAAGGAAAAACTTAAAACAGCATATAATAAATGGGAAAATTGTCACCAGCCATATTCAGTTTAATATGTGTAAAGATCTGTATTGGTGTTGACAGCTTACCACAAAAAATCTGCAACATGATATTTTGCATTTGTGTGTGCCTTACAAGGAGGAAAATAAACTTTGCTTCTGTCTCATTATCATGTTTGATGGTATTATTTGGTTTCTTTCCTAGACTAGTTTACTAAGAAATGTCAACTTTTTTAATATTCTTATTTCCAGTTACAGATAATCCTATTCAGATCATAGAATAATAGAACTGGAAGGGACCTTGAGAGGTCATCAAGTCTAGACCCCTGCAAAACCTTCATGGCAAAACCAAGCACAATCTAGATGAGCCCTGATAGAAATCTGTCTAACCAGCTGTTAAATGTCTCCAGGGATGGAGATTCCACAATCTTACATTTATTAGGCAATTTATTTCAGTGCTAAATCTCCCTGACAGTTAGGAAGTTTTTCCTATTGCCCAACCTAAACCTCCCTTGATGCAATTTAAGCTCATTGCTTCTTGTCCAATCATCAGAGGTTATGAAGAATAATTTTTCTCCCTCTTCCTTGTAGCACCTGCTTAGGTATTTGAATCTCAGTCTTCTCTTTTCCAATTTTTTTCATATTTATATTGGAGATGGCTGTACTCCATGAAGTTACTGCCTCTGACCAAATGAGCAAATTACATGTGTCTTTTCCTGCTGGAAGAAAGAAAAAGCAGATTGAGCTGAAGCAGCTAATTGTGGTGGACTACATTCTATGCATTAACTGTATTACAGAGATGATATTTGTGAAGGAATAGGGTCCATTAGTTATAGCAGAGAATTGAAAAACAGGACTCCTGTGTTCCATCCTAACTTTATTTTGACCTTAGGCAAGTCATTCAATGGCTCTGTACTTGCATTAACTTATTTGATATTAGTTATAACAAAACTTACCTGATGCTGTGCTGAAAAATCCAATAAATTCAAATTTAAGTGTCTTGTGAGCGTAGGATTAAAACCACAGTGAAAAATATATTTATTATTATTTATTATTATTATTGTTGTTGTTATTAATTAAATCTATGTATGCACCTTCTCTTTTTCTGAGCAGTGAAATGTGTCATGAGATGTGGGTTGAGGCACTTTAGACAGAAATAATTTTACAGGTTAGATTAGCCAATCAAACATCAGAAACACTGCCATGTGATTTAGATGATCAGTCAAATGGTTCATATAACAAATTCTTAATCTCAAATAATCTATTGAAAGCTCACTTCAAGTGGTGTACATATAATCTATATAGGAAATAGGCTCAAAAGTGATTCATCAAATAATTTCAAATAATTAACAAAATCATAAAAAATTTTATCTGTTCTTGGACAATTTATTAAAAGATGAAAGAGCTAAATAGGTTGAATAAACTGTTTATAATGAATAGGTCAAAGAATTGTAGTTAGTATAGCATTAGCTGATTGACCTTCTATAATAAAGAGAGGATTTATGAGAATCCACAGTATAAGTACCTAATTTCTGGCTTCACTTAGGACTAGATCCAAAATTCTATTGCAGTCAAATGGAAGCTTTCCATTTACTTCAAAGGGCTTTTGACGAGTCCTTTAAATATGGGGAACCCAACTGACTTTAATCAGGTTACAGACATCTAAGTAAGGATAGAATATGAGCCTAGATAATAAACAATTCCTCCCAACTGAAATTTCTTGTTATGCTCTTAGCCTTCATATGGCTTTGATTGATTAATTGATTTGGGTGGGAAGAAAGACTCCAATTCTGCCATGAGATGGACAGATATAAATAATTCTTACCAATATATTGGTGCAACACAGTTAATTTAAGTCAACTTTTTTCCTATCAGTGCAAGAAATTGAACTTTTGTACTTTTTTAACCTTTTTTTTCTTTTCCATTCCTTAAAGGTCCTAGGATTTTGTTCCTTAATAATGCCAAGCACAGTTGGCTTCTGGTTCATGACCAGTGCTCTTACTCACCAAAAACAAATAACAAAAATAACATTTTGAAAGGCAAATAATTTTATACAGTGAAATATCCACAAATACAATGGTTCCAGTGATGGCTATAGTGCATCCAAAGACTTATGGGGGAGATTTTAAATTATACAAAATGTGAGTCAGTCACCCAGATCCCATTCACTTTCATTTCTGACATTAAAAATCTCCCACTTGAATTTTGTAAATATTAAGTCTATGGATTCACAATATTCAGTTCTACCAAGTAAGCCATTGTGGTACCTGCTGTTGATGCACATTAAAGAGAATATGTAAAAAGGTATAGACATTTAAGCAGCAGATTATAATGACTGCTAATGATGACACATTAAGATCTATCACTTTAATAATTTACTGTTAGAATTCCTAATCACACTTACAAGGGTACTGAAGATATTGGTACAGCCTCTATTGTGAATTTCCATCCTTAGTTTTCTTTTGTTGTTGGTGGTGGTGGTTTTTAATCAAACAAATTAAAAACACTATTAGCCCACAGAAAAACCTGGAGGCAGGTTCTATGTGGGTCCAGGCACAGCTGCCCAGTGTAGCATGTCTCTACACCTGCAGCTGCTGTGGCTTGTATCCTGAGGAAGAAAGAGTTCCTCAATGGTCTGTGGCTACAGAGCTGCACCACATCCAGCCAGCTTCATCTTCTCACCTCAAAACAAAATCCAAGACTCTTCCCTCTTACTGTTCCTGCCCTGCATGCCTCCATTCGCTTATGCAGGGTTGGGTAGCCAAGAAGCAACATAACACCTATGCCACCTGGTTTCGATTCACGGGGCTTGGGCTAAAGGTTTCTAGAGCTCAGGCTCCAGCCCAGGATTGAACGGCTGCACCACAACTGAACAGTTTCTTAGCCTGGGCCCTCTGAGCCTGAGTCACCTGGCATGGACCAGCCATGGGTTTTTAATTTCCCTGGCTGCAAAACGGCCATCCTACAGCCAGATCAGGAATCTCAGTCAGGTAGAACCGGAGGACTAGTAAAGCTCCTATAAAGTGTCAGTTGCTGCACCAACTGTTAAAGAGGGGTCTCTCTAAGTCCACAATACTTGGCCTTCTCAAGATCAATAAGGCCAGCATCAAGCAGCTCTATGGAAGCAAGAGCCCTATAAGGAACTCAGAATTTGGGCCATAATGTTATAGGAAAAGTTAAGTTTTCTGTTCTAAATTTGACTTACCCATTTTCCCATTTGTTTCCTATTTCCATATAACTCTTTAACATTATTTTTTTTCAAAAGAGCTTAGCCCAATAAATTAAAATGTCTAAGGCATGTGGCACATGACAAAGGGGGGGGAGGAATGATTTTAAAACAAGCAAAATATGAATCTAAAGTCACAAGAGTTGGCAGAGTCAGATGAACACCTAAAATAATTTTAACCTATTTTATGAAAATAGCAAAATTTCCAGTTGATGGTGTCCTTTGGGAATAAATAAAAGTTGCTTTCAGTTATGTGTCTGAATTGCCCTAGTTTCATAGCTGTTATACCACACACTCAAATTGTTGGTCAGTGTTGATTACAATTTCCATAATAGACATTTAACATGATATACGTTTCTTGCAAGTCATTAAACCTTTTGGAATAATGTTAGGCAAATAATCCCTGTAGGTGTGTCAGAGCAATTCCTATTAACTTCAGTGGGAAGGATCTGGTGGGGCATATATCTGCAGGGCCAACTGACCTCTGTATAGAAAGAGCAATGATTTTTATGTCATGTTTATCAAAATGCATAGCTTCAAAGTGAGAAACCTTAAAATTTCCAAAATAAGATTTGTTATGGATGTTTTTGTTATATTCTACACATTTTTGGATGGAATCATATGCCAAATATTTGTTACTTAATATATGTTGTAACATTTCTCACCTCTTCTGTAAAGAAAATTCCACCCTGAATTAGATCTCTGTAATGATGGAAAGGTAATATATGAGGCATTTAATGTTTTGTTATCCTTCCTGTTTTTAATTTATGCAAAATAAACATTGATTAACTGATCAACTAGCTAGAGTTATTTTCCACTTAGGAAGGCATCAAAATAAGAAAGTCCCAATCCTACCAATGCTTACACAAGCAAGTAACTTTTAAACCTATAAGTACTTCCAATGATTTCATTAGAACTATTCACCTGCATACATTTAAGCTCTCTGTGTGGTCTCACATAGAATTATGGATGTGTAGGACTGGAAGAAACCTTGGGAGGTCATCTAGTTCAGTCCCCTGCACTCAAGGCAGAGCTATGTAATAATTAAACCTTTCCTGTAAAGTGCTTGCATTTGTATCTGTTTTGCAGTGGCACCTAGTGCATACATGGAGCCCATATAAATTCAATTAGTTATATTGTAGCAGCAGCATGTTTCTAGACACTGTTCAAACACACAGAAAATGTGCCCATGTGTCCCAGTCCTCCAAACATGTATGCATGTGATTAACTTTACCAATCCAAGCAATCACATTGACTTCAATATGTATTCACTTATGAGTATTACTTATGTGTGTAATTGTTCATAGGACTGCTCCCCAAAAGAGAAAAGATAACCAAAAGGATTGCAATATGAAAATAGTCAGGATGTTGGCTGGCAAACACTTTATTAGTTCTCTCCTTTTTGTTTCTTTTTGTTTGTCTGTGTGTGTGTGTGTGTGTGTGTGTGTGTGTGTGTGTGTGCATGTGTGCGTGCTCGCACACCTATACATATATTGTATGGAATACTCATGTGCATGCACTCATACATACCCACATTAAAAAACCCAAAGTTGCAAAATCAAACACTTAAAAATTAGAAAATACTGTATTTATAGTTACCTGTGCAACTATTGAACAATTAAATCATTCCCTGAGCAGCATCCATCCTGTGCACCACATGAGGTACAGGTCCTGTGGCAAAATTTGTATGTGTATAGTATTAGTATAATTAATTAATTATAAGGAAGTAATGCATATGTGCAAATGAGCCAAATTAGGGTTGCACTGGCAACCTACATACTGGCTTCTTCTTAAAATTATGAATGCTTGACTTTGCAACCATATCATTCTTTTAGTACAGGTTAATGTGTGTAATTTTTTAAAGTGGCTTTGTTTGTTTTGTTCTGGTTAAAACAAACTTTTAAAAGAGAAATTCCATCATGTGAAATCACACTGATGCCCACTTGATAGAATCTTTGTACCCACAGCCTAAACATCCTCCCACCCAGTAATTGGCTGTTATCCTCTATGCAGACAATCCATTTGAGGGGGATGAAACAATCACCTTGCCAGTGAATTCCACAGCAATTTGCTAGATAGCAGAGAAATGTTGGAAATCAGAAATCTTAGGTTCTATTCCAGAATTTGGATGGGAGTGTTAGGTCATGGTTACAGATCTTTCTCCCGCCCTTCTATCTGTAGCCTTTCCAACCTGTCCCCTTCTTTCCATGGCCCCTGCTTGTATTCCCCGGCTACTCCAATCTCTCAGACAGTCCCTTATCTTCCTATATGCCTCTTCTTCTAAGCCTGTCCCTGATCCCTCTGATCTTCATCACATCCCAAACCTTTCCCTACCCCACTCACCTCCTCACCTCTCTGGATTCAAGTCCACTTGCTTTTTCCTTCTCCAGCCTCCGTGGCTATCAGCTGTAGAACAATAAGAGCCCAGGGAAGATAGCCTACCTGCTCTCATTTCAAATGACAGAGTGACTGCCTGGAGGAACAAATTTAGGGAAAGGCGAGCTCATTCCCTGTTGCCTTCACCTAATGTGTACTCCATGCCGATGGAATCTTCTACTCTGCAAATGTCTACTGATTATGTGCAAATGACTATTTTCAGATGCTTTATAACTCAGCTAATTGAGGGTGAATTTTCAAGGGGACAGTAAAAAGGCCCCTCTCTGATTCAGGACAACCACTCTCCTAAATTTCATGTATTTGGCCCAAAGAACTTTGCTCTCTGAAATTCTGTAAAAATGTTTAACACTGGCAAACAATGTACATATTTCCCTAAATGCATTTTTTGAAATGACCTGCTTGTGCTGAAAATTTCTTTTAAAAAAATCCCCAAAATTAGCATTCAGTGGGGAACCAACCGTGAAAAATTTCAGCCCAAATAATTTTAGTTTGGCAACTGAAATATAAGCAACTGAAAACAGAGTCTTATGCAAGGGTCATTTCTGGCTCCAACTTTTATACATATGTACTCTGTCCTTGCTAATGCCTATTTTTCCACATTTACTGCTTTTAGCCTTATCAATTTAAATTTTTAAATTGAATGTAATTAATTAATTACTTGAAATTTTAAAATGACTTTTTCCCTTCCTTCTCTCCCCCTCATCATCCTGAACTGGAACTGGACCTGGACCTTTAATACTCCAATCATCTGAAGAAGTGGATTGTGCCCACAAAAGCTCATGATACCATCGACATGTTTTGTTAGTCTTTAAGGTGCTACTAGACGATTGGTTGTTTTTTAAGTTTTTCCAATTTAAATGTGTACTTCATAACCATTTGCCCTTTAATTTCCTGTGCTGTTATAGCTGTGTTCAGGTTTTTATTTCAAGATTTAGTTAAATTATTCCTCCATCCTCTCACTTACATTATGGATCTTTCTTCATAAATGTATATATTGTTTTACTTGTTTATAGGTTTCTAAAAAGCTGTTTGTCCCAATTTAAAGATTTACTATTTTCACCTTTACTTTTACATAAATCACATTAGCATAAAGAAAATATATTTATAGATCATGTGCATATGCCATTAAGCTCAATGGGCCAAATTAACATTTGTGACCCCTCAGTCTTATAAAGCTGAGTGTGGAATTGGGCCCTAGATATCAAATGTAAAGTTCCAGACAAGTATCAAATATAAGTGAGATTTGTGTCTATTCCTAAGGTAAAAAATGCATTTAACAGAATCTGCAGTTCTCTCTATTCCTTCACAGGCTCATCATCTTGGATTTTAGAAGGTCATTTTTGCTGCTTCTATTGAAGTCCCAATACATGAAATTATTCCCCACAGCAGTGTTTAACTTAATGATAATTTAAGTGAGAAAACTGATTTAAGATCTTTTGCTGAAATTACCATGAAGTCTACCCCTTCCCCTAATATATGGCAATGAACTCTGAATATTTGGATGTAGAATATACTCTACTGTTAGCTTTTTAACATATGAGAGTTTGGTTTCCCATCAAGGGATTAAGGTTGGGCAACTCCTACTAATTATAATGAAAGCCACGTGCATAATTTTTTGCACATTGATGGAAAACTAGTCCTCCTCCTACCCCCATTTTTAATTTAGTCTATCTTTAAGATTTATCTACATAGTTAAATAGAGGAAGTAATTTCTTTTTTATCATTGATCTTTCTGTGTATATGATGTGTGGATAATATATAAATAATAGAAATATTAACCCCATATAACAAAAGCTGTATTGTATTTTTTGTCTATGTCTACTCTTTGCATCTCTTGAGGTGGCACGTAGGACACATGCCTCAGTGAGAAGTAGACTGAGTCCACACTGTGGTGTGTAGCGACATATCAGTGAAAGGCTCTGATAGGGGAAAGCAACAAGAAATGCTCAGGAATGGGGACCTGCCATAGGGTGTGTCTAGACTACCTAGTTTTGTCAACAAAAGTGGACTTTTGTCGACAAAACTATACCAGCGTCTACACTACCACTGAGTTCTGTCGACATAACGTCGACAAAACTCAGCAGTTTTGTCGACGCTGGTATACCTCATTTTATGAGGCATAACACCTTCTGTCGACAGAACTCTGTCGACAGAAGGTGTTATTGCCTGTAACATTGCGTCCAGACTACGGAGTTCTGTCGACAAAGCAGCTTGCTTTGTCGACAGAACTCAATGTGTCTGGACGCTCTTTGTCGACGGAAGTTTTGTCGACAGATACTGTCGACAAAACTTCCGTCGACAAAACGTGGTAGTCTAGACGTACCCATAGTCTTTCCCCCACTGTCTCCTCTGCCACAATCTTTTCCCTACTGGAGCCTTTCTTTGTGGCAGGGGAAGTCTCTGGCAAGTCTCTATGATGGGTGAAGGCTTCCATAGTGGGGAAAGGCCCCAGCAGTGGAGAAGCATTTGGTGATCACAGTGTGGAAGTTGGCTACACCAGACAGTTTTTGCTCAGTCACCAATAATTTCAGAGTAGGAAAATTGACCATTGGACTCGTCAGAATGGAACTGTGCAGGGCCATTAATCATACCCTGTATGAAATACTGTGACTCTGGGCAACTTGCCTGAAATTGTAGAAGGTTTTGCACAGACAGGCTTCCCAAACTGCAGAGGGGCAATAGATGGCATGCACTTTCCAATTCTGGCACCAGACCACTTTGTCTCTGAGTACATTAACTGCAAGGAGTATTTCTCCATGTCTCTGCAGGTGCTTGTGGATCCCCAGGGGCATTTCACAGACATGAATGTAGGCTGATCTGGAAAGGTGCATGTTACACACATCTTTCAGAACACTGGCCTGTTCAAGAAGCTATAGGCGGGGACATTCTTCCCAGACCAGAAGATCACTGTGGGGGAAGTGGAAATGCCTATTGTGATCCTGGAACCCTGCCTACCCCTTAATGCCGAGGCTCATGAAACCATACATGGGAAGCCTTGACAGCAGCAAGGAGTGGTTCAATAGCAGGCTGAGAAGGCGTAGAATGATGGGGAGTGTGCTTTTGGCCATTTGAAGGCCCACTGGTGACATTTGTATGAGAAGCTAGAGACTTAGCCGATGGCAACATCCCTGTGGTTATCACCGCATGCTTTGTCCTCCATAATATTTGCAAAGGGAGGGATGAAAGCTTCACTCAGGGCTGGAACGCTGAACACCTGGAAGCTAAGTTTGAATGGCCCTGATCAGGGCTACTAGAACAGCACAGACCAGGGCCGCAAAGATCAGGGATGCCCAGAGGCAGCAATTTGAAACTGAAAGTCAGTAAAACTTGTTGCTATGCATGGGAGTGCAGTGGCTGCATTACTAGGGGGTTACTCTCATTGGTCCATGTGCTGCACTTAGTTCTATAGTGACTGTAGCTTTGCTGAAGTGTGCTTGCTTTCATGTGTGGAAGAAAGACTTCTTTGAAACATGTGAATTTCATTTATTAAACACAGTAAATGTAGGACACCTGTGAAGCATGACAAACATCAGCACAGTGGGAGACATGGAGGGAGGAGGCTTCGGGGAGCCAGGAGGTGAAATTTGGCCTGAGAACTTCATAGGTTTGTATATGTCCAAGGTTCATATGCAGCCCGTCTGTCTGATGCCTGTGCAAGGCAACAGTCCACCAGGGCTAAGCTGCATGCAGATGGGCGCTGAGTGCATCAGGAACTTGCGGGAGTCTGTATGGGTGGAGTTGGGTGGACAGGTGTGGAATGCAGTAGGTGGTGCTTAGAGACAGGATGGTGCCCAAATTGTCTGGCAGCGATGGGGAGTGTACTGAAAAAAGTTGTGGGACATCAGCAGCAGTGGGAGGGCAGTTGGGCAGCTACTTCATGTGCAGTGCTAGCAGCACCCCCTGCATGTCCTCTTGCAACTCTATAATGTTTAGGAGTTGCTGTGTGCTCTCCTGACATTCCCTCTCTCAACTACTGCAATTTTTTGTGTTTAGCATCAGGGAAGATCAGGATATCTTGTAAGAACGTCTCCCTAGCCTGGGGTGCTTCCATGCCTTTCTCGGATGCTCTGCAGGAATTAGAACTTCCTGCGACACGCATTCTGAGGCCAGCTTTATCAAGGCCAAAACTGAAATATGTTACAGAAGGTCCATTTGATACTAGATACAGTGCTGCCCCCAACCCCTTTGAAACATTTGCACTGTCCACATACCTAGCATTGCCTGACTATCTTGAAGTGAGCATACATAACATACAAGAACTCCATAATGAAGGGGTGGGAAACCTTTTCTGGGTCAGGGGCCGCTGACCCACAGAAAAAAAAAAGTCAGGGACCACATACATGTGAGAAGTAAAGTGAGAAGCCCCTGAAAAAGAGAAGGAGACAGACACATCTCACATTTCCCTTGTCCACCAGAGCCTAGGAGGGCCCACGCTAGTATATTTTGTGTGCTCTTGCCCTATGGGTGGGTGGCAGGTGGGCTAGAACCCCAGCACAGGCTCCCTAATGTGGGGGGAAGGGATCCCTGAGCCTCAGAGGCCAGATCCAGGCAAGCTGGAGGCTGCATCCGGCTCCCAGGCCTAATGTTCCCCACCCCTGTATAATGGTAAGTTCACCCTAGAGCACCAAGGGAAATCCTAGGTGCAGAGTGGTGGGGAAAGGGCCAGGAAAACCATTGTTGTGGTGGTTTGGGTGGAGATATCCCTCGGTGTAGCTAATCAGGGGTAAGGGTAAGGGAAACCCCTGCAGCAGACTTGCAGGGAAATCCCTTGGTGCAGTTAGGCAGGGATTCTAATTCCTGCCGAGGTGCTGGGGTCTTCATTTGTGCATGGCTAGACTGTGCTCTGGGCAGATGTAAATGGGGGAGAGCACGGCTGGTGAGGGTGAAAGTCAGTACCGGCCATTGATTACCACAGGCTGTGTTCACCCTGGAAGACCTTTCGCTGCTTAGGGTGAGCAGGGAAGCAAAGGATGGTCATTTACTTGACTGTGGGTTCTATCTGGGCTTGCACAGCGATGTGCTCTCCCTCCCTCCGCTGGCAGCACAGTGGCAAAGGAATATCAGCCTTCGGAGGTCAAATAGCATGAGAAAGGTGCCACAGCTGGTGCATGAGCTTTCGATGAGGTCTGTGAGGTAGATTACGGAGACGTAAGAGATTGCATCAATGGTCTTTCGCCATCTGACTGTCCCTCTTCTGGTAGCAATATCACACAGAAAGAAGCCTCCTTTCTGTCACCCTCCACTCCTGGCAAGTTGCTTAAGTGCTTCTCAACCCACTTACCAGTCACATCATCCTCAGCCTCCGAGGGCTGCGAGTGGCTCGCCTCATCAGGGGTACAAAACAGTTCCTGCATGCCTCCTTGGATACCAAATCCTCCTCTAGCTCTGAGTCCCTCTCCCACTCAGCATACTTGGCCACAGCTTCCTCCTCCTGTCTCAGTCCACTGACAAATGCTCCCAGGTATCCTCAGGGGTCTTTGGAGTGCAGACCACTTGGTCATTGCCAAGTATATCCTCCAGTTTTTTTAGGACCTGTAGGTCATGGGTGCAGAATGAGAATGGTGGTTTTCTTCCTGCACATTGTGGCAGGGATTTCACATCTCTCTCACTTTGATCCTGCACTCAGTGCATCCCAGTCATGGCCCCTTTTGGTCATGCATCGAAAGATCTGCCTGTCGATATAGTGAGTCCTATGACTGGACTGCAGCTTGGACTGGACTTCCTCCTCTCCCAAATGCTGATGAGGTCTAGCACCTTGGCCTGGCTCCAAGCAGGGGATCACCTGGTGCATGGAGCAGGCATAGATATCTGGAGAGATGTGCTGTGAACATTGCATATGTCACCAAGAAAACAGGAAGGCTAATTTAAAAAAAAAAAGGCAAGGGCGGGTTTGAGGGTTGGTAACCTGGTTGGTCACCTGACAGCAGGGCAGTAGAGTTCAAGCAGATGACCAGAGAGGCAAGAACAGGCATTGTGGGAAGAGTGCTACATGCTAGTAAGGATGCAGTACTATACCACGGTGTCCACACTATTACCCCAGCATTCTATCTAGAGCACAACAAACTCTACGCTTCTAGCAGAGGAGGTTTACCTAGAGCGCACTAATTATGAAACTAGTGCACATTAAGTGCCATGCCAGTGTGGTCACCTCAAAATGTACCATTCTGGGGGCTGATTTCCTACACAAGTAACTTGCCAGTATAGACTTGGCCTCATAAACAAGCCAAAGAAATGTGGTCTAGATGAAATTACAGTGAAGTCTTTTGCACTGGTTCAGAGACTATACTCAGAGTAAAAGCGACGAGGAGTCCTGTGGCACCTATAGACTAACTGAAGTGTAGGAGCATAAGCTTTCGTGGGCAAAGACCCACTTCGTCAGATGCATCTGATGAAGTGGGTCTTTGCCCACGAAAGCTTATGCTCCTACACTTCAGTTAGTCCATAGGTGCCACAGGACTCCTCATCGCTTTTGCAGAGTCAGACTAACACGGCTACCCCTCTGATACTTTATACTCAGAGTAGTTATAAATGATTAAATATCAAACTGGGAAGTTATATCTAATAGGGTCCCACAAGGGGCAGTTTTGGGTCTGATATTATAAATATTTTTATTAATTACATGGATAATGTAGTAGAGAGTATGTTTATAAAACCTGCAGGTGACTCCAAGTGGGAAGGGGTTGCAAGCACTTTGGATGACAGGATTAGAATTCAAAATGACCTTGACAAATTGGAGAAAGGGTCTAAAATCAACAAAATTAAATATATTAAAGACAAGTGCAAAGTACACACACTTATGAAGGAAAAATCAAATGCATAATGACAAAAAGGGGAATAACTGACAAGATGAAAGTACTGCTGGAAAACATCTGTGGGTTATCGTATATCATAAATGGAATGAATCAGCATTGCAATGCATCTGTGAAAAATTTGAATACAATTT
The DNA here is from genome assembly GCF_049634645.1 of Pelodiscus sinensis. Lineage (NCBI taxonomy): Eukaryota > Metazoa > Chordata > Testudines > Trionychidae > Pelodiscus > Pelodiscus sinensis. Next base: position 141,145,454 of record NC_134712.1, read on the forward strand.
GTGGGTGAATTAGCAGGAATGTTGTATGCCAAACAAAGGATGTAAGTATCCTTCTCTTCTTGGCACTAGTGAGGCCTCATCTAGAGTACTGTGTCCAATTTTGGGCACCACACTGTAAGAAAGATATGGACAAATCAGAGAAAGTACAGTGGAGAGTTACAAAAATTATTTTAGAGTTTAGAAAAGGTTAAAGGAAAGGTTAAAATGGGAATATTTAGTCTTCACAGAAGAAGATTAAGGAGCTAAACTGATAATAGTCTTCAAATATGTTAAGGGTTGTAATAAAAAGGACAACGGTAGATTGTAAACAGGGACCTCCTTACCCATATGCACAATAAACAGCTGTGTAGGGCATCTGAACATCTGGGCACCACTAGGTCTTAATGTCAACCCACCCACCTCTTCCCATCCCATTCTGTGGTTGCTGCAGCCTGGTGAGTCTCCATCCAGAAGGGATCTAACTAACTTAAAGTGAAAAAGCTTTCCAGCTGCCTATTAGCAGAACATTGAAACTGTGACAGAGCCATTCAAGTGGCAATAAAGCCATGTAACAGGTATATACTGAATGTATTGTGTTAGTCTACAGAACCTTAGTTTAAAAATTTGCTTTAAAAATATTTCATTAGCATGTTGCAGAAAATTATAAAATTACATCTCTAAAAAATCATGCCCTGTCATGCTGCCATAGGGAATAGGAACACTAGTTTAATAGTACTGCACAGGGCCTAAGTACAACCCTGAATGTAGTTCATGAAAACAAGATATAACACAAAGTAATGGGCTTTACTATAGCAAAAGAGATTTAGGCTACATATTAGGGCAAAGATTTCTAACTATAAGAGCAGATAAACTCTGGAAAAGGCTTCCAGGGGAAGTTGTAGCCCAATGTTTCTTAAACTTTTTAAGACCGAGGAACACCAAACAATAATTTTTTTTATGAGGAACACCAAGAATTTTTTTTGTTGGGAAAAAAAAGGTCGCCTGCCCCTTTAAGGGTGGCCATTTTGAACTCTGTTGTTCTCCACAGCACACCTCCGACTGCCTCCCCGGCACATTGGTGTACAGCAGAACACAGTTTAAGAAACACTGTTGTAGACTCTGTTTCCCTGGAGGGTTTTAAAAAGAATGTTGGACAAACACCCATTAGGTTTACATTGTTCTGTCACAGCCCAGGGGACTGAACTTAATGATGTCTCAAAATCCCTTCTAGCCCAATGATTTTGTGATTGATTCTATAACTCAGATGAGTAACTGTTTGCAGCATTGAGCTACATTTGTGTGTATGCCATAGGAAGAGCTGATAGCAACTCCTATATTTAGGTTAACTATCACTTTCCATCAGTAGAGGGGGCAGCTTCTCAATTAAATGGTGCATTCCATGTGGCCACCTCAGGGCCAGTCCCAGTTACTCAGAGTGGGGGGAGAGTCACTCTGTCATGATCATGCAGTGATGTGAATGGAAGAGGCATCACATGATGTGGGGCCCAAGTTATGGAGCCTGGGTGCTTTTCCATCATTGGTTTCATTATTTCTGTGGGTACAGATGTACGCATGAACACCTGCTAACGCTGCCCCTGCTTTCCATTTTAAATTACATCTGCTTCTCTTTAAAAAAAAAAGTTTTAACACCATTTAATGAAGAAGGCCTTTAAAATTCAGCATGGAGAAAGCCCTCCAAAAAGGGACCTGGGAGTCATTGTGGGATGTATTAACTGGACTGGTGTAAGCAAGATATGAGAAGTATTTTTCCAATCTTTTCTTCATTGATTAGGTTTCCAATGGAGTGTTGTGTTCAGTTCTGGGTAACACATTTCAGGGAAGATAAAGAAAAACTGAAGAAAGTTCAGATAAGAGCAACAAACATGATTAAATGTTAGATAATATGACCAGAATGATATAATATTGCCTGCACAACTTTATTTCTGCCCCCTTGTACATACACACTATGACATAGCCTTTGGCTATGCCTAGACTATAGGCTTCTTTCAGAAGAAGCTTTTCCAGAAGAGATCTTCCAAAAAAACTTCTTCCAAAAAAGAGCATCCACACACAAAAGCGATCTATTTTTTCGAAAGATAGTGTCCACACTGAATGGATGCTATCTTGCATTTAAGCTGTGATTCTTATGGACAGAGTGGCCACCAGGGCACCTTTGCTTTTTCCTCTTTCCTCTTCTTTTGAAAGAACTCCCTCTTCCCCGTCCACACATGCCTTTTTCCAAAAGAGCTCTTTCAGAAAAAAGGCTTCTTCCTCATAGAAAGAGGTTTACCAATGTCGGAAAAACTCCTCTGTTCTTTCAAATTTTTTTGAAAGAACACGATTGCAGTGTGGATGTAAGTGAAGTTTTTTTGGAAAAATGGCTGTTTTTCTGAAAAAACTCGTCAGTCTAGACATACCCTTTAATTGCATGCTCATATATTATTTTTTTCCACTGGGCTAAAAGTTTTAAGGCGCACATCATGAGCATCCTCAGCTCATCCTCCCCTGGATGTTTTGTGGGGATTAAAGCAGGCATCTAATTTGTTCCAACAAGAAACAGCTTAGATGTCAAAACATCTGACTTCCGGTGGTTGATTCTTGCTTGTAGATTGCTAAGTAAGCAGAGATGGGTCCTCCCTGAAGCCTGGATTTAGTCATCTACTTCTTTCAGAGGGGAGGGTTTAGGACACACCCCTCTCATCACTATTTCTAATCACTATTGGCTAATTTAGGCATCTTCGCGTCTAATGTAGTCTAAAGCTCTTATTTCTCCTTTCAAATCTATGCATACAGTTTTACCATAAGCTTACAGTGAGACTGCTTACTTTGAAAAATATAAAAATAAAGAATTAATCAATATAAAGCCATATATAAATCACATTAAAATAATATTAAAATGTGTATCTCTAGTTTACTACTTTTCTCAGATTGGGATTCAATATTGTGGCCTTACATTTTTTTATTGAGCTTAGCCCTCTAATATTTCTGGGTTTGCCCATGTATTGAAGGAAGTTGTTTCTTCCTTGACTGAACACTTTTTTGTTTTTGTTGCTTTGTGTAAATATACCTTTTTGTAACACAGCATTTGGAGGAATATCATTTGTTCTTAAGTATAATGGAAAGGTGATTTAAAAATTATTTTTTGGAGATGGGTCAATCTTACACTACTAATAGATAGAGAATTAAGCATGTTTATATTCTAAAATACGGCTTTCTACAAAAAATGGCATTGTGGGTTTCTATTATACCAAATAAACCGGGGTGATGGGTGTTTCTAATTACAAACCCTGAAAACTCACCATAAGATATGAAAGTTATATGGGTTGCTTTCTGGATCTCATGTGATGACCACTAATATGCTGTATTTAAAATGTAATGATCACTGATTATACAGGAACCAGAAGAGAATTCATCCGGCTCTCCCGTAACTGTATTCTATAGTATTAATGAGAGTAAAAATGAGTAAAATGGGATCAACAATGTGATCAAACATAACTCAGAAGCACCTCTAAGGTATATCTTTGGAGAACATGAAACAGCGTTAATTGCGTTTCTTATTACACCAGCATTTTAAGGTCATGTGCCTTTCACCATGTTACCAGGTCTTACAATTATATTGAAAGTATCTTAATAGTTAGAGTTTTTCTTAAAACCCAGTTTCTGGGTTCCAGTGATTAGGCAAGAATTTCAGCTCTTTTAAAAAAAGTAATTTTCTAGCCCTCGTATTTAGGAAGAAATGCTAGAAATTGTGATCTCAGTGCACTGTAAAAGCTCAAAACACTGATATGAAAACCTAATATTTATTTAATATTATTTCTAAACTAATTTTGTGATTGGGGGGGCTGAGTCATAGTTAAATGTTTGGCACTGGCAATACTTCTTTCAATTGTTTTATAGAAGCAGTGTGCTTTCTATATAAGATTCTTCCTGGATCCTCCCCAATGGAATAGCACACAGGAAGGGACACTGCGGGAACAAAATTCCACCAGGATCTCCTTACACTGTTTTTCATACATCATTCAGGGAGAATGGGACATAGATTTACCCCAAGACCTGTGGATTCCCAGCATCTACAGGTAGGAAGACCCCTCCACAAAGAATATCCATGGGTAAGATCCAGAAAGGAACTTCAGTGTACCAATACTGAGTGCCACTGTGCCTAATGTTTAGGCAGCTAGAAAAATCACAGGAACAAAATTATTTTTAATTAGACCCTGAGGTGTGTCTGCACTGCAGCATTTTTCCAGAAAAATAGCTGTTTTTCCAGAAAAACAATACTTGCGTCCACACTGCCACTGAGTTCTTTTGACAGAAAGTCGAAAGAACAGAGGAGTTTTTCCAACAATGGTAAACCTCTTTCTATGAGGAAGAAGCCCTTTTTTGAAAAAAGCATTTTTGGAAAAAGGCATGTGTGGCTGCAGAAGAGGGAGTTCTTTCGAAAGAAGAGGCCTCCGGGCAATAACACCGGTGCCCTTAGGGCCACTCCATCCATAGTAATCATAATCAAAGTAGACGCTATCTTCGAAAAAGCAGATTGTTTTTTCATTGCGCTATTGGGCTATGTCTACACTAGCGGCTTCTTGCGCGAGAAATATGCAAATGAGGCTAAGCGTGGAATATCTCCGAGCCTCATTTGCATACCTAATAAGCTGCCATTTTTGCAGAAGAGGCTCTTGCACCAGAAGGAGCTGTCTACACTGCCCCTTCTCGCGCAAGAAAAACCCTCTTGCACAATGCCGCTACGCTGATTATTTTCAGGAATAACGGCATTGTGCAAGAGGGTTTTTCTTGCACAAGAAGGGGCAGTGTAGACAGCTCCTTCTGGTGCAAGAGCCTCTTCTGCAAAAATGGCAGCTCATTAGGTATGCAAATGAGGCTCGGAGATATTCCACGCTTAGCCTCATTTACATATTTCTCGCGCAAGAAGCCGCTAGTGTAGACATAGCCTTGCTGTGTGGACGCTCTCTTTTGAAATAAGCTTTTCCGGAGGATCTCTTCCGGAAAAGCTTCTTCTGAAAGAAGCCTGCAGTCTAGACATAGCCTTCTACTCACTGTACAATGAATGGGAGAGACAGGTACTTTTGAATAAGATCTACAAAAACCACCATGCGAGGCACGGGAATACCTAAGCTATCCAATGGGAAACTCGAACAAGAAAGGTAAATCCTAACCCTCGCCCCTCATATGGTGAAAGGCATCTGACTCAAGGCTGCAGGTAGGTACTTATTGTTGCTTAGTGAGCCACAAACAGGAGCCCATTGCTTAGAGTGAGGTATTTTAAAGGCCTTCGGCCTTTCTTGGGCAATGTGTCTGCCTCACTTGACATTAAAGAGCTGGGAGAGGAGGAGTGGTGGTGCCTACCTTGCAACTTTAAGCCCCATAGTTAGAGTATTTGGCTTGCATGTGAGAGACTCAAATTGAACTCCCTCTTCTCTGCTAGAGGGAGCATCTGAACAGGGTGCCTCTCACCTAGAGGAGAGTGTTCTAACCACTGGATAACTGAGGCGCTGTCAGTTCCTTTCTGGCCCAATATCAGTCCCATTTAAACAACCATTGGGTCAGAAAAAGAAAATGGCTCTATATCAGAGGTGAAAGTGGGCCAGTGCTGGCCGGGATGACATACCCGTAAGAATCAGCCGCCGGTACCAGCTTATGCATGGCCAATGCTAAAAAGCTGTAACACTTAGACATTGCTGCCCCTTTTGCATCTTGTTGGGGGGGCTCTAACCACCAGACATCTTGTCTTCCAGATGGATTGTGAACAAGGCCCAATCTGGCAGGCATGCTCAGATGCTGCCTACCAGATCAGCCCATGCACATGACTTAAGTGGATGAATGCCTGGCTTCCCCGGTTTATAAATAGTTATGAGGTTTAGGCAGGAGATAGCAATATAGAGGAAGGCAGCAATGCACATATCCAAGGACAGAATTTAGGACACTAGAAAACTTTAACCCTGAAATCTGATGCAGAATGAGTTTAAAGGCATTACCAGACTAGCGGGGCTTTGTCAGTGAAAACTGGCATGCAGATGTAATACTTACTTTGAAGTAGGAATAAGATCCTCCGGAAAAGGGCTTTTTTTCCGGAGGATCAGGGCCAGTGTAGATGCTCTTTTCCGGCTTTTCTAAAAGCCGGAAAAAAGCGGCGGACATTTTTATTTAAATGCCGCGGGGGATATTTAAATCCCCCACGGATTTCCCTAATACGATAGCTGAAATTAACATGCCCCTTCCGGAAAAGGGGCCAATGTAGACATAGCCAAAGTGTCAGGAAGAACACATGATGTCCCACAAGCTTGATGCTTACCCAGTTCCATTCACAGATAAGGGGAGAACATTCTAAGCCCCAAATGCCTTAATTATGCTCCAGCTTTACCAGTCTGGACTCTCATTCTAAAAGAGAGCCCTCTGGTTACAGCCAGCAGCAAATATTTAGCTTGTGAGGAAACGGTGTAATTTGAAATGTGTAACATCTCTACCTTAAGAAGTATGAAAATCCCCCTCTCCAGTAATCAAAATGCACAGGATATAAATAATACTGTATTCTGTTTTCTCTTTGTAAGCTGAGTTTAATTTTATCTGCATTTTCCTACAATTCCAGGGCCATATCATAGCATCAGTTTGGAAGCAGAACTCATTGAACTCAGTGGAGGATTCCCACTTCAGAATTCAGGGTAGAATAGGGCCTTCATTCAATCTCACCCCCATGTCAATCATCTATTACTTCAGACTGAAAATGCTGGAACACTCCTGGAAAGTTGAATCTCTGTTGGTTTTCCTGGCTCAGAGATATCCCTGATAAACACCCCCAGCTGTTCTTAACTATCTCCCTTGCAAAAGCAACACCTATCAGTTCACTATCTCTTTAATGGTTCTGAGTCTTCAGCTGCACAAGAAAATCCATTCATCAATTATAGATCAATAAAGGAAGAGAAATCTGAAGCTGATTTGATTGCCCTGTTGTCCCCGCAAGCTTACCGATGCAGCCACAAAACTTTGCAGACTGTCAGGCCTGCAATTTATTTTATTGGCCAGTGCGACTCCCTCTTCCGTTGAGGAAAAACACTATACAGCAGTAGCTAGTTAGTTTTTTTTTTCTCTCTGCCACGCATCCCTCTCCGCCGGAGAACTGGCAAGGCTTAGAGGCCAGGGTGGTTGAGCGGTTGCAGAGGTGGACGGGATTGCTCCGGTGCCTCTCCCTGTGTGGGAGGGCACTAGTACTTAACCAATTGGTCCTGTCCATGCTCTGGCACCGTCTCAGCACCCTGGTCCCGCCCCCCGGGTTTCCTGGCCCGTATCCAGCAGCTGATGCTGCGGTTCTTCTAGCCAGGACTGCATGGGGTCTCTGCAGGGGTTCTCCATCTCCCCCTGGAGGAGGGAGGGCAGGGCCTGACGTGTTTGCGCACGCGGGTTCATGTCCTCCGCCTCTGGGCCCTGCAGAGACTCCTCTTTGATGCAGGTAGTCCGGCGTGGAGCACGTTTGCGCACGCCTTCCTTCGCTGCTTCCGAGGGCTCCGATATGACCGGCAGCTCTTTATCTGAGAGGTCTTCTGCGAGACCTCTCCGGGCTGCCGGCCTTCTACCAGGACCTCCTCCGCACCTGGAAGCTGCTTGCAGTGACCAGGTCCTTGGGAGCCACCTTGGGAGCAGACCTCCTCACGGAGCCCCTGCTACACAACCCCCATCTACGTGTGCAGGCGGCAGAGTCTCCCTCGGTGTGCCGGAGGTTGGTCCTGGCAGAAACCACCAGAGTCGGAGACCTCCTGGACTACCGCCAGGGAGACTGGGTGGATCCTCGGGCGCTCGCCCAGCGCATGGGATCTCCACCCTACGTACTCCCCAGCGCGTACTTCAGGAGGTGAAGGATGCTTTGCCGCCCACTGCTTGGGTTTACCTCGAAAAGGTCCTGCGAGAGGGTGCACCCCGCCCACCCCACACCCCCAGCCCTCCTGAACTCTTCATCGGCCCCAAGCCCCGTGTACCTTCCCGACTGCCTCCCCCCTGTCATCTTAGCCGGCTGCACGCGATGCAGCCAGTCCCCTTCCGAACCGCGCCAAAGAGCCACCTGTACACACTCGTGCTTCACATGCTCCACTTCCCCACCCTCGTGTCCCGCCCAGACACCAAGTGGCGGGACCTCCTACCACCAATGGAGGGTGGGGAGCCCCGGTGGGCCAGCCTCTATTCGACCTTGGTTCCACAGCCCACCGGGGACATCTGCTGGAGAATCCTGCACAGCGCGGTGAGCACGGGCGTATACTTGGCGCGGTTCAACCCCACCCCCGACACGTGCCTCTTCTGTGGCGTGAGGGAGACGCTGGCGCACCTCTACACTGAGTGCGCCAGGCTACAACTCCTCTTTCGGCTCCTCCAGAACCTCCTGTTGCGGTTCTGGCTCCACTTTTCCCCTCACTTGTTAATTTACGCACATCCCATCTGTGGCCCCACAAAGTTGCGGGACCTCCTGGTCAACCTCCTCCTGGCTATGGCCGAGGGAAGGGCCTATTTCCGTTCCTGCAGCCACTCACTTATCCGGGCAGAGTTCCAATGGGCAGCGTCCGCTGGCTCTCTCGAGACCTTCGGGGGGCAGTGGGAGCTGTCTGGGGTTCTCTGCTCGGTGTCCCCATCCGGCTCCCTCGTTTTAACCCTTTGACCCTCACACCAGTCCCTGTTTTTTCATTATTTGTCCCCAGTAATTAGTTGGTTTTTCCAGATTCTATGGACCCTCCCCTCAGGATGGGGGGAGGTCCTTTAGATGCGGGCAGGCTAACGCCCTCCCGCCTCCTGAATACCCCCCAAAAAAGTAGCTAGTTAGCAAAACGGGCAGATGGGTTGTATGCCACAAATAGCGAGGCAAACTCAAAACAAGCGCCAGGACCCAAGGAGATGGGCAGTTTCTCCCAGGCTACAAAAGTCTAGGCTTAAAAGTCAGTCAAAGCACAACCCAAACCAAACGCAACCATGCCGAGCCCGATTCAACGCCAATCTCCAGCAACATCCTGCCCTAACTGACCAAGTGTCTTTAAACAAATGGCATTTTCCGAGCACCAACTCTGCTGGCCCTGCGTTGTTTATTTGTGGTGACTTTGCGTCTCTCTCATGGCGCACAAAGATTTTCATTATTTTAACCGTTTGTTTTAGCAGGTACAGTGGTGGGAAACGTTTCCTCGGGGAAGGTGAACTCTTGCGCTCGTTGCTGGCTCGTTAAAACGAAACAGTAGTCTGGATAATAAAAGTCAAAGCCGGGCTAAAGATGTGGAAGTTCTGGTCAGACTTGTAAAAGTGCATTTTTATTGTCTCTCCATATTACATATCTTACGTTGCATGCTAATAACTCTGTTTAAAATACCAGTGCGCAGTACACAGAAACAGGAGTTAGTGAATATTGCTTCTAAGACAAGCCTGGAAAACTTGGCAATATCTTTCGCCTTCTATGTTAGGTTAATCGCCGAGACATATTACATATTACCTAGGATTTCTTGTAGCTAAAAGAGTAGCAGGACAACTGGATTTTTTTTTTTTTTTTTTTTTTGGTGTTGAGTGTTCCGAGGTGACTAAATTTGCCTGGTTGAGCCTTGTAAAATCCTGACTTAATCATGTAAACTTCTATGTAAGCAAAATAGACGAAACTTCAAAGGGTCAAAAAAGCCTTTAGGGATTTGTGCTGAGACGCCAGCAATAGATCCTAATCTGCCTTCAGAATTCTGACTATATTTGTCCAAGGAGCTGGTCCCAACAAACTTTCTAAGGTAGAGATCGTGGGTTGATTCAGCCTTTATCCCGAGAGAGTATTGGCTTTGAGAGGCTCCAGGCAGCGCTTTAACGCCAAGGGATCTCTACTTGCCCAAAAACCTCTAGAAATGAAGTACAAGAGTAATTTGAGATAATGACTTTGTAACAGGCTTGGGCAGAAGTGAGAGATGTTATCACCCCAGCATTCCTCTTAAAATGCAGGTTTTTTCCCCCTGCTTATTCCCGGTTAGTCAAAGCTGCATTAAAATTCCATCCAGGGCTGCTAAACAGAATCTTAATTAGTTCTGATACTCTTGTGCAAGGGGTTTATTCATTGCACTCTTAACTAATGGTTGCTGTCAGGGTAGGGTTTTTTTCCCCCTCTTTGGGTTCTTTGGGGATATCGTGTTCTGCTGCAAAGCATGACAGAAATGTAATGTGCATGCAAAAAAAGCTTGCAGATCTGAAATCTTCAGGCTGAGCTTGACTCCAGCTCTGTCTAATGGAGAGACGTTGTTAGGACTAATGAGAATAACTTCCACAGCAGATATTGCCCCGCCTCTTGTTTATCTTAAAATTTAGTGGTGCGCTTCTTTTTTTTCCTTGTCAGAAAATACCACGAACTTGCTCGTGTTTTAAAACAGTTCACACAACTCGCGCTAAATTTGCATTTTCGTGTTTTATTGGCCGCCCCCACAGCTTGGTATGAAGAGAGAGCCCGTAGGTGGTGAAACATTAGCAAGTTACTCAGCAGCTGGTTGCTCTTACGGGACCTTTCTCTTTCCGTTGTCACTTACACCCGCATTTTAGAGATCGCTTTTCTCCAAAGTATCCCTACTATTTATATGTACCATTCTATACCTAGAACGCGAAGTTTTGGACTTATTACGATATCAATAGAGTGGGATCTGAGCATATTATACATACACATAATGTGATGTAAACATCCCTCAAGGTTATTTGTAGTTCGCGACTGAGTCGTGACAATAAACATCATGGGCGCTTGGCACTAAAAAGAGAAATATAATAGGGATGACTCGCCTTTGACGTTAAATTAAAATGACTGTTTCATTTATCGGCAACGGCCTATAGTAGTTATTTGCCTATAAATCCACGTTTTGCTACAATGATTTAGGAAACAGATTTATAAGACTATAAATTATTGTTTATTTCATTCGGGAGAGGGGGAAACAGATACGCCTTCTGGAAATATGAGGTGCATGTCAGTTACCCTCTTCACGTCTTGTTCTCCCATATTAAACGCTCCTTCCAGTGAGCTTGCGTAACATTGATTACTCACAAAGAGTTCAGGATAACTATCATGTAGCTAAACTAATTGAGACAATCATGCTAAGTTATAGTCAGTCTAAAAGGTACCATTGATGTGGTAATGCCTATAGAAAATCAGACATGCGACTCACTACCATTTAATTGCTCTTTAAACCTGTTATTACAATGTTAACTGGCTTAAGTATATATTGCTGCCTTTTATTGCCTTGATGTGACAAATTAAAACACACACTCTGGAAGCTGCATTCATTTGTGGTCAGTTACAGAAAAGGGAGCGGGGTGATAGCAAAGCTGTCAGGCTGAATTAATTTGAAAACTTTCACTTAGCCTGCAATTCCCATTGCAATGGTTTTGTAGTTGGGGGAAACATCCCATCCTGCTATTTTTAATTCATTGGTCTTCAACGTTAGTCTACCGATGTCTCCGTAAATACTATTTAGCTCCAAGGAAAGGGTGTGGTCAAAACAGATATTTAGATTTTCAAAACGTTGACCAAAAAGGATTCAAATGTTTAATAGTTAAGACTGTATTTTTGTGTATTTATTTCAGGTATCAGGTCTGGTGAATTTAACCAGTCACTTTAAATAGTTGGGATATAACAAATCAGTCATTATTCCTGCCTTCCGGCACCTTCCTGCTGATCAGCTGCCTTAAAAAGGCTCTCAAGACAGTAGATATTAGAAGCTATTATAAGATATTAGCCCTAAAAAGGCTCTTAAGATATTAGTAGAAACAGTTTTCTGAGAGAAGTCTTAGTATTCACAGTAGAAAGCATGCTTCTCCGTGCTAGGTTTCCCCCTCCTCCCAAAAAAAGTGTCTCCCTCTCTTCCAAATGAATTACTCGAACTTCTCACTTTAAGGCTGTTAGCATTGCTGTTTAACTTCCAGATGTGAGTGACTTTTCAGATGCCCCACGAGAAAAACGTCGCTCGTCCCCCCTTCTTGTTCTGGAATTTGGTATAGTCTAACAGGTACATCAGAGCACGTTGCTTCCTAACTTTCAACTGCTGCAGTTATAGTCTCCTGGAGGTATTTAAGGGAAACCGAAAATCAAGCCCCTTATTTTCTCGCGCAAGCGTTAAAGTGGGCAGGTTTATCCTGTCTCTTGATCTCGCAGAGAAAAGCAAACGAGTGCTGGCACCTTTATGGGACTCGGACCTACTGCTGCTGCGAGCAGCCACAACCCCACCAACTTTGATCAGCCTTATTAATTCCAGCTACGGTCTATTTGTCCGTCATTTCCCTCTTTTCCTCCAGAATCGTTATTGATGCACTGGGGAGGGCACGTTGTGACTTTCGCTAGTCAACGGCGTCTTCTGCAAACGGGGCGCTTCCCTCTCCTGAGAGCTGGGCAGAAGGGCTGCCAAGAGAGCGGAGGAAACTGTCTAAATCATAATCAAATCAGCTTCGAGTTCATTACACCAGAGCATTAACTAATTACTAGATCAGAGAGAAGGAAAAATAAATATTCCTTTAAATAACTGAAGGTAATTATAACCCTGGTGTTGACACTAACGATTAATAATTGATCAGAAGTTATACACAATAAATTGTCAATTTATCTCTCTATAAAAATGCACATACTTATTTTTTCTGTGCGTTTAAGACAGAGCCTAAAGTAGCCACAGAGCTGCTGCCCAGGGTGAAAACATATCGTTCTTATTTTTGCCATTTCTTTATTTTGTTTAAGCCCCACAGAATGAATAACTCAAGCCCTTTGTCAAAGTACTTTGTTAAATAATGCCGGCCTATTTTAACACCGTTGAGAGGAATTAAGGCTCAAGTGAGTTTCTCTCTCTTCTATGAAGGCTACTTGTATTTCCCAGATTACAGCCATGACAAGTAAATTCCTGTTTCGGGAAGCAAATGTCTTTTCCTTCAAGCGAGACAGTCAAGTCCTTTTATTTTTCTCGGGAAAATACAGTAGACCTTGTCCTGCCTGGATGCGAAACAGTGGCACTCTCCTGTGATTTATTCGGGGCTGGATTGGGGGAGGGGAAGAACGGTTCCAGATTGCGGAGTCCAGCTGTCACCTCTGCCAGGCTGTCTTCAGGTAAAATGCTCCCATAGAAAGGATCCCAGACCGCTCGCCCTAATAATTGTTTGTAACCAACATATCAACTCGCTGTTAGAGATTCACCTTATTGTTGCCGTGTTAATTTAGATGACGCGTCAAAGGAGCAAAATAATATTCAGAACAATTAAGTAGTATTTCTCTAATATTCCCAGAGTGGGCCGCATAACTTCATTTGAAAAAAAAAAACCCACCTCTATTCTGTTTTCTCCCCTTTACGTTTTGCTTTTTTTTAACGTTCTTTCTAACCCAATAACATATCTGAATCGTCAGCTGCTGGGTTGAAGAGAAAGGCATGATTTTTTACTTTATTTTTTTTATCCTACAAGAAAAGGGATGTTTTTTTCGTTAACTCAGAAGATTGTGCATGAATTTGGGAAATATTTTAATACCTAGCAATATCAAACGATATATCTCGTAAATTAATCCCCCTTTTTTTTTTTTTGCTAGTGTGAAGAAGCAATACAAGTCTTCGTTAAGTGAATTTCTGCTGCGGTTTATTAATGAGGCTGACGTGGAGCTGGAGGTTAACTCATTTTAAAGTAAGACGTAAAAAGTGACGGGAAGAGACACTTCCAAAGCAGAGTGGTTCGGGGGTTTTTTTCTTCTTTGAGCTGGCTAAGAATGCCTGTAATGACTGTCTCCGCTGTCGGATCCAGGGACCGATCTCTCCTTGATTATACCCCCTAAATTCCCCAGCGCGTCACTGGGAGTCTAGGAAGTGGGACGCGCAGGGACTTCAGGCACCGCCCCTCTGAGGAAAGGGACAGGGACAGACTTTGTGTGATGGCTTGTTGGATGCCCCTGCTGGGCTCGGGTGCGCCTGGTGGCCGCGAGTTACAGAGCCCGCCTCGCTCTTTGTTTCTTTGCCTGAGAATTTGTTTTTAATCTCGGTCTCCTCAATATTCATATCTATTTTTAAACGCCCCCCAGAGCTCTTCACTTCTTAGGTTTGCCCGCGGAACCAACAGAAACCGAATCGCTCGTGTCTATCACAATGGACGTTAGCTCTTCCTTTCAACTCCGTAGCCCGCTCAAACCGTGAACTTGTCTCCAGGAGCGACTCCCACAAAGTCCTTCCCTTTCTGTCTATGGCCTGTGCCGTGCGGTGCCTCTCCGTCCCTCCCTCCCTCCTTCCCCCCGCCTCCATCAAACAACGGTGGGTGAAGTTCTTTCAACTTTCAAAGGCTGGTGGAGAGCAGCTTTGCTGAAACAATAACTCTTTCACGGCGAACAAATGTTGACATTTGAAGGGAGCAAGGAAAGGCCCAGCCCAGGCAGTGTAAAGTGGAGCGCGCCTCTGCTCCTATTTGACAACAGCCCCAGTCCCTCGGGGATCCCACCTGAGATTAAAGCTTGCATTTCCGTAAATCAACCCTAATGAAACCTCTCGCCCTGCAGAAGAGACGGTTTGTTCTAGCTCTTACAAAGATTGGGGGGAGGGAGGGGGCGAAAGGAATTTGGAGTAAATGAAGGGATGGGCGTGAGATATTAATCCCAACGGGCTGATTAGCGTCAATGAGAAACAAACTGTACACAAAGTACTCCTTTATTGTCCAAACGTTTTTCTTTCCTTCCTGAATTAATCACGCTGTTTGTGCCAACAACCTAACACAGCTCCGCTTTGCTCCCGCTTTTTATTTTAATTATTAAACACTAACTGGGATTGGCATTGAGATTCTCGCCCATTAATTTTCGATGAAAAAATAAATGTATTTGCCACATCTCGGACAAGGATGAACACCACCCCCATGAGCGCTCATGAATTTCTCAAAGAGGATGATAGAAACCCATTGGGTTTTACATACATAGTGAATATTTAAAAGCGAGTTTCCCAAATCTTTCTACTTTCCTTCCCAGAAAGAAATCCAGGTCTAAAGACCAGCAAGGGTGGGTAAATTATGGAAATCTTTTATAATTCTTTGGGCGTAGAAACATCAAAGGAATGTCATTACCCTTTTCTAATCTCTGCCACAGCTTTTGGTTTTTACCAACTGCAATGTATACGTTGTGTCCCACGGAAGACCTGGGACATAAAAGGAAAGGTGGTGGGGGGGGGGGAGTATTAACTAAGACACGGAGGAAAGAGGCTCCAACAGAAAATACCTCAACGGAAAATAAAAAGTTCATTGTATAACGCTTCTAATTTCCACAGTTATAAAACAGTTTGAGACTGTGTCCAAATGTTTGCATTTATATTCCACATTTATCTAAAGACAAAGCATTCTCTGAAGGCTGTGTAGATTTTTGCAAAATTGTGCTACATATTATATGCAGATACAGAGTTGCATTGTACTTACATGCTAAAACATTGTGTTATATCGACAGGGAACTATCACCCTAAAATGTCTGAAGTAGGCAAGATATATATCTCTGGACACCCTGCAGTTTCCTAGAACTGTAATACTAATGTCTGCCTTATGTGTTGAAAGGCACACTGCTATGTTTTTCTTAATCAGCTCGACATCTTTATAACTTACCAGTGCAACTGTGGTAGGTTTTTTCAAAGACCATAAGGGTGCATTTTCTGACTCCAGACCAGAATGGCTCTTTAACCAGTTAACATTCCCTGGGCTACTGCCTGAAGTATCTAAGATCACTTTCAAATGCCCTTTCTAACAAGACCTGAGCAAGAGGCCACTAATTTTCACTGAACAAAAAGCCACTGGAGAGAGATCCGTTTGTCAATATCAACTGGTCCAGCAATTTCCCATCCTCAGACACATCGGCCTATCTGAGCTGGCAGATGTTTAGACAAGATTTTATAAATTGTTCAATATCAGACCATAATGAACCCCAACTGACCATTCCAAAGCAGCTAAAAGCATCCAGGATCTCCCCTGCTGGGATCTAATAATGCTCTCACGCTGAAACATTATTAATCACGGAATAAAATAGATGAGCCTCTTGAAAAAATAAGTGTATGATTGATTAAAGGGCAATCTAAGAAGCTATTATTCTTGTTTTATAACCGTAAGTTATATTCACTCAATTTATCTTTTGGGGAAAATAAATGACTGTTCGTTTCTTTTCTGAAATTATATTAAATGGTGATTCTCATTATTTTACTGAAAATTAAAATGATAGGGTAGCTGATTTTCTGAGTCTAATCACGGTGGATTTCTCAGCATTACAAACATCATTCATGTGGCTTAGAAGAAGAAAAAACATAAAAATTAGGGGCTAGGGAATTTTGTTTTCTTGCTTTTTCAGCACTTCTGGACTTTGCTTATCCAGAATAAAAATAAATGATTGCTTGAGCTAGCAAACTAAAAAGGGCTATAAAGATCTTTTATTTATGGAAAAGGATATTGGAAAGTGCTAATACTACAAATAATTGCATCGCTGCTCGCTTGTAAGAAATGTACCAGTGCTAGTACGTATATCTTTATATCTATCTACATATAGAACAACTCTGAACTTCACTTAAGCAAAGTATTATTCACAAGTTTTTTTTTAGCTTCTTTGGGGTTTTTTATTCTAAAAATGATGAGATGAAATTGCAACTTCTGTCAATTTTATGATTATTTCCTAAATAACTTCTACTACTTTTACTATTCTAGGGGAAAATGAACCAAAACACCATATTGTTGCAGACTAGTCTGTTTTTATTTACAATTAAAGATATAAATTAGTAAAGAAATCTTGTTAAACAACCAAAGATTGAATAACCATTAACGTTTCAAATAAAAACCAGGCAAAATTTATTTACAAAAAGTTTAGATTTCATTGCAATACAACTTGCATAAATTACTAGAAGCTTTTATATCATTACAAAAATAAATATCAAATTTGTTTCCACTTTTTAAGTACTCGTGTTCCAATAACATCTTTGTTATCCCTACGGTATCCATCTCTTACAAATAAATTTTACAATAAATCCTATCACACCTATCGAATATTTACCGTGGCAATGAAGTGATCTATTCAAGATATCCTGAGAAAAAACAGATCTGTTTTCAAAAGTAACACATACATTGGGGAAACTATACTATACCAGCAAACTCACATATGTCCAACAAAATTCTGGTTTAATAATTAGAGTCTGTCGATTTAATAGTGCTCTGTGGTCTTCCTTTATACAGTGGCACAAGATGTGATCCGGATTTAGAGATTTGTTCTATATATTAACTCGGGGAGAGATGATGGCTTGCTGACTTTTTTCAAAGCAATTGTGACACCTACCTGTGGACCAAGGAAAAAACCAGATCATCCAAAATCTTTCAGATACACACGAATACATCATTAAATTGGGTTTTTTAAACGCACTAAAATGCTCACTCTTCTGGATTTTTTTTCTCTTGAAATATTAGGTTTAAAATATCTCCAGTATTTTGGTTAGTCTTAAACATAGAAGATTGTAAAGGTGCCATTGTTCACCAGGCATAAGACAATTCCAGAGATACAGTGCCCTCCTAGAAATGCATGCTGAAATCTTAAAATTGTCCTTTTTAATTTAAATTGATAATCTGTGAAACACAATGTACAAATGTGATAATATCTTAATACATTTGTGTTAATTATTAGAAAATTATTTAACAAAGATTTAAAAATATCTCTATAAAATTTAAATATTCCTTAATTTTTGCTTTGCATATGGGGAAAAAAGCAAGGTCATGTCAAGTGGTTGGGAACCATCTAAATTGACTTACAAAAGAATATAAAGCAGAGAAAAGCTGTAATAAGGGATTTTTAAAAGACCAGAAAAGAGCATATTACTTTGTAATCAGACTCTTACGTAATGAAGCAGGAAATTAATGTTAGGCAACTTTACGGCTGTGCAATATGTCTCGGACCTGATGCCAAATGGTCAGTGTAATAGAAAATGTTCTCACTTACTTGCATTGCTGTGTGATTGCACTTCTATAGGTATGGTTGTACTCCTACTGTGCAGACGTCAGTGGGATCTGTCAAAATATAACCGTCAGTTAGTCACAGGACACAGCCAGCTAACTAGATTATACAGTGTGTGTGTGTGTGTGTGTGTGTCCCAAAACTCACTTGCACAAAATTCATAACTAAACCATTTCAAACGTTCATACTAATATTTTATAACTTCAGTTAGGATAATGGTAGCACCAGGGGGTTTAATTCGTTTTTAAAATCAGACAATTTGTTATACCAATATTAAAACTTCATGGGGAAAATAGAGGCTTTGTGGAGGATATAATTTGGTAACTTGGATATTTTTATTTTCTTTCACTTAAATCAAATAAAACTACAGTTAGTCCTCAATATTAAAGAAGCAAAATTTTGTTTTTTACTAAACACAATGCACAAAACATAAACATTATAATATTTACAAATATATAAATATAATGACTTTTAAGCTACATATTTAGGATGTAAAATTTTTTAATGCCTCTATTATTTTTTTCTCTTCGTTAAATGGAACATTTTTAAATTCCCAAAATATATTGCCTAGCTCCATCTCCTTTTCCTAAGTATTGTCGGTTTAATTGTGTGCTGCTGCTGATGGTGTTTGTCCAAATAAGCATTCTTTATCTACAGTGGGCATAGAAGTCATTTTGCCTTTGGGAAGAATAGAAGCAATCAGTCACCTACCTTTCTTCGACTCATAACTAGAGGGCCTGTAATGTTGCTCTAGCTGATTAGTGATCGTTTTCAAAGAGTCACTGCTCTGTTTGTGAACAGAGTTGGTATTTAGTACAGTCTGACCTAGTCCCTCGTTCGAAGCCATTGCTGCGGTGTTATATCTCAGGATCCCCTGGCTCTGGAGTGCGTTAAAGTTCCCATAGTTGGTGTAATTGCTATAAAAAGGTGAAGTGTAATAAATGTGCCTTCCTAAGAGAGAAGAGGGAGAGTAGGCAGAAGTGTGCGAAGCAGAAGAGGGCGTTACTGACGATAAAGTCGGTGGCTGACAGCTTTGGCCCATGTTCTGATTTTTAAGGTCCGAGGTGGCTATTTCAGCTAGAGACCAGAGCTTGGGCTTATTAGCTTGAGTCTCCGAAGTTGGGGAAATCCTGTTGTCCAGAGTAGCCTTACTGGAGTTCCTTGAGGCGCTCTCGTGGGGGTGGTTAAGGAGGGGGGCTTCCACCCCGGTGAGGGGGGAGGAAGTCACAGGCTTAGCGGGAAGGTTTCTCTCCGCTTCCTCCTCTTCATCTTCGTCGTCCTCGATGTCCTCGTATTTGTCCTTGCAGTCCGAGCCGGACTCGCAGAACGTGTCCCCACCTCGGCAGGGCAACTTCTCGCCGTCCGACTCCGCGGAGCAGGAGTGATCCGTGAGCGAGTCCACCTGCAAGCTGATCCCTGCAAAGGCACAGACAAGGGCACAGTCAGTGACACAGACTACAGGGAGCGGGACAGGAGAGAAAGAAGCCCGCGCATTGCCAACACGGATGGAAAAGCGGCGCTTGGAATCAACCCCCTTCGCTGACTACTTAGAACTGTAGGAACAATCCCAGGAGCTACCCCTACGGCTGCACGAAAGCCCGACAGAGCGCAACTGGCCTTTCACTCACACGAATGCTGTGCCTGGCGGTTTTAGGGGAATGGCTCCTTGCAGAGTTAGATCCCCCTTTGCTATTGTTATTAACCAGTTCAGGGCGAAGATGAGCTACTGAGTGAGGCTAGAGGGCATGGGGCATGAGTTTTAAGCATATCCCACGGCACCAAGGCGCTGAACCCCGGTCCCAATTTGTGGGCAGTGACAGTGTCTTTAAATCAATCCCGCACTTGCGCGCGTACCCCTGTGGGACCCTTCTAGCTGGGCTAGCACAATCGCGTTGGGCCTAACCTTCGTCCTCGGCAGAAGCTTCGTTGCTCTCCTGCACCTTGTCTGAACTTTCCTCTTTGCTTCTTGCCCCGTCCCCTTCGTCTTCATCTTCATCTTCGCTCTTGTTGCGGGGAGCCCAGGTCATCTTGTTCTCCTTCTTCAGCCTCCTCCTGGCGTTGGCGAACCAGGTGGAGACCTGGGTGAGGGTCATCTTGGTGATGATGGCCAGCATGATCTTCTCGCCCTTGGTGGGGTAGGGGTTCTTCCGGTGCTCGTTCAGCCAGGCCTTCAGGGTGGCCGTGGCATCTCGCGTGGCGTTTTTCCGGTAAGCGGGATCGTTCAGCTGGTAAGGGTAAGCAGGGCTGCCATACGGATGGTAACTGATGGCCCCGGTCATCCCCGTCGTATGAGCGTCGTAAGGAGAGCCCTGGAAAGGCCAAAACAGTGGGTTGGCAATTTGTTATTGCTGCTAGTCATTAGTGCGTTGTCAAGAAAAGATCAGCGATTCTATTTGCACTTCCCTGGATTGGTATCTCACATTCCTATTCCGATAGCAAAACAAGGTACTCAAAGGCCGTTACGATTTTATTCCCCCTCCCTCCCCTGCCCGATTACACTTAAATTGCTGATCTTTTAATCTTCAATTAATTTCAGCTCCTTGTAATTGAATATCTCCCCAAATTATTTCGGAGTCACGCAGACAGTTTTTAAAAAGGCCTTGCAGGTAGTGTCTTGAGATCTACGTTTCTCTCAAAGGTTCAAAAGATGTTTCCTTTTCGCTATAGAAAATACAACAAAGCCGCCACTTAGCAATTCACTGCACTAATACATTGCAAATCCAATTTGCAAATCAGAAGGTATGCACCGTTTCGAATTGTTTAAATGCGATGTAATTAGCATTTTAATTCGCCCTTTAACGTTTACATTGCGCTTATTTACATCTGCCGAACGCAAGAAAAGTTGGAGATGTAACTAAGGAAGTCGATAACTTTAAGGGCGTTTAAAAATCCGAAAGAAGGGAAGGGACTCTGCGAGTCATGGCCCCAAATACACCTTAATGCTCTTAATAGTCGACAAACACACTTTGCAACTTCCAGCCACTTATCTACTGCTCCTCGACAGGGAAGTCAGGCGGGGCAGATCTTCAGATCACTCACATTGCATTGAATAAAGACTGCGCGAGCCTTTCTGCTTAAGAATGTTACAGTCAGAAAACATTTGGCTTTCTCGCTGTTTATATGGAAATAAAACCAATCTTTTTTTGCCACCCCTTCCTGGCACCAATCAAAACCACCCTGGAGTCTCCGACCGTACGTTCCTGATGTGTGTCTATATAACTTAAACTATATATATAACTATATATATATGTATATATAGTTATATCTATATATCTATATATCTATATGCACACACACACACACACACACACACACACACACACACACAATTTCAAATGCTCCCTTTAACTAATGACAACAAAGTGAAATCTGAAGCTGCGGCCACCACAACCATCTTGGGCATGAGCGAAGCTCACAGCTCGCCAACAGATGCTCCTTTTCATCCCTAAAATCCAGTTAGCACACAACGCATTGAAAGTCACTGAAACCGCACCGGGCTCCCTTCCCAGAGCTCCCCTAAACGCTGGCTTAGAAAAGCACGAAAAAAAAAATTCTTCCCCTCTCCTGCTGCAGCACAAACCGCAGCCACCAAACTGCTCCAGACAATGCGGATTCTTTGCTACAGGGACCCGCGAGACCGACCAGGCTCGCTTTCCCGTTCGCAAGCCCTGAGATCCGCCAGGGTCCGGAGCGAGGCGGTGCCAGGGCTCCCCCGACCGCTTCTCCCTTGGCCCCGCTCGCCCTGCCCGGGTTTGCGCTCTAGGCGCGGGATGGGAAGGGCAGAAGCAGGCGGCGGAGTTTGCGCTCGGCGCCTGGCGGTGCCGCCGGGGCTCTGTGACTGCGGGCGCGTGTGCGGGAGACAGGGGCTGCGGAGGATGAGGATGCGGATGCTAATGAAGACGGCGAGGATTTTGCTCGGTAGTTACCATGTAGGAGGGGAATCCCGTGGCGGGGTCTGTGGAGTACTGGAGCGGGCTGGTGAAGCCTGTGGCCGCCGCCTGGGCGGTGAAAGCTGCCGATCCCGGGTAAGGGCTGAACGCCGAGCCCGACGAAGACCTGGCCAGCTCCTCGCTCCTGGGGGCCGCCAGAGCCGACGCCCCATACGTCGGGCAGGAGTACAGAGCCAGCGAGCCGGGGGGCTGGTAGAGGTAACCCTGAGGATAGGACATGGCTCGCCCGGGCGTGCACAGGAGCAGGGAGGGGGCGAGGGTGACCGGCCCGGGCGCTTCTGCTGCTCCTGCTGCTGCTTTCGTGTTCCCTCTCCCTCTCCCTGGCCGGCTCGGGGCAGCTGCGCCGAGAATGAGCCTTGTCCTACTGGCCCCCCATGCGCCCCGGCCAGCACCACAACGGCGGCGGCTCCGCTCAGCAGCCTACCCCGGAGGAGAAAGGCATGGGGGAGAGGGGGGAAGTAGCTGGGGAGCGACAGAGCGGGGAGGGGGGGGAGAGAAGGCAAGCCAGGGAGAGAGGGGGAGAGCGAGCCCGGCTCAGCCAAGTGGCTGCTGCATATGGAGTTCTGCCCGCCAGCCCGCTCCCCCAGCGCCGGCCAGCCTGGATTTTGGGGGGAGCCCAGAGTCTGGAGTGAAGAGTTGAAGGAAGGAGCGCTCGAGTTGCTGAGGGACATTGGAAAGCCGAGCTGTCCGTCAGCGCGGCTCATCTGCATATTCCGACGGGCCCGCCCCCTTCTCCTTCTCCCTCTCCGCCCGCGGAGGGAGGGAGGGAGGGAGCGAGGGAAGCAGGCTGTTGTCATGCATTACAAGCCACCCTCGCTGTCTGACAGCCAGCGCGCTGCTCAAGCCAAAGGATGATACCGCTGATCAGTTTCTCCCGGCTCCGAGCCACAACTAGGCTTGCACACGCTGTCTCCATTGCAATAGGTGCCTATCCACCCCCCTTCTATCGTACAGACGATCACACAGACTCGCGCGCAGGGCTTGCCAGTGATACCGGGGGAGAGCACAAGTACAAGCGTCGCCCTGTGTATGGTGAACAGGCGGGAAGGACACACAGGAATAGACCGAGGACTGTATAGGATTGTCCATTTATGGCACTAATAGCTGTCTACTTTCAGAACAGCTTTTCACAAGTGGCCAAGCTACGTGCAATGTCCATCTCCAAAGAGGAATCTGTCAATTTCCAGCCTACTTTCGGTTTCTGTCTGCTTGGGGGGGGGGGAGGCCTAGGTGACTATGCAGGGGTGCAAGCCCTCTCCTTACAGTTCGGCGAGGAAGTCCATTAGAATAAACATTCAGCGCATAATAAACTTCAGGAATATGATCATTCCTGCCCACCCCGAATGCTGGCAGTTTTACAACATATCAGAAGGGAGAAGTCGAGGTGAAGGCATTGGTCTATATTTTCTCAGGCTCACTGGTCTAGAGAGACTTTTGAGAAGTCTGTTGTTAATTGCACACATAATCCTCATTTGAATTCTATTATTAGTGCGCAGGAATTGTAGCTCGATCACATTCTCCTCCCCTTCTTACCTTCCTAGATAACCCCTTTCCCATAAAAAAGCACACCCCCATCTACCACAGGTGTGCACATTGTGCACAACCCACCTACCGGTAGGGTACTTCCCTACCAGTCTCCATTGGTCTGTTTATTTCTGTTATATCTCTGACTCGCACATATCTAGGCCCATGGATGTTCTCAGCTATATACTTGTTATTCAATCACAATCCATCAGTGAGAGTTTTGCTTACAGAATCCAGGATCTGTCCTCGAGATGTTAACCTAACCTGTGAAGTAGTAATTGTTGAAGGTAACCAAGTTTTAATGAAATAGCTGTCACCAACAGGAAAAACATTAAAGCCCGGAAAGTACTTCTATACTGGACCCTGGTACATTAAACCTGCATTTTGTCTTCACTGCATCTTATAAAACCTAATATAGCAGTTTAAAAAGTGCAGTCGGCTCTATAGCTGAATTATTTACAGGAGACCTCATATCATTATAGCTGGGTGGATGGGAAAAATGCATCAAACCAGACTACGCTGGGGAATGTATTAGAAACTGACAGGAAGGAAAGATGGCAATAACTGAAGAATTATAGGGTACTGGGGCAGCCTATTGTTAATCAATTAAACATGCTGCTAATAAAATAATACACAGTAAGATGCCGTTTAAATAATCTTTCTAGTACAGGCTCAGTGTGCTCTCTGGGAAACGTGCTGTTTAAAGCTACCTCGTCAAGCATATGGATGTGTGTAAGGTTTAAGTAACCTATGTTTGTTTGGTTTTCCTTCCCTGTAGAACCCCTACCCTATAACCCCCGAGCCCTGAGCCAATTTCCCTCTCTTCCCAGCATTCAGAAGAGATCTGTCCACCAGACATAGGGAATTAATTCCTGTGGCCTATAGGAGATTCAGTCCTTAAAAAGGAAGGTGAGGGGGAGGAGGTTAACACCAACAGGTATTGCTTATCATTAAATCTAGACTTCCCAGTTCGTGATAAGAAAGTGATAAACAACCGGTAAACTCAGAGCAACAGATTACAGAAATGAGGCTTGCTTTCCTACCTGATGATTAATACACATGGATTACATTACAATAGAAACTGTGAACGCCAAAGCTTTATATAACACGCATTCATATTTCGGTTATGTGGAACAATCGATCAGACGATTACGTCTGAATATTAAATTTCTATGTTTGCAGAGCGGCTTTTAAAGACTATGCATTTTTTGTGCTTTGCTTTAGCGCTGCAGCAGCTGGAGATTTGGGTATGCAAAATTAATTATATTATTATAAAGTCATACGTGAATCTCTCAAAGTCAGATTGCATGCATTGCAAAATATAGAATACCTCTGCATTTTTATTATGTAAGACGAGTCTGTTCTTTCCAGCAGGGGTGACTTAAGTAAGTATTTAAGCGATCTGATTGCTTTTAATTCATCCTCTTTAATAATTAGTGGTACAATTCAGATTGGGAATACAATGGCCGTTGTGTTGACATTATAACAGGGGATTAATGCTATTAACTGAGTGTTACAGTTATGACCTGGAAAGAGTGCTTAAACAAATACTGTGATCCCAGGAGGAATTATGTAATTCAGTTCAGCGCATACACACATACATAAAAACACATACCCTCTCTCTCTCTTTCTCTCACACATACATCCTGGATATGTATGTAGAAAATGTAGATGATACCTTTGTCTGTATTTGTATTTCTTGCGTTCCTCGCTGCAAATCTTTTTGTATGATTTCACTGGAAAGACTATACATTAACACACTCCCGAACAAATACAAAGAGCAACAGATGAAATTTGAAATATTTTCATTGTGCATTCCAAACCATTTTTATATATAAAATGAGGGGATAATTTTGCAATAGCGATTAACGCAATATATTAAAATCATGTCAAAACCATTCCTGCTTTGGTTTGATTTGCATATTTTTGTATTGCTTCAAAAAGGCATGCTCTTCTGCACTGCAAGGAGTATGCATTTACTCACAATATAACCCTACCCATTTAATCTGGACTGTAAGAATCGATCCGCTATTGCGATCTCTTAGATATAAGTTGTGAACTTTATACGATTAAAAACTGAAGTTTCGTGTGAATATTGCTTATGTATGAGTATTATATTTATTTCCCCCGAAATTGTGCTTTTTGAGCTGTATACTTTTACTGTAGATAGCTTTTAATATACTGTGCTCCTTAATTGAAATCTATTTTTTCTGTTCCTAATACAAATCGTCCACTTTGCACTATCAAACTGTAGAACAGCACTACATGCACTTTTTATTGCTAATAACTGTTGCAAACTAAAATGCATACACGGGGGTTTGAAGTTTTACACAGTTTTCTTTGGGTAGCTATTCATTTCCACATCATTCCACCCCTAGATTTTAAGCAAAACTTCGCATCTGACTCTTTAAATGTAAAGTTTACTTCGGTTATAGTTAATGAGCAGCTAGCAAAGATTAATCCTTTCCCGCTATTTCTCACTGGAGTTCTGGGAGACAGATTCTTCGGTTTGTCACTTTTTAGATGCTAACTGTGGCTCCTTACACAAAGCCAATCATATAGAAGTTTTAAGGCGAACAAAGAAGAAAGCCAGGACTGTGGGAATGGTGTCCTTTCTAATATAATGTAAACTCGCTCTGTTTGTTTTGTGTAAGAACTGACTCTCTGTGTGTGTGTGTGTGTGTTTATGTTTCAGTTTGTGTGTTTTGTGGGTATTCACACAGTGTCCAATCCTTAGTCTTTACTACTGTGAAACTCTCATTGGCTTGGAGAAGAGATTTGCGAGACTGCACGATCTGGCCAAAATATACTAGCACGCATGCCACATAGATAACAGCATATCTGTTATTTAATCAACCGTTATGGAACCGGCCGCAGAAACTTTTACGTGGGGCTAAAAAGAATCTAGTGGGGATGCATCATATGCGTAGCAGAAACCGCTTCATTGTGACATAACAATACAATGGACCGGGAATGTTTCTCCTTTCTTTTATGAAATGGAGGGACACTTTACCCCCTTCGGCAGATCAAATGAAATAATTGACTATTGTGCGTTACATTACCAACGACATTCATACTGCGACAACGACGTTGTTCAGTTTGCTAGTAAAACAAGCAAGGCTTGCGACGTTGTTCCGAATAAGATATTTTCCTAGAACAATGCAAAGAGAGAGGCTGAGCTGCAGGAGTCACTTGCTCGGCTCTACTTTTTAGGATTAAATGGGCGAGCTGAGAAAAGAAAGGAGGGAGGGAAAGAAAAAGACTGAACTCCCCCCCCCCCAAAAAAAAATCTCCAGGATAAAATCTTTAGTTCAGGCTGAGCGTGGGAGGGGGCGCTGTGGCAATGGATTTTATCCTCACTGTTCCAAAACTCTCACAGCATAATTGTTTATGTAAGGTTCTTCCCTTGGGCTTCTTTTCATATTTTAGTCATTACTTTTATTAACAATATTATCTAACTGTCGCCACATGATACATGCATTAAAAGGAGGAGTATTTGCGTGACTTAGATTCACTTCACTTGTCTTCTTCCTTTCTTTTCAGTTCGGTAAGAATAGATAAAATAATTAGACATTTTTCAATCTACACTAAAAGAACAACATAGCCTAACTTAGGTTTACATTAGGGCTAAGTGCCGTGAAAGTGGCCGACTTTCTGAAATATTTTTATTTTACAAACTATATACAGTATTTTCGGGTCCTGTCAATTTCAAAGTGAAATGAAAAAATAAAAAGAGTTCTTATAAAAAGGCTTTATTTGTTTATTTGGAACGAGCAAGAGGGTTTCTTTCCTGTTTTTGGACATTATTTGTTACGTCCTGTTCCATAAGTAAGGCAGCTCTTTGAAAAACGGCTTGAAAATGGAAAGTTTCTCATAACCCCCCCACCATTGTATTAAAAGTTTTAGTAATTTTCAGCTTAGTGCAAGATACATGGGCTTCTGCGGAAGGGGACATAAATAAGGCAAAAGAGATGCACTCTAAAGGCGTCAGCATGGTGTTTTCGCCTGGAAGCGAGGCAACATTATTTAGAGACAGAAGAAGCGTTGAAGCCACAGGTAGGATATTATCTTTACATTTAAAAAGTCAATCAATTCAATGTGGTTTACAAAGTGCTTTTTTGACTCCGTAATTTTTCAGAGAATTTCTTCAGCGGAGATGCAATGAGTGTATCACTCATTTTCGCCATCTCTCGCATTTTCCCCCTGGTTCCTTGCATATGCTTATCCACCAGATACCTCATTAAAATGACAGCACGGTTGCTTTTTTATGAGCAAATATAATAACTCTTTTACTCAGGCTTTTGCAGAAGACGGCGGCGCGTACTCAGGTGCTTTCAAGGTGCTTTGCAGTTGTCTGAGTTACAGAAAAACATGCCCCAGACGAAACCGCCTCCCGTCCTGGCTTAGAAATGTCTTGGAAGTGTCCGCAACTGATTGTGGAAAAGTTTTAAAATAAGCTTCCTTGTAATTACTGCCATATTCAACATAGCAGGTAAGGAAGGCGGCGTTTTTCTGCTGGGAAAGTTCGGGTTTGCAGTTGCTGCAGAGGGGAAGTGAGTCTGTGCAAGGCTAAGCCCTTTATCGCCGCTTGTGACCACGACTCTGCAGCTGAAGGAAAAGACTTTCTCCCTTCCCCCTCCCCTCAGCCTCTGGAGCCAGTCACTCATCCTTACCTCTGGATTTTGTACTCAGCCAACTCTTATTGAAAAGATCGCTTCAAAGTTAGTGTGATATCTAATCCCTTCAGCGCCCGGTAAACTTTCAAAGTGGATGATGGACAGAGTAGAGGAAAAGTGGGCACTTTAATTGAAATGGACAGAGCTGTTTTATGTTAAGGACTTAGAGCGAAGTCTTCTATCACTGGGGTTGACAATGACCTCACTGTTAATTACACTTAACTACTCAGGTGTTTTCAGGGAATATTTCTAGGCAGTCTCCTTGGAATGCTTTAGCTTGTGCATAGAAGCACAGATCTTCTGTTAGTTCTTCTCCGTAGCTATGCAGGGCTTGTGGAAAAAGACGAAACGCATGTCAGATTAAAAAGTGTGTAAATCCCCTTCTGCTTGTAATTTCCATCATCTGTTTTACTGTGCAGCCAGGTTGTGCATTTCTCTCTTTAATTCATATATGGAATATATTTGCCTCTGTGTGTATGCATCCCCATATATCTACCCACATAAAACTACCCAGACAAAAATTACTGTTACAGCTTTAGAGTATATATCAGTAATGTCTGGGTAACAATACATACATAATTATACCAGAACAGAGCATTATAACCCCCCTCCTCTGCAAAAAAGTATGCTCTGAGTGATGCCATCAGGGTAATGGAAATATTAAACTATTTAAAAAAAATCAGTTTAATGAAATCTGAGCCCATAACAACAAAAATAGCTTCATAAAAATTATATGATTGTGTAATAATGTATCACTAAAGGGCAGAGTTAAGGTTCTTTGGGTGGCTAAACAGTTCTTTCCTCATAACTTAATATATTTCCATTTCTTTCAATTTCTTGGGTTTGTAATTCTTGGTAATGGAATAATTACAGTAGTCTTGGGATTGATTGATTTATTTGCTTTCAGATTATTGATATGTACTTTGAACATGTTTTTTGTTTTTGCTTAGTGATTTTACTATATTTTTAATGAAAAATTTCATGCAAAAACACTAAAAAGGAAACTCAGTGAAAATGTTTCCCTGTGACAGCTCTCATGAGCTGAAGATGTGTAGTATCAGCCTTAAGTCATTAAAAATGAAACAAACAAACAACAAAAAGAGAGTTAAATTTCAAGATCACATTTATTGTTATGTGCTAGCAGTAGCATCTAGCTCTGGAACAAGACAAACTAACCAGAGCAGATTGACCAGTGAGGCCATGTTTACAGCAGCATTGCGTGACTAGAGCAAGACAAAGTAATCAAAGCATATTGGTGAATCTGGCCCTTAATTTGTCAACATAACACAGAATTGTTAAAACATGGTCAGTTGGAGCCAATACAGTGAGAACTGGCAGCCAAATAACCTACCAATGAGAAATCTAGACATATATGTTATTCCCCTTCATCACACTGATTCACTTCAGCCAACAGAACTACAGTATGCAAATCCTCTGAAGAGAAGGGTGTTGATTGATTGAGGCTAGGTGTAGACTACAGAGTTTTTCTGGGATACCAAAAAACTCTGCTGCATCCATGGAACACGTCTGTTCTTCCTATATTTTTTGCGGAAGAGCAGATGTGCTCTTTCTGAAGCCCTGTCTTCATCATTCCACGAGGAAGAAGGACTCTTCTGAAAGAGGAAGTTTTTGCAAAATTTGGCTCAGGGTAGACGGGCCAAATTTCGGAAAAGCCTCTTCTGACAAAAGTATCGGAAAAACGTACGCAAATTGTGGAGTGCAATTTGCGTACCTTTTCCCCTAAAAAAGCAGCAGTCTAGACATAACCTGAGTTCCCTCTGATGTCAAAATGGATCTACATAAGAATGACCTGAATTAGTGACCTGGTTCTGTCTTTTGACTATAGTCATAACTATTTGATATAGCAATCATTAACAACTTAATTTCCCCAGCCATAGTTGAAATCCTATGTATAAACTGAGTTTTAACCATATACAAGGTTTGGGGGGAGGTTCTGTACTGTGTTGTTATTAAAAAGATTTAAACAAACAACAATCTGATATTTAATGCTTAATTTAATAAAGGAGACATTTTATTTAATTTTTGCACATTAATTAACAGATTGTCATACATTCTCAGAAAAATCATTCTCTAGTCCTATACTTAAAGTGTGAGTGGTGAAAATTTGGGGAGGATATACTGTATTCTTAACAAATGAAGTTGAATCCCTATTTAGCTTTAACTTTAGGGCTTATACATGATCAACAGTTCTATAATATGTTTTTAATTGGACACTGTTGAAATGAAATTCTTGATGATCCCACAGTGCTAACCATGAGGTCTTGATTCTTTCTCCCATCCTTAAAACATCTACATGATGTGTAGGGGATATGTAAGATGCCATGGTCCAAAACAACAGAAATATCAAGACAACACCAAATTCTGAGAACATAAGAACAATCCCTCTCTCTTCTTCCAGCTGAGGCTGGATTGAAGGTTGTTGTCTGATCTTCCAGATTGTGACATGACCATCATGAGCCATTTTTTGTGACCTCCAAACTGGATTATTACATTTTACCTAGGTATGAGCAAAGAAAACATTTGGAACTTAATTAAATAGACCATCTCTCTTGAGAGCCATATTATTTCCATATAGTAAAATAATAAGACACTATATATTATCATAGGTTCCTTCATTGTGATGTTAGTGAGATTATATTTTAAAAAATGTTACTTTCAGTTCTTTATGTACACTTTAAACCAAATTAAAAACCATCATTAGAATTAGTCTTGAAAGAATCATATTGTTTTATACATGCACATGGATGAACATACTCAGAAGGTAAACCTTTTTAATAATCTAAGTGATTTAGCCACCATAAGCACTATGAAAAATTTAACCACAGAAAAATATGTCTGTAAGAACTTTGTAAACAGACCCACAAATGATGAGGCTTTAGTATTCTAGAAGCTAAATTGACACGCATCCATGGAGGACAAAAATATTAATTCTATCATGATAAGATTAAAAAAAAGTGTGGAGCTGATTAGTGAAGTTTTACCTGTTTCTGCTCTTTCAATTGGGCTATAGTGGGATTTTTTTTAAATTGAATTTGTCTTAGTCTGTTGAAAATGAAAAATAACTTATGGTCTCATCTGATACTGTCTGTTTTATTCTTTTGTTTTCTCCCTTTCCAACTCAAGCTGTTCATGTACTGTATACAACATATTTCTTGTTAAAATGTCCACCGAGTGCTCGCTATTATTCCAACTGAACACTTAGGCCAAAATCTTTTCCCCAGCTTTCAGCCCAAATAATTCCAATGGCCACCAGGTAGCCTCAAAAGGGAAAGATGAAAAGAGATTATTTTCCCTATTCAGAAGCTCAGAGAGGATCCAGGCAGAGTGAGAGAGCAAAGGGGTGTTTGGACACTGTGGAACTTGACTGAGGGAGAATAGTTTGGTACATGTGTGATTAATGAAATAAAGTGAATAAAATCTGGTAAACAAGAAAAATCAAGAATAGCATTTTTAATGCAAAAGTACAGGTAGCACCAAGTTCTTCCGACTGACCAGTCACAGAATAAAAAAAACAGTTTCATTTTGGAAGTTGGAGGACAGCAACAAAGGAGGCTGCTTAGATTACTGTGCAAGGTGTCATGTGCACTTCTATTCCCTTCTGGCCAAATGGCATATCGATATTTCCAGTGCAAGCAGCCAGTGGTTTCCAGAGCTCAAAGTTCAATACCTTGACATCAGAGTTTCTGAACTGGTGGAGTTGAGAGAGGCATTGTATAAAAAGAAGGCATACAGGGAGATTGTAGACAACATACAGACCCACCTCAGAACTGGATGCCCAATCTACAGCGGAGGAATGGGAGGAAACCTGGATCACATGGAAGGGCCAATTCCTATAGCTGAGACCTGTCTACTGACAAAGGTAAAAGGCTTGTTTAAACTAGAGACTAGAGCCCAGATTTTTAAAGAGATTACACATTGCTACACTCAGTGTTGCAAGGCCTAAATGACCTAGGGGTGCATATACACTGCAGGGCTTAACTCAAAATAAGCTACGCAAATGGAGCTACGCCAATTGCATATCTTATTTTGAAATAGCTTATTTCAAAATAGGGAGCATCCACACAGTACTTCTTTTGAAATAGAGCACTCTTCCTCTGACTTCTCTTATTTCTCATACTATGTGGTTACAGGAGTTGGAGTAAGAAATCCTCCAGCTTGTCAGTATTTTCACACTACAGGCAGTCCCCAGGTTACGTACAAGATAGGGACTATAGGTTTGTTCTTAAGTTGAATTTGTATGTAAGTCAGAACTGGCTCCAGATTCAGCTGCTGCCACTGAAACTGACCAGGGGCTGACTACAGGAAGCCGGAGGCAGAGTTGCTCTGCCCCCAGCTTCCTGGAATCAGCCTGATCAGTTTCAACAGCTGCTGAATCTGGAGCCTGGGACAGAACAGCTGGGGCTCTGCCCGGTAGGTTCCCACAGGACCAACCCGGCAGCACCCCAGCTGCTCTACCAGAGGCGTCCCGCAACAAAAGCCTGGTCTGCTGGGGGGCGGGGGGGCGCACTAGCTGCGCCTCCTCCCCCCCAGCAGACTAGGGAGACTCGAGCAAAGCTGCACAGGCGGAGGGACCCCGCCGCCCGTGTGGCTTTGCTCCTTTGCCCCCGAGCAAAGCCGCACAGGCGGCGGGATGCCACCTGTGCGGCTTTGCTCCTGTCTCCCTGGTCTGCTGGGGGGGTCCAGCAAAGCCGCTGGACCCTCCCAGCAGACCAGGGACACCCGAGCAAAGGTGACCAGGGAGACCGGGAGAAGCTATTCTCGCCCCGGAGGACACGGGTGGCGACCCGCCGCCCGTGAGCTCTGGGGCGAGAAAAGCCCCGTTCGTAAGTGCGGATCCGACGTAAGTCAGGGACTGCCTGTATTTCAAAATAACTGCCTGCTGTGTAGACGCGGATTAAGTTATTTCAGAACAGAGCTAGTTTTTTCGAAATAGTGTTGCAGTGTAGACGTACCCTCTAGATAGCCACTCAGAGTGGAGTAACACTTAAATACTTTAAACAATTTTTGTTTGCAACTGAAAAATAACATCATTTCATCAATTGGAAGTCAGCAATTGGCTTGACCAAACAGATGCTGACCAGAATTTATATGTAAGTGCAGGCAGAAAATGGACAAACAATGGCCAGTATTGGTTCAGCTGGACTTATTTAGTCTGCAGAAGAGAAGAATGAGGAGGGATTAGATAGAATCCTTCAACTGCCTCGAGGGGGGTTCCAAAGAGGATGGAGCCAAGCTATTTTCCAGTTACAGTATGGGAGGTCTAGGTTGGTTATTAGGGAAAACTATGTCACTAAAAGAGTATGTAGTATTGGAATGGGTTACCTAGGGAGGCGGTAGACTCTCCATTCTTAGAGGGTTTTAGGATCAGGCTTGATAAAGCCCTGGCTGGAATGATTTACTTGGGGTAATTCAATTCTTGCTTTGAGCAGAGGGTTGGAATAGATGACTTCCTGAGTTCTTTTCCAACTGTAATCTTCTGTGATTCTATGAACTAATCATAGTTTACTCCTGCTTTGACAAGGTCTTCATTATTTGTGCATTTGTCTATTCACTGAACTAGCTGAAGCATAAGTATTTCAGTTTATCTACACTCAGCTTGACTGAATTATAAACCAATTGTCTTAAACCAATTTAGTACAGAAGCCTATCTCTACTGGAGGAGATGTGAAGAGTGGTGCTACCAGCCCTCTTTCACAGTTACCTCCCGTAGTTTGCTGGCTGACAGTTCCATCTTTATTGCCCTCTGCCGTGCCCTTTCCATATGCTCCCCTTTAACCATTCCTACTTTGTAAGTACCATCTGGGTGCACAGTAATGCTCACTCCCTCTCACATAGTGTAGCAGGGGAAGGTGCAGACTAGCTAAACCCAGTGGATGTTAAGCTTGGGCACAATATGACAAGCTAGCATGGTAACACTAAACTTTAAAGGGAGATAAAAATATGAAAAACGTTAGTCAAAAAACTAAAATAAAAAGATGTATAATTCTGGTTACCTATTTTAAAATAAGATCAATTCAGGTGCAGAAAGTAGCTCCCAGGATGATCAGGGTGATGGAGGGCCTATCGTAGGAGAGGACACAGAAGGTGAGTCTACACTGCACCATAAACTCAAAAAACGATACACAATCTGTACTATGCAAATTGCATATCTTATTTCTATTCTATTTAAAAATAGCTTATTTTGAAATCTGGCATGTCTACACAGTGACAAATCTCAAAATAATACACTATTTTGAGACATTCTTTAACCTTTATGGAACAAGAGATACAGGGATGCTAAAATAGCGCACTTGTTATTTTGAAAAATATTTTGAAATAACAGGCAGCTCATTAAGACGCGGGGTAGCTAAAAGAGTTTGGCTGTTATCCTAGAAAGAAATAGGGCTGAAGGGGATATTACTACTCTATATACATACTTTAAGGGGTTAACCACAGGAAGGAGAAAAGCTATTTAAACTAAAGAACAAAATGGGTATAAACTGGCCATGAATAATTTCAGGTTACAAATTGTCTTCATCCATCAGAGAAGTGAGGTTCTGGACAAGACTTCCAGTAGGAAGAATGAGATCAACCAACCTAAGCTAGTCTTAAAATAGAGCTTGCTAATGTTATCATTGAGATTACATGATTGGTTGCCTGCAATAACTCATGACTAGACTCCATGACTCAGGAAGTCCCACCCAGGCCTGTGCTGTATATTCATATGCAAGGAATTAAAATTAAAATCAGTTTTTATACCAGAAAACAAATGTGTAATAATTGTAATAGCTATGTGTAAAAAAATACTAGTAGCAATCTTAGGAGATACAGACCTTACTTCAGTACAAGGTAAATGGGTAGAGCCGATAATTAAAGAATTATAAAATACCGTTTTGAACATGGTACAGGTTTAACCTCCCTCGTCTGGCATCTTCAGCAGTCGAGACCTGGCTGGTTCTGAACCAGGAAAATTGCCAGCCCTCCCTACTCTTGGCCACTGGCCCCCCTCTGATCCTCCAGCCTTCTTAGACTCTATTTCCCCAGCCTGTCAGAGGTCTGCTGGCTCTCCTCCGGAGAGCCAATGACCCATTCCCCCTGCCTGTGTTGGAGCGCCACTTCTGGGCACTGGGGCTCAGCTCCTCAGCCCACTGGGGCTCCCCTGTTAGGCACTGGTGCCTCTTGGTTCCACTCCCTTGGCCCACCAGGGCTCTGGTTCCCTGGCCCACTGGGGCTCCATAGCTTTGCTCCCCTGGGCCGTAGGTGTACTGGGGATCCACTCTTGTCTGGCCTGGAAATGCTCCTGGTCCCAGCCCATATTTTTTTCCACATGAGTGCTCCAGCCTTGGACAATGCTGGAAGAGGGTAGTTGAGAGAGTAGGGCAATCCAAATTACAGAGGTTCAGTGTGTGCTATGGAGATAGATTGATATGAATTCTATAAAGGAAAACTATGCTTCTTTAAGATATTAGAATTCTTTGTGTATCCTAACAAAAGAGAGGCTAAAAGGGAAAAGGTTGGCATTATTTATTTGGACCTTTGATAAAGTTCAACACATGAGTCTATTGAGAAAACTAGGGTTTTGAAAAACTAGCACCACTGCATGTTCTGAGGCAGGATTCCTATTGTAGAACAAAGTATTCTGGTTCAGAATCACTACTGGTTTATATAATAATATAATAATATTGGTAGTGTTATAGTTACCTAATAGTTTTGGCATCTGAAAATGTTGGTTGCTTTTCTGAACCACTGCACACTGAGCTGGTTTTCAAGTACATGTCCTCAGTGATGCACGAGTCATTTTAGTCCCTCATCACACCAGAGCTTTTCAATGACTGCTAATTCTCCAAACCCTTCTCTGTTATTTCACACATCCATTTAACTTCACTGGTTAATTAATATTTTGGCCAAAGGAAGCCTTTGTTAAAGACTCAACACACTCAGCTGTTCAAATTAAGAAGTTAGATGTCATAGTAAGCATTCTTGAGATTCTCCCGTGGTCCTTCAGCAAAACTGGCAAGCACTAAATATGACATTCTAAATATTTGTATGTTTTAAAACAAGCAGATTAAACAAAACCAAACCAACCTCCCCAAAAGCATTTAAAAATAAACATTCTGGCCTTCTTCATCCACGAAAAAGAAATAAAAAAGGACACACCCACGTTTCCAGACCTAGAAAGATTTGTCCCTCTCAAGTAAAACAGAAGGGTGGACAAATAGAGACCAATTCCAGACTCACTGAAATTAATGGAGAGCCTCCCATTGATTTCAGTGGGCTTTGAATCAAAACCTTAGAGAGGGATCAGTAGATAGGGTGTGAATGGATAATTTAACTCATAGAAAGTATTCCTTGGGAAGAATATTCTCTGCCATGCATCTGAGTCTCATTATTTAAGTACTGAAAATCTTCCTTCTGTTCAATAAATCCTTTCACTCCTTAAGCGATCTTGGTGACTTTCTGCTGGTGCTAGCAGTTATTTCATCTTATTTCTGACTCTTAGACAGGAAACACTGACCATACCAGTAATACCTTGTGGATTAAAAATTGCTAATCATTTTTATTAAAAGCTTTTAAAGAAGTTCTCTTTTAAAATATCAGGCCAGATTTACAGCAGGAGCAATCCAGATTATGTCTATAGCAATCAGTTTATATACCAGTGGAGGATTTGGCATGCTATTTTTTATGATAATGTGTATGCAGATCAGCTCCGCCTCAGAAGGTCTGACGTCCTAAGCAGGCTACATGACAGGAGGAGTAAAAGAATTAAAAGGAAAATGTAAAAGAATATTAAGTTAATAAAATATGCTATTTATGTCTGTTTTTTATTTTTGTTTTTTGATAGATCTGGGATTATGGTGGGCTTTTCTGTATGTGACTAAGGCAATTTTGGGGGCAAATTCTGCTATATGTGATCAATGAAAGTTCAGTGCACACTTACAAAGGTGGAATTTGGCTACCTATGTCAGATTATAATAGTGGGGGAAACTCTTAACAGCAAAACATAAATTTGACAATTTTCATGATATTTTCCATTTTTTATCTACCTTACAGACAATTCACAAATGCACAAGTCAGACAAATTTGGACAAATACTAGAAATGTCATTTTACTAACTATTAATATTTCCATTACTTACCAATCCTTAGTGTTTTATACCTGCGGTCAGAGTAGTAGGCCAATTCAACGATTAGATAAGCCCCAGGTCTGGTCCCCTCAACTCTACAGAGGTATTGCTCTATAGGATCCCTGAGGTGCTTTCTCAGTGACTCACAGAGTGATATTTTATACAGAATATGGCCTGTACTTCTAAGCTAGTATGTGGATTGGCCTGACTATAGCCTCATGTATATCCAGCCCATACAACTTAACTTTTTTTCTTGCAGGGTTAATGTGCTCAGTAGACGCAGAGATAGGAAGCTATGTTCGGGCATGGCTGAAAGTTTCCCAAGAGCATTTCAACTACCAAGGGACCAATGGCAACATGACAGTTGAATCAAGTGTGCTACCACTTCTGGATGGAGTTGCTCAATGAGCTATGTCGGAGGAGACTTATTTCTGCACAGCTGATCAGTGATCCATAGGATCTGGCTATGTGTTTCCTGTAGATCCTAGATCTCAACTCTTTCCCAGGCTACACCCAATTCCCTTTATTAAATTTACAAGAAGAGCATGTTGCACAAAAGAAGGTGAGTAAAGTCGTGGCTGTTTGTGAGAGATTGCTCTTCTCCCGTCTTTGTTTACACAGAAGGAAAGCATATGGATCACAATGACTAACAGTCCATGTGGGATTAAGGGCCGAGTAAACCTCTGTCACTGACACAAGAACTGGATTTATTCTGGGATAAATCAATGCCAATGCATTATTCCCCCTTTGTGAATAATTGTCTGTTTCTGTCTTTCTCACTCCCCGACCAAAATAATTCTGATTGCTACTAGCTAGGTAACAAGTGCCAAATCTATCATCTGTGGAGCACATGTACGATATGGAATTTCTCAGTACCTCTGTGGATCCACATGCAATTCATGCTAGTAATTTACGGTGTTACTAGAAAGTTATATTAAAGAAAATGCATGGTACAGTTGGGAAACTTTTTAATCACTTTTACTGTTGTGTCTTATCTTCTTTTTATGTTTAGGTGTCTTTTCTTCATGGCAGAGTTATGGAGCTGACTAGTGATTACCTCATGCAATCATTTGTGGAGTAAATTCTTTGGCTAAATCAGCTGTTGAACACTTTTGATGTACTAAGCAAGACAAGGTACTGTAAAGGGAGTTAGTTGTTCTTTCAGGATGATCATTGCTATGGGATACATTCCCTTTGTGCTTCAGCCAGCCAGGAAAATAATATGGGTGATGTCTCTTAACAAAGAGAGGGAAGGAACATTGGTATCAAGGACACCCAAAAGATTAGGACATATGAGTTTTCAATATTTGAAAAGAAAAAAATAAATGCAGAATTCCATGAAAAGACAACAGAAAAGGAAGTATTTTAGCAATAATAAGAATCCCAATTTCCCATTTAAATTTGTGTTACTCTGTTTCTAGAACTACAAGGTAATTTTTAAAAGATTCACAACAGCATAAATGCAGGTACAATCATAGAACACGACTTCCTCATCTTTGCAAAAATACACATAAAAGCAGAGAAAAGCTGTACATAAATCTACAGATGGGAAGATTCAGTATCATGTTTTTTGGAGGAGGCAAACAGATCCCAGTCACTTCCTGTAAAAAAAAAAAGTCAGAGAACAGCTTTGTGCTGCCACTAGTGGTGTTGTAGAAAATATATTTCTTATAAGCCATCAAGAGTGACTGATAAGGAAATACTGAGGTGACAGCCTCTGAAACAGTAACAGAAGGACTAAGGGCCAGATACTCATTACTGGTCTCAGGCAATAGAAAGGAATCTAATTCTTGCTATAAGTGGTTAGCTGTGAAATTCCCAGTGAGGATACTAAATACTAAAATGTATATTAAGTATTGTACTCAGGTCCTTGTCTCAAGATCAGGCCTAGTTAAGTTATTGTTACAATTATTTTATGTCTGGGAAGACCAATATGAACAGGCTGAACACACACACTATAGAAACTCTTTTCTATTTACAAATAAATAATGTATCTGCACATTTAGTAAAGTTACACACTAACTCAGCAAGCTGGAGATATGCAGAAAGCACACTGGAACATCCATACTCACACCATCCCTTGCTGAACATCCTGAAATGTTGGCCATTATCTTCCTCATTACCCTTCTTGTCTTTACCAGTGGCCATCATTCTGGCCCCCCTCCCAAGTTCTACATCTCTAGCTTTGCTGTCCTCAGATGCTGCTTTTATAATATGTTATTGCTGATGTTTCCATGTCTGATGAACATTCAATAGGGTTTTTTCCTTATTTCTTATTTGTATGTCCTCCCTTTACCAATGCTAAGGTGTCTTATTCCTATAGCTGAAACAAAATACAGGACTATGTAGCACTTTAAAGACTAACAAGATGGTTTATTAGGTGATGAGCTTTCATGGGCCAGACCCACTTCCTCAGATCAAATAGTGGAAGAAAATTGTCACAACCATATATACCAAAGGATACAATTAAAAAAAATGAACACATATGAAAAGGACAAATCACATTTCAGAACAGAAGGGGAATGGCGGGGGATGGGGGGGGGGAAGAAGGTAAATGTCTGTGAGTTGATATTAGAGATGATAATTGGGGAAGCTATCTTTGTAATGGGTAAGATAATTAATGTCTTTGTTTAAGTTTAGGTGTAAAGTGTCAAATTTAAGCATTAACGACAGTTCAGAGGATTATCACCTCTAAAATCATTAACTCACAGACATTTACCTCCCCCCCCCCCATCCCTCTTCTGTTCTGAAATGTGATTTGTCCTTTTCATACATGTTCATTTTTTTAATTGTATCCTTTGGTATATATGGTTGTGACAATTTTCTTCCACTATTTGATCTGAGGAAGTGGGTCTGGCCCACAAAAGCTCATCACCTAATAAACCATCTTGTTAGTCATTAAAGTGCTACATAGTCCTGTTTTTTGTTTCAGCTACACCAGACTAACACGGTTACATTTCTATCATTATTCCTTTAGGGTAGTATATGTTTTCACCCCATTATCATATACATCAGTATATTGCCATGGCATATTTGCAGTTGGAGGTTCCATCCAGAACCTGCCAGAAGCTGATGTCAGCTGCTGTTCTGTGGTTAGTTGGTGTCATATGGACACAAATCTCCCTAACATCCCACATCCAGTTCCTCATGACTTATGAATTACTTAAGTTTATCTATGCCAAAGGTCGGAGGTCTGAAGCCTCATGTTACGTAACTGCTAAAGCTAGTGTCTTACAGGATACAGTCCTGTAGGTTCCTTGCATTACTGCTGAATAGAATAAAGCAGAATATAATGCAAAGCAGTAAATATAATAGAGGTAAGCTTGCCCCCTGGGATAGAATGGGAACCCAATGTATTATTTATATTTTCTAATTGTGTGGGTCAGATTATGTATGATCTTTGTATGAGCATGCAGAGAAATGAGGAATGTTCACGGATGCTCTCTCATGTTAGTGCCATCCATGGAGTGGCTAGTCACAACATGAGCCCTTGTGCTCTGTAAAACTCTACCACTTCTAGCCTCTGCAAAGGAGTTAGGTGGGACACAGAGCAGATGAAGCCACGATTCTGTTCATCACCACTAGTAAAGATTGCAAGCTAATTAAGGAGGAGAGCACATGCTACATACATCCTCTTTAAGTGCACAGGATCACCCAGGTTCCTTGGGAGGCAGAATGCTACCCTAAATTCCCTTGGAGGGGATACACTGCAGCATTGTTCCCCATACTTGTCTATAGTTTAAAGCCACAATATAACCCTAAATAAGAAGTTATCACATCCCTTCTGCCTTGCAACATAGGGATAGGAATATATACATGTGCATAGCTGAAAAGAGTGAGAACTGAGCCCAACATTTAGCAATTAGTATTTCAAAGCTGCTTCAAGTGCTTTAGTACTTTTGGCAGCCCAGATTTATGATAGTGACATGACGGTTGCTGTGGAAGTCTCTTATTGTCCAGCCACCTTTGCCTATAAACTCTTTGTCTTGATTTTTATGTGCCATGGTGTTCAGCCAGGCATCAAGTTTTGGTTTCAGTATTGCAATCATAATGCCACACAAGCTGTAAAAGCACCACAGAGAGCTGTATTTCATAGCCTAGGGTTTTGCACCATTCCAAACTCAACATTCAAACCAGTGTAGCATGTGACTGCTGCTAGAAGAAACAGGAACAGCTGGCAGTTGTGTGGATGAGCAAGCACAATGAAGGAAAACATTTTTCAAGCACTGGTTGGGGAGAGAGAAAAATATGCAAATAATTTCTTTGGCGCTGTTTATTTATTTATTTTGGCGCTTGCCCCATTGTTTATCATCATGATAGTGTTTGACAGACCATGTATTGTGGTTAGTGTGTATTTCAACTGTCATTATCTGTGAATGTGTGGGAATTATGATGTGAAGGATTCCTTTGAAGCTAGTAGCAGTAAGTGGTTTGTAAATTTGTTATTTGCACTGTTCATCATAACCTATTACATCTTGTTTAAGATAAATCTTATCATTTCTGAAAAGATGGATAAAGATATAATAGACAACACCATACTGCCATTTGTGGCAACCAGGATGTCTTCTCTGGTGTTACCCTGACTAGGAAAATAGGGACCAAGTTACGCCAACAATCATGGCTTGTTTTATACAAGGGGCATGGTATTGTTCAATTCATGAGCTCATAAAAGGTTTTCTGGAAGTGTGGCTAGCAGTCAGCTTGCTCATATAAAGGATTGTGGCAAACAAAAAGCCCATTCTACTTCCTCATTCTTTGTATTTTTCCTCTCCCATCTACATATTACCTCTTGCAAGCACAACACTAACTGAAACCACCTAATTGAGCAGAGACAGTGTGACTTCAATTGCTGCTATAACATGGGTCCACAAAAATGTGTCATTACCAATTCCATTAAATCATCTTCTTAGGAGAGAAGTTTAAAACTTGTTATTAAATGTCCTCTCATACAAATGATGTCTCACATGTTCATGGAAGCCTTGGCTGTATATGGCCAGAGACAAATCACCAGAGAGGCTATGCATCACAAGACCAGGGTATTCTCAAACTAGCATTCTATTAAGGCATATATTTTAAGGCTATGTCTACACAAAGGCTATGTCTACACTGTAGGCTTCTTGCATAAGAACAGCCGTTCTTGCACAAAAACTTGCAGAGTGTCTACACTGCACACGCATTCTTGTGCAAGTAAATTTACAGTAAATCGTTGGAACAGAGGGCTTCTTGTGCAAGAGTTATTCCTGTCCCCACAAGGAATAAGCCCTCTTGTGCAAGAGATCTTGTGCAAGAAGGCAGTGTGGACAGGCAACAGGGGTTTCTTGCTCAAGAAACTGCTATGGCTAAAATGGCCATCAGAGCTTTCTTGTGCAAGAGAGCATCCACACTGCCGCGGATGCTC
The DNA here is from genome assembly GCF_049634645.1 of Pelodiscus sinensis. NCBI lineage: Eukaryota > Metazoa > Chordata > Testudines > Trionychidae > Pelodiscus > Pelodiscus sinensis. Next base: position 141,188,055 of record NC_134712.1, read on the forward strand.
TTGTGCAAAAGCACATCCTTGCGCAAAAGCACATGGCAGTGTGGACACGCTTTTGCGCAAGACCTTTTGCGCAAGAACTATTGTGCAAAACAGTTCTTGCCCAAGAAGCCTGAAGTGTAGACATAGCATATTTTTTGCCAAGAAAATTCATAAGCTAACGAGGGACTCTTTTGCATGAGTTGCAATCTTATTTGCATATTTTCTGCCAATCCATTTTTGCGCTGGGGTTTTTGCGCAAAAACAATCAGTGTGGATATTTTCTTTTTGCGTAAAACCCTCTTTTCCCACAAGATCAGTAAACCTCCTTTTTTGAGGCATAAGGATCTTGCAGAAAAAGGTGTTTTTGCACAAAAAGAAAATGTCCACTCTGCTTGTTTTTGTGCAAAAACCCCAGTGCAAAAATGGATCGGCAGAAAATATGCAAAAAAGATTGCAACTCATGCAAATGAGTCCCTCATTAGAATATTTTTTGCCGAGAAAACTCGTAGTGTAGATGTAGCCTAAGTGGAAGCCGTCTCTGTCTACATAGCAGGGTGAGCATAGATATGATGCAAGGTGGATTGTGACAGGATACAGTTTGCTCTTCCCCAGGAAAGCACAGCAAGTGAGGGGAAATTGGCTGTACTATGATATATTAAACAGAAGTCAGAGGACTCATATTCCCTGGGGTGATTGTTTTTTGAGGGGGCACTAGTGCAACAGAGAATGTGGGGAGTCAGGTTGGAAGAACTCAGCCCAATGGCCAGAGCAGTCCACAGTTTTTAGTGAAAGTTCAATTTAATCTGAGTACAGCTCACTTGCTGTGAATGAAACATCATGACGGCATCTGAATTGTGAGTTCCCCAAAGTGCAGCAGCTGGCAGCATAAGCAATGGAACTTGGATGGAAGCCTCCATGAAGCCTGGATTTTGCAGATTCGAGCCTATCTTAGTGATGGACACAGGGGAAGAAGTAGTTTGAGCTGTACACAGACCTGGCCATTCAAGAGGATGACAACAGCAGGAGCATAACACTTTTAGTTTATTTTGATTGGGAACAAGGCAGAAAGATCCACAACCCTCTGAAGCTCACCACTGTCTCAAGCTTTCACAGCAGTACTTGGAGCCAATGGGACTTATTGGTTCCCAAATCACAATGAAACTGAAGTGATGTATGTTTTCACCAGAGGCCAATCCAAGGAGATGGGGATAGATCTCTGTGTTACTGTCTTATGTACATTGCATGCTAGTCTGGGGACTTGGCATATTCCCTAATTTAGGACAGGGTAGTCTGTGCCACTTAGGAACATTCCCACAAAAGTAACAGGTTGTCAACGTTCTGACTGGAGAAAACCAAATACCTGTCTCCGAGGCCCCACCCACTCCATCCGTCCTCCCTCCATCAGTCACTCTCTCTCACTAGCTCATTTTCATGGCTCTGGGAAAGGTGGGGAGGGTTCCTTTTCAACTGGACATCTGGCAACCCTGTGCAGAAAGGTTATCTTACATTAGACTGAGGATCTGCAGCAGAAGCCCCAAGAGAACAGATGAAAGACCAAGCAAATCCCAAACTCCCATAAGTACATACAGTGAAGCAACAGAAAAGGAGAGCAGGGTTCTTTATCCATAGTGAGATGCATTTACTGTTGAGTGGGTAGAGGAGAAGTGCTCTGCAGTAGATAATATTGCAGAGAATGTGACTAGTTGAACCATTTTAGCAGCTGGTACAAGAGCAGAGGAAGGTATCCGAAAGATTCAGTCAGGTTTGTCCAAGAGGAGAAGAGTATATGAAAGAATATGTTGATATTATGACTCCCTCCTCAAGTCTGAGAGCATATTGTTACCCCAAGAACTGACTCAAAAAATCACAGAGTATCTCTTCTTCTGTTTACTTCTGGGGTCCCAAGATGTTGACCTTTTAATTTGTGAAAGGTGAAAGGAGGAGGTTCACCTAGTAGAATTGTCAGGGCTGTCTATGCCCTTCAGGAAGCTCCCCAGAACAGACTACTTCTGTTTACTCTTGGGAGGACGCAGATACAACTCTCCAAAGGATTGACACTTAGGCAATACTGTGCTCCACAACAAAGTGTTTTCTTTATTTTGTGTAACCAGCTTTTCCTATTACAATTAATCTAAAGGTAAATTAAAACATAAGCATAAATTCCTTAGCACAGGTATGTAAGCTAAAGTACCTAATACTGTAGTATTTTACGTTTGGAATGGCTTAAAAGATTGTGTTCTGCACATGATGATCAGGCATATGCAGGACACTAACAGCAAGCTTAATAAGCTCTGAAGGTTACACATTGTAACCGCAGTAGGTTGCTGCCCCAGTCTGGCAAGGGAGGGGTTTAAAGACTGGCAGTGAACCTGTGCAAGCCTGTAAAATCAGACAGAACGTTATAGTGAGCCAATCCAAGGGTGGCTTGCTTGGACAGTCCTGATTTAAAGATCTGCTCAGTAGAGCAGAGAGCAATTGTGTTCTGACAAGCAAGGATGTAGGACTGGTTCCCGGGGAGAGGTACGTTGGGCAGAGCAGTGCTGGGCAGGCTCATGGGAACAGAGAGAGAGAGAGAGAGAGAGAGAGAGAGAGGCTTCATACTGATGCCTGCCAGGCTGTAGCTTTGACACAAGGGCTGAGAAGTGGCAAGGGTCACGGGGAAGTGGCCCAGGGAACATTCAGGGCAGTTAAGGGGAGTAAAGGCAGGCAGAACAAGGCTGCCACCACAGCATGCCTGGGTCAGGACTCAGAGTTCTGAGCAGCCCTAGGTCCCCTCCCCCTTCTCCCTTGCACTATGACTTGCCACCATAGAGTGTGGTCTTTTTAGTCTGAAGATTGTCCCGGAGGCAAAGGGATAGAATTTGGGGCTACAGTTGGCCATGGTGGCAGGTATAAGGACAGAGGACTGCTTATAGGGCCAGAAGGGGGGTGATGTGGGTCCATATAGAGACAGTCAAGCAGTGTGACAATGGGTAAGACAGTGTCCAGAAAGTGGCACACTCCAAAGGCCTGAGATAACTCTTGGTGTGGCCAGCAAGAGGCACTGCAGAGGTGGGTGGACCCTGTTACAGCAACATAAAAATATACACAGGTTGGTCCTCCCTGCTCCAGCACCTTCAGGACCTGACCAGTCCTGAATGAGAGGATTTGCTGAACAAGGGGAGGTCCCTCTCCTCATGTCCTGTGCTGACACCCTGTCCCTGGCTAGGGCTCTAGTCCAAGCCCTCTGCTGCCTGCCTGGCCATGGCTCCCTGGGCTGGAGCTCCCTGGGTGCCACTCAAGACAGAGCTCAGAAGCTGCGGCTGGTGCTCCCTGACTGCTGCCAGAGCTGGAGTTCCGTGGCCAGGGCTCTGCGGCTGCCACCGGGGCCAGAACTCTGTGGCTGCTGCCAGCCCCTGCTACCGCCTGGCTGCTGGGGCCAAAATTCCCTGCTGCGCCGCCCACCTCTTGCTCCCCACCCCCTGATACAGGGCTTCCTTTGCCACGCTCCTGCTCCGTGGCCAGACCTCCCTATACGAGTACCACAGATGTTGCCAGACCAGGGAGTCCCAGGAAAAGGAGGTACAACCTGTACCATAGACACTCTTGTTTATTATCCCAAGGATATAGATACATTCATGCTATTTCTATTCCATATCCTATACTTCCTTCCTTTCTAGCTAAGGAGCCTTTTCTGCTCTGTCCCATTAAGCACCCCTACTGCTGCTGTCTCCCTGCAGTTGTTTCTGATGTTGCTTCGCTCATTTAGTTTTTTTCTGATCTTTTCCTGGTTCTCCTCCTTCTTCTTCTGCTCCTAGCTTGACTACCTTTAGCTGGCTTGCTCTCTGTCTTTTATGCAGTCCTTATTCCTGTTCAGATTGGCTTGTTTCCCACTCCTAGCATTAACATACCTATCCTCCAATCATCTTTAAGTCCTCTCTGATTGGTCCATACTTACAGACCAATCACATTCTTTAAATTTAACTGTCAATCAAAGCTTTTACACAAGTTTTAATATCACAAGGTGTTTATCATCATGGGATGTTGACCCTCACTTAATTATGGACTGGGTCTGTTTGACCCCTCCCTGCAGTGCTGGAGTGACCTTTATTTAACCTCAGTCTACAGTCTGCCTACCAACACACAAGCCATAGGCTGAAGTGCTTGAAACTGCCAATTCACTGTCCTTGGCTGTGTGCCTACACTGTACACATACTTAAATTACCAAACATTTAAACTGTAAGCCATCACCTCATTTTGTTAATATATGCTTAATTGTTAACTTATGTACCTTAATGTTATGGTCTATTGCTGTCACCACATTTCTTACCAATTGAATTAATTTGATTTATTCCCCCCCCCCCCTTTTTCAGTGAATAGGAGCAAAGCAATGTTCTCAGTGCTTTGTTTAAGAAGCAAAATAGAGCAGCTCAAAATCCTTCCTATCAGTATCAGGTTCAGGCTGTCAGGACATGATTGCAACAAGGGACAATGCAGACAAGGGACAATGCAGGCCAACCTCTATGCAGGCAAGAACGTCAAAAGGGAATTATTAACAATTAGTGCAATTTCAGCTCCTGCAGTGTGATTCCTAGGGGCGAATTGGACACAAACACATCCATTACAATGAACAGGCACAATCTAACAGTGCACCATGAGAGCAGCCTGCAGAAAAATGAAGTCTCATAATAACTAACCTGAAAAATAACATGGTATAAATTAAAATTTCTGGGGGTGGAAGGAATGCACCACAGATCTTTCTTGGGGAATACAGCCATAGAAGCCATGGATCTGGTTATGCTGAACCATCAGAATGTTATAGCTACATTACAGGAAGCAAGAGGGGGAGTCCCATGGACAATGGGAACATTGTGAAAAGCATATGGGGATGTTTTCAAAGTTGATGTTTGATTAATAGGAAAGCTGGATTAGATCCCATAGTTGAAACTATGGCTATGTCTACAATACAGGTTTTTGTTTTGTTTTTGCGCAAAAACCCACGGAGTGTCCACACCTCAAGCGCATTTTTGAGCAAGAAAATTTACAGTAGAAAGGTAGAACAGAGGACTTTTTGTGGTGTAGGTATACCTCTTTCTATGAGGAATAACTCCTTTTTGCACAAGAATTCTTGTGCAAAAAGGTGTGTGTAGACACTCAACAGGAGTTTCTTGCGCAAAAAGAGCCTATTACAAAAAGCACAGGTGCTCTGATGGCCATTCTGTGTTGGGTGTCCATGTAGTGTTGACGCTTTCTTGCACAAAAGCACATCACTTTTGCAATGCACTTTTGAGGTGTGGATGTGCTTTTTCACAAAAAGTTTTTGCCGAAGATCTCTTCCGAAAAAGCTTCTTGCGCAAAAACCCTGCAGTGTAGACAAAGCCTCTGTGTTTACTGGGAAGGAAAGTTCCGATGGTGCTCCATAATTCAGCATGCTAAGAGCAGTGCATAGATTTCATAGCAACTGTAGATGCCCATACAGAGTGGTTAAGCAGCTTGGAGATGGTAAAGAATAAATCTGGTTAATTATATATCTGTATTTATCTCTGAACTGGGGATTGCAAAGGTGTCACTATCAAATAACTGGTCACATCTTACCAGAACTTTCTGAAGCAAGAATGCTGACAGGAATAGGTTTTGGCAATACACTGGATAAAGATTCCAGCATATTGACAACCTTTGCAACACCATTTAGAAGCTACTGATGGCTGCCCAAGCCAATGGATATAAGCCTAGCACCAAAGATGTGCCTGAGAAGATTCACACACATGCTGGAAGGCCTGTGTGGAGTGTAAATGATAGCAGATAGTATTCACATTGTAGGCAAAAGGAGCAATGATACAAAAGCTGAATAATACCATTACAGAAAACTCCAAGTTTTTGTACGGCAATATAGAGACATAAAACTCAACTCATAACAAATCTGACTGAAGCAATATGAGATGACATACTTTGGACATCTCTGAACTAAAGGACTGAAAGCAAATCTCAATAGGATCCAGGAACTCAGGGTATGTCTACACTACAATGTTAATTCGAACTAACTTAGTTCGAATTAATTAATTCGAACTAAGCTAATTTGAACTAACACATCTAGAACTAAAAACTAGTTCGAATTAGCTTTTTGCTAATTGGAACTAGCGCGTCCACATTAAGTGGACCCAGAAGCGGGGTTAAGGATGGCTGGAAGCAGTGCCGGTAGGGCATCAGAGGAGGACTTAGAGCGTGGAGATGCTGTCTCAGGCTAGCCGAGGGCTGCGCTTAAAGGGTCCCGACCCCCACCCCGGACAGACAGTTCTCAGGGTGCCCCACTTGCAAAGCAGTCCTGGCTTGGATTTCCCGGAGTACCCACACTGGGCACATCACAGCACTCGGCCATCAGACCGGCTGCACTTGCCGCAGGCTGCCATCTGGGGAGAGGGGGAAATTGGGGGGCTGCAGGAGAGCTTCCTCCCCCAGAAGCCCGCAGAGCCAGCCCAGTCCTCTCCATCGGGGGCGTGTACCCCATTCCTCCCTCACCTCCTTCCACTTACCCTTCCCTAGCCCCTTTTCTTTATGTACAAAATAAAGGACAATTGTGTTCAAAAATGGAATCTGTCTTTATTGAACAAAACTGGGAGAGACTGGGAAAAGGAGGTGGGAGAGGGGAAGAGAGAGGATGGGAGAGGGGAGGGCAACTAAAATGATTAGGGGTTGGGAACAGGTCCCATATGAAGAGAGGCTAAAGAGACTGGGACTTTTCAGCTTAGAAAAGAGGAGACGGAGGGGGGACACGATAGAGGTCTCTAAAAGCAGGAGTTGGGTGGAGAGGGTGCATACATAAAAGTTCTTCATTAGTTCCCATAAAGAAGGACTAGAGGACACGAAAGGAAAGGAATGGGTAGCAGGCTTCAAACTAGTAACAGAAAGTTCTTCTTCACAAAGCAAAGAGTCAACCTGTGGAACTCCTTGCTGCAGGAGGCTGTGAAGGCTAGAACTAGAACAGAGTTTAAAGAGAAGTGAGATCAAGTCATGGAGGTTGGGTCCATGAAGTGGTATTAGCCAGGGGGTAGGAGTGGTGTCCCTGCCCAAGGTTTGTGGAAGGCTGGAGAGGGATGGCATGAGACAAATGGCTTGGTCACTGTCTTCAGTCCATCCCCTCCAGGGTCCCTAGGGTTGGCCGCTGTCAGCAGACAGGCTACTGGGCTAGACGGACCTTTGGTCTGACCCAGTACGGCCATTGTAAGCTCAGGGCTCAGGGTCGGGGATCTCAGTGGACCCCCTTGATTTTCATGCACACCTGCTCCTGAGTGGCCAGGCTGGCAGCTCTCCTGCCCTAGCTGGCCACTTTCCTGTACCTAGTGCGGAGATCGTGGACGAGGTCCACGATGTCCGCACTAGCCCAGGCGGGTGCCCGGCTCTTGCGGTCCCGGGCAAGCTCCCGGGAGCCGCCAGCCTGGTCCTGGGAAGAGGGGGAGGGCTGGGGGGCATCGGGTAAGTGGCGCGATCCGTGCCAGGTGCAGGGTCTGCTGCCTGGGTGCTGGCAGGCTTGCACCTGGCACAGGCACCGTAGCCAGCCCGTGCCCCTTTAAGGGGTCCGGGGCCGGGAGGGGGGCAATAGAGTTTCCCTGGTGTTGGCCAGAGTGGCCACCAGGGAAACCTGGGGAGGGCTAGCCTCCCACTAGTTCGAATTAAGGGTCTACACAGCCCTTAATTTGAACTAGTAAATTCGAACTAGGCTTAATCCTCGTGGAATGAGGATTACCTAGTTCGAACTAAGTGCTCCGTTAGTTCGAATTAAATTCGAACTAACGGAGCGCTAGTGTAGCGCCTATGAAAGTTAGTTCGAACTAACGTCCGTTAATTCGAACTAACTTTGTAGTGTAGACACACCCTCAGAGACATACAAACGCCAGCAGATGTAAAAGAAATACAGCATTTCATAGGAATGATACATTTTCTATCTAAGTTCTCTCCACACCTAGCTGCAGAAATGGAACCCACATGTCTGTTCACAAGGCAGGATGTTGGGTGTGATGAGGCAGGTCTTCTACAGCACACATTTAATATGCTGAAACAAATGATGCCAGATGCTCCCGTCCTGAAGTACTTACAGCCAGAAGAGCCAATGACACACTAAGTTAATGCATCAGTGAAAGGATTAAATTTAACTCTTTTGCAGTATCTCTTCCAAAGACTGAACAGGGTAAATCCAACTAGAAAAAGAACTTCTGGTTGTGGTATCTGGAGCAATAGGAAGGTAGAAACAGCTGTCAAAAGAACTAAGGGTATGTCTACACTACCCCCCTAGTTCGAACTAGGGGGGGTAATGTAGTCATACGGAGTTGCAAATGAATCTTGGGCTTCATTTGCAACTCCATAGGACTACATTACCCCCCCTAGTTCGAACTAAGGGGGTAGTGTAGACATACACTAAGGCTATGTCTAGACTGCAGGCTTCTTTCGAAAGAGCCTCTTTCGAAAGATCGCGTCTAGACTGCAGGCGGATCTTTCGAAAGAGAAATCCGCTTTTTCGAAAGAGAGCACCCAGCGAGTCTGGATGCTCTCTTTCGAAGACGGCCTATTTACATTGAAGAACGCCTTCTTTCGAAAGAGGAACTTTCGAAAGAAGGCGTTCTTCCTTGTAAATTGAGGTTTACCGCCATCGAAAGAAAAGCCACGTTCTTTCGAAATAATTTCGAAAGAACGCGGCTTGAGTCTGGACGCAGGGGAAGTTTTTTCGGGAAAAGGCTACTTTTCCCAAAAAAACCCCTGAGTCTGGACACGGCCTAAGAGACTGAGCTCTTTGTTCTGATTCAGACCTCTTAATAATTTTGGTGTTAAAACAGGAACTGATGGGATAAAAGATCGAAACTCTGTAACTAATGAAGGGAGACCTGCTGCACCAGAAGAAAGGAGGCATCTCTGAAAGAAGGTTGCTAACAAACAGAGGAAAAAGGTATTAGAAAATGAAATGTCCTTGAAGGCGCTATCTGAAGAAAGGCCTACCTGTGAGCATTCAGCCAGCAGAGCAGACGCCAGGAGTGGACTAAAGGAGTCATGAAGGATGCAATGGCACTCAGGCCATGTGAAGTGACAACTCAATAGAGACGAGGGATCTGAAGGAACTGGAGACACTTGTGAGCCAGCAGAAACGACACCCAGAGAGAGCCTACAGAGATCATCATGAAATGGAGAGATGGAGAACCATTCAGAAGACACCCCCTAGTGAGATAGGAAATAACACACAGAGATACACTAATTTGCAAGCAAAAAACTATTTTAAAAAGAGCAGATCATTAGGTGGCTTAAATTGTCATAGCATCATTGTAGTTCACTGAGAAGTGGGTTGTCAAAGTGGAAAGGGTATTTCAATGGAGTCCAGCTAATGGCCTCCCTTAAATATTACATTAGTTTTACAAAAAATCTACACTTTATAAAACATTTAGGCTACGTCTACATTGGCAAGATTTTGCGCAAATACTTTTAATGCAAGAGTTTTTGCGTTAAAGTATTTTCACAAGAAAGCATCTACACTGGCATGTGCTTTTGCGCAAGAGATGTGCTTTTGGGCAAAACGCATCCATGCCAGTGTAGACGCTCTCTTGCGCAAGAAAGCTCCGATGGCCATTTTAGCCATCGGGCTTTCTTGCGCAAGAAATTAATGTTGCCTGGCTACACTGGCCTCTTGCGCAAGAATAGTTGCGCAAGAGGGCTTATCCCTGAGCGGGAGCGTCAGAGTATTTGAGCAAGAAGCACTGATTTTATACATTAGAACGTCAGTGTTCTTGCGCAAGTACTCGTGGCCAGTGTAGACACAGCCTTAGATTGTCTGGAAATGAGCAGGTAAGACTCCCAATCTGTTCTCCAATACACAGACTACTTTCTTGCTCTCATTACATCCAGTTAATACAATCCATCCTCCTCAGCTTATCTTTGCATCCCCCAAAGTTTGCAAAAATACAGGAGGTCCCCAACTTATGAATGGGTTGTGTTCCAAAAGTTCTTTTGTAAGTCAGTTGTTTGGAACTTGAAATGCATTTTCCCCTAGAAACAATCTTATAAATGATACTTAGGTTCCCAGGCTAGCTCTCAAAAGCCTATTTAACCCATAATGTAGCTGAAATCTGAAATATATTTTGGAAACTTTCTCTGTCATTTGTTCAAGAACACCTGCTACACGGTAAGAACTAGGACCACCTAATTTGGTATGCAAGTTCCTCTTATCAAAACTTAAAGCAAGGTAAGGGTTTTGTTGTGCCATGACAATGTGATGTGCCTGAACTGGGATTGTTTCCTAAACAGAAAGGGAGGGGTCTGTTTGGAGGGACAGTTATAATACAGAATGACCACAGGGAGGCAGCAAAGGGCTAGAGATAGGTCCTGGAACAGCTGATAGCCATCAGGTAGAGAAAGGGACAACTATCTATTATATATTTCAGAGAGTTTGTTTATGTATTTGTCTGTCCCTCACCCAGGGGACATGCACCTCTTCCCAGATGTCCCCTTGAAGAAGCAGCGACAATGGGGAGGTGCCTCTCACCTGGCCTCAAGCTGCTGCAGTGAGAGAGGGTTGGGGTTGTCCTCTCTCCCCTGACCAGCCTGAATACTGAACCCTTCATCCCCATGACTAATCCAGAAAAATGATTCAAATAAAAAAAACTTATATCAGTTAAAGACCCAACTAAACTTGGGTAAATCTTCTAGTATGGAATATTTGCAATGAAAAATAATAGTTATAATTTTTTATTTAACCTTGAAAGCTGGTACTTGAGGAAATGTAGGTTTAATTAGAGGAGCATGAGAGGGAATGTGGAGATTTAGAAGAGGACTTCTGGGCATCCCCCAGCTGCCACAGCCCTTCTCTCTGCCACCCTCTACATGCAGGCTCTGTGCCATCTCTTGCATCTACTGGCCACCTCTTCTTGCCCCTGAGGGCTGCATCCAGCCCCTGTTGACCAGGAGGCAGTGAGTGGTGTGAGCATAGGCCAGAACTCTGTAGGAACAGGAGATGGCCATGCAGCCAGTGGCTGGAGGAAAACATTGGTTTCCCCTTCAAAGTGCTGCTTTTCTCCAGCTACTTGCTGTGCAATCGCCCTTGCTCCTTTGGTGTCCAGCACTTGCACTGTTTGCAACCATCTGTGCCCCTTGTCTGCTACCTTGAGGCTGCAGGTGAGCTTTTGTTTGTATGTGCTGATATTTGTAAGTTTGATGTTTGTAACTTGGGGAGTGCCCGTATGTGAAAAGGTCAAAATAAAAAAGAAGTAGGAGATCGTTGGAAAAAGATCCCTTGAAATAGATCCCTTGATCTATTTATAATTTACACGTGCCACCATTCCTATAAGGAAAGAAGAGCCTGAGATGGTATACACGGTTGCTCATGGAGTAATAATACATGGTCCATTTCCAAATTGGAGACAAGTGGGGAAAAATGAAAGTGAAATGGAATACACGTAAAAAGGGATATGTTAATGTTGTAAAATAAATCGGGCTGGATGTTCATTACATTGTATCTATCAGTCTGAACCAGGGCACCTACCTGGCTATCGTCACATATCTTACTGAAATCATACACCATTCTGTTTTTATGCATGTTTATGTTTTATGAATGCATGCAAAACCAAGCATAATCATTAGTTGAAGGCATGCTGCTCTGTAGTGGACAGAAGATGTGCTTAGTCCCTCAGGGTATGTCTACACTACAAATTTAATTCGAACTAACGGACATTAGTTCGAATTAACTTTGATAGGCGCTACACTAGTGCTCCACTAGTTCGAACTTAATTTGAACTAGCGGAGCGCTTAGTTCGAACTAGGTAAACCTCATTGTACGAGGACTAAGCCTAGTTCGAACTTACTAGTTCGAATTAAGGGGTGTGTAGCCACTTAATTCGAACTAGTGGGAGGCTAGCCCTCCCCAGCTTTCCCTGGTGGCCACTCTGGCCAACACCAGGGAAACTCTATTGCCCCCCTCCCGGACCCGGACCCCTTAAAGGGGCACGGGCTGGCTACGGTGCCCGTGCCAGGTGCAAGCCTTCCAGCACCCAGCTAGCAGACCCTGCCCCTTGCATGGCTCGAGCCAGCCACCCAATGCCCCCGAACCCTCCCCCTCTTCCCGGGACCAGGCTGGCGGCTCCTGGGAGCTTGCCCGGGACCGCAAGAGGCGGGCACCCGCCTGGTCTACTGCGGACATTGTGGACCTCGTCCACAACCTCCGCACTAGGCACAGGAAAGTGGTTGTCTAGGGCAGGAGAGCTGCCAGCCTAGCCACCCAGGAGCAGGTGTGCATGAAAATCAAGGTGGTCCACTGAGACCCCCGACCCTGAGTCCTGAGCTTACAATGTCCGTACTGGGTCAGACCAAAGGTCCATCTAGCCCAGTAGCCTGTCTGCCGACAGTGGCCAATCCTAGGGACCCTGGAGGGGATGGACCGAAGACAGTGACCAAATCATTTGTCTCGTGCCATCCCTCTCCAGCCTTTCACAAACTTTGGGCAGGGACATCACTCCTACCCCCTGGCTAATACCAGTCCATGGACCCAACCTCCATGACTTGATCTCACTTCTCTTTAAACTCTGTTCTAGTTCTAGCCTTCACAGCCTCCTGCAGCAAGGAGTTCCACAGGTTGACTCTTTGCTTTGTGAAGAAGAACTTTCTGTTACTAGTTTGAAGCCTGCTACCCATTCCTTTCCTTTGGTGTCCTCTAGTCCTTCTATTATGGGAACTAATGGAGAACTTTTCTTGATGCACCCTCTCCACCCCACTCATGCTTTTATAGACCTCTATCCTATCCCCCCGTCTCCTCTTTTCTAAACTGAAAAGTCCCAGTCTCTTTAGCCTCTCTTCATATGGAACCTGTTCCAAACCTCTGATCATTTTAGTTGCCCTCCCCTCTCCCACCCTCTCTCTTCCCCTCTCCCACCTCCTTTTCCCAGGCTCCCCCAGTTTTGTTCAATAAAGAGAGATTCTATTTTTGACCACACGTTTTCTTTATTTTGTACATCAGGAAGGGGGGCTAGGGAAGGGTAAGTGGAAGGAGGTGAGGGAGGAATGGGGTACGAGCCCCCGATGGGGAGGACTGGGCTGGCTCTGCAGGCTTCTGGGGGTGGAAGCTCTCCTGCAGCCCCCCAATTGCCCCCTCTCCCCAGATGGCAGCCTGCGGCAAGTGCAGCCGGTCTGATGGCCAAGTGCTGTGATGTGCCCAGTGTGGGCACTCAGGTCACTCCAAGCCAGGACTGCTTTGCAAGCGGGGCACCCCTGCAAACTGTCTGTCCGGGGTGGGGGTCGGGTCCCTTTAAGCACAGCCCTCAGCTAGCCTGAGGCAGCATCTCCACGCTCTAAGTCCTCATCTGATGCCCTGCCGGCACTGCTTCCGGCCATCCTTAACCCCGGTTCAGGGTCCACTTAATGAGGACATGCTAGTTCGAATTAGCAAAACGCTAATTCAAACTAGTTTTTTAGTTTAAGTTAGTTCGAATTAGCGCTGTAGTGTAGAAATACCCCCAGACTGGAGGGCTGGAGACCTGTTCAGCTCCTGTTCAGCGGACTACAGCTATGGTCTTCTGTAAGTCATTTAATATCTGCTACTCATCAGTAAAATGTGCCAGTTAAAGTGCCCTGCCTCACTGTGGTGTTGAATTACAACATTTGTAAGACCCTCATATACTGTGAGGATGGGGGCCATGTATTTACCTAGGTCGGATAGTTTGATATTATTTCTCTCTTCATCCTCTCTGCTGCCATTTGGCTAATCAATGAAAAATAATATATGGAAGATACCCATTTATTTTATCCCCATTCCCCCTCCATCAGGTCCTCTTGTTTGGCAATTACATTGAGAAGCAATGCAAATTTCACATAGATGCTCACACAGACTCTGTCCCTGGATGCTTGTGGTATCCTTTGTGAAAATAACTCCTGCTCAAATTCATCAGACTGGCCTCTGAGATTTGGCTTTCCTATTCCTTACTGAGACTTGTTATTGATGCTCTTGTATTAGTCCATTTAAAATGTAACCTCATCAAATGCCAACTCCACATTGTGCCTAATCCTCCATAAATCCTAATCTTTTCTCAGCAGTCTGTAATGTCACTACCATTTGGAGTCTCTGTACAGAGTTCCTTGCAAGAAGGTACTGCAAAGGGAAACAGAGCAGAACCTGTTTCTTTTATCACATTTGCACTCTTTTGAACTCAAAGGTTGGATATGTCACTTTCATAGTTGTAAGTCGTACTGTTTCTCATCAGTCATTTCAGCAGTCATTACTGCACCAAGGACAGCACAGAACAAGCCTGGCACTAGGAGTCCTGTATTACAAGGGGTCAAGATCTTCAGCAACTTAAGGGAATGCAAAAGGAAAGCAGGACAGGGATATTTTTTCTTGAAATGCCGAGGGAAATGAAAAGGGACTCCAAGACGTTTTTGGACAGACAAGACTTGATTTAGGCAGGAGAACAAGGATTCTGTGAAGAGTTACATCAGGTACAACTGAGAAATAAGACCGTCAGAGCAGGAATCTCACAGAAACCTGTTGAAAGAATATAAGAAGGTCGTGGAGGTGGGGGCGAAGCAATGTTATCCCATCAACAGGCTTCTACACTGTTACCTTAAGAACTGGCCTCCCCACCTGTTCATCATTTACCATGTTTATTATACTGTCAGATAACAGACAAATAGGTAGTCAACTGATTACATTATATCTATCTGTGGAAAAGTTACTCCAAGGATTAGTGGTAGATTGCTAAAGATTTATAGAATATGGGGCCTGCCCTGAACTGTTTAAATATTACACTGAAAAAAACCACAATGTCATTCATATTTTGACAAAAGTTATGTAGCTATGTTTCTATAAGGCTTTATTTTAATGGTACAAGTACTCTCTCAAGTGTCCTCTTGTCACAGAGAAGGAATACTTGAAATAAATTTAGTTCTAAAAGGAATTTTTATATACATATTTGTTAGGTGTTCACATATTTTTAAACAAAGATATATAAAATCATCAAAGAGAAGCCTTTAATTTATTACTGACAATCAATCATTTTAGTATGCAATAATTTTAATGCTCAGAGTAAAATTACTCTGTAAATACTGTTTCATTGCTAGTACAGAATGGCATGCCTCAAAATGAACTGAAGCTGATTTATGAGGGAGATATAGATGATAAATGATCTTCTAATTTCTTATATTAACAAAATCTAATGACATATCTTCCAGTAGGTTTTGTACCTCCATGATATGTGGTAGCCAATAGCAGTTGATATATCCCTTACCCTTAACAGAAAACAGAGGAAGTACGTGTTGCTTACAAAACACTAAAAATGAGCAAAGGAATAAAGTATCATTTCAAGTCAAATTTTGTGATTTTTTAATGTACTTTCTTTGTATTATAATTTTTGAAATATATTTAAGCCATATGTTTTCACGTGACATAATGGATGTTACATAGGATAGATAAGTGAAATATTTTATTGGAAATTGCTTCTGCTAATCCAAATCTAAAGCTAACACATTTTACTGAATCACAATCTGTTATGCAATTTTTGGATGATCTCTACAAACTCCTTGAGCTGCTTTTAGTCGGCAACTAAGGTTCAATCCTAATTGGATATCATAGCTGGAAAATTAATATACTGTACAGGGTTGATCATTTTTAGTTTTATTGCTGTATATTCTGGAACTAAAATGCATGTAGAGCAGATTTTCATTCACAACAGTTTGTGTGAATGGAGGCTTCATTTCCCAGTAAATGATAAAGCACTAAAGATATCTACCTTTTCATATGAGCTTACCACTCTCAGTGAATATGAAATTGGAGAACTATTAACTCTAATATGCAACCTATAGCTAAAACAACCTGTACTAACCAACCTTGGGAATTACAAGCCAATAAGCCTAACTTTAGTACCAGTCAAATTGGCAGAAACTGTAGTAAAACCCCCAAGATTTGTTTGGGAAGCATTACCATTGATTGTGTAAAGGGAAGTCACAACCTCACCATTATATTAGAACTCTTTGAAGTTTTCAACAAGCATGTGGTTAGTGGTGATCAAGTTGATACAGTGTAGTTGACTTTCAGATAGGCTACGTTTACACTGGCATGATTTTCTGGAAATGCTTTTAACGGAAAAGTTTTCCGTTAAAAGCATTTTTGGAAAAGCGTTTCTAGATTGGCAGGACGCTTTTCCGCAAAAGCATCTTTTGCGGAAAAGTGTCCGTGGCCAATCTAGATGCGCTTTTCCGCAAAAAAGCCCCAGTTGCCATTTTCGCAATTGGGGCTTTTTTGCAGAAAACAAATCTCTGCTGTCTACACTGGCCCTTTTGTGCAAAAGTTTTTCAGAAAAAGACTTTTGCCCAAATGGGAGCAGCATAGTATTTCCGCAAAAGCACTGACAATATTACATGAGATCGTCAGTGCTTTTGCGGAAATTCAAGCGGCCAGTGTAGACAGCTGGCAAGTTTTTCTGCAAAAGCAGATGATTTTGCGGAAAAACTTGCTAGTCTAGACACAGCCATAGTGTTTGGCAAGGTCCCTTATCAAAGAATCTTAAGGAAACCAAAAAACCATAGGATAACAAGGAAGCTCCTCTTATGGGTCAGTAAATAGTTAAAAAGTAGGAAACAAAGGGTAAAACTATATGATCAGTTTTCACAGTTCAAAGAGATACATCACACGTCCCCCAACGAACCTTACTATGACCTGGGCTGTTGGACATATTCATTAATAATCAGAAAATGGGGTGAATAGTGAGGTGACAAACTTTTCAGGTAGTACAAAACTATTCAAGATAGTGAAGATCAAACTTGACTGTGAAAAATTACAGGAGGATCTCCCCCAAAATGGGTGACTGAGCAACAAAATGGCAGATGAAATTTAATATTCATAAGTGCAAAGTATACACTGGAAAAAATAATCTCAACTACACATGTGTAATGATGGGTTCTAAATTAGCAGTTACCACTCAAGAAGAAAAATCTTGGAATCACTGTAGATAGTTTCCTGAAAAGCTCAATGCATAGTAACCATCTGTTAGAAGAACAGAATGTTAGAAACTAATAGGAAAGTGATAGAAAACAAGGCAAAAAATATTATGATGCCACAATATAAATGCATGGTATGCCCCCATCTTGTGTGCAGTTTTCGTCACCCCATTTAAAATGTGTACAGTAGAACTGGAAATGGTTCAGAGAAGCGTAACAAAGATGAAAAAGGCTCTGGAATGGTTTCCATGAGAGGACAGGCTAAAAAGATGCAAGTGTGTTTAATGTAGAAAAGAGAAGAGTAAAAGGGAATATGACAGAGATCTATCAAAGCATGAATGATGTGGAAAATTGAATAGAGAAGTGGTTTTTTTTTACTCTTTGTTACACTGGAGAATTATCCAACCTTGGTTATCCCACTTCCTTGCCTTAAATAGATTTTACCTACTCTTTGTTTACCATGGAAAAGTACTGGTATTCCATCATGGAATCATGTTCAGAGTGATTTAATCACACAACCCTGTAGTGTTAAAGCAACATAGGAGTCAAAAGTTGTTTGCAGTATCCCAGAAAACTCAGGAAGATGGGAGATTAGCAACTTCAAAGTCCTATTGTTTCCCCTAAGGGGCCATTCAGAGTAATTACACTTGGTAGGGTGGGCATTGCCAGGTATATACACTATTATAACAGATAAATAGACAATATTCCCTACTTCAGATATAAAAATGATACATGGATTCAAACTGGAAAATCATATTCAGTAAATCATAATGTTTCCTATGATGCCTCACATGACCCATCTTAGTTATGCCATATTAATATCAGAAGACTATCGCTATTAAGTATATGGGGTATAGCAACAGATTTTCCCATCTGTAAAATGTGGGTGACCCCCATCTCTTCTGCTCATAGGATTTTATAAAGATAAATTAATTAATGTTGTAAAACACTTGAATATCCTATTGTTTTGCACCAGAAAATAGCTCACACAGAAATTAATAATTATGTCTTTGCAGTAGAGTTTGAATACTGTGCTCTAAATACATTGAACAATGAGGAGAGGAAAAAATATTGAATAGCTGCTCTTTAGTGAGCACCATGCATCCTGCATGCTATATGAGGTAAAAGTTATATAAAAAAAGATAATGCCAATATAGAGACCATCATAATTCAAACACATATAGGGACTGCATCAAGGTTGCATTAGCAACCTTTAACTCTGACGTTTCCTGTTTGAGTGCTTGGTTTTGTAACCTTAAAATTCTTTTAATGAAGTTTTAAGAATGTAGTTTAAAGTTTAGTAGTTCAGGTGCATCGATATCTGTTCTTGGTTCATCAACAATGTAAGCCAGTCAGAAAAAATTGCAAAATTCCTAGCTCATAAAAAATTCCAGGAGCATTAACTTAAATACAGCCACTCTACTAAAAGGTTTACATTTATGACTACATGAGAATTATGTAAAGTTTCTAGTCTGCAAAACTGCTTGGTGTATTGTTGGTTTGTTTTTAATTGAGAAAACAAAAATATCATCAAAGCATAAGAGAGAAACAATTGATGGTTTTTTGAAGATTTTGGACAGTAAATGGGTCTTAAAATGTACATTGGAACATGTAGATGTCCTAATGTAAAGTACATTTCAAAGCTGGTTTGGATGCAGTGAATTGATAACTGAACCTGTCATAGACACACTTAAGAAAGACAAATTTGCACATTAATATATATGTGTAAAAAATCAGATAAATCCATTTTGCAATAGAGTTTTTTTTCCAAATTAGCTCTTGTTTTTTATTTAACATAATTTTAGCATAACTTGAATGTTTCTTTATTATAGTAGGATTGCTGAATTCATGATGGAGTCATGGATTAGGGAGGTGTATATGAAGCAAGTGGCCATGCCAAATCTAAACTCTCAGAACCTGTACTCATTGGAATGGCCACACCAGATCAAATCAGCGATCCATCTAATCAATCATCCATTTTTGCAAAAGACCATTACTCAAGGCTACAGAGGAAGATGCAAGAGACCTTGTAATGAACTATTATGGAATAACCTGCCCAAAGAAGAAGTGTCTTCTTAACTCCAGATAATGAGTGGTTGGCTTTGAATTGAAATATAAAGGTTTAGTCCCTTGTATTTCTTATACTATCTAATATAACTGGACGTTTTCATCTACTATATATTTGAGAAAGTTTTTCTTTCTGTCTGTCTGTCCATCTGTCTGTGTATTTGTCTTTTTTTGGTGAAGAACTCCTCCTAAACCATAAAGGCTACGTCTACACTGGCCCCTTTTCCGGAAGGGGCATGTAAATTTCACTAGTCGTCGTAGGGAAATCCGCGGGGGATTTAAATATCCCCCGCGGCATTTAAATAAAAATGTCCGCCGCTTTTTTCCGGCTTTTAAAAAAGCCGGAAAAGAGCGTCTAGACTGGCCCCGATCCTCCAGAAAAAGTGCCCTTTTCCGGAGGGTCTTATTCCTACTTCAAAGGGCACTTTTTCCGGAGGATCGGGGCCAGTCTAGACGCTCTTTTCCGGCTTTTTTAAAAGCCGGAAAAAAGCGGCGGACATTTTTATTTAAATGCCGCGGGGGATATTTAAATCCCCCGCGGATTTCCCTACGACGACTAGTGAAATTTACATGCCCCTTCCGGAAAAGGGGCCAGTGTAGACGTAGCCAAACAGTCAGGACCACCAAATTCAGTACACAGCTTCCTCATATGATAACCTAAAGCAAAATAAGGGTTTGGTTGTGCCCGGAAAATGGAATGTGCCTAGAATGGGATTGCTTCTCATAAAACCAAACAAAAAAAAGAGACAGAATCACCAGGCAGGTGAAAAGGGCTGGCTGAGGGTGCATCCCCTCTGTCTGTGACTTCTCCAGCCTCGAGCCTCCCCTCCCAGGCACACTTTAGAGAAGGCATGGAGGCTGTATCCCCTCAGTTCATACAGAAACAGTGCTGGTTGTTCCCCTTCATCAGGGAGTGAGGGGAAACTGCACAGTTTGCTGCATTCCTCACTCTGGCTGGAAAGCACAACTCCGGACCTGCAGCAGTTGGGGGGCATGCACCCCTCCCCCGCCTGGGCAGGCTGGAGCTGCAGCGGCCATTGAAAGACACTTCTCACCTGCTGCCAAGCTGCTGTAGTGAGAGAGAGAAAAAACCAGGACTATGTAGCACTTTAAAGACTAACAAGATGGTTTATTAGGTGATGAGCTTTCATGGGCCAGACCCACTTCCTCAGATCAAATAGTGGAAGAAAATTGTCACAACCGTATATACCAAAGGATACAATTAAAAAAAATGAACATGTAGTGAGAGAGGGCTGGGATAGTCTTTATTCCCTGAGGCAGCCTGCACACTGAACCCTCACCCGCAGCCCCACTCCTAAGCAATTAAATAAAGCATGTATGTTTTCATTTTATTTTCCAAAAACCCAAAAGTTAATTAAATACCTGAGCAATGCTGGGTAAATCTTCTAGTTGTCCTGTAAATGTTTAATCCCTTTTTAACCTTGTTAATCTTTTGGCTTCAATGGTATCTTGTGGTAGTGAGTTCCAAAGTCAATTATATATTGTGTACAAAAGCAGTCATTACCTTTCATCAGTGTGAAATGAATCATTTTTCAGTTCTGTTTATGCCTAATTTTAAAATTTCCCTCCCAGTGTGCTCCTGCTCTGTCCCCCTTCTTGAATCTTTTTTTCCCATTCTGCTGCATTTGCGCCAAGATATCCTTCCCATTGTCCTTGTTTCTTGGGTGCCAGCAGTAGCTGGGGGCTCATTAAGAACACAAGAATATCAGGGTGCCTGCTCAGTTCTGGTGCTGGATGCCACAGCAACCATTGGCAATTACAGAGAAAGTCCTGCCCAATCCTTACATCCCTGGTATATAGCATGCTCAGTCACTTTGTGAGGTGATTCATGCGTAATCTGGAAGCAGATAGGTGCTCTGAGGGGTTGGAGCACGCTCAGTTCAGATGGATTTTTCAGAGAAGTAAGTGCCCAGACTCTAGGATATCAATTTTCTAAAGGCCATACCTTGGCCATACCTTGTGCACAAGATCAGCTAGAAGCACATCACTAGCACTATGGCAACCTCTCTGTCTAGTTCCAAAACCCTGCTCTAATGCATGGAGGTATATTACAGCTTCTCAACGAACCACTGGTAAGATTGTTTTATTCATTCAAAATAACCTATTTTCCCCAGTCTCATTCTTGTGAACAGCTGAATCATTTAAACTGAAAAATTCCCCACAAATCATAGAGTTATAGAGTTAATGGATAAAAGGAACTACCAGGACATCTAGTCTAACCTCCTCTATATCACGGGACACCGACACCATGCAACAATTGCACACTAAGCCCAACAATTGAAATTACACCAACATATCAAAGCCTACATGAGACTGGACTATTAAATACCACAGACAGAAACAGGAAGGATTCAGGTGCACCATGCCCATGGCCCCTGCAATGACAGGAAATTGATTAAGTGAGATACCCAGATAATCTTGGCAAGTAACTTGCACCCACATGCTGCATAAAAGATCAATCTCTCCCCCCAGGGTCTCTGCCAATCTAACCTGGAAGAACATTCCTTGCCAAACCCACATCTGGTGATCAATTAGACCTGAGAATGTCATCAAGAACCAACCTGTCAGTCAACCAGCTGAGAGAAAAAAATCTGAGATGCTACCTCAAAGCACTGGCCCACCCTGTCCAATGTCTCATCTCCAGCCATGGTCATATCTGAAGAAGACAAAAATAAAACACAAACTGTATGGGTGGGAGAGAAGGTGTAGAAAATTCATTCTTATCCCTTCAGTTGGCTGGCTGAAGCCCTAAACTATGAGCATATGTGACACAGAACAGTCTGAGACCATATGTGACATGAAAAATTTCTTCCTGTATGGTTTAAGTCTGGCAAAATTATAAGCAATTGAAAACAGATTTTTATAAAAAAATAATGTCAGGCAATTTTAACTATGGGTGATGCTTCCTGTACGACCTATAATTTTATTTTTAAAATGCCACTATAGTTTGACAATAAAAAAATAAACAAAGGATCTACTTAGTGTTTACACAGGAATTTTTTCAAAACTAACCACCAAAAATTTACCCATCAAAAAGTACCCAAAAGTGTTCAATTTTTGTATACCTTAGAACTCTGACTTGTTTGAACAAACAGACATATATGCATTTAGATGGGCGTTTTCACATACAAATTTTGTATTGTGCAAAATAGAGGATTTGCAAGAGAACCAGGAGAGGAAGTGATAACACAGAGCAAAAATAACAGAGGTGAAAGGTGGCTTTTGGCATTTACAGTTCTCACAATTCCAGGTATGATGACAAATTTGTATAATCTTTAATTGCACTAAATATAAAAAGTAATATTTATATAGTGACCAGAAATGTATTCTAATTAAAGGATGTTAGTCAAGACAGGGAAATTCCATAACTAAATACACAGTTTTCTTTTATATTAAATAAATTAATTAGATTACCTACTTTTCTACTATAGCATAAATAGAATACAGTTTGTTCACTAATAAAACTCAATAACCACTCAGTTCATAAAATTAGCCTGATAAATGTCACCATGGGGTGAATTATTCTGTTAAGCCATACTCGTGGGATTAACAGTGATTACATCCTAGGAGAAATCTATTTCTAAAAATATTTCTAGTTTTCTTCAGAAGTGCTTGTAAGAAAACTAGACATAAATGGTGTATACAGAGAGCAATTCATCTAACAGCATTGCATTTACATAACTCCTAGGCCTTTTGTTCAAAAACTGGACTTTTTAAAATCCATCTGTCATACTTTATTCTACTACAGGACAGAATCACATGTTTCAGAAGGTTAATCATTAAAGACATGAATTGCAATTGTATGCACAATAGGGCATCGGTACTGGCACCAATATACATTATCTTATCTTATCACTCTATCAGCTGCACGTTTAACAGCCTTTGATCTTATCTAATAATAGATATATTGCTGAAATAATCACCATTTAAATATATTAGGTTGTTTGACATAGGTTCTATCCACAAGGAAAATCAATAATGATTATACAATCACTAGATACAATGTAAACTGCATACCGTAAATGTCTTTACAGGGTTAGATAACATCACAGAAATCCTAATGAAAGTCAATAGCCATTAGTTTTTAGAAGCAGCACTTGAACTTTTGGGTTTTTTTTACAGTAACTAGTCTAACCATGGGCGTAAAATTTTAAAACAAATGAAGATGAAAGAAAGAATGACAAGTAGATTTAACAAATGCATCTCAGAAACAGGTCAATATTTGCTGGTCTTTTGAAAAACAAGTAAATATACATTCATTTTCTATAGTAAATTAATGTATCAAGATCTGTGAAAATAATACTGCAAGGTCGATTTCAAATGATAGCTGATGTCAAAATTCCAGAATACCTGTTATTACCCTAAAACAGAGAATTAAATTTTCATTTTTACAATGTGCAAGGATTATTTTAGCTAAGTTTTTTTTTCTCAGTTTAGAATACAACTCCAATTTAAAGTTGGTGGACTGTATACGTTTCAGGAAGACGAACTCATCAGAGATCTCTTGAAATGTCATTGTTGTACCTTTGTTGAAACTGCTGCTGAATATAGATCTTCATCACTTAGTTCTCTGAACTCTCAAAGGAATCCCAAAGGGTACAAATTTGTTGCAGTGACTCAAATCGACATGTAAGACCACATTTGATGGAGTCAATAATAACAAAAGAAACATTGACTCCACAGTGCCTTTCCACATTAGACTGAGATATTAGGCTGTGATTGGTGGAAAACTCCAATGTCATGTAATGTCATGTAATGTCAATGCCCTGTGCTACTGATTGGGATTCAGAAAAGATTGCGTCCCATTGATCACAAATCTTTTGAATATCTGTAATATGTTTTTCAATGTTATTCTTGTCAATCCCTTACAAAATTAGTTTAGTGGATCATTTTTAGCATCTTCATCCACATGGATGATATTAAAATGCATTCAAATTTAGATGTACACTTCTGAATTGACTTAAGCTCAGTGCAAGCCGGGGCTGTGAGAGTAGGAGATTCAAGCTCACTTAAAGCCTTTCTCGCAGAGTCCAAATGCTGTGCAACTGATTTAATGCCATCAATTCATGCTGATCATCTTGTTGATATGCCATGAAGGGAAACAGGTAGATGCTGCTTCAGAATTTCCAACTTTCAAGGACTGCTACTGAAGAGATTGTACAATTGCTGGATTGTTCCAAAGTATGTGATTACTTCTTGCATAATTCAATGCGATCAACACCAACAAGATTTAGTGTGTGGCTGCCACAACTGGAGAAAATACAGTTTGGATTTTGCTCAAGAAGGACTGCTTGCACTCTGTTGTACTTCCCAGCCATATTTCATCCATTGTCATAGTATTGGCCAATGCAGTTTTGAAAATTTAATTAAAAGCCTTCCATAATTTCTAATACACAAGCAGTGATTTTTTTCCCCGAGTTTTATTCATGAAATTATCAAACAAAATGAATCATTCTTCAATTGAAACCTTTGAACTTTCTGCAATTTTAACATATCAAACAACCAAGGTCATCTGTTCATTATGAGAACAGTCTGGAGTTGCATCAATAACAATTGAAAAGTACTTTGCATGTTGTATGTCTTCAGGAATTGTTGTTTGTACAAATGTCCCACACAGCTCAATAAACTTGTTTTGTGTTCTGGTAGACAGATAATGGATTTGCATGTGTTTTTCACTTTCTTGTGATTCATGAACATGCTTAACATAGCTTGATTAAAGCGGGTCATTCTTAATATACTTGAGCTTCTTAGTGAGTAAAGTTTCTGTTTGTAAGGTCATCAATACGTTGACTGGAACCAAACAAAGCCAATCCCCATTCAGAAAGAAAAAGAATGACATTCAATATGCGCTCAAAGAGTTTTTTCCATTTATCAGTTTCTGTGTTTATTTCACTCGAGTGTAAGTTTTCAATTGAACTGTCAGCTAGTGCTGCTCTGTTAGTTGATTTTCATGTAACATATTTATCTTTATGTGATACTGAAGTTTCATGTGCAGGTATTCGGTCCTTCAATTTCCTTCAACCTCCACTGATGCGCCAACTGGATGGATCAGACAGTACTGATGCATTTGTTAAAAATGAAACAGGGTACACAGTATAGAGCCTGCTTTTCCATGCTCCAGCAGAATCAGTCTCTTGTGTAGATCTTGCCATTTGGGAGAGATTTTGTCAGCAGATGGATGGGAAAAGCATGATTTTCAGCACCTTTTGGTATAATATTTGGAATCTGAAAACAACTAACTTTGAGAAACAACTGCATTTGAGCAAAATTGTTCTTATCAAGAAATCTGATATCAGGTTCTGATGTCACTGTTCTTACACTGGGTCCTGTGCTAGTCATAAGTTCTTGCTCTTGTTGAGCAGCATCTCCAAGGTCCTCATTTTCTGCCTACATCTATTGCTACTGTTGGCACTTCTGTGTCTTGATTAATGACCTCCACATTTTGAGGCAATGGCATTGAAATATCATTTGTGGGTACAAAGTTTTCATCATCAGAACTGGAAGTGTCACTGTCAGTATGGTCACAGTCTAATGGCTGAGGTATCTTTTCTATGAGAAATGATGTTATTGGCTTTAAACTCTTAACTGCTGTTTTACTCTGTTGCTTTCTCCATCTCTTACTTGCACCACATTCAAATTTTTGCTTCATTTTTATAAAGGTTTTTTTTTAAAACACAGTAACACACAATAAATTAATTCGCCAAAGGCTATTGGATATACAAAATTTTAATTGTATATACTTTGCAATGAATATTCTATAATAACAATTTGGGGGTGTTATTTACTATGGCCCTTATAGCCTTATTTCAAAGTCTTGAAATTTTGTCTGTTAACATGTTCCTGTTACTAAATTCCTCTAATAACTGGAATTCATATTATGACTATGAAAATAGGACAATTGCCAGATTAGATATAAAGTGTATTAAACAACTAGAATTAAAAGTTTATTATAAAAAAAACCTTTTAAAGTAAATCTAAACTGGATGAAGAGATAGCTTACAGCGGTGCCTGATTTGGTTATTGTATATGAAGACACACAAGAAAAAAACAGGAATAAGAAAATCTCCTATTCAGAGATAAATATCTAGTTTAAAGGTTAAACTCACTCTGAAACCAAGGAAAATCACTTTATAGTAACAGAATTAATTACAACTTTCAAAATGTGAGGCCCCTTTGTCTCCTGAGGCCTGGGCTAAATGGCTCCCCCTCTGATAGGGCCTGATAGTTACATAGCTCTAAAGATAGGAGCTTTTCAAATCTCAATTTATAAGTAAACAACAAAGAGGGATAAAAGAAAGTTTTGCAAAAAATATCTTTGGCTCATTCCTGTCTTTGTACACAATTAAAAGCTTTTTCGAAGGTAGAGAACCAACACTTTATAACCCTTATCTTCTGTCCACTCTTACATGGCTCTCAAATTTACTGTTTAAGCTTTTCTTTGTAATCACAATATTACGCACTTCATCACCTTCCCCACCCCCATCATTCGATCTAATGGTTTTAAGGGGAAAGGAAATTACTTGTCTTCACTGCCAGCACTTGACACTTTTATGGGTCATTTGTAATGAAGCTATTCTTTGGTTTTAATGGAGACCTTGATTTGGACCAATGTGAATAATTGTCAAAAGGTGATTAATTAAATAATCACTGCCACCCTGTAAAATGGATCAACATATTACATTACACTGATCAAAAAGTTATTTTATTCCTGCAGTAGACTTCAAATGCTATGCATTTAAACAAGCTTTAAACTGGACCACATAATTTATTATACATTAATTATGCATACAATGTGGCTAAAGTAAGAAAAAGTTGTATACCTTTTTAAACTTTGGTTTATTATAATGGTAAGATTTCTTTTTAAAACAATATACCTGACCATTAAATAGCAATATGTAAAAGAACCTTGTCCACATCAAACATAACTTCTGGAAATGTTATTTTGTTTTAGAAATGTTCAGTTTTAGCTATCAGACAAATCTTTATAGATAGATAGATAGATAGATAGATAGATAGATAGATAGATAGATAGATAGATAGATAGATAGATAAAATTTCTCAACATATAGTCATGCTCCTTGTAGAAAAGGAGAGAAGCTTATTTAAAAGCTATCACTTGTAAGATTTAAAGCACATATAAAAGCTATTTAAATTAATATGTACTGCTAAATTATCAAGTGCTATTCTTTAACAAAGAATCTTTTAGGGATTACTACACTAGTAATTTTTTAAAATAAACAACTTTCTCATAGCTTACTGCTATAGCTTATTGCTGTTTCTTCCTTTAAGACACTTGAAATAGTAAGTATTTAATTGTGAAATGTACTTATAAAAGAAGGTATCTTCCTCCCCCAGAAAGGTTGTTTCTGGACGAGTTAGATATCATGCTTATAATTTTCTCAATAGTTAAGGCAAGTGTAAAATGAAAATGAAATGTCACTGTTATGAGATACGTTTTTTAAAACTAAGCAATACACAGAGATATTTGAAAGTTTTGAAGATTTTTTACTCCTAGCTTTTGCAGTGAAAATTTAAGTTTAAAAGCACAGATGCACTGAACCTGTCACAGCAGGAAAATGGTAGAGATTATTTTTTTTTTCATGCAATATTTCTCTACTTGTTCAAGTGTCTACGTAATACTTCAAACGATTGACAACAGACTCACATTTCAGGCAAACATTAAAAAGCACCAACTTGTTAAATGGTGATAGAAAAGGCAATACTTCACAGAAATATGTAGGTGTCTGCTATACACAAAAGGCAAATAGCTGTTTTGAACTGTGAAGACTATTTAAAGGTTTAGTGTACACCTTGGGTTCCTGCTGTCTACATAAGTACAGAGAGACCTAAATCCACTGCATACTGGGACTAACTGATCAAAGCAGTAGTTAAATCTATCCATGGAAAATCTAAGTAGTTTTTGGAGGCAACTCTTTGAATGCAGATTAGTGATTTCATTGAAGTAGTCAATCAACTGCTTTTTTCTGGCTGTGAAAATGTCATTGAATGAACATGGTAGATAAAAAAATGATGAGCAAAAATAGTATTTTAGCTAGAACAAACTTGCTATTTGTAGACTGGATCACATGAATCTGCTTCAGTCAAGATCATTTCAGAGGTAGCTACAGGAATGAATCCCACAAAGGGACTAAGTTTAATCATCCAATCCCAGACTGTATTGATTTTGGAACTACTTGCAATGACTATATAAATAAGCCATTTCTTTGCAACTGTATCTGGAGTCGGTCATGAACCCAAAACCTTCACAACCTGGTCCAAAGTGAATTATGCCCTGAAGAAATAAATTAATAAAACTAACACAGCTAGGCTTCTCTACCAACTTATTTTCACGTTTCAAGAGCTTAAAAATATAAAATCAATAATCATTTAGTCATAAGGGTAAATGAAGCGACATAACATCAAAGTATACCCTTTAGCCATTCAAGTCATTCTAGGTAATTTATCTCATCAAAAGGCAGTGGTAATAATCCTTTCCACTCTGAGACAAGCCGCCACACAGCTGCTGTATTATCCTAGAGTAAACAAGTTTGGAGAAAATATTAAAAATCAATATCTGTTTCCTTCTATCAGGCCAGATGGCATCCATCATAAATCTGCCTTTGTAAAGAGTTCTTTAGGTTTAGCAGCAATAGTGTGAAAGACAACTGAATTAACAATATAAAATTCAACTGGTTTAATAGGAACTGACAGCTGGATTTCTTTAAATTTACAATACTAAAATTAAATAGACATGCAAAAGCAATCCAATATGTTAATATACTATTTAAAAGAGGCGTGTGACTAATCTTAGATATTCAAAATAGTAACACTAACTTTGCAGACTCCACAATAACACAACAAGACCTCCCAGACAATATCTTGGAGATAGGTTGGCTCAGTCATGTCAACCAGGCTGAGGAGGGGGGATAAGGGATGTCTCAAACTTTTTCATAGTGTGGACCACATCATGTGCCTTTTACAAATGAGTGGACCACTTCTCCCCATTTGCAATCTCATAATATCATTGTCACAACTACAGCAATTACTTATATGGAGATAGGCTAGTGGCCTGAGCTATGATGATTTTTCTTATATTCCACTGCCTTTACATACCTGCAAGCTCTTCTTTTCAATTGGGACTTTGGACTCTTTTTGAAGCATCTTGAAAAGGAGGAACTATCAGTATCATGTAGCTTCTGCACATCATCAACTAATGCTCCATTAACCACAACTACTTGTCCATTGTCCACAGTTGGGGAACCTAAGCTAGAGGCAACCCAGGATAGCTGATAAGTGATTTTCTAGGTCAGTACAATTTATGCAAATACAAACTATATAGATAGAGGAAAAAGCATTGGTTCATCAGACCAATACAAAGTTACTAGTCATACCTGCAGATATAGGTGTAATAAAAATGGCTATGTTTTATCACAATATTTTACTTACACAGCTGTAAACTAACATTCTATGGACTGTAGTGCTGGTAGAGATTTTCAGAAAGGATAGGTGCTGGCTGGGCATATACTTATGTATACGTAGAAACAGGTAACATCTCAGAGGCTTGGAGTCAACAGCAGAATGGGCCAGTGCATTGAGAAAGGAAGCTGGAGTTTTAATCTTGCCTCTACTTTTGATTTTCCATATGACTTGGGGTGTGAAATTTGATCTTATGCTCTCATTTTCCTTATGGCTGTGTCTAGACTGCATCCCTTTTTACGTAAAAGGGATGCAAATTAGACATATCGCAATTGCAAATGAAGTGGGGATTTAAATCTCCCCTGCTTCATTAGCATAAAAATGGCTGTCGCTTTTTTCTGGCTCGGAGCTTTGTTGGAAAAAAGCTCCAGTCTAGACGCGGATCTTTTGGAAAATAAAGCCTTTTCTGAAAGATCCCTTATCCCTCTTAAAATGAAGAAGTTGCTGCTTGTGTTGCTAGAGGCTGGTGATTTCAGGGAGCTGATCCCTCACAGTAAGGGCAGGTGGGGGTGAGGTATCTTGCAACCCAAGGTACCCTTGGGAAGTGGGATGCTGGGAACTTTAATTTTACATGGCAGCTGGCACCCCCATCTTTTTGGCACTTAACTGTAGATTCTGATGGACCTTATTTGATTAACCTTACATTAGAAACATTCATATATGCAGCTACAGAATGTGCTTTAAGATGAGATCTATAATTGCATATTAAAAAGTGTACGCAAAAAAAATTGATAGAACTATTATCATAAGTACAAGAAAAACCTTAAATACAATTAAAGTATGTTCTTTTAGACGTGGCCATACTGTTACTGGTTTGGATAAAATAAGTATGTTTTTATTTGACAACTTTGTAAAATTTTGAGTTAAATGATTTATGTGGACCTTGAACTTGGCTATTTTTATTGGTCAAGTCCCATTCATTTTGGAATACCATCAATTATGGTTTCTTTTCCCCAACTGAGACAGGAATAATAACAGTGTACCCAACAATAGTTTTCTCATGGTGTGTAAAACAGAAGTTGTCAGTAAGGAACATATTAAAGTGTCATATTGATAGTATTTATGGTTAGTTACCACATAGTACTGTTCTTTCGTATTATAGGTTACCCTCACAGCCATTTGACAAGCTATATTGGATAAGGCATAGTAGCTGCTAACTCCCTGGTCTTGCTGGACTCTACCTAGTCCAGAGTCCAGCATAACCACAGATTGGAGTTGTGATGTCAAATACTTTATACCTGCACTTATAAAACTATCCCTTAACAAAACAACAAGCCATAGGAGAGGTTTTCCAAGTTCTGGATTCTTTATGATAGACACAAAACTCTGGTAGCACCAGATTTCCCTTATGTTTCATTCCAGGTAACCTGCTGAAAGGACAGCTTCCAATTTATCAAATACTTGCCAAAAGAACATAAAAAGCAGACATACTAGGTCAGAACAAAGTTTCTGTGTTTCTCAAAGTGGTCTGTGAACCAACTCTGAGAAAGGACTGTTCCAGTTGGTTTACTTACTGACTCCCATTGGCTGCGGTTTGCCGTTTGCAGCCAAGAGGAGCCATGGGAAGCAGTGTGACCTGAGTCACTGCTTCCCGCAGTTCCCCTTGGCTGCAAATGGCGAACTGCAGCCAATGGGAGCTGCAAGGTTTCGTGGCTGCAGAGCCGGTAAGTAAACAAACTGGAGCAGCTTGGTAGCTGCTTTCTCAGAGTTGGCCCACAGACTACTTTGAGAAACACTGATTGAGACCAATATCCAGCTTGTGACAGTTGCTAGTGCCAGATGCCCCAGGCAGAATTAACAGAACAGGTAATCATCAAGTGATCCCTCCCCTGTTGCCCATTCCCAGTGTCTGGCAAAGGCTAGGGTCACCATCCCTGCCCATTCTGGCTAATAGCCATTGCTGGACCAATCCTCCAAGAATTTATCTAGTTCTTTTTTGAACCCTGTTGGATAGGTTGGATCTCGTTTGGCACCCTCAGGATCTGACCCATCCCGAGTAAGGGAATTTGCTGGATCAAAGGACTTCCTGTGCCACCAGCCTCTCAGCCCACTGCTCCTCCCTGTGGCTGACTCTGCTCCAGCCCACTTCCACTGGGCTGCATCCCCACCGCTGCTGGGCTTGGGCTGGCTAGGACTCCCCAGGGATGGAGCTCTCCAGTTGCCATGGCCCTGCTGCTGCCCCACCTGGCAGGGTCTCCTTGGCTGGAAGAGACCCAGTGCTCTGTCCTCAGCAGGGAGCTGCTACTATAGGTGTAGGAGAAGTTCCTTTCCCCCAGCCAGGCAGCTCCGTGTGTGGAGCCCTGAACCCCTGGCTGGGCAGGGCTCATAAAGCAGTTGCGGGGACATGCTACTGCACAGCTTTTAGAGGGAACCTTGATTATGAATGAAAAATCAGTTGTGTCAAAACAAAATGGGAAATGGCTGCCTAGGAAAGCAGGAAAAGAGATTTGGGAAGGGAATCATAGTGGATCATTAGCTAATTATGAGCCATCAGTGTAACACTGTTGCAAAAAAAGCATGGATGTATTAGCAGGAGTGCTGGAAGGAAGACGAGAGAAGTAATTCTTCACCTCTACTACTCCAAGCTGATAAGGCCTCAACTGGAGTCCAGTTCTGGAGCCACAGTTGGGGAAAGATGTGGACAAATTAGAGAAAGTCCAGAGAAGAGCAACAAAAATTAGTTAAGGTCTAGAAAAGTTATCCTATGAGGGAAGATTGAAAAACTGGGTTTGTTTAGTCTGGAGAAGGGATTACTTAGTGGGGAGATGCTAACAATTTTCAAGTACATAAAAAGTTGTTACAGAGAGGAAATAGAAAAAATATTCTGTTTAATCTCTGAGGAGAGGACAAGAAGCAATGGGCTTGAGCAAGGAAGGTTTAGGTTGGACATTGGGAAAAACTTCCTAACTGTCAGGGTGGTTAAACACCAGAACAAATTTTCTCAGGAAGTTGTGGAATCTCTCTCTTTGGATGTTTTTAAGAGCAGTTTACACCAACACCTATCAGGAATGGTCTAATAATTATTACTACTTATTGAAGTTACTTGTGGCCCTACACCTTTATGATCATGTCATAGCTGGCACAAGCAACAAAGGTAAGCCACTCTTCAAGGCCCACTGGATACATGACATTACAGCATGTCTGCAGTGTTCCGTGACTGAGCAGGCAAATGTGTGACACTTGTCAGCCTTACAGATGTGACCTCTCTTCACTATTTGTCTTCCACTCCCCTGCCAGCTTCCTTTAATTTTCTAATGGCTTCTGAGACTTAAAGATTTTCCTGTGAAGTTTTGTCTACAAAATGGGTTGAAACAGAAGAACACAAAGGTGAGGAGGAAGGAAATATAGCCAGAAGGTGAAGCATTGCAGAGGGGTTCATAAAGATGAAAAGGAAAAGATATCAAAAGGGGTTTGGTTAGGGATAAGGGAGACAAAGATCACAGAGGGAATGTTGTTCAGTCAGGGTATGTCTACACTGCACCATTATTTCGAGATAACTAGCATTATTTCGAAATAACAATGTGAGTGTCAACACAGCAATTCCGTTATTTCAAAATAATATCGAAATAACAGATGGCTTATTCTGACTTCTGTAAACTTCATTCCATGAGGAACAATGCCTATTTCGAAATAAGACGTCTGTAGATACTCCACTGCTGCTGTTTCAAAATAGCCTCTCATCAGGGCCATTCTAAGTTATTCCTCCCTAGTACCTTCTGGGGCTCTAAATTGAGATAGCACGTCTACCTCACGGAAGCTTGTCTCGGACTAATTTTGAGGCTTCCCTGCAGTGTAGACATGCTATTTCGAGATAAACTATTTTGGAATAACTATTCCGGAATAGTTTATTTCAAAATAGCTGTGCAATGTAGACGTACCCTGAGAAGCAGTGGTGACAGAGAAAAAACTGCTAGGAGAAATGTGGAAGGAGGATGATAAAATAGACCAGAGTTTAGTAAAAGAAGGAAAGGGAAGATTCAGCAGACCAGGGGGATAAAATGGAGGTGTCAGGAGAAAACAGAGAGGTCTGGAATATTGAGGAAAAGGAAAGAGTGAAGGGAAAGGATAGGGAATATGCACATAGTAAAAGAAAGAGAATTAGGTACAGGAATGATAAGAAAATGGAAGTGAGGCAGAAACACAAAAAAGGAGTAGGGAAATAAAGTCAAAATCTCTGTGCAGTCCTGTAAAATCTTTCAACACTGATCAAATTTCCCTCAGATTTCCTGCTGGAACCTGATAGCTTTGAATTGATTAGTTGCAATCCACCTCATTTGTGACTGATCCTACAGATTTTAATTTCTTTCAAAATGTCCTGTGAAACAAAAAGATTTTATTGGAAAATAAATTTTCTGTTATGGCTAACAACCCCTCATCCCAAGTATCTTTTTTTTCTTCAAAAAATAATTTTATATGACAGCTTTGTATTTTTACCCTTTTTGACCTGAGTATTTAGCTTAGTGGTTATCTGGAGAGTCTTTTGCTTGGTAAGAAAAGCTGATTTTTGAATCAGGCATTTTTTTATGTAATTCTGATTATTTACAAAGAATTTATAAATTCCTGTTCCCCTGAACACAGGAATCAAACAGCAGGAGATGGGATATTTTCATCACAGTTTCAAGCCCTTTTCATGCTAGCACTGAGCCCCAAAGCTCAATCTCTTAGCTTTTTCTCAGGGCTTTTTCTTTTTGCTAGCAGTGCTTCTGTGAGTGTATGATGCTTCTTTCCTGCTTCTCACTTGGGTCTTTTAAAGAGGGGTAGCTGTGTTAGTCTGTAACTTAAAAAACAACAACAGGTAGCCCTGTAGCACCTTAAAGACTAACAATATCTATATCTATATCTATATCTAAATATAGATCTAGATCTAGATAGATAGATAGATAGATGGAGAGAGTGAGAGAGAGCGATATTATCATGAACTTTCATGGTCAAATTCCACTTCCTCAGATAAATGGAGAAAAAGAATCACTTCTCTTTTATAGATGAGCTTCCATACAAGAATATCCATTGAACCCTCCTCCCTGCTCTCTACTTACTTGAATTTCTATTTTGGATGGTGACATGTGCCTGTGTACCTGGTCACATAAAGGAGCTTAACACTTCTCCATATGTAGCCCAAATGAAAATTATCTTTCACACCAACCAGTTTCAAGGGGGTTTTAAACAACCTATAACTGCATATATTTTACTTAAGATCAGATGCTTGTGTGCAAATAAAAATCAAAAGTTAAAATAGTAATGTTCAACTAAATTATTTAACAAAATGAATATATGTAATTGATGAGCTAGAGGCAAGTACGATCGTAGTAAATATGAAGCAACATTTAAAACATACCATGCCCAATATCGCTCTCTTTTTATAATGACAGAAGGAAGCAAGCTTCCACTTTTTAAACAATGCCTTTTTATCTCTTTCTGCTTCTTTTACTTAATTGGCTTTTACTAAGCCACGGTGGCAGTTTTTTGGTTCTCTCACTGTGGCTTTTTTTAAAGTTTTGGGGTATACATTTAAGTTGAGCTTCTATTATGGTAAAAATTAAAAAACAACAAATAGTCTGGTAGCACTTTAAAGACAAACAAAATATGTAGATGGTATCATGAGCTTTCATGGGCACAGCCCACTTCTTCCGATGACCAGAGTGTTGACCAGTCATCTGAAGAAGTGGGCTGTGCCCACGAAAGCTCATGATACCATCTACATATTTTGTTAGTCTTTAAAGTGCTACTAGACTATTTGTTGCTTTTTAAGTTTTTCCAGATACAGACTAACTCAGCCACCCCTCTGATACTTTCTATTAAGGTGTCTTTGAAAAGTTTCCATGCAGATTGCATGGATTTTACTTTTGTCACTGTACCTTTTAATTTCTGTTTAACTAAGCTCCTCATTTTGTGTAGTTCCCCTTTCTGAAATTAAATGCCACAGTGTTGGGTTGCTGTGATTTTTTTTCCACCACAGAGTTGTTACATTTATTTATATTGTGTTCACTATTTCCAAGCAGTCCACCTATAGTCACCTCTTGGACCGGAACCTGTGCTCCACTTAGGAGTAAATCAAGAATTGCCTCTCCTCTTGTGGGATCCAGAACCAGCTACTTCATGAGGTAATAGCACTAATAAACAATTTGGCTAAAATGACAAGATTGTTGAGACTGGACTTGTTCTAAAATAAAATGCATAACCATCCCCTTGACATTATATTTTGTTAATATAGACAAACCCCTATTTTATGAAAAAAATGGGGATTGCAAATGCTACATAATTGGAAAGTTCATAAAATTAAACATGTCAAAATTACTGTACGTCTGTTGCCTAAATTAATAATTATGAATCACTCATTTACAATCAACATAACACATTATAACAAATGTAGATAGCATGTCTGATTTTTCTTTGCTTGATAGAATTGCACCTCTTCTTTACCACCAAGACTTTCAATCTTTTCAAATCTGTGTAGCCAATTGAACACTGGCTGAAGTTCCATTCTGAGGTGGCAGACAATGGTTTATGTAATAGGTCATTCATAAGGTTGACGTTTATAAAATCTGGGTTCTCTTGTATCACTGCCACAGAAACAAATGTGACAATGGCATCATTGGGCTTTAGGTGTAGCCCTATTTAGAAACACATACAGTGATCATAGAATCATAGAACTATAGAGCTGGAAGAGACCTCAGAAGGTCATCAAGTCCAGCCCCATGCTCTAGGCAGGACCAATCCCAACTAAATCAACCCAGGTAGGGCTTTGTGAAGCCGAGACTTAAACTCCTCTAGGGATGGAGACTCCACTACTTCCCTAGATAACCCATTCCAGTGCTTCACCACTCTCCTAGTGAAATAGTTTTTCCTAATATCCAACCTGGACCTCTCCCACCACAACTTGAGACCATTGCTCCTTGTTCTTTCATCCGTCACTACTGAGAACAGCCTCTTTTCATCCTCTATGGAACCTCCCTTCAGGAAGTTGAAGGCTGCTATTAAATCCCCCCTCACTCTTCGCTTCTGCAGACTAAACAGACCCAACTCCCTCAGCCTCTCCTCATAGGTCATATGCTCCAGCTCCCTAATCATTTTGGTTGCCCTCCGCTGGACCTTCTCCAATGAGTCCATATCCTTTTTGTAGTGGGGGGCCCAGATCTGGACACAATACTCCAGATGTGGCCTCACCAGAGCTGAATAAAGAGGAATAATGACATCTCTGGATCTGCTGGCAATGCTCCTCTTTATGCAACCTTATATGCCATTAGCCTTCTTGGCTACAAGGGCACACTGTTGACTCATATCCAGCTTCTCATCCACTGTAACCCCCAGGTCCTTTTCTGCAGAACTACTACTTAGCTGGTTGGTCCCCAGCCTGTAACAATGCTTGGGATTCTTCCGTCCCAGGTGCAGGACTCTGCACTTGTCTTTGTTGAACCTCATCAGATTTCTTGTGGCCCAATCCTCCAATTTGTCTAAGTCACTCTGAACCCTATCTCTGCCCTCAAGCGTATCTACCTCTCCCCCAGCTTAGTGTCATGTGAAAACTTGCTGAGGATTCAATCCATCCCCTCATCCAGGTCATTAATAAAGATATTGAACAAAACCGGCCCTAGAACCGAAACTTGGGGCACGCCGCTAGAAACTGACCGCCATCTTGACATCGAGCTGTTGATCACTAACTGTTGGGCCCGGCCTTCTAGCTAGCTTTCTATCCATCTTACTGTCCATTTATCCAATCTACATTCCCTTAATTTGCTGGCAAGAATATTGTGGGAGAAGGTAGCAAAAGCTTTGCTAAAGTCAAGGTATATCACATCCATTGACTTTCCCATGTCCACAGAGCCAGTTACCTCATCTTAGAAGCTAATCAGATTGGTCAGGCACGACTTGCCTTTGTGAATCCATGCTGACTATTCCTGATCACTTTCCTCTCTTCCAAGTGCCACAAAATGGATTCCTTAAGGATCCCTTTCATGATTTTTCCAGGAACCGAGGTAAGACTGACCGGCCTATAGTTCCCTGAATCGTCCTCCTTCCCTTTTTTGAAGATGGGCACTACATTTGCCTTTCTCCAATCATCTGGGATCTCTCCCAATCTCCACGACTTTTCAAAGATAATGGCCAAAGGCTCCTCAATGACATTTGCCAACTCCCTCAGTACCCTCGGATGCATTAAGTCCGGATCCATGGATATGTGTACATTTAGCTTTTCTAAATAGTTCCTAACCTGTTCTTTACCCACCAAGGGCTGTCCATCTTCATCCCATCTTGCATCACTTAGGGCCTTCGTCCGGGAGCCGACCTTGTCCGTGAATACAGAGGCAAAAAAAGCATTGAGTACTTCAACTTTCCCCGCATCATCTGTCATGAGGTTACCTCCTTCATCCAGTAGGGGCCCCAACCCTCTCTGATCACCTTCTTCTTGTTAACATGCCTGTAGAAACCTTTCTTGTTATCTTTCACATCCTTTGCCAGTCGCAATTCCAATTGTGCTTTCACCTTCCTGATAACCCCCTGGCATTCTTGAGCTATACATTTAAACCCCTCCCTGGTCATTTGTTCAAGTTTCCACTTTTTGTAAGCTTCCTTTTTGTGCTCAAATTCACCAAGGATTTCTCCTGTAAGCCAATCCAGTCTCCTACCATATTTTCCTCTCTTGCTACACACCGGGATGGTTTCTTTCTGTGCCTTCAATAAGGCTTCTTTAAAATACTGCCAGCTATCCTGGACTCCTTTCCCCTTCATGTTAGCATCCTAGGGGATTCTGCCCATCAGGTCTCTGAGGGAGTCAAAATCTGCTTTTCTGAAGTCCAAGGTGTGTATTTTACTACTCTCTTTTCTTCTTT
Organism: Pelodiscus sinensis; assembly: GCF_049634645.1. Classification (NCBI taxonomy): domain Eukaryota; kingdom Metazoa; phylum Chordata; order Testudines; family Trionychidae; genus Pelodiscus; species Pelodiscus sinensis. The sequence goes on from NC_134712.1 coordinate 141,226,355, forward strand.
TGTTCAGGATCCTGAAATCTATCATCTCATGATCACTGCTTCTCAGGTTATCACCCACCTCTACTTCCCCTATTAGTTCCTCCCTGTTTGTGAGCAGAAGTTCAAGCTGCGCACAGCCCCTGGTCAGAGCCTTCAGCACTTGTACCAAGAAGTTATCCCTAACATTCTCCAAAATCCTGGATTGCTTGTGTACTGCTGTAATGGTCTCCCATCACATGTCAGGGTGATTCAAGTCCCCCACAAGAATCAGGGCTTTCAATTTGGAAGCTTCTCTCAGTTGTCCGAAGAAAGCCTCATCTACCTCATCCACCTGATTCGGTGACCTGTAGTAGACACCAACCACAACATCACTGATGTTGTTTGCACCTCTAAACTTAACCCATAGACTCTCAACAGGTTTTTCTCAGCATAATCAGAACTCTATATACTGGAGATCTGAGCAATCATAGTGCTCTCTTACGTATAGTGCAACTCCTCCTCCTTTTCTCCCCTGCCTGTTCTTCCTGAATAGTCGATACCCTTCCATGACACGATCCAGACATGCGAGTCATCCCACCAAGTCTCTGTTATCCCAATTAAATCATATTTCTTCAACTGGGCCAGGGCCTCCAGTTCTTCCTGTTTGTTGCCCAGGCTTCTCGCATTAGTGTACGAACACCTCAGTTGATCACCCTATCTTCTCCATTCGAATCAGGGGTCCTTCTTTCTTGCTCATTCCTCTTTGCATTTCTTCCTGGTATCCGACTTTCCCACTCCCCTCAGGTTTTTGGTCATCGTCTCCCAACACACTTAGTTTAAAGCCCTCCTCACTAGGTTTGCAAGCCTGCCCGCAAAGATGCTTCTTCCTCTCTTGATTAGATGCATCCCATCTCTTCCTAACAATCCTTGTGCTTGGAACAGAGACCCATGGTTGAAGAAACCAAAGCCCTCTCTGCAATACCACCAGTACAACTACGCATTTACTTCCTCAATTCGATGATCCCTGCCCAGTCCTTTCCCTTCAACATGGAGGATGGACGAGAACACCACTTGTGCTCTGAATTCTTTGATCCTTCTTCTGAGCGATACATAATCCGCAGTAACCCGCTCAAGATCATTCTTGTCTGTATCATTAGTTCCCACATGGAGAAGCAGGAAGGGGTAGCGATCCAAAGGTTTGATCAGTTTGGTAAGCCTCTCAATCACATCCTAAATTTGAGCTCCCGGTAAGCAGCACACCTCTCGAGATTCCAGGTCCAGATGGCAGATGGATGGCTCAGTCCCTCTTAGGAGGGAGTCCCTGACCACCACCACCTATCTTCTTCTTTTGGGGGTGGTGGTCATGGAACCCCCATCCCTAGGACTATGCATCCCATGCCTACCGGTAGATGGTATGCCCATGCTGCTTCTTCCTTGTGAGGTCCCTTCCAAAGCATTCACCACTGCAGAGCCTGTGGAGACAGCCTGAAAGCGATTACTTACCTCTATAGCATTGGGAGATTCCTGTGCTGGTGTTTTTCCACGTCTAGAAGTTACATGCTGCCAGTTCTCTTCCTGGTCCCATACTGCCCTCTCTGGCTCTTCTGCCTGCCGTGTTTTCAGGATTATACGCTGCCTTCTATCAAGGAAGTCTTCATCCTCTCTGATAGAGCATAGGGTCGACACTTGGGCCTCCAGTCCTCTAATTTTTTCTTCCAAAATGGCAACCAGCTTGCATTTAGTGCAAATTAAATCCGTTCTTTCTTTTGGGAGGAAGACAAACATGGCACACTCTATGCATGTAACAACAACAGACCTATACCATCCATCCCAGCTGTCCGGGAAAAAGGATTTAAAAGAAAGGCAAGGGAACCTCGTGCCCTTCCCAACTTCCTCTCTAAACTCCCTGTTAGCACTCACCTGTTCACAAGCTCCGTGGTCACTTGATCACTGCTTTATAAAACCCTGGACTGCCTGAATGTCCCTCTCCCTACCAAGGCTCAGCCAATCAGCAGAGGATTCTAGAATTCAAACTTTAATTAAAAGCCAACAGTTTCCACCTGCCAGTCACAGCACACACTCCATGAAGGAGAGGGGGAGGGAAGAGGGGAGAGGAGAAGTGGAGAAAACACACACACACACACACACCAAACCCTCATAAACACAAACTCAGCACACAGCAAGAAAGCCCTAAACACAACACCATTTCCCTCAAGAGTCCTGTATCTACTTCTCCTTTACCTGGAGAACTCCCTCTCTAAAGCCTCACTCAAACACAGGGGAGAGAGGAAAAAAAAAAACCACACACAAACCCTCACACACAAACACAAGCTTAGCACACAACAAGAAAGCCCCAAACACAACACACACTTCCCTCAAGAGTCCTAGATCCAGTCTAGGAGTCACAAAGGTGAGACCAAAACAGCATGGAGCAGATCTGAAAGAATCATTATCAAATACCTTGCCAGAACCACATGAAAATTAGTGCCCTTAGATACTGATGACACCTGGTATTCCAACAAAAGAGGCTCTAGAGCAGTCCCAAATAGTAGGTATCTTGTGGAAGAAGTGGGAAAGCCATGTTCATAAGGTACCTTTGCCATACCTTCCAGATCCTCCTAGCACTAAGGGTGCATCTATACAGCAGCATTATTTTGCAGTAACGGCTGTTATTCCAAAATCATAATGTGCAGGGCTCGACAAATTATAGAATCTACTTGCCTGTGGTGAGTAGATTTCATCCATGTGCCCATTCACTGGCGGCATGTGCATGCTCAATGAGAGTCTTGCACATGTGCAGTATGGGGCTGGTGAGTGGTTTTCGCCTCCTTTTGTCAAGCCCTGATAATGTGAGCATCTACACAGCAATTCTGGTATTTCAAAATAAATTTGAAATAATGGACAGCTTGTTCTGACTTCTGTAAACCGCATTCCATGAGGAATAACGCCTATTCTGAAATAGCTATTTCGAAATATTGGATGCTCCACTGCTGCTATTTTGAAATAGCTCCTCCTCTGGGCCTCCTGGGGCTCTAAATCAAGATAAAATGTCTACATTAGGGAAGCCTGCCTTGGACTAATTTTGAGGCTTCCCTGCAGTGTAGATGCGCTATTTCAAAATAAGCTATTTCTTCTGGAATAGCTTATTCCAAAGTAAGTGTGCAGTGTAGACGTACCCTAAATTCCAGCTTGTTTGGGCTGAACTCTGGCCAAGTTTTCACAGGTTTTCATTGCACTCAGTCTTTGGAAAGCAAATACACATTCAGATCTGATGAAAACAAGACATAATCGTGTAATCCATCTGCATATTGATAGCACCATAGACCAAATTGCCCTTGCATCTTCATATACAAATTGAGCAGGAGGAATTATTAATAGAGAGCCTTGTAGAACCCTGCACAAAAGAACCTTTAAGGCCATATGAGCAATTGCTCCAAACTGCTCAGAGAGGAAAAAGCAATTCCTTCTCTGTCAGGAACTGATGGTGAGTTAACAAAATCTCATGGTTCAAGGTTTAAAAGGCTGGCTGTGTCATGATTAGTGGAACTGGAGTCAGAGCTCGATGTTCCCTGGAGACACTGTTATTGACAGATCACCAGTGGAACAGAAGAAGGCAGCAATTCGGCCAGAATAGTTGGGGGGGGGGGGTTAATAACGTTCTACTTGTTCAGCTTAACTTGCATTAGCATCACTTGTTGTGAATATAACATGGGGGACAGATTTAAAAGAATCAACATGAATTCCTGTTCACTGTTCATTATTTCAATCAGGATCCTTAACTCTGAGATGAGTGCAATCTCCATCCCAAATCTCACCTTAATTGCTGGCCAAAAGGAATCAAGGAAATCTGCATATTCCAAATGAGCCTGAAATTTTCTCGCCACACACTTCATGATAAACTTCTCCATAAGGGGGACAGCTAAGAAAAGGCAATAATGTGTGAGGTTTTGTTTGTGGGACACTTTCTTGAAATTGGTCATTTCACAGAGAGTGGTGTAACTCACTAATTGAAGTGATATGATTAGTCTTCACCATCAATAATAACACATCCCCACCCCCTTGCTTTCAGTAGCCACAAGGGACATGGAAGCAACTGGCAGATTACAGGTCAGAGCTTCCTCAGCAGTTCCTGAATCCTAGGGTATGTCTACACTACAGAGTTAGTTCGAACTAACAGACGTTAGTTCGAACTAACTTTCATAGGCGCTACACTAGCGCTCCGCTAGTTCGAACTTAATTCAAACTAGCGGAGCGCTTAGTTCGAACTAGGAAAACCTCATTTTACGAGGATTAAGCCTAGTTCGAACTAGGCTTACTTGAGATAGACCCTGTGGGCAGTCTGGACTGTGAGCCAACTTTGAAGATTTCTTTGTTGGGTGAATGTTGAAATCTCCAAGTACAAATTTAGTCACAATCCATATAAAGACCTCTGTCAGTTGTCTTTGGGTCAATTTATGAAGTCCCTATTATTCTGTTACCACACACTCCCTATGAATTTTATATTTTCCCTTTCTTTCTCTATTTTGAAGGGAAATGTAAGTAATCAAGACTGACAATAACATCACGACAATGGACAGTGTGTTTGAAATGCATAAAAACAAAACAATCCAAGAACAATCCCCCTTTTATAATTTGATACTGACCACAGTCACATGTGCAAATTCAAGCACACACACACACACACACACACACACACACACACACACACACACACACACACACACTTAAATATACTTTTCCCATTAAAATCAGAGTTCTATATCCAATCCACCATATACCTGACTACACAATAGTATCATTCCACATTCTAATTCACCATTTCCTAATTTTCCTCACATCACATAGTTCAGAAGTCAAAACATATCTCCTATTCAAAGGAACTTTCCTTTTTGATTTCTCCTCCTGCCCCTGGTACAGGTATCAGCTATACATGAAAAAGAGAGGAGGGGCAAGAGGAGCCTGTGGCAGCAAGGAGTCTTGGTGCAAATTCATTGGTCTTGACCAAGTGGATCTTGGATTTCAAAATCCGGACTACCTGCATCCCCCCCACCAGAATATTATATTTTTGAAAATGCATGGAATAAATTGATGCGGCCTTAAAAATTCTTAAATTATGGCCATGTTTTATTAAAAGTTAGCCTTCATTTTTGTGCCTGCAAATTGCAGACACAGTAAGTGCAAATCTGCAGGCACAGTAAAGTTCTTAGACAGCTAAATTATATAGGCCCCAATCCTACAAGTAGCTGAACATGGATGGACCTCTATAGTCATGATGAGCTCCATTAACATCAGTGGCACTTCCCCAGGGGTAAGGGTTTTCATAGTGGATTTGCAGGATAGGGGCAGGAAATTTTACCTGGGTGTGAAGAAGAAAGCCAGGAAAGGCTGGGTAAACCAAGTTTTGTATTTATTCTGTTTATAAGACACAGGCAAAGGTACTCATTCCTGGGTAATTGTATCAACAGTTGTTCGCACTTACACTTTCTCATACTTCTACAATCCACTACTCCCCAAATTGCTCACCTAGAGCATGCTAAAATGGTGCTTAATAATTTAGCTGAAGAGTTTAAATTCAATCCATGTATGAACACGAAACCATATATATGGCATAATCCTAACTTTAAAATGGAACATAAAAAATTTATATGAACCCATAGGAAAAACTAAGGCTGGTTATTTTTAGATTTTTTTTCCTTTTTAATGAGCATGGACCCTTTTGTTCTTCTGATGACTGTCATAAAAAATTTAACATTCCTAATTTCCACTTGTGGTGATTCTTTCATATTAGACATTTATTTACACAAATTACTGGTATTGAATTGAATTATATTCCTGCGACTCCTCTATTCATTGAATACTTTTAATCTTTAATAGAAACAGACCAGCTTCTCATTTATACAGTATGCTTAGGCTATGAAATCAGAACAGATAAACAATAATGCTGTTAGCTTAATTTGGAGCAAAGAACTACATTATAAATTCTCTTATACATTGCATATAGTGTTGTACAAAGGACTATTCATTCTCAAATAGATACATATTTATATAGATGGCAAAACTTGGATTGACGTTACTGGGGGTCAGGATTTCATCCAAAGTCTACGATTTTACATATATTACCAATTCCTGGTTGCACAGTGCTATAGAGCCACTTTTGGCATGATTTGTATCAGCCAGATATTCAATCCAGTATGAGCCTGTGGGGGCTCAGCAAAAGGTGGCAAGACTGTGCTGTTTGCCTTCTACTTCAAATATAGTTCTCACACTCCATAGCTCTGTTGACTAGAGTGAGTTCATCTTCTGGGTGAATCCCAGGGTGGGGTCATGTTGGCACTAGTTTTGGTGTATTGATTTCCCGGCAACAGTACAAAGCTTCTGTGTGAACTAATTGCATTTTTTGCCATGGTGGAGCTGACTGTGTCAACACTGACTGTATTTGGTGACCTCAGCATTTAATGAATCCTTAGAATCAGCTGAGCTCTGATGACCCTGGGATAGTGTAGGGTGATCACTGGCTCAACAAACAAAGTTGGTCTCATTCTTGATACAATGTTTGGGCTAGAGTTGAAGGTTAGGTAGTTGAAATTAGGCTGAGATTTTCTGTTTTTTAAGAACGAGAGATTGTATTGTCAAGGGGAAAGGGACATGTTTTGATAGCCCATTCTCTAAGGCTAATGGAGTGGTTCTAGGAAACCAACCAGGAAGACATTACTTCTCTGCCAGACTATTTGGGCTAAGTTTAGTACAATGTTACAACGATTATTTATATTCAACTATCAATACGGTGCCCATGCCAGCGCTCTCTTTTCCCATTGTGTTCTCACAGCTCACCTGTAGCTGATGAAGGGGATAGGAAGGTGTCTACAGAACCAGTAAAAGAATTCTCTGGCTGAAGCAAATTCACTTATAGGAGGGCTAAATCCACAAATGGCCCATTACCACTATAAGAGCTTACACACCCTCCATGACAAATGCTGAGAGAGAGAGAGAGAAAGAAAAGTTCAATGGTGACTTAGACAAACTCACTGTAATCACACTAGCATCAGATAAATATCATGGGGGACTTCAGTACAAATGTTGAAAGTAATGCTGTAATCTGGTAGCATGCCATCCAGACAGCATGGGACTAGGAAAAAGAATAGGAGCCGAACTCTTATATCTTTTTCCACCTACTAGATAAAAAGGAAAAATCATGGATCAGCTTTACATCATTGCCCAGCTATGAGATTTACAGTATGAATGAATCATGATAGGGGGCATGCTTTTGCCGATCGATCCTGTAAACATTGTTTCACGGGGCATAAGGGATCGGTTGGCAAAGGCTTCCCCAGCCGACAGATCTGCATCTAGACTACCGCGCTCCGCTGGATCAGCTGATCGTCGGCACAGTGTGGTGGCCATGTTTATTTTAATGAAGCAGGGATTATTTAAATCCCCTCTTCTTTGCCTATGCCGGGTAAACTAGTTTACATGGCTCCATCGATGGAGCCATGTAGTCTAGACATACCCTTATATTTCACCAAACAAAAATCAAAGGGAAATATGATCACCCTACAGCTAGGTACCTTGACTACCAAATTATTAGGTATTGTAAAACAGGTTTCTCTTCCTTGTTGAAGTTCTTCCATTTTGTACAACTAAATAAATATTCATTGTGCCAGACAGATAGACTGACAGAGTAGTAGTGAGGCCCTCCTTGGAGTTTGTAAGGCCCAAATTCTAGTCTTTGACTAGGGAATATTTATTCAAAATGTAGCAGCTTCAAAAGGAGAGATTGAATTAGCTCCACTGGATGATATCTAGTTGCACTGGAGATGTGGGCTAAAGTCCTTATTCCAAATAAGGCATAGCAGGAATTTTTTAAAAAAAAATCTCAGTGAATGCCCTTAACCATTAGACTATAATGTTGAGGGTCTTTGACTCTTCCACACCTTTTGGGTGTGAAGAAGAGATAGGCAAGGTCTGAACTGAAGGATAAGATCAAAAAGGATAAGATCTGTTAATTGCATAGCTGGAGTCGACATACCTTAATTCGAACTTTGGCACTGTCCCCACAGCAGGTCTGACAGGAAAAATGCTTCTGTCAACTTCTTTTACTCCTCATGGAAAGTAGGAGTACCGGTGTCAATGGAGGGTGCCCTCAGTGCTTGATTTAACGGGACCTTTCTAGACCTGCTAAATCGAAAGCCAGAAGATCGATCTCTGGAGCATCAATCTTCTGGCAAATATCAGTGTGGCCTTTGAGCTTAATTCTAGGGAAGGTTCATAGCTGTGAGTAAGGCACCTAGCTAGCTTAAGCCACACACTTTGGCATTTCCTACTGACTAGTTATTAAAACTCCATACTCAGTTTGCTGACTTCCATGAATCCCTTTCTTAAGCACCTAATTCTCTGCATGCATTGTACAGGGAGCCTGGGAACTTATCTTGAGGCTGAGTATTCCCCTGCATGGCAGGTTGCCTAGAAGTCAGGCATGACAATGCTCAGCATTGTCACAGTTCAGTCCCTTTGTAGATCTAGCTTAATGTACATGCACAAGACATGTGTCTAGCTGAGCCGTCTAAAAAACTTCTGTGTTTCTAGGAGACATCTGTTCTAACTTTTTGGCTGTTTGGATTGTTGATGTCTAAATTATTTGCAATGAACATTTGAAACACCGGGACCTTCAAAGTTCTGTGACGTCTCTGTAGAGTTTATAAACTTCTTAATAGCTCTGCTAAAATGCTTATGGAAATAGAAAACTCCATGAATCTAATAGCTTAGAGTCAAAGGAATTAAAAATTCTGCTGCAACTATGTTGAAAGAGGTTAACTCTGTAGTAAACCTCTGCTTGTAAAGCAAATAACCTGGTTCAAGGAATTTACTCCTACCAGATACACAAAGTGTAATTTTTAAGCTCCATAAACCAAACAACTTCCATTCAAGGAGCTTACAAACATCACAGGCATAGCCTGCATAGTTTATAAGTCCTTAAACCAAAGCTCTGATTCCAGGAATCTAAAAGCTAGTTTGTAATTGTTTAAATATTTCTAGTTCTAGTTTAATGTTTGCTGAAATTATTCAAGCCTATTTTGGAACAAAAATGTTTTTAAGATGAAAGGACATTGTTTAGTTTACACAAATGCATCTGGGGGAGCATTCTCCTTCACTACATTAAATGTTTTCCAAAATATACTACAGTATATTGAATGTATCTTATGTATTGTATGTGTCGTAGTAAAAACCTTATTACTGTGATTCTCTAACAGTCCTTTTAATATGCTTTTCAGATACAGAAAATGGTTATTTTCAGAATAGGGTCATCAGCAGACCTGGAAAAATGGGCATCAATGCCTGAACTGAAATATCTACACTTCAAAAACAATGCTGGTGATAGTTTTTGCTGGGCAATGTGTGTGTGTGTGTGTGTGTGTGTGTGTGTGTGTGGAGGCTCCACTCCAGGCCTCTCAAAAAGGGAGAGGCTTTGGGAATAAGGGGCGTGGCTAGGGGCAGCCAGTCCTCAGTGATGCCTTGCCGCTCCCACCCAGCCCTGTATGTCTCTTGTACAGTGTCATGTAGGGTTCCAAAAGTGATTTAAAAGGACACAGGGCCACTACTGTTGCAATAGTGATAGTGGCAGCCCGCTCCCTGTGGCAACTATCCCCTTAGGCCCTTTGTTGACAGCCCTGTTGAAAAATAAGAAAGAGTTTAGGAAAGATCTATGGGTATGTCTGTACTTGCTCCCTAGTTCGAACTAGAGATGCAAATGTAGGTGAGCAAAATTGCCAATGAAGCGGGGATTTAGATATCCTGCACTTCATTAGCATGATCTCACCGGCACGTTACTCTGCTCAACAGCTGTTTCGAAAGTGAAAGTGCGCGCCGGGATGCATTAGTTTGAACCAAACCCCTTGGTTCGAACTAACTTTACTCTTCATTTTTTATAGATGTACCCTATAATAATGTAGACGTACCCTATAATAATGATTCAAGGTCTAGAAAATCTGTCATTGAGTGATTGACTATAGAAGCTCAATCTTTTTAGTTTGTCCAAGAAAAGGATAAGAGGTGATTTGACCATAGTCTGCATGATTGGGATTTCTCACAGAAAGCACTTTTATTTAGCAGTGAAAAGCATAAGAAGAATCTGGGGTTGGAAACTGAAGTAAGATAAATTCAGAATGGAAGAAAGGCACAACCTTTTAACGGTGAGGACAGTTAATCATTGGCACAACTTACCAAAGCATGTGGTGGATTTTTTATCACTTGAAATCTTTAAAACAGGACTGGATCTTTCTCTAAAAAAGTATGTTTTGGTTATACCAGAAACTATGGACTAGGTGCAGGAATCACATGTTGAAATTCTACGAGCTGTGTTTTGCAAAAACCTAAACTTGATAATCAGAATATTCTCTTCTGGCCTTAAAAATCTATACATCTATACATACATCTGTGAAATCTTCCACACATGTTTTTCCCCCCTCAGGCATCAGTATTGACTGTGATTCAGATTCTTATTGGTGTACTGACTAGTGAAGTCTGCAGGCTTATAGGAGAAAATGGAATTCCATATGAAAAATTGTGAATACTTGAGAAGTTTTAAGAAAAATAGAATGCTAGAGTAAACTCCAGAAAGACTGAGAGCAAGAACAAAAAGAAAGTCTGGTATTACATAGCAAAAGAGACCCCTGTTCTTTGCAAAAACCCCTCTCATATCAGAGCTAATAAACTCACTAAAACAAACCCGTGTCTTACAGGATATTTATCCATAAAGAGTAACATGTAAGTTATCCACAGAAAGCTTTTAACTTGTCAAAATTTCAGTCATTGTGAAATATATGTATGGGTAATAGTCAAAGGATAATTTATTTATATTGAAAATATGCTTTATGGACTTGGTATAAAAATTAGTCATCAGTGGTAGCCAAAGTACCTTGTAAGCTGTGTGACCACATGGCCATGCACTCAGGGAACCTGCCCAGGGACCTGTTGTGGCTGGAGGAGAGTTCTGAGAGGTGCTCTAGGAAAGGAGAGTGAGGAGCTCATTATAAAGGGATAGGAGAGGATGAGAAAAGTGATGGAAGAGAAAAAAGAGATGATGAAATCCCTAATCATGGTCCAGGAAGAACACATGCTTGCTCTTCCTATAGTTGGTATAGAACTGCTTACTTCGACCTATCCAAACTCCACCCATGCATTCCTTGCAACTTTGCAGAATGTCTTAGTACAACATTCCCTTCAGCCTTTTGGACAGCTTCTAAAAAGGTAGATTAATTTAATTGCAGCCATGAGAGCCTACACTGCTCTGCATTCTTATCTACCTTTCCACCAAGCATTTTGTGTGTGTTATTAATTGCTAATTAACAAACTCTCTGAAAGATAAGCAATCTTTATTTGTCTTTTATATGTGTTTGTTGCTGCTGGTAGTAATACATAAAATCAGACTGATCATTTGCTGACTGCAAATCCCAGCCAGGAATCATCACAATTTTCATTCAAAGCCGCGTTAACCAAGTATGCCAGAGTACTGCATAGAAAAGCACATTACTGGGTGCTCATTGTCAGAATATTGTTTCAAAGCCTCCTTGATTCCAATAGCCCTTTATTTTACCCCTATAATAGCCATGGTTGTCTGGCTGCTCAAATTCAGCAGTCAGGTGATCCACTTTCATGCTTTACCCTGGGGAAATTTTTGTTCCCTTAGATTCACAAATATTATGAAGTGTGCAGTGGACTGCTACAACCATAGGAGTATTTTCCTCATTCAGGTCTAAGTGCTATCAAGGCAGAGCCAGTGTGCTCTAAAGGCACATTCTACAGTCATTGTGCACCTGTTCACCCTATTGTTGAAGTGCTCCTTGCTGTTATCCAGGTTTCCTTTTCAAGATTTCATGAACCATGAGAGTAAGCAGTACTCCGGGTCTCCCAGGATCACTGTGGTCATGTCACCATCCTCCACTGGAACCGTCTGATCTGGAAAGAAAGTCCTTGCTTGGAGCTCTGTCTACAGGCGACTGATCCTGAAGATGTTAGGGTTATGCACCTTCCCAGACCAACCCATATTGATATCCATGGTGACTAACAATCACTTGGAACACCATAGAAAAATATCCCTTTCTAGTGATGTACTTTTTCACAAGGTAATCCAGGGCCCAAATTGGCAGAAGCAGTATTGCCTACTGTAAACCAATCAACTATTTCACACACATTGCCAAGTGTCAAAGACCTTCACAGAAGGATGTGAGTAATGGCCCTGCACACTTGTGTTACCACATCCCAAATGGTTGACCAACCGCAGTGCTTGGGCAATTGCTCACACAGTTCCAAGAAGGCAACTTTCCATATCCAAAAGTTCTGCAGCCGGTGCTTGTCATTCCAGATCTGCATGATGAAGCAATTTCACCACTCAGTGCTTGTTTCCTGAGCCCTAATGCGATGGCCCACCACATGCAACCATGTGAATGCCAAGAGTGTTGTCTATATTCATAACATACAGGCAACTTTGATTCCCTTTCAGATTGAGTGCTCATATTATACTTCATGAACATCCATGATGTGTTCATAACAGTGACTACAACAGTAAACAGCAGTGCAGGATGCAGACTTTCAGAGAGAAATGGCAGGTGCACAGTAAACAGGGTTAATGAAAATGTCATGAAACAGCTAGGAGCCCACGGAATGCTGGGACAGAAAGAACTGCATTCTGGGTTGTTGAGCCTGCACCCATGACGCACTGCAGTCTACTTCATCTTCCCACAACTCCTAGCTGCAGAAAGTGGTGAGTAGCAAAGTGGGATAGCTACCCACAGTGCGATGCTCTCTCTGTCAATGCACGAGCACCAGCTATGGGCACACACTGCTGACAGGAGCGTTGTTTGAATATTGACAAATGATGTAATTATATTGGTTTTTTATTGTCGGCTTAACTTGCGTCGACAAAATTCTGCAGTATAAACAAAGCCTAGGGCTGTGTCTACACAACCATTTCTCAAAAAAACCCTTATGCTGCTCAGAGATACACAGTATCCTTACCACACATGCTGTAAGTCTACATAAGCCCCTGAATATAAAAATTAAAACAGGGCCATAGAAAAATTTCCATGTTTGATTTCACACCAGGCCAGACACACTAAACTATGGCAGAGATAATTCCTAGGTACTATGCTGGGTCTGCCCTGAGAGATATTTTGAATTGACAGATTATTTCATCTCTGTCACTTTTAGGAACCATAGATGGTAATTCACTTGTAAGTACATGCTTGCTTGCTCTAACCTGTAAATAACTCATTTCTTTTTCCTAGTTAATAAATCTTGAATTTTGTTTATTTAAGGATTGGCTTCTAGCTTTGCCTTTGGTGTGAGATTTAAGATATAAATTGATCTGGGGCAAGTGACTGATGTAAAGGGATTAGGAGAAGATGAATATTTTCTTATATTTTTAGGTGTGATCCCTATGTTCAGCTTGTCTGGGATGGGAGACAGGCTGGAGAATCTAAGGTAACTGTCTGTGACTCCATAGTAAAGCTTTTATAATGATCCAAGAGTTCACATTTGATATTGGGTTGGTCAAATGTAATTATGGAATCCCAGCTTGCGATATCTTGCCTGTTTTTGATAGTCTGCCCTGAGACAGGTACTCATGATTGCGAGCCATTCCAGATACCATGACACACCTGCTACAAAGAAATTCACTTTTTTTTGTTCTGATTCGTGTTGGAGAATTTCTCAAAAATGCAACATTTTTCACAGGCTTGGATTTCTATTTTCTAGCCAACTGCATTAAATGCTAACAATGATCTGATAATTGTGGTGGTTCATTACCTCAATATTGCAAAAAAAGCCATTGCACTTATGGATTGCATTAACAGAGGTATAGCAGGAAGTGACAGTGCTCTACTCAGTGCTGGTTAAGGCTCAGCTGGAGTGCTGTGTCCAATTTTGGTCATTGTTGTATACAAGGGTTGTAGAGAAACTGGAAAAATCCAGAGGTGAGATACAAAAATGATCTAAGGGATGGAATGCAAGCTATATGAGCAAAGGTTGAAGGCACTGGGTATCTGTAGTTTGGAAAAGAGGAGATCAAAGGGAGATTTTAAATTTTTGAAAGGCTGCAATAAGAGGGATGGAGAAAAAGTGCTCTCTCTTACCACAGAAGGCAGGACAAAAAGCAATTAGTTAAAACCGCAGCAATACAGATTTAGATTAAATCTCAGGAAAAACTTCCTAACTGTAAAAACTTTAAAAACAACAAATAGTCTTGCAGAATCTTAGAGACATACAAAATGTAGATGGTATCATGAGCTTTTGTAGGCATAACCCACTTTTTCAGATGAATGGAGTTTAAGGGGTCCAGTTTTCAAATAAATGGCAATGATATAGGATATGTCTACACTAGCCCCCTAGTTCGATCTAGGGAGGCTAACAAGGGCAACCGAAATTGCAAATGAAGCGTGGGATTTAAATAACCCACGCTTCATTAGCATGTTCCTGGCCAGTCGCCATTTTAGAAATTGACTAGCCCAAAGTAACTGCCCGCGTCTACATACGGCAGTGAAACGGGCTTCCGAATTAAAGCCCTAAATCAAATTAGCTGTTATTCCTCCTGGAATGAGGTTTACCAGCTAATTTGATTTAAGGGCTTTAATTCAGAAACCCATTTCATTGCCGCATATAAACATTTTAGGAGGAGGATCAATTAGGGTGCATCTACACAGCACTGTTTTTTTGAGATAACTAACGTTATTTCAAAATAATAATGCAAGTGTCTATGCAAACATTCCATTATTTTGGAATAATTTCAAAATAATGGATGGTTTATTCCAAAATTTGTAGTCCTCTTTCTATGAGGAACAATGCCTATTCTGAAATAGCTATTTTGAAGTAAGATGGTGTAGATGCTCCACTACTGCTATTGCAAAATAGCCCCTCCGCAGAGCCATTCTAAGTTATCCCTCCCCAGTGACTCCTGGGGCTCTAATTCGAGATAGCACGTCTACATTAAGGAAGCCTGCCACAAACTAATTTTGAGGCTTCCCTGTAGCGTAGATGTGCTATTTGGAATAACTATTTCAGAATAGCTTATTTCAAAATAAGAGTGTAGTGTAGACGTACCCATAGATGGGCACTGTGGTCCCTTCTAATCCTCTGGTTCTATGATTCTGTGAGTAATTATGCATGGTTTAAGTATTTCCTTTGATCAGTTTTAGATGTTTTGTCTTCCAATTTCTCTGAATGCCCCCTTATTTCTCTATTCTCAGGAAAGATAAATATAGCATCAGATTTACTTTCTTTATATTATTCACGATTTTATACACGACTATCATGTCAGTCCCCGTTTCCTCTCTAAAGTAGGGCTGTCAATTAATTAAAAATAATTGGCTCAATAATGTAATTAAAATAATTCCCATTAATCACATGAGTAATTGAGCTGTTATACGTTTTCTTGAAATGTTTTTGGGTATTTTCTACGTTTTCAAATATATTGATTATAACTATAACTTGGAATACAAAGTGCACTATAGTCACGTTATATTTATTACAAACATTTGCACAGTTAAACAAAAATAATGTTTTTTTTTTCAAATCATCTAACACAAATATAAACTCTTTAGAATGAACATTGATCATACAAATATATAATTATGTACAAAAATAAATACATTCAAAAATAAAACAATACACAATGTCATCTGAAAGTGAGAACAGGCATACGAGTAAAATGGAGAAATGGGTGTTAAACATAGGAAACTGAGTCACAAGTCACAATTTTGGCTTGAGCAATTTTTGCCTTTATTTATACCATTTATACAGTTTTGGACAGAATTAATCTCAGTTACATGTCAACATACATTTATGCCAGACAATAGCAGATAATTGGTAAATAGGGCTAATGTTACCACATTGTAGAGTGCTAGAAAGTCATTCCACTTTCCATGATGCTTGTTGGCTCCTCTGATCTCCTGGTCTGGACTGTCAGTCCTGTCCTTCTGTTTCTAGTCCAGTGTTTCTTCAGTTTGGGTCCATCTTCACTTGGAATTTTAAATATTTTCACGTTTCCCATTTCTCACCTTTTCTCCAATCAGTTTCTCAGGCCCTGCCCATTTGGGTTTTTTTAAATGTAAACCATACATTACATATGCATGAGCTTCAGTGACCCAATTTCTGCATTTTTCCTGCTGGTTCTGCGATTTGGGGTCATTTTGTTCTCTGTCATCCTGTTTCTGAGTCTTCCCACAGAAAGGATTTTTTTTATTTATCATTACATGTTATCATTACATTACATTTTACTTACATCTTACAACATGACACATTGCTTGTCTTGCCAGCAATAATATCATTTTAAACAAATCAGCAATTTACATCAAAGAAAAATTGGCAGTAATACACCTGTGCCAAGTAGGGACTTATCCTAGGTGCTACCTTAGCTATACTCAGTTGCTACATAATTACTGATTATTAACATGTGACTATCAAAACTTTTAATGTGACCATTAGCAAGCCTTCATTTTTATTTCATTAAGTTTATATTATCTTTTTCTACCCTTTAATCTATTAGATGGAGGTCGAGGAATTTGGAGAACATGCTAAGATTCTTTAATGTCAACATTTCTTTATCTTCTGAAAACTTAGATTTGTTGGGAAATTTATTATTCAGAATCTGAAACCTTGTATATTGCCAAATGTTGTCAGTGTTTTATTTCCTTTTACAAATGTTGAGGTGTTTCTGGGCCTTGATATTCAGATGCTTTTATTGGTACCCCAATAAGAGGGAAGGGAAAGTTTGGGAGTAGCACTGGGAGTACAGTTAAAGCACAGCCGAGTATGTGTTTTAAAATTAAGTATATTCCAAACTTCAGAATGTGAACTATTTAACTGTGCAAGCCTTGTTGACAAACCTGGCACTTGCTCACTTGTATAATCCTTTTGGATTCAGTTCTTTGCTCAGAAGTAATTGGAGTTGGGGAAGAAGAACAGGGAACGAATTATAGTATTCTGATTTCCCACTGCCAGATCCCAGGTAAGTTTAAGCTACTGTGGGACCCCTTTAACTGATGCTATTGAAGCTGTGCCATCCTTAGGAACATTCTGACAGCAGAAAGCACCCCTAGTGAAGTTTCACCTCTCCATGCACCATGCCCTCTCATCTTTGTGTCTTCGTGAATGTGCCCACTTCCTTCCAGCCTCTTTCCCCTCCTCCCTACTCTCCGTTCTTCTGCCAGATGGCACAACTGGCATAGGAGGCAGCAGAACAACCTTGACCTGCTTCACACCAGAAAAAATGCTGTTATAGAAGACACATTTCCCAAAGACACTGTGTAGCAGGTTTTGTTCTCTTTGTGCTTCTTACTTAACTTTGATTTGTGTGAAGGAAGGAGATTATTTGAGCTAACAATGCAGTGCAGAAAGATCCTCATTAAATTGTGTCCCATGCCAGAACACTAAAACTGTTTTGAGGTTCCATTGTATGGCAAGTTTCTACAGCAAATGAGTCTTTTAGTGAATCTACCACTTAAAATATAACTAAATAATTGACATTACATTGAAATACACAGAGGAAGGTATGATTTAATGACAGTATTAATATAACATATGTGCATGATTCCATTACATTTATTTGGCACAAAAGGTATTTTTAATTCATTGAACTAAGCCAGCAAAAATAAACTAAAGTCCATACAATGTATTTACATTAGACTATAATACCTTTTGATCTTTCAATGTATTGTATTTTAAAGATTGTTCATTAACATAGCTTAGTTTTGGATCAACAAATGCTATCCTAAAATATTTGAAAGAAATGCTATGGATAAGCAAAGTAAGCACACAGAAGAACTGGTGCTTTTCACAGCGGTGGAATTCTGTCAATGAAGTGAAGCTTAATGTTATTAAACAATAATTAAGCACTTGAAGTGTAGTCTTTTACACTTGCTAATCTTAGTGACTGTTTACATGCTACTGTTTGTTAAATGGCAAAGTTTATTGATTTGGCAAATCCAGTCCCGCATTGTATATTTCCATTCAATCTGTGTTCCTACATGTGGTTCAGCATTTTTAAATGTCAACCACAAAGTATTATTGATCTGTAATTAAAAGTGCAGATAAAAATTAGCATAGTAGAAGTTTGCGGTCATTATTACAAATACTGTTAGGCAATTATTCAACTTGTTTTAACATCTTTTTCTTTTCAGGTATTGACATATAGTATGATACTCATCTGAACATTTTTATTTTTCTAAAAAGGCACATTTAATTATCATCTCAACCTTGCATTTTAGTGGAATGTTGGTATCAGGGTTATGCTGTATTTCCTGAAGATAATTTTCTCTGAGGAGTTTTCTCAGATGGGGAAAAAATGAAGAAAAGAAGAAAAAATATTTTACTAAATATTAGAAGTGCACCTGTAACAAATAGGTGTATGTGTCTTTCAAGTCTGCTTCTGTGCTTATCCCCAGAGGATAGCTGGAGGGTTATAACAACTCATATCCTTTCTGGATTGGATCAGAGGGAGACCTATAACACTCATTCACGGGTGGGTTACACAACAGTTATCCAATATCCATTTACTGTATAAAGTCAGATTCTGATTTTCCTGTAACAATATTGCTTTCTCCCACTCTTTGGGACGAAGATACACTTGAACTTTCATACTTTGGGTGTCCCCGATCTGGCAACACCTGTAGTACAGACTGTGGCAAGAGGAGGAGGAGGTGTTTCCCTTGAGAATTTTTCCCTTTACTTCCATAATGGCAGTGGAGTAGTGCCTGGTAATGCCAGGATATGTTCCCCAGGAACAGGCTGCCAGGTAAGTGCCCCACCCTCATGCCTTTCACACACCATCCATGTTCTAAAAAATTCCTTAATCCAGTGCACCCTGTTTCACAGTGTTGCCAGATTCAAGAGGTTCAAGTGTACCTACATAGATAGGGTGACCATATTTCCCTAAAGTGAATATAGGAAACCTGGAAAAATTACTCATATTGAAGTGAATTCAGTGGCACTCAGTCAGAACTGTGCAATACAAAAGTTTAAGATAACATCAAGGTGAGTAAGCCCCTGTTACAAAGAAATACACTGTGATTGGGTTATTTTATATACCTTCTTATCTTTAAGGCATTAGGGTTCACACAGGGAGGGGTGACACACACATCCTTGCCCCCACACATCCCGTAGACCACACACAAATAGGGAGAATGACACACACACCTACTATACACCTCTCTCACATGGGGTAGAGGTGATCATCCTATCTGACCCTTCCTGTCCAATGCTCTCCCCTCTCCAGGCCTGGTTGGGCTCCCAGGATAGACCTATATCTCCTGGCACCTGGTGTTGCATATCCCTGAGGTAACACTTGGGGATATGCAGGGTTACATGCCTCCCCCTCCCAGATTTCTGCCAGGGTTCATATCAGAATGTGGCCAGCAGCAGCCTTTCTGCACTGTGTAGAAGAGAAGAGATGGGAGTTGCTACCAGCTGCAAGGAGGTGGGGGAACCAATGACTCCACCCATGTCTTCTCATTTTCCCTCCCACACAGCTACCTTCTGGTTGGAAGCAATGTGTCCCTTCCTGCCCAAATAGTGTCAAAAGGCAACCAACACCTCCAGGATGTTGCTTGTCACTGACATAGCCCAGCCACCTCCTGTTCCCTGACTAAAGTACAGGTCAGAAGGGGTTGAGACCTAGGATGAATTAGGCACCAGGGTCCAAGGAACCTGACTGCAAGGGCATCAGTGAACCTGGACAGAGAGGTGACTCAGCAGGAGAGAGTGTTTAGGGGACAGAAGAACCCCCATACTCTCTGGGAGCAGGATCCAGGGCAGGTCTGCTATAGAGCCTGCAGGGTTGGGGTGCCAAGAGGCTGGAAATCACTTTCTACCACCTCTCAAGAGCTTAGCGGAAGGATAGAGAAGCTTCTTCATGCCAGGGCTTTGGCACACATACAGGGCTTGGCTCCTTGCCAGCTCCCTAGACCAAAGGGTCTTGGTGTTTCCTGGGGTGCTGGCCCAGCCCAGAGTCAGTAAGGGAAAGAAGGAACCTGCTGGCTAGGCTGCTAGTGAGTTGAATGCACCAACCTGAGTCTGGTTCCCTGTGCAGAGGTGGGAGTGGGAGCATATGGAAGAGTGGCAGAGCTTGGAGGGAGGAGGGGTAAAGCAGGGAGAGGAAAGCAAGACAAGGGAGCATGTAAAGGGCTAATGGGTGGGCAGCAGAGATGACACACCTGTGGCTGCCCACACTCAGCAGCGTGCAGCCAGTGTGAGCCAGAAATGAGATGGGGAAGCAGGGCTTGCTGGGTGAGAGGTATGGTGGCATCTTCTGGAAAGAACTAGAAGTTCCCAGTCAAAGTTTTTACCAATTACAAAAATCTGGAACTTCTAAAGAAGTCCTACTGGCCCCTTTCCTTTACACCCTTCAATTTGCAATCACCTACCATCCAGAAACAAGGAAGGGGAACAATCTGGTACCCTCCACCAAGTTCCTGCTGCTCAGTGATCCTTTTATGATTCAAATTCATTTAGATGATGCCAGATTTGGCATTCATGCTCCAAGATTTCTCAACCACAAGGTGTGAACGTATGTGGTTGAAGGCCCACCTAGACTCTCAGTCCTAAGAATCTGGCATGATGCTCTGCTGGCAGGTCACTTCAGCTGATTCAAGGACTTGGTGTATAAAAACTTCTGGTGGCCAGCCCTGCATGCTTGCATAGTGACTTACATGATGTTCTGTGATATCTGCACCGGCATGACGCCCTCCCCCTCATGTGAGACTATTTGATTTCCTCCAGCCCTTCTTCACCCATCTCAGCCTTGGCCTATCACTTATGAAATGTCTTAGGAAATGACTGCCTATACAATGACACTCCACAACTCTTAGTAGTTAGATATCTCTTAACAAAGTTGGCATATTTTGTACTAGCCAAGGTTTCCCCACTGCCCAAGACACAACCTGACTTTATGAACATCTTTCACCTCCATGGATTACCAATGAGCATAATGTCTGACCCAGTTCAGTCCTTGATTTTGGCAGGAATTATTGTGTCTTCTGGAAATTGAAGCCCATACCTTGATTGCTTACCACCCAAACACCAATGGTCATACAGAATGGGTTAGTCAGGTCCTGGAGCAATACATAATGTTTTCTCAGTTATCACTAGGACAATAGGCTGTTCCTAATCCCCCAGCTGGGATTTGCCTGCAGAATGCCATGGATATCCTGATCCAACAGAACCCCTACCTTTGGGCTTATTATGGGCTCAATCTTTGTCTGAATCCCCTAAACCCTAAATCCCCACTGAGTCTCCAATGCTCATCATTGCAGACCTCACCATTTCCATCTAACCAAGAGCTTAAATGCCCATTAGAAGATACTAAGGCAGCATACACATGGTTCACTGATTGATACCATCATTTGACTCCAGCTTCACAGTAGGAGATAAGGTCTAGCTTTCTGCCCAGAACATTAGATCTACTCACCCAACCATGAAGCTGTACTGTGAGCTCTTTCAAATTACAGACTGTATTAACCTTGTAATAGTCAGGCTACAGACACCAGAATTCCTTAAGGTCCATATATTCCAGATGGAGCTGCATACCCAGCATCCCTTTCTCCATCATACCACTGCCAGTAACTTTCAGAAGTAGGAAGAAGACATGATTCCCCCAATACTGTACTCTTGTTGATGATGGAGAGGATACCAATACTCAATTAATTGGGAAATAGATGCTCCAGAGGAATGCTCATGGGAACTTGTGGAACACTTCCAAGCCCTGGGCTGCCTCCATGTTTTTCAACATGTATATCCTGAGAAACAAAGACCTGAAACACCTAGGAGGAGCTCTCTGAAGGCTGAGCTCCCTGACAGTATCTTCTCCCATACCTCAGAGTGGTTGTAGTGCCCTTTTGTAGAGCTTACTCTAGATCGATGACAGGAATAGATGTATCCTTTGTTTTCCCTTCCATGGAAATGTAATATGAGAAAGGGTTAGTAGGTTTGAACCCTCTGGACTCATCCCAGTTTTTTCTATCTGCCTATGCTATCCTATCTAGTCCCTATCCATTGTCCACAGAGTGCAGCTCAGCCCCAGGATGGCACACTCTACATAACCTTTTCAACCCTGATCCTTGCTCACGGCAAGCACCCCACTGCTGAAAGAAACCTCAGACACCTTGGCAGCAAGTACAGGACATGTCCTTTAGTGAATAATAGGTTTATAATATTTTTTCCTTGTTTTTCCTTTAGAACTCTAAGGGTACGTCTAAACTACATGCCTCCATCGATGGAGGCATGTAGTCTAGACACACCCTTGGACACCAAGGATCTTGTACTATTGTGTTTTGGTTTTGATGCAATTCCCCAGTGTTGAAGCATCCACCTTTGTGCATTTATTATTATTCTTTATAAAGTTCTTTCAAATATATGAAAACATACAAGCACGTGATACTTTTTAGAGTTCAGAACGCTGATTTATTTTTCCAGGCTACAGACCATCTGTGAAAAAACAATCCAGTGAAATCTGTGTTTTGTGTAAGTATTCAAAGGTGTCTCAGTCAAGTTTTTTACTCAAAGTATGCTAATTACATATTATATTCATGTAGTAAATCTTTTCAGATTTTTTTATATTTATATTTCCTTTTTAAAAGCGGAATTCTTAAACTACATTTATTTACCGGTGTTAAATGCTTTAGTAAAATACACACACACACACACACACACACACACAATATCATGACAAGCACTTCCACTGTAATAGTAACCTTTCTATAGACTTTCCAACTTGTCTGGTCTTCCTTGAAGGTCGATTGGGTTTTCAACTCTGTTATCTTCTAGGTGTTTGATGGAGTGGTCCAGATAACAGAGGAGAGAGCAAAGGAAAAAGAATTTTTTGAAGATCAAAAGTGGCTGTTCATTTTGTTATCTGACCCTATCTGTTGTCATAGTAACAGGTTTCTTTTAACCTCTGCCATCAGATGATTTGTCTCTATCTGTTATGAATTATACTTTTACTGAGTAGCTGTTGGCAAAGCATAAAATGAGCACCATGTTTTTCAGTTTCTTACTGCGGTCTTGAGAGGTATAGGATGAACTCCATTTTCTATTTAAAGGATTTAAACTTTACCTTTTTTCAAAGCATTTAAACAATTTCACAAATAAGGGTACATCTAGACTACATGCCTCTGTCGCCAGAGGCATGTAGATTAGGCTACCAGATATAGTAAAAGGAAGAGGCGATTTAAATAATCGCCGCTTCATTTAAATTTAAATGGCTGCCGCGCTGAGCCGACAAACAGCTGATCAGCTGTTTGTCGGCTCAGCGCGATAGTCTGGACGCACGGGTGTTGAAATCAAAGGTATTTGTCGACCACTCAGGTAAGCCTCCTGGGATGAGGTTTACCTGGGTGGTCGACAAATACCTTTGATGTCGCCACCCGCGCGTCCAGACTATCGCGCTGAGCCGACAAACAGCTGATCAGCTGTTTGTCGGCTCAGCGCGGCAGCCATGTAAATTTAAATCAAGTGGTGATTATTTAAATCGCCGCTTCATTTTACTATGTCTGGTAGCCTAATCTACATGCCTCTGGCGACAGAGGCATGTAGTCTAGACGTACCCTAAGACAAAACATTCAAAGTGGGTATGAAGTAACTTGAGTTCTAGCACTTATAGCAAATTAGTGACAATCCATGATTACATCCTGAGAAGTAGGGTGACTATATGTTCTATATTTAAATGGACAGTCTTGTATTCAATCGTATCTGCAAGTGTCCTGACTTTTTTCTTAAAAATGGGCAAATTTTCCTGTATTTTCTGTCTTCCGTCCATCAGTGCTGGCAGTACAGCTGCTGGCTGGATACCTGCTCACTGTCTATCCGCCACTGGTGGTGGGGGAAGTAGACAACAATAGGGGTGGGTATGCAAGACTGGTGGTGGTATGAGGATACAGCATGTGGGACCAGTCACTCCCCATGCTGCTCCATTAGTGTAGCCCCCACTGTGAGGCTTTCAGCCAGCAGGGCCTTATCCCTCATCCCATTTCCTGTTGGCACTTGCTGTGAGCTGCAGTGGCGGTGAGTGTGGGCAGGCAAAAGGCAGTGGCTGGTTACATGTTGCCCCTGCTGCCCACTCTGTTACTCACCTATGGGTGGTGGGTGAAGGCAGGGCTGGGGGAGGCAAGACCCTAGCACTGCCCTCAGCCTCACCCTTTCTACCCAGGCCCTGACCCCTCAGGAGCCAAGCCCCCACAGCACGATGGGGAGATGGGCTGGCAAATGGTCTGAGCCTCTCCAGCCCTGGAGCACAGGGAGGGAGGAGAGCGGTGCATAGCCCAACCTCCCTGACCCTGGAGCTCAAAGAGAGAGGAGAGTGTGCAGCCCCATCCTCCCCATCCTTGAAGACAATGGAGAGTGGAGGGTGCAGCCTCAGCCTCTCTAGCCCTGGAGCACAGGGAGGGCAGGCGCATGGGGGCAGCAACACTCCGCCCCCAGTATGCTTAAAGTAGGCATTGTGGAAGCTAAGTATGGGTAGGGCCAGGCTGGAGGTTTTTGAAGGCAATGCCTTCTTCCGCCTAGTATAGCCACCGCCTCCGTGCCCACCTTTTTTGGGTTCCCCCTCATTGTCCTCTCCCTGCTTTGACACTGTGCCCCACCCAGCCCTTCTGCTCCTCTATATGTTCCACTGCTGGACACATCCCATTTCCATTGGTGCACGAAGACCCAGTCCCTGCTCAGAGTGCTCAGCTCACCAACAGCTTGGCCACTAGGGACCTTCCTTCCCCCCACTGCATCTGGCTGGGCCAGCACCCTGGGAAATGTCCAAGAGGGGGGCAGGGAGGAAGAGGAAAGGTGAGCTTTGAAAAGGCCTGGGCCAGTTCATCCCTTCCCCTCCTTCTCCTCCCCCCCCCCCCCGACAGCTGGAAGCAGTTCCCTTCCCTTCCCTTCCCTTCCCTTCCCTCCCACACAGTCCCAAAGGCAGATGCCAGCCCTGTTCTGATGTGAACAATGTCAGATATCTGGATAGAGAGGGCAAATAACCATCTGTACCCTCTCCCACATGTTGCCTCAGGAAGATGTGGCATCATATACAAGGAGAGGTGGATCAATTCCAGGGGCCCAACCAGGTATGGAGGGCAGAGAGCACTGGTCAGGGAGGTGGAGTTGTTCGGTCAAACCTTCCCCCCTCTCCCTCCACACACAATGGGAGCGATGTATGGTTTATATCAGATATAAATTATGTGCAGGATATTAACATAAACATATTTCAGTATTGAGTTGCATGCCTACATCCTATGAAATATAATACTTAAAGTTCTGAAATTGTGTATCACTTCTCCCCATGTGTGTTTCGGGCTATGGGAGTATGTTTCGCCTTTCCCTGTATGAACCCTAAAGCCTTAAAATAACAAGATAAATTTAAAGAACCCAGCTACTCAGTAATTCTTTTTAATGGCAGCTCAGTTAACTTGATGTTAATTTAAATGTTTGTACTGCATATTTCTGATCGATTGCCACTGAACTCACTTGAATACAAGTAATTTTACCAGGTGACCCCTATTCAGCACAGGGAAATATGGTCACCCTAAAGAGACAAGCATCTGCAGTTCCATTTGGAAATTATTAATCAGGTTCTCAGCATCTCTGAGAATTCTTATACCCAAAAACTCAGGGCCAGATTGTGGCTGGCCTCTGATGGTATGCAGGAAAGGATGCAGAAGAAGCCCCCTTTTGACTAGGTATGCATAATGACTCATCACACAGAGCAGCACCTGCTCACAGATTTCAGATTAATTCCGCCCTGCTATCCAACTTGAAAAACGGGGAAGGACGCCCAGCCCCTATCTGCACCAGCCCATAGAACAAAGCCAGTCAACCTTGTCGAGTGATCATCACCATTTTAATGCATAAATCTGAATATTCCCACCCCATGGGCAGACCAGAAAATGCTGGGACAGTATATGCTTCTCACAGGTGGAGTTGAACACAAATCAAAATTTAATCCTCAGTGTTTTTCAATAGTAACTTTAGCAAACAGTTGAGAGTAGTTAAATGCTAACCCAGAGTACACATTTCAGATATATATTATGTGGATGATATTAACATACAAATATCTCAGTATTAAGTTGTATGCCCACGTCCTACATAATATAATACCTAAAATACTGAAACTGTATATAAATTTGGAGGGTTTTTGATCACCAGTGAGTGCCAGATCAGGTATTGGTGAATGAGATTTCCCCTTCATAAAATTGACTCTGGTTATACCCACTGTAGAAGTCCTGCCTTGAGAATCCTGGAGGAAGTTAAACATTGGCAGCAGATAAATATCAGTCCACAGATCCTAAAATCCTAGACAAGGATATGAAGGAGTGTGCATCCATCTGACCTTTCCCCTGTCTCTCCAGTGAGAACAATGGCTCATAGACCATCCCTCCAGTTTTGCTGACAGCTCATGCCCTCTGCAAAACAAGAGGCCTAGCTACTTGTACTGTAAACATGTGACAGATTTGGACTTTTAGGTTCGTTCTTGTGAGAAATAAATAATTAAACTAAAAATGCAAATATTGTTAACTATTAAGTGTGATAATTAATTTTTAGTATTAAAGGTATAATACTTCTGTCACAGGACTCATAATATGCAACCTCTCCATTCCTCTCCATTTTGAGACAAATACAAAGTGGAGAAGAATTTATAGATTCTTTAAATGATAGATATACACATAGGCAAGAGAGTTGTTTATGTGATTGTGACTTGCCTGTTATTCCACGAGGAGTAACAGTTAATTCGAACTAAGGAGTTAGTTCGAATTAACGTTTAACTGCCGCGTCTAGCCGTGGGCAGTTAGTTTGGACTAAGGGGGATGTAAAAATGGCAGTGCCCAGGAACATGCAAATGAAGCCCGGGATATTTAAATCCCGGGCTTCATTTGCAACTCCGGTTGCCCTCATTATCCTACCTAGCTCGAATTAACGAGCTAGTGCAGACATACCCATAGGGATTGAAATGGAGTATAATAAAATAATTTATCAGATGAGGAGGCCAGTATCTAAAGATGGAGTCATTGGCTGAGCACAGAAGTTTTAGAATTGTTGAAGGCCATGGAATTTTTATAACTGCTGAGAGCATCTACTAATTTTGAAGAGTTCCTGGTTTGGGGGAAGACTACTGAATTCAAAGGCAATTGGCCTGTCAGTTCCAGGATGAACTGTAGGCCGACTGATCAGAGGAGTAAGGGATATACCAGGAATCAATAGTGACTCGCTGATGAGTAAGGAATCATTCTCAAAAGATGAGAACTTTGCTTCTGAGGCAAGTGACACATGGAGAGAAAACTGAGTGTCAGAACTCCAAGACTTATCACTTTTGGGAGAGGTGTCACCCAACACTTAAAAATTTCAAAGGGGAAGCTGAGTTAGTCTGTAACTGGAAAAACTTAAAAAACAACAAATAGTCCTGCGGCACCTTAGTGACTAACAAAACATGTAGATGGTATTGTGAGCTTTTGTGGGCACAACCCACTTCTTCAAATAAGATAAGTATGTTCGTGGTCTCCTACCAGTGGTAACCTACTGGCATCAAGATGGGCTGAAAGAACCATTGGCTCTCCATATTCAGTGCCTGAGGATCAGAAACACAATGAGAACTATACAATTCACAAAGAACCATCTAATCAGAAGCAACAATTTCCTTTTACTATTTGGGGTGAAATCCTGGTTGATTTACAATATTACTCTTTAAGAAACTGCTACCTAATAATGAAATATGAATGTGTGAGTGTCTTTCTACAGTATAGCTGTTGTCATGTTGTTTCTGGGATATTAGAGAGACAAGGAAGGTTCACTAAAAAGTATTACCTCACCCATCTTATCTCTCTGAGGCAAGGCCATGTACTTTACAGTGCTGTAACTTTCTGGCTTACGGGTGTGAAAAAACCCCAGCACAACAAGTTACAGGATTGTAAAGGGACAGTGTGAACCAGGCTACAGTGCTGCTTCCAGCACTAATAGCTACTCCCTTCATGGAGATGGTTTACGTAGAGCTCTAGGAGAGCTCTCTTTTTCCATGCTTGAACTATGGCCATGCTTTCAGTTTAGAGCGCTGTCATAGCAGGGCTGCGACAGCTGCACTTTAAACTTTTAAGTGTAGACAAATCCTGAGGTTTTTTAGGATAGTTACTGAATCTAAAAGAAAACATTGCTAAAGGAACAAGTCCAAGCTTTAAGCTAAGTATATGTTATGCTTTCATAAGTGATCATGCGCCAATGTATTTTGTATATCAGAAGTTTAGGATGGATTTTTGAGAAATGTTCAGTATTGGCTTAACTTGTATCCCTTTGAAGCCAACAAAGACTTTTATATCCTTATTCAGATGTGGATTATTTATTTATTTGTGAGAATTATCTGTTTTGATTTTACTGCAACAGTTTAAACTTACTTTATGATTATTTTATTAATAAACAGACAAAATAATACAAAGCTTAGGGTAGCTATTTGTTGATTTTTTGTGAATATATTTTAGTTATTAATGGGTAGGTGTGATTAATAAACCTTATAAAATTGGGAGTTACCTCAAATCAAAAGATGTTATTTTCTTTGTCTTAACCATTGAATAAAACTAAATCAACCTTTTTTTTTTTTTTTTGGCCATCATTTGTTCTCATACTCCTGACCCTAATCAAGAAGAAATGCTGCTTGGGCTTTCTCAGTTACTCCTGCTCTTGAGAGAGCATAGTTTTTTTTCATGAAATGAAGATACACATTTTGTTTATTTCTTGTTAATCATGCATTATTTTATTTAGTTTAGTTTGTATTTGCAACTTCTTATTTTCAGTATTGCCATTTGAAAAGCCTCATGGAAGAAGGGTGCTTTAAGCAACCATTCAGATGGAAAGAGGATGAATGAAGGATACACTACAAATGGAAGACTTTTTAGGCACAGGAACAGGTTGGTATAAGACAAGAAGATGAGTGTGGAAAGAATTAAGAAGAAGTGGTTAAATAGCTAACATGTTCAAAGTAAAAGGAGTGAGTGTGTAAGGAGGAAGAAATAATAACATTATGAAGCATTAGTAATTATTCATAATCCAAAGAGACAGAAAAATATTCAGTAATGTGTCCATTAGTAATTTAACTTGTTCTTCATAAACTTTTCTAAACTTCACTAATCTTTGTGTCATGAATGGTAAGCAATCACTAGTTTATAAAAGATCCCTCAGGATTTTTTATTCTTCTCTGGACTTGTTAGACTTATCTGCCAAAATTGCAACTATCCAGGGTGGGACAAACTGCTCACCAAATGAGCCCAGCAAATATAGAGGCAGAGTTTGAAATGGTATGGAATGAGTTGACTAAGTTTTTAAAAAGGTAATTTGGACATCTCTTTTGTCTTCTTGTCCCATCCTGTGGAGGATTTCAGAGTCAATCATTCACCAGGAAGCAAAGAATAGTGATAGAGGATATATGGGGACAGACTCCATCCCCAACCCATCAGTATTTTTTGCCTCCTCTCCAGAACATATTGATTATTGCTGGTATTTTTCTGATTCTAGATTTTTTTTTTCATAATACCGCCTACTAAGGGAAAATAGGAGAAGGAAAAGAAAAAAATCACATGGAAGAGAGAGAATGGAACAAGTCATACTGGAATGCTGATAAGAAATTATTTTTTATTTCCTGATCCAGCACATGGCATTGGTCAGGAAGTTGCAAAAGGTCATGCCCCTGTGATGTGTCAAGGATAAGTATTCACTGACTGTAGAGGATACTGTTACATCTTCTGTTTATTTTAAAATCAAATACACAAAAAATATAATAGCAGCCAAAAGTAACCACTACAAACAAATACAGCTAATTAGTAGAACACAAATGGAGACA
The DNA here is from genome assembly GCF_049634645.1 of Pelodiscus sinensis. Classification (NCBI taxonomy): domain Eukaryota; kingdom Metazoa; phylum Chordata; order Testudines; family Trionychidae; genus Pelodiscus; species Pelodiscus sinensis. Next base: position 141,256,155 of record NC_134712.1, read on the forward strand.
TTTAAGATGGAGGTCAGGGCTGATGACCCAAACACTCGAAGGGATGAGAGGGTTACTTTGCCTATTATTGAAAAGCTGTTATCTTTGAATCTCAGTGCCTTTCTGTCCACACCAGCACTGTTTGCTCTCAAAGCAGCTGAGGTGGATCCATCACTTGGAGCCTGTGTAAACTGCTTCTCATGTTTTCCACTGTCAACTACTAAGTAGGTAACTACTATGTGTGACCATAGCCTATCAGGCTGGCGATTTTTGTTTCATTCCCTGTATTCCCTCATCTTCCTGTAGGTCTCTGTTGTTGTTTCTTTTCTGACACTTAATTCTAAACTGTATGGGACAGGGTCTGTTTGTTCTGTGTCTGTCCAACACTTAGCATAATAGGGCCCTGATCCATGACTAGTGCTCTTTGCCCTATAGTTATTGTTATTATTGTTAATAAAGTAATAGTAATAGTAATAGTAATAGTAATAGTAATAGTAATAAAACTTCTATCAGTAGCATCCTGGATGACCAGGGGTCATCAAGAAACAAAGAGCTGATGAATCTTGTTTTTGTTTTTGCTTGGATATCTTCTGTTCCACCACTGGTTATAATGTATGACTATGGTACAGATTATATAGTTGTTACCTTGGCTGGTGTACACTGATACCAGTATCTGTTATTGGGAGAAAAGACATAAAGGATACCTTGAAAGCTGAAGAAAAGCTGTTACTGGGTGGTCAACCACTATATGAGCAGATTTTGTTTGTGCCTTAGGGCAGTCAGGGGCAACCTAAGCTAGTGAGTAATACATATGAGTGGCCCTCCTTCATGTCTACACTACAGAGTTTTTTCAGAAAAATGGCTGTTATTCTGATAAAACTTCAATTACATCCACACTGAAATTGCTTTTTTTTAAAGAAAATTGAAAGAACAGAGGGATTTTTCCAACACTGGTAAACCTCTTTTTACGAGGAAGAAGCCTTTTTCTGAAAGAGCTCTTCCGGAAAAAGGCATGTGTGGACGGGGAAGAGGGAATTATTTCACAAGAAGAGGAAAGAGGAAAAAGCACTTTTTGCCCATAATAATCACAACTTACATGCGAGATAGCGTCCATTCAGTCTGGATGCGATCTTTCAAAAAAGCAGATTGCTTTTTCGACGCACTTTGGCAATGTGGACACTCTCTTTTGGAAGAAGTTTTTTCGAAAGATCTCTTCTGGAAAAGCTTCTTCCGAAAGAAGCCTGCATTCTAGACATAGCCTCAGTAGGCTGTAAGATTGTTATAACTAAGACAGCCTCCCAGGATTAGGTGATTTTGTTAACTGCGCTTGCATACCTAGAATTTGTGGGGTGTACCGATTGAACCATTGTGGTGCTGTGATTGGATGCAGAGGAAACAGACGGTTCTCACCTCACGTTGCACCCTCTTGCTTCAAGTGCATGTCATTTTTGTATTGGTAGGAAAAAAATCTGTGTGGAATCTGGCAGCCCTGCATGTGGGCAATGATAAATAATGCATCTCGTGGGCCATACTCAGAATCCTAGTGGGTTGCATGTGACCCTTGGTCTATAGGTTGCCCTCCACTTTTACAGCATACTTAGTGACCTCAAGACAAGAATGAAAAGTTGTTATAATAAATGGTTGTTGGTCTTGAACTTTGTTTTTAAGTTTAGTTTTCCAAATATTCAAACTTTAGCTGGACTTCCCTTTGAATGAAGCCCTGTATTAGTAAGCACTAAGACGAATGTCCTATTCTGTTAATAGAATTTGGTGCTGCTGAATTGAGGGTCCTCAACATTGAATACATCCATATGCCTACAAATTGGTACCATACTGATTGAAGTATTGAAAATTAACTCATACTTCAGACCTTACCACAAGGGAAAGAGCATTTCAGTATGAATGATTTGGCCCTTTCTAGATATGAGTTTACAGGATGAGGAGCCAAAAAAAGGGGGAAAAGAAAAAAGAGAAAGGCAAGAAAATGGGGAAAAAACTTAACTGATATTTAAGTAGGTTCATATACAGTTAATGATTTAAGTCCTAGAACAATTATCTTAATCTAATAATATTTTAAATGTTTTTCATTAAAATTGTTTAATTATTTTTATGAAATGCCATTTAGAGAGTTTTTTTCCAGTGTGAGCATAGTTGGTCTTAATAATTGTCATTCGATGACTAGGTGGTAATCCAGCAAACACTTCCACCTGTGTTTAAGTTAAAGCATGCAAATAATTCCATTTCAGTCTATGGAACTACCCATATTCCTATATGCTTAAACATAAGCATATAGAGGATTGATGTTTAAAAATATAATTTATCAAAAACATTCAAGGAAAAAATGTTGTCTACAGAGATCAGCAACTTCTCCCACAAATGTATACACTGGTTATAGTCTTTAAGATATTGTTGGAAAAGTTACTTTCTAAACATCCTGGGTTATGGGATTTTCCTTTGAATGTTTTATGGATGTCTTCCTTTTTTTTAAAAGGCATTTTCTGGATAGAATTCTGAAGTAGTTTTCAAAAGCTAGTCAGATTCAGCTTCTTCTCTTTACAGCAGGCACTGGTGGGTCTGGTTCCTTTAGATCTGTAAACTGGGAAATCTACAGACAGGTCAGATCTCATGAGAGAGGTTTGTCATATGGAAATGTTTAACGGTCCAGCTTATATTCTGTATAGTGTCTCTTTTATCTTTTCAGGGTTTGAACATGATCCTTTAAAACTAGATAACCCAGAAAAACCTTCACTACTGCTTTGCTCACTCCCAATTCCTATAATCACAGTCCAGGAGGAATAGGTTACTATGACAATATCATTTTGTAAAGTGATTTTTTCCCTCTCAGTGCTACAGACTTCTCTTGTTTCTGAAAAATGATATTTTCTCCTGTCCGACATAAATAACATCAAGAGAGGGTACTGGTGAAATGTTTTGGCATGTTAACAAAATAGTTATATTTTAGTATTTATTTTAATTTGTGGCTATTGTTACAAATGCATAGCACATCTAAAAAGCATCTCCATATAGATGTACAATGTATCTATAAAATACCATTATATGCTTTTGTGTGTTCCAAAAAGTCTTTATATTATTTGTCTATCGAGTCTTACATTAGTATGACTCATAGTCTCATATAGTTTCTTATGCTCATATACTCTTTGTATTCTTTATCTATCAACTCTCTCTTACGTTAACATGTCTTATAGTGTTGTGTCCCTTCATGACACTAGCAAAGGCTGCATACCTTTCACTTTGGTGAAATCTTCAAATATGTATAATCTATTCTTGTCTTTCCTTTTTTTTTAACTGTACTATTGTATTTTGATGTAGAAAGTTAAAAGCCTGGTGGGGAGCTCACAAGTACATTTAAGGAATTTAGTAATCTGTCTGTCAAAGTTTTTCATTCTTTTATGCAATGTACCGAAGTAGCCTCCACAAAACTGCTTGCAGCCCAGAGAGAGGATTCCTTTGCACATCTTTCCCTCCACCTTCATCTGTGCAATATTTATATTTTTTTACTCATGACATAAGGATTTAAGGTGTGATTCAGCAAAGTTCTTAAATACAAGCTTAACTTTTAAGTACAGCAATATTCCATTGAACTCAATATAGTCCACTTATATACTTCCAAGTTTAATTCATTATTAAGTGATTGGATGGGTTAGGGTCTTATACTTAAAATCGGTACCCTACAGTGGGGTTATTTTTAAATTTAATTATTTGCCTCATTAACCTAACTGTGCAAGATTACTGAAAACTTTCCAAGAAATCCATAGTTGTTGAGCACACAAGAAACATCTATAAGAAATGCACTTGAAATATCAATTCTGAAAAACCATGAATTCCTGCAAGCAAAAGTCTCCAGGTTAATTAATCTTGTATTGATGTCAGAAATAGAATCCTTAAGCTGAAGGAGCAGTTTGGCAGTAAAAATAGATTTCTGGGATTTAAGTTAGTTTCCCAGGAGAATTATTGGTAATCAAGTACAAAGCACCACCATTTTGAGGTTAGTCACATTGGCAATATTTTATTTTCTCTGCCTAACATTAAATGGAGAATGTATTCAATTAATACAAATAAACTTTACTGTATAACCGTAGATAAAGATTCTGGTGCAGAAGTGAGATTAAAGTCACTGAGGTGGGATCAGAAATGGGAGAATTTTCAACCAAATTAAAGATTTGAGTATGTTATATTTTCAAGAAAGGATGCCCAGGGAAAGACATCCCTTCCTTGTAGCAACTGCTAGCGGACAACTCAACAGCACTGAAATGAACACATGCTGGAAAAGGTAAGAAATTCATACCTTGATTTGTTACTAAACTTAGCTCTGGCTGGACTTCTCATTTTAAATTTGACACTGTCTCTCTTGTCCTTCCCCCTCATTTAAGGTATGTCTACACTAGCCCCCTAGTTCGACCTAGGGAACTAGTGTAGACATACCCTCATTTATTTATTGTTCTGTGGGAATTATCAAACTTTTGGTAGAGCATATAGAGTGCTGATTGGTGTATGCAAACCAAACATATGATGTCACTTTGAATGGATTATTAGTACTTTGTCATATTTCCATATCTTTCATAATTTTTCTTGCATTTTGGTTTGTTGTGTAGTACCTGACACTCCCCTTCCTGAAAAGACTGCTTCTACTGTGCCATCCCTTAAAAAATGGCATCTGGCTAAAGTTTTCAGTAATGCTTTTCTGGAGTGCATTGGAGACCTAACTGAAGAACCGATCCTCTCATATCAGATAATTAACTTCTTCATTTATATCATAGAATCATAAGACTGGAAGACTATGTCTACACAGAGGAGCGATTTTGGGTATCCCAAAATAGCTTTTCCGCATCTTAAAAGCAAGCTTGTTATATACCGAAATATAATGGGCTCGCTATTTAGACATCCCTGTAAATCTCATTGCATGAGGGATAAGGGACATTTTGGAATAGCACCGTATTTTGAAATAACATCGAAATAAGCTACGCAACTTGCACAGCCCAAATTGCATAGCTTATTTTGAGGTAAGGGTAAGGGTAAGGTGTAGATGCACCTGAAAGGACCGCAAGAGACTTAGTCCAGTCCCCTGAATTTATGGCAGGACTATGCATTATCTAGATCTTCCCTGACAGGCGTTTGCTTAACCTGTCCTTAAAAAAGCTCCACTGATGGAGATTCCAGAGCCTTCCTTGGCAATTTATTCCGTGTAAAATGTAAGGGTATATCTAGACAGCAGAGCTATTTTGGGATACCAGAGGTATCCCGAAATAGCTACCACGTGTCTTTTAAATGTGCCCATTATTTCAAAATATTTTTCGAAATAATGGGTGCACTATTTCAGCATTCCTGTAAGCTTCAGTCTATGAAGGTTAAGGGATGTGTTAAAATAGCACGTTATTTCAAAATTTGTCATGGTGTAAATGCACCAAATTTCACAATAATCTATTTCAATATACAATCAAAATAAGATAAGCAATTTGCATAGAACAAATCATGTATCTTATTTCAAGTTTATGGTACTGTGTAGATGTACTCTAACAGAATTTGTATTTATTAAAACTCGGGATTTGAGAAATTTTCTGTATAAAGATCCTGAGAAATGTAATCCGGTATATAGTGCTAATCTACAGTTTCAGAAAAAGTTTTTTGCTCTTCTAGACCAACAACCTTGTAATTCTCATTTATGGGACCAGAATCAAATGGATAGCATAAATCAGTATTGTCAAGGTAATAATGGCCGTGGGATTACTTTCATGAAGATGAAAGCCTGGTACAAATTTTCATTACTGTTATTATATATAAACTCAGTTTTTTTGAACTAAAAGCTTGCTTTTTTCCCTCAACACATCTTTTTCCCACTGCTTTTCCTTCCATAATCATACACATTCATAGAAACAAAAGAAAATACAAGGCCTGTACAAAGAAATTACACTTGATATACTATGAACAAAATGGAGGAAAAAATGACAATAAAACATTTAAAGTTTCAATTTGCTGCAAAGTGTTTCTTATCAGTTAGGAAAAGAAATCAGAAAGCAAATAAAAACTGAGTGTCATTTTACTGCAATGCATGGTAACAATTTTCAATTAACACCTGATCTCTGTGTTTGAAATTTAGCTTTGTAAAATGAACTAGATGAAGTATAATACAGGTACATGAAAAGGAAGAAGAGAATGATATAGAAAAGAAAGAAAATGGGAGAAAAGAATGACAGATTCACATGAGGCCCCACTAACCTGTGTGAGAGCCCAATAACCATTTGCATTTATGACAATGTAGATCACAGAGAGATTTTTTTTTTCCCAAGCATGAATAATTCTTTGCAGACTCTCCCAGGAAGGGGAGAACATGTTTAAGTTTCTTCTAAAGAGGATGACATTTTCCCATTAGGAGGGCAGAGACAAAAACTAAATATCTGTAAGGATTCATTTTCAATGGAGAAGAGTGGAGTAATTATTGCTGAATGGAGTACCCACATGGAGTGCCATTCTTGAATACCGCCAAAGAACATATTCTGTAATATCTATGCCAGTCACTTTCTCCCAGTATATGGCAGGAAGCAGAGTTTAACGGCAGTCATAGAATCATGAGCTTGGGGTACGTCTATACAGCAACATTATTTCAAAATAACATTAGTTATTTAGAAATAACTTAGTCCACATCTACATAGCCATCAGTTACTTTGAAATACTGTAATATTGAAATACTGTCAAGCTGGAGGACTTCTTACTCCAGCTCCTGTAATCCTCATTGTACGAGGAGTAAGGGAAGTCGGAAGAAGAGTGCTCTATTTCAAAATAAGTGCTGTGTAAATGTTCTCAATTTCAAAATAAGCTACACAATTGATGTAGCTCAATTTGCGTAGCATACTCTGGGTTGAGCCCTGCTATATAGACACACCCTTACTGACAGAGATGGATTGCCACATCATTTAGGGTGCGTCTACACAGCAGGGCTTAACTCAAAATAAGCTACACAAATTGAGCTACGTCAGTTGCGTAGTTTATTTTGAAATAGCTTATTTCAAAATCGGGAGCATCTGCACAGCACCTATTTTGAAATAGAGCACTCTTCCTCTGTCTTCTCTTACTCCTCATACAATGAGAGTTACAGGAGTCAGAAGTAGAAGTCTTCCAGCTTGACAGTATTTCGACATTATTTCAAAATAACTGCTTGTGTGTAGACGTGGATTAAGTTATTTCGAAATAATATTGCTGTGTAGATGTACCCTATTAGATTGATGACTAACAGTGGGGCCAGTACTGCCATCCAGTAGGAGAGATTTGCTGGAGCTAGGATGTTCCATCATCACATAGATGGGGAGCCCCATGCTGCTATAGGGTCAAGGCACCTTAGGTTGCCATCAGGTTGGCAGGACAGCACCTGGGGTCTGGGGCCTTCCCAGTCAGGGAAGGCCTTGTCCCTTCCTCTGAGATCCCAGCATGCTCTCTCTGGGTATGTCTACACTGCCACCCTAGTTCGAATTAGGGTGGCTAATGTAGGCATTTGCATCTTGCCAGGCGCCACCATTTTTAAATCCCCCTTAGTGCGGACTCCGTGCCCGCGGCTACACGCAGCACGGAGTAGGTAGTTCGAATTAGGCTCTCTAATTCGAACTACCGTTACTCCTCATGGAATGAGGTGTAACAGTAGTTTGAATTAGAGAGCCTAATTCGAACTACCTACTCCATGCCGCGTGTAGCCGCAGGCAGGGAGTCCGCACTAAGGGGGATTTAAAAATGGCGGTGCCCAGCAAGATGTAAATGAAGCCCAGGATATTTAAATCACGGGCTTCATTTGCAACTTCGAATGCCTACATTAGCCACCTTAGTTCGAACTAGGGTGGCAGTGTAGACATACCCTAAGACTGTCTTTGGGTTTAGGTTTGATAGGTTCCACAAAGACTGTAGATGGGAGTGCTTCCCACAATCTCTGAGAACAGGAATGGAGAGAGAGGGAAGACTCTTAAGGTAAGAGGGAGGGATATAGCCTGTTGACTCAGTGTTTGTGGTGCCACCTTGTGGCCTTTTGTATTGCCTTGCTGGTTCAAAGATGTAATGTAATGGTTTTGGTTGTTGTTTTATTTGGGTCCACATACTGATCAATAGTTTCAGATTAATTTTGGGGAGATTTGTGATGATACTTAATTTGCTAATACACACACAGACACACACAGTGTAAATTCCTTTTGTAAAAGAGAGAGAATCTGTGCTAATTAATATCAAATACCCTAGCAGTGCAATACAGTTACCCATGCAAACCGTGACAAATGCAAAATATATGGTTTGATTGCAAAGTGGATGAACTCTGGGTTTTTGTTGAAGGACTCCAAAGGCTTCTGTGGTGCAGTCACAGTTGTATACAACTCTTCCCAAGCTGACTTGACAGTGCTCACAAGGGCTTCTGGTGAATTTTTCATCATGGATTGCAATGCCATTCACCAACTGTGGTATAAACATGTTAGTGAATTCGTTAATCAATCTACTGTCTCTGATGAGTCATTGGATAACATCTGCACACTGCCTACACCTAACATAGTTGGTGATCCACCCAGAAGAGGGTTGAAGGCTGTCCAGCTAATAAAAAAATAAGATATCTCCTGATTCTGATGCCATTTCAGCTGAAGTTTTCAAAAGGGAGAAAACCTTCTCATTAACACACTTTTTAAAATTCATCTCACATCTCTGACTTCAAAAAATCATACCACCACTTCTGAAAGATGTCAATATCTTCACTATGTATAAGTACAAAGATTCAAAAAGTGACTATAGTAGTTACAGGGACATTTCCTTATTTTCTGTGATTCTTGCTTGGATCCTCTTGAACCAGCTCCTGACCCTAATTATTGATAAAGATCTAACTGAGCCACAGTGAGATTTAAATGCTCAGTGGAGCACTGTTGAGATGATTTTTCATCATCTGACAATTACAGGAAAATACAGCATCAAGGTGATCAAAGCTTTCTTCCAGGAACCACTCTACAGCAATGATTGTACAACTGTGAAGCAGCACTACAAGATGTTATATATCACTTTGCTAGGGTGGCTTGAAACTTTGCTCTACCCTCAGGTGAATGAAAACCAAGGCTATGTACTAGCTAGTTCCTAACAACTATAGCAAGATCCATCAATAAGGTTGAAAGGTACCACACTCCAAGCCACTAAACAGTTTACTTATCTCAGCAGCATGTTAAACAAAAAGGCAACAATCGATCTTGAAGAGCATGCATGAATTAAGAAAGTCCACACTGCATAGTGTTGTGTTTATTATTAAATCTAGAAGCAACTTAGAATCTATCTACAAACTAAAATCAATGTGTTGGCCTCACATTTCTCTATGGGTGTGAAGCCCAGATCTTCTGCCAACAACACTTTGAAAAGCCTGACAGTTTCCATATACAATACCTGTGGTGACTGTGAGGTCATCAAATGGCAGAATCAAGTATTCAGCATGGAAATCTTGGCAAAAGCTAGTTCAGTGGACATTAAGGTTCATATGATTTGCACCCAAGTGAGATGGACTGGAGATATAATTCATTTACCTAGACTCACATATCAGAACAAATTGTATATTCTTAATAAAGCTCTGGCAACTGTAAGCGTGGAGGGCGGATGAAATTTCTCTCAAAGGTCCACTTGAAGAAACTCTGCACAACACAAATATTTCTCACTGGATCTTTGAACAGCCAGTGACTGACTACATTGCATGGTTCCAGGATGGATATTCATGACTTTGAGAAGAGCCATACTGTGCAGCTGGAAGCACAGCATCAGGTATGGAAAGAGTGTGCTGCTCAATCAACAATCAGGCAAATGGCTCTGAAACCAGTGCACTAAATGGCTTTTTTCTGACTTTATCTATGGAGACATAGAGTCATAAAAGATTAGAGTCTGCAGGTCATCTAGTCCAAACCTGTGCTCAAAGCAGGACCAATCCCATTGGTTGTACTAACAGATCCATTAGTATAAACTGTGATTTTCAACATTGTCCTTAAAGAAAGGATAATTAGTATTATTGCTGTCTTGTCCAAGAGCTAATACAAACAGCATTACTCAAAACACTACAACACATCAGCATAATTTAGGACTTTCTCTTATCCTCCCTTGCTTCTTGTCATGCTGACAGAAACCAGTGGGTCAGAGTCCAAACTGTAGTCAATGCAATGTTTATTTGGGTTACCAAACAAGCATAATTCACAATTCTATACACCAGCAGAGCTTTGCCTTCCCACTTTCTCTTTCTTAGCAGGCTTAATTATACTTGTAGTTCATGCCCCTAGTACCACCCCTTATATTTTACGGTCATATTCCATTGTGGATGGTTTTCAGTCTGGGGGCATCAGTGCCAACTTTTTGTACTCTATGGGAGGGGTTGCTAGTGTAATGGTGTTTTGGTCAGAGTCACATTTCTATACATTTGAGTGTTTCGAATACCTCCCTATATACTCTTTGCCCCTTTGGACTGGGTGCTTGGGAGAGGAGTTAGGTAGCCTTCAAGTGTGTGCTCATATATTAAACTCCCACCATACCCAGCAACACTTTAACTCTGATCCCTATCTTTTGTCATTGTGCTATAAACACTATCTGGCTGTAGGCAGATGCAACACACAATGTCTTTGTGCTTTGTTCACACATCTGATTAGGGACATAAGAATATAAATTCTCAAACAGACTAACAAAGCCCAAAATTCTATCTTAGTCTAATAAGCAGGCCTAAATACTATATTATCATGACTAACACACAACTTTAAATGAAATAAGAGAAGAAAAAATTGAGTGGTTTACATCAGGGTATGTCTTAATGTCATTTTGATGTACTGTTTTAAAAATTAGTCTGTAATTGATAGCTGCAAATGTTCTATTTTGTCTACATGAAACATATATAAGGGTCAGATTTTTATGGGATGAACAATTTCACTATGGGCACATATATGTTGTGGGGCAAAAGTTGAATTAAGCGACTCAACTTCAGCTACGTCAATTATATAGCTGAAGTTGAAATAGCTTTATTTGGCTTTTGGTGCTGTCTACACAGCAGGAAGTCGAAGGAAGAACACTTTTTTAAATTTCCCTGCTCCTTGTGAAATGAGGGTTACAGAAATAGGAGTAAGAAGTCCTCCAGCTCGACATTGTTTCAAAGTAATGGCTTGCTGTGTAGACACACATTTTGTTATTTTGAAATAATGTCAGCCATTCTGAAATAGCGCTGCTGTGTAGACGTACCCTCGCATACCAAGAGATGCTGCCATTTTAGACACTTGTCCCTGCCTTTAAAGTAAACAACATAAAATCTGTTTTGAAGGAAAGTGCAAAAGGACAAATAATTAAAATTTAACCATAGGAATTGTCTTTTAATCCACTCACAAATCTGAAAATATATTTGGATGAAGGAAAATCATTAGGTCATAGATCCCTGCACCACTTTCCATCTATTGCCCACATTGCATCCCATTCTTGTGTACTGGAAGCTGGCTCCATTCCCCTCGCTGCTTAGCTGCTTCTGGAGGAGCCTGTCCACAAGCATCACTGATCACCACTGGCCATCAGCAATTTTACTTGTGGTATGGTTCTAAAAATAGATGGGCAGATATTTTTGGCTCTGAGCTTCAGGACCTGAGTGCCAGCCTGAGCCCCCGGAAACCTGTTTGTAGACCTGATCTATGAATCTCATTGCTTTAAGGTTTCAAATACAGTGTAGCTATATCCTGAGGTGCATCTCCATGAGCTTTCTCCTGAACACTTAAAATGTACCTTAGACATTCTTTAGGCCTTTCATACCTTACAAAGACGACACACCATACCACAAAGATTGATGCAAAACTTTAATGCATAAGAACTCCAACTTTCCCTAAAACATTCATAGTAATTCACCTGGGGGGTGGAGGCTAAGTATGGAAAATGTCAGCCCCCAAAGTAAAACTATTAACAAGCTATGAGACACCAAAAGGCTGGTTGCAATGAAAATAGTAAAAGAATCTTAAATACAAGAATTATTGACTCACCTTTATTCATATTACCGAATAATGAGACTGCCATTGAAGCTATGTGATTGGGGTTTACCCAGCTGTCATTACCATTAAAAGGAAGCCAATGAAGCATTTCTGGCTTTATCTTGTTGTATAAACACTGCTGTTCCTTTAGTCATCCACCTGTTTGAAGTGAGGGCCCTTGAGAGGAGGGGATTTTATCTAAAGAGAAAACAGGACTGTTGTTTGCACTCAGGGGAAAAGTCATAGGTGCAGTTGAAGGTTTATGAACAAGCTATTTCCATTTCATTATTTTTAGCTCCATCAGTAAAGGTGATTTCACGCTCCAACACTATTAATTTTAGTATCTTCACTTCACAATTCATAACATACAGGTGGATTAGTCATTCCAGGAACATTCCACATGATATACAATTACCATGTATTTATCTACCCTCTTGAAACTGTGCTCTGTGTTGGAAGTATTCAGCTCCCCCAGGGCAAGAAAAGCCTGACTAATTCACATAAATGGGGCTTAGCCAGTATGGAGGGCTGAAGTTACTTGACAAGAATAGCCAGAGTTTGCAGTTCACATCAGCCATGCATACACATGTTCTTGCGGTCTGCAAGGGGAGCATTAACAGGTCTTGTAGCCCATTTTGGGTTTTACACAGTCATGCTCATTCAAGCAGAGAATGATTGGTTATAGACCTGATGTTGCAAGAACTGCTAACATAGAACAGTATTAAATGTGGACTTTACCTCATGGGATTCGATCAGAGGTTTTCTTTGATTTCTGTTTGTGTGTGAGAGTTCACACACGCCACCTTTTACTGTGAGCTTCTGGTTCAAAGGAACCCAACATCTCAAAGTGAAATTCAGTCAAGACTTGCCTTCCCTTCCAGATGCACTGGTGACATGTTATACTTTTTTTTTTTAATGAGCTGGTTTGCATATCTCCCTGAACTTCAGGGTTTTTTTTAAAAAAAAGCATGTGAAGATTTAGTGCTTCAGAAGTAATTGGTTTAGCAGTATCAGTGAATAGAGTTCTCTCTTTATCTAAAGAGCAGCAGTAGGGCAAGCTTTCTAAACACTCTGTCCTCACAGAATGACTCATCCTTGGTTTGGAATGAGGCTCTCCCTTGAGATTCTGTGCAGCTAAGTCCTCATAGCCCTTGCAATTCTTGGTATCTGCTGAGTCTGCAAGTTGGTACAAAGCATGTAGGAACTCATATAAGAGATACCACACAGCTGAAATGGACTGTATTCAGAGACATTTTACAGGTGAAAGACTCTGAAGCCTATTAGTGATAATGTGAAGCACCCGGTTCTTCAGCTAATGTGAACTAGAGTGGATCAAATAATGAGCCAATTTCAGAGTCATTTTTCATTTTGCTGTTTTCTAAAAGAAATGTTTTTTTCTGAGGTTTTTTTTAATTTTGCAATTGTTATAAGAAAATTTCATTTTCACAATTTTTCATTTTATAATCTTTTGTTCCTTCCTCTCCTGCCCCCTCTTCCAGCACTGATCCTTTCCCTCTTTTTTTTTCAAAAAAGGGGAACAGCAGTTAAGGGATGGACAAAGATGATAAACTGAAAACCCAAAAGCCTGAAAAATGTGAAGAAAAAAATAAAATGAAAACAGAAAAATGGCTAAATTTTACATTTTATAATTTCATCAAAAATGGAAAATTTCAATATCCTGTGAAAAATTCCAGTTTGAAATAAAAGACAAACCACTTTAACAGAAGAGCCTTTTTCTCTCTCTCAGTCTCCCACTCCCACTCTCTCTCTCTCTCTTTCACACACACACTTCCTCAGTTAAGAAATTAAAAGTTAGGAAATGACAAAATAAAATTTGCTCATATAATGTCAGTTTGGCTCCCTTGTGCACATAGTCTTTAATTACAAAATCACATGCCTTTTACCTTTAATGTATCACCATCAAAGCTTGAAACCAAGATTTTCTTATTTTATAGCACATACTTCCTCCACATGAGCTATAGGAAAAACTGGTAGCCAATGAAAATTTTTATCATCTATGAGAACCAATCCATGAACAGGAAGATGACAATGACATACATACTGCTAGTGAACTATACAGCTATTTTGTCAGGCAGCACTAGAATACTGGGCATCAGGATTTCTGGGATCTATTTCAGAGGAAGTGAAGTGATTAGAGCTATGCATATGGATAGAATAGCCACAGGTGCAAGTTAACATATGAATAGAAGCCTCGCAAAATAACTTAGACTTTGAACTGCTGTACTAGAAACTTGTGTTAGATGTCTGTGAAATGAATGAATGCTAGTTGCCTTCTCCTAAGGTAGAGATATAAAGTTTTGCTTGATAATAATGGGTTGTGAAGTTCCCAGAAACATTAACAGCAATCAGTGGAAGACTTGAAACTAGTCTCTTAGCTTGCAGCTGAGGGCGCCTTCTCTTATGCTAGAGTATTATGGGGAATTTAGTCTCTCTCTTAAGAAATGTTCCCTGCTATGTGGGCAGACATGACAGAGCTGCTAAATGTGTCAGTGTTATGCAAGCTGAGTGACACTAGCTGGTCTGTCTTCTTACCTTTTTAGGGGAGGGTCCAATCTGCCAAACAGTTAGACGTATGACTAAATCTGTGCTCACAAGCAGTCCTCAACTCAGTGGAACTTTTCACATATGTGATTGCAGGCTATGGATTGTAATCTTTCCAGGACAGAAATCCCTCTCATTACATATATTTACATGTTTGAGTGCTATAAAAGTAATAAATAACCATAACCACTAAGCCCTGTGTTAAATGAGTCTGGGTCTGGATTTGCACACATTTGAGCCCTGGCCCACTCACAAGTTTTTGTGAAAATTAGCAAACATTTGATGGAGTAGTGTTAAGTCTAAACTTGAAATGAAACTCCAAACTGTGTGAGTATTGTGGCATGGAGATTTATGGGCAACATTTTGCATAGCTCAAAACACCATATGCATCTGGAATGAAAAGATGGGTGAGGTAATATCTTTTATTGGACTAATTTCTATTGGTGAGAGAGAGAAGCTTTCAAGCTACACAGCTTGTCTCTCTCACCAACTGAAGTTGGTTTAATAAAAGACATTACTTCACCCACCTTGTCTCTCTACTCTCCTGGGACCAATGTACCTACAACAACACTGCAAACAACATATGCATTTAGAGTCCAATTTGCCCTTTTTAGCATCAATAAGATTTTGTTTCTATTTACTGTAATAGGAACAGGATCAGAACCTTATTTTATTTTATTAATAAGGCTGAGGCCAATTTTTGCATAACATACTACGTGTCCTTGTTCATTTATGTCCTTGTCTGTGAACTTCTGTTCTATTTTCTGCAATTTAATTTTCATGATGCTGCAGAAATAGACCTTTAGGTTTCCTGTGTCATTTCTAAGACATGGCCCTTATTTTGTGCTTGAAACCTCTTAAACATTTTGTTCAATGCTGTGAGCAGAGAGTTAATAAAAGCCTGAAATTTAAAGATGTAAGAGAGAGACAGGATTTGAGCTGTCAGATGATTACTATAGCATATTCCTAGAGATGAATGAACACTTCTGGGTGAGGATAAATATTCTTGAATTTCTCTGAAAGGTGTTTGAATTATTGATATATCCCACTGAAATTTAGGACTATGCAGTGATGGGGAAATATTTTCCCAGCCTTGCAATAATACTAGCTAATGCAGTTTATTTTTGTTTAATTTCAAAACTGTTGAAACTAGCTCATTTGACATTTATAAAATATTTGCTCCCCAGCACCTTCAATCCTGATGGACTGTGCACAGGTCTTGGCAATAATGTTTCAAGAGAATGTGCATTTATGAGAATTTGATGTCAGGATATGAGGATGTGCACTTATGAGGGTGTGATGTACATGGGCTGAGCTTCTGAAGGTTCCTCGTCACTTTTGCTGGATGTACCATGCATTAAAAAAGAAAAGGCATAAACTTTGATAAACAGATTTTAAAGGCAGATATTTTCAACTGTAGCATTAGCTTTAATGGTTTGGTAGTGATTAGTACAGAAACTTTATGTTTGAAATATAAACAATGTGATTTTTAACTTATTTTAACTTTTACAAATATGTAAAACCTGCTTCAGAAATTGTTGAAATAGAAAGGTGAAATGGTAAAAAGCACCAAAAACATTTTAGAGTTTTGTAGCAGGGTTCTTTGTGATGTATTCTTTTTCAAAGTACGCTAATGCTATTTTGGCAAGTTTGATATTTCATTTGAAGGGAATATAACAAAGTGTTTTCTTTGTATTGATTGAAGAAATATAGTGCTTATTTTTTGCTTGGTTTTCTAGTAGTTATTCAATAGGTTAAAGGGCAATACCATCTGTTTCCTAACAGGACATTTTGTGTAAGATTTGCAAGTCCTACAGGTACCTTTAAGCATGGATAAATATGCACTCCTGGTTTCAGCTGGATAGTTTTTCACCACCAAAGGATGATTATGTTGTGTGCCTTGAGACATTGGCTATAATATATTTCCTGTCCCTTTATTGCATTTTGGAATCATAAACAATGACTGTTTGGCTCAAAGCCATTTATTCAGCCCAAAAAGACATTATTTGCACAACAAAAATCAATAAAAATGTTACTAGGTCTGGCTGGATACTTTGCTTAACTGTGATATTTGTCTGTCACTGATGGCATGCCATCTCTCGTAGGAGACTGGGGCCAAAACAGAGCTATTGATCCAGTCATCAGTGATGGATACTGGCATTTGGAAAGTGCTGCTGCAGAGAATCTCGATTAAAAAAATATTTCTATGTTTTGCCTGCAGCAGAGTCAAGATAACCCGAATGAGGAGATTTTCTCTTTTATATTGGGTTTCTCCCTCTTGTGGTTGTTAAGTGCTCTGGACCAAAGTTCATTATTGAAAGAATTAAGTCAATCTATGTTTAGCCAAAGGCTTTGACATCATATCAAACTCTCCTGATTTAGACACAATCTAGTTGTCCTTTTCATCACCTTAAAAGTGTAGGGGAAGGATTTTATACACGTCAGTGATAGAAGCGATATCCAGGGGTGAGCTTGCACTCTTTTTTTAACATCAAATTATGTCCAACACAAACAAGACAAAACCTGATTCTCATACAGAGTTATGTAATCATAGGCCCCAGTCTGCAAGGTGCTATGCACCCTAAACTCTTGCTGACTTCAAAAGAGTTGAGGACACTCAGTTAACAGCTTGTCAGAGGTGCTCAGCAGTCCTTCACATGATCAGGCCCTACAATAACACAGTTGCTATTTATTTAAAGAAAATATGTTATAGCTAAGTGATAAATTAAAACATTCAAAAGAAGCTTAGAACTCATATTTTAAAATATTTTGTGATATTTGAAATCATTTTTTACCAGGCTTGTAGATGTGTTTTAAAGGTGGAATATTGTACATTAACAAAAAGGGGAAAAAAGTAAGAAAAACTGAAGCAGACATTTACATCTTGCACAATTCTTCCAATTAAATGAATTGATTCCTTCTTGGATTTCTTTCCTTTTTGGTTTTAACTTTTAGTTTTCACAGAATGTATTGATACAAACATGCTAAGTAATATTCTGAACAGTTAAGAATTCTGGGAACATCTTTGCATTTATCTACAGTACTAGTGGGAAATTAATATATTGTGAGCAGAAGATCATCTGTTTAGGTCAGGAGATTTAACAATTATGACTTTGATCCTGAAAATATTTCAGTATCAGTTGGACTCCTCAAAGTGTCTAAATTTAAGCATATATATAAATTACATAGCCAATTTATAGTCAGCAATACCAGTGTGTTAGCTGTACCATGGGTGTGTTCATTTTGTGATGACAGCTGCTCCCAAAGTAGTGTCCATGATCGTTTTGGAATGAGCTGGTAAGAGATTTTCAACCAAAAGTCTTTGAAAGAGAAACAAAATAGATAAGATAACATTTGCAACAAATTCTTCATATGTAGGGCAAGACAAGAACTTTTAGAGGTGGTCAATAATCTTTTGACAAAACTTTTTTTTAATAGAAAATGCTGACTATGAAACCTGAGTTTTTTAAATAGGAACATTCTCATTTCAATAACATTTTTAATCTGAAGATTTCTCATGTTCAGGACAGGGGTATGCCAGGCTGCATCATGGCCCATCCACTTAACATCCAGGCACACACAAATCTGAGCTAGAGGGCACATGGGGCCAGAACCCCACTAATCCACAGGAGGAGAGAGGGTGAGTCGTCTCAGGCCTTGTGGGTGCAGGTAAGCATAGGGCTAGCAGTTGAACCAGAGTGGAATTTGGCTAGACACGTAGGCACATTACTGGGCTGGGCATGAGCAGGACACCAGAGACTAGGGCTGCAGTGTGCAGCACTGGCAGGACAGAGGGATGTGACTGGCCAGGCAGACAGACACCGAGCCAGGGTCAGGAAGGTGGGTGGAGTTTGAGTCCTGGCAAGGCCCTCCACCACACTATGTGCACACCCCACAGTGTATGTATCCTGAGAAGTATTGTCTTCTTGTGCTTGCTAAACAGCAAAGGCCACTGAGGGGGTCAGGGAAGCAGCCCCCATCCCATACCTTTGCCCATCCCATATCATTGCTTACCCACCCAAAAGTCAGGGCCAACCCAGATTTCCACTCCTAGCTACGCCTCTGGTCAAGGATGGAATTTCTAGAGGGAGAAACCCGGTGATCCAGACACTCAACAGAGATGTATGAGAACCAGGTTCAAGTTCTTGATTCAAATTAGATAGAGCAGAGACCTACAATTTGTGACTCCCACAACCCAGGTAAGTTGTTCTACATGCTGAGCGATTCTGGGGTGGGTGTCTTCCTATTAGTGGGGATTTTTTTTTGCAAAGGTCTAGCTGTTATTTCAATTTGGAATGAAAACAAACAGCAACCCTGCATGTTTTCATAATTCTTGGCTGTGGGCTACCCCTAATTATTTGTAACTTGTACCTGTTTGTTGGGTAAGGTTGTGTACTGGCAATTATAGATTTAAATGAGATATGAACAAGAACAATTTTGTATAGAAATGACTGAGACCAGTTTCATAGCTGGAAATTAATGTCATGATTGCTACATTCAGTCTCTTTGAAATTATCAAACTAATAATGAAGATTAGTTCTAAACAAATATCTTCATTACTAATAATGAAACATTTCTAAATCTTTGTATGATATGTAGTGTCCTTAAAAAACAATATGTCTAAAATCCACTCTTTAGTCTATAGTTGCAAGGTGCTGTTTTGCATATGGTAAGAAACTTTGAACTGATATAAACCTCTCATCTGCCACATTCCAAGAAGATGGGCATAGAATAGAAAGTAAAAATGTGCTGCCTGAGTTTTTAATGTAGTTATCAGATGGCTGTTGGTTGGAGCTGTCTGTTTAGCACTCCTGAGGGGTCTGCCAATGCAGTGTATCATAACGTGTGGATTGCATTGTAATATACTGTCTAGGTATTTCATTCTCATACCTTCAAAAGGAAAAGAATGAAAAAGACTTGATATAACAGAGGTACTGAACTTATATCTTCCATTTTCCCTTGCCACCAAAATTACCCCTACTATTTTCTGTTCACAGATAATTTCTGAACACAGCCAGTTCTTTGCAGCAATAAATACAGAATTGTTCAAATACTTTCTAAATATAACCATTTACAGAGTCTGGGATTTACAACAAAGATCTATTTAGATACTTCCATGGCCCTTATCCTTACAGTACTTGAACACCTCCAAATTTTTTAAAAAAGACAATAAACAAAGCTCTTTTTCCATTTTCATTTACAGAGGTGTTATTATTATTATTATTATTATTATTATTATTATTATTATTTAGTAGTAGTAGTATAATAACACCTAGAAGTCTCTGTCAGAGATCAGGGCCCCATTGTGCTAGAGGAGCTGTACAAACACAGAACAACACAGTTTCTGCCCCAAGGAGTTTATAATATAAGTAGTTTGAAAGATAATATTTTGTTTAGATTGTTTTATTTTTGAAAACATATTTATTAAGTGTACTGTTACGAAGAACAGCATGTCACACATGCCACAGATGTTGCTTCTATATCTATTCATATAAATGTAGTTTTAATTCCTTGTGGCCAATGGAACTATTCTTATTTATATCAACTGAGAATCTGGTCCAGAATCCTAATGCCAATGGGATATTTTCTTGAAAAAAAAGCTGTAGGATTGAGCACAATGTTTCCCCAAATATAGATGTCAGTTTCAAGTTTACCTTTCTGCAAGTATTTAATGCTTTTCAGTGTATTTGATACTTTAAAAATTAGATCATCCATTTTTTTGACAGACATTTAAATGAACTATTCTCTCCCCACAGAGGAAAATTTTAAGGTAAATTATAAATGTTTGTGAATTCTGTTCTATATTATTTTTTATTTTTCTCAATTCAATATGGAAATTAAAAGCACCTCTCTTGTGCTAAGGTGCTCTTTAAAATATTTTACATTGAAATTCTTTGTATAAAATATTTTGTATATGTATTTATATCAACAAACTATGTAAGCTATAGGATTGCTCGTTGTATACTGCTACACATAATTTTTTGCCCTAGCTGGCTGAGGAAATAATCTATTATTATTATTTAGATTTTTTCTATTACTGTGATGTACTCAGTATAAGATTGATGTAAAAACATATACATAGATTGAGATTTAATTCAAAAGAATAAGGTAGGTGAATTAGCCTTATTTGAACTTAAATGTTTAGACGACTGAGATTCTTTTTGTAAAGGAATGAGGGTTTGATGGCATTTGGAATTTCTTAATGAAAAAGCTCTGTCCTCAGACAGAAAAGTACTTAATAATTTTATTAATTAACCAATGTCATCTGTAGCTGGTTTTTAAATGTTATTCTAATGAAAAATTTAACACAAACAATCCAGATTTTAAACAAATATTACAGCTATTCATTCAATAATTTCAAATTATTACTGGCAAGCAATTCAAGTACTTTAAACATTTGTCACATACAGATGATGCATAAAGAATCTAAATAGGGATTGTAGCACATGGTAAAGATTTAGTAAATACTTTTCCAGTCCAAAATCAATTCCATCGATTGTCATTAAAGAAGCAAGCTAAAAACAATGAAGTGGTTTCTAATTTTCAGGCTCCTGTTGGAGTCTGCTCTATCTCTTCCTCTTTCTAGTTAAGAGCATCATTAAATGGTAAGAGCAAACAGCATATTGAGAGGCCAAGTGTTTTATTAATTCATCATCAGAATTATCTCAGTGCATTAATATTAATAGCTTCAAATTGGATTTCATTTAGGAGGTGAAATAAATATGCTGATAGTAAAAGCCTACATAGCCAATGAATCTTCAGAAATGGCACTTATACAGAGCAATACTCAAAATAGATTTGATATGTCATACTGACTTCCTTGAGCATAGGGGCACCTTATAGGTAGAATTTCATGATGGTTTGAAGCTGACTGAAATTTTACCATTTAAAAAATACTTTTTCCCTCTTTTGGGGGCCTTCTCCTCAAATGACAGAAGAGAATATGGAAGTGTTATTATTGCTCCTTTACTGTCATCTTTGTAATTCAGTTTTGCCACGCATAACAAATGTAAATATAGGTTCTCAAAAAACAAGAATATTTTGTTTACTACCACAGTATTCTGTTGTATGTGAGAGGTATTTGTCACATACATATGATGATTTTATATTTATTTTGTTCTTGTTTCTCAGGCAGATTGTTCATTTTTTTATTAACAAAATTATTTCTTACAAGAAAAAAAAAGAGATTGTGGCTATGTAGAAGAGGGAGAGAGAAAAGCTATTAGAAGGAAAATGCTACTCAGAGTCTCATTCCATGTTGTGACAGTGCATTTTACGTTCTTTAGGGAAATATGCTTATTAATATGAATATGCATAAAGGGAAGATGCTTTATGTAAAATACCTTTTTTAAGGTATCATTTGAAAAGCTATCTGCTGAATTCTATTTCTGGGCTTGTATCATTCCTGTATTTGATATTATAAATATGAAACAAAAATAGAAAAATATAGTATAAACCTTTTTTACCAATTTAGACATGCTAATTTAGAGCCAATAAGGATATTTCAGAACATTGAAAGCTCATTGATAAGGACAATAATCTGGAAATGGGTTTGGTTTTCTTCAGTAGGAGGAGCTCAGAGTCCCCATGAGGATAGGTGTTTAGGTGACCTAATGCTGGAACCCATCTTTTATGTTGTACTATTCCACAGTAAGGCACGGAGTAGAATATTTATAATGGAATACCTTAATTAATTAGCAGCTGTTTTTGTGCAAGAGGCTTTTGCGCAAAAAGGACCTGTGTAGACGGCTCCTTTTTGCACAAAACCCCCTTCTTGCGCAAGAGCCGTTCTTCCAGAAAAAATGAGGAAGAACGGCTCTTGCACAAGACTGGGTTTTTGCACATAAAGGAGCCTCTTGAGCAAAAACGGCTGCTAATTAATTATGCAAATGAAGCACAGCAATATTCTACTCCACTCTTCATTTGCATAAGTGTTTGTGGAAGAAGGCTGCAGTATAGACGTAGCCAAAGTGTGAAAATGTTTTAACTGAACACAAAGGATTCCTACATATGGCAAAATCTATATAAAAGTGGGAAGCCAAACAATAGGGGCTGCTGCTTACCACCCATGATGACTACTGAAAAAATCTAAGACTGAACA
Source organism: Pelodiscus sinensis (assembly GCF_049634645.1). Taxonomy (NCBI): domain Eukaryota; kingdom Metazoa; phylum Chordata; order Testudines; family Trionychidae; genus Pelodiscus; species Pelodiscus sinensis. Next base: position 141,278,784 of record NC_134712.1, read on the forward strand.
GAGGAAGAGACTCAAGCCCTCACTGGGAGGCTTTCCAGCTGCCAGAAAATATTAGAATCATTATTAGGGTAAGATACAGAATGTAATAAGTTTCTTAGGCTACGTCTAGACTAAACCTCTCTGTCGACAGAGAGATGTACATTAGGCATGTTGAAATTGCTAATGAAGCTGGGATTTAAATATCCCGCAGTTCATTAGCATAAAGATGGCCACCGCTTTTTTTCGAAAGGGAGTTTTAAAAAAAAACAACCAGCAGTCTAGATGTGGATCTGTCAAAAATAAAGCCTTTTTCGACAGATCTTGTAAACCTCATTTTTTGAGAAATACAGGATCTGTCGAAAAAGGGTTTATTTTTGACAGATCTGCGTCTAGACTGCCGGGTTTTTTTTTGAAAAAGCTCTTTTTCAGAAAAAAGTGGCAGCCATTTTTATGCTAATGAAGCATGGGATATTTAAATCCCTGTTTCATTAGCAATTTCGATGTGCCTAATCTGCATCTCTCTGTTGATAGAGAGGTGTAGTCTAGACACACCCTTAGGCTGTGTCTATATTGGCCCCATTCCGTAATAGGGATGGTAATGTAGCACTTTGGAATAGGCAAATCCGCGGGGGATTTAAATATCCCCGTGGGATTTGCATTTTCATGGCTGCCGCTTTTTTCCGGCTTGTAGATAAGCCGGAGAAAAGCGCCAGTCTGGACGCGATCCTCCGGAAAATAAGCTCTTTTCCGGAGGATCTCTTATTCCTACTTTCAAGTAAAATTGAAAGTAGGAATAAGAGATCCTCCGGAAAAGAGCTTATTTTCCGGAGGATCGCGTCCAGACTGGCGCTTTTCTCCGGCTTATCTACAAGCCGGAAAAAAGCGGCAGCCATGAAAATGCAAATCCCGCGGGGGATATTTAAATCCCCCGCGGATTTGCCTATTCCAAAGTGCTACATTAGCATCCCTATTACGGAATAGGGGCCAATGTAGACGTAGCCTTAGTGTATAAGGCTTAGCTGGTGTGTTTTATTTTGTTTAAAAGCCTACTTTGTTCTGTCTGCTATTTCTGATGAGTACTTAAATCCTACTTTTTGTACTTTTAGAAAACATTTTTATGTATCAATAAATCCAGTGTAAATAATTGTTACCTGTGTGGGGCAAACAGCTGTGCATATCTCTCTTTCATTGATAAAGGGGTTGAAAAAGGAGTTCTGGCCAGGCAAACTCCCATCCTGAGACCTTGCTTTCAGGGTCTAAGGGTACTAGGGCTACAGGGAGACAGCTGGACAGGAGAAGGCAGAAACTACAAACCCTTGCCAATAATGAGGCAGGGGCTATCCCTGAGGCAGGGACTAGATGATGACTGGCTATGGGTCATTGCCAGAGGACAGTATCATGAGACAGACACTAATAAGAGACAGTAATGGACAGGAAAAGGCCAGAAGATGGCACTCTGGGGCTGAAGAAGAGCTAATACTCAGGCTGGCCAGCAGGAGGTGCCATGAAGATAAATCACAATCTGCTACACAACCTCATGGTTAAACTAAAGGTGGAGACTGGGAAGTGCTTTGCTACTGCTATGCTGTCTGCAGAAGATTAAAGAAAGATATAAGATCCACTTTTAAATATGCTAGATGGCTTGGTCCAGCCTCTTGTTGCCATTATTGATTGCTGCAGAGCATTTCTAATTTCACTGATAGAATATGAAAGAAAATGAACTTGCTTCTGACTATATTGTATCTTTAAATTGAAAATTTACAAATTGAAAATTTCTAAGTGAAACAGAAAGAGAGCAATTTGTGGATTGCAAAGTGTCCGTCAAGGGAAAGTTCTTTTTTGAAAATAATTTAACTTTCTAGTCTGTATGTTATGTAACCTTAGTAATAGCATTAGATAAGTGTAGATTAAAAACTGATTAAGATAGGAAAACAAAGAATAGAAATTCATGTTCAGTTTTTATATGAAAAGATGCTCATAATGGCCTACCTGAAGAATCTATAGTAAGACTGAGGAAGTTAATTGTTTCTGTAAATGAGCTGTAGATAGATGTAAATAGTGAGGCGAACAGGTTTGCAGATGACAGTTATTTAGGTCAATCAAGACTAGAGAGTGCCAAAGGAATCTAACAAAGCCAGGTGATTGGGCAGCAAAGTTAATTGCTAGCAAATCCAAGGTAATGACTGAAAGGAATATCTGGAATTCATCACACAATTGAGTGTCCACACGAGGGCAGAGGACTGGATTCGGTGCCCTTAGAACTTCTTTGTGTAGATAAGTCCTTCTATTTCATAGAATCATAGGACTGGAAGGGACCTCGAGAGGTCATCGAGTCCAGCCCCCCGCCCTCAAGGCAGGACCAAGCTCCATCTACACCATCCCTGACAGATGTCTATCTAACCTGTTCTTAAATATCTCAAGAGAGGGAGATTCCACCACCTCCCTTGGCAATTTATTCCAATATTTGACCACCCTGACAGTTAGGAATTTTTTCCTAATGTCCAATCTAAACCTCCCTTGCTGCACTTTAAGCCCATTACTCCTTGTCCTGTCCTCAGAAACCAAGAGGAACAAATTTTCTCCTTCCTCCTTGTGACACCCTTTTAGATATTTGAAAACCGCTATCATGTCCCCCCTTAATCTTCTTTTTTCCAAACTAAACAAGCCCAGTTCATGAAGCCTGGCTTCATAGGTCATGTTCTCGAGACCTTTAATCATTCTTGTCGCTCTTCTCTGTACCCTTTCCAATTTCTCCACATCTTTCTTGAAATGTGGCACCCAGAACTGGACACAGTACTCCAGCTGAGGCCTAACTAGTGCAGAGTAGAGCGGCAGAATGACTTCACGAGTTTTGCTTACAACACACCTGTTGATACAACCTAGAATCATATTTACTTTTTTTGCAACAGCATCACACTGTTGACTCATATTCAACTTGTGGTCCACTATGACCCCTAGATCCCTTTCTGCCATGCTCCTTTCTAGACAGTCTCTTCCCATCTTGTATGTATGGAACTGATTGTTCCTTCCTAAGTGGAGCACTTTGCATTTCTCTTTATTAAACTTCATCCTGTTTACCTTTGACCATTTCTCTAACTTGCTAAGGTCATTTTGAATTATGTCCCTATCCTCCAAAGAAGTTGCAACCCCACCCAGTTTGGTATCATCTGCAAACTTAATAAGCGTACTCTCAATCCCAATATCTACATCATTGATGAAGATATTGAACAGTACGGGTCACAAAACAGACCCTTGCGGAACTCCACTTGTTATCCCTTTCCAGCAGGATTTAGCACCGTTAACAACAACTCTCTGACTATGGTTATCCAGCCAATTATGCACCCACCTTATCGTGGCCCTATCTAAGTTATATTTGCCTAGTTTATCAAAAAGAATATCATGTGAGACCGTATCAAATGCCTTACTAAAGTCTAGGTATATGACATCCACCGCTTCTCCCTTATCCACAAGGTTCGTTATCCTATCAAAGAAAGCTATCAGATTAGTTTGGCATGACTTGTTCTTCACAAACCCATGCTGGCTATTCCATATCACTTTATTACATTCCAAGTGTTTGCATATGATTTCCTTAATTACCTGCTCCATTATCTTCCCTGGGACAGACCGTAAACTGACCCGTCTGTAGTTTCCTGGGTTGTTCTTATTCCCCTTTTTATAGACGGGCACAATATTTGCCCTTTTCCAGTCTTCTGGAATCTCCCCTGTCTTCCATGATTTTTCAAAGATCATAGCTAAAGGCTCAGATACCTCCTCTATCAGCTCCTTGAGTATCCTGGGATGCATTTCATCAGGACCTGGAGACGTGCTGACATCTAACTTTCCTAAGTGATTTTTAACTTGTTCTTTGTGTATCCTATCTTCTAAACTTACCCTCTCTCTGCTTGTATTCACTACGTTAGGGACTCTCGAGGTCCCTTCCAGTTCTAGTGTTCTATGAATTCCATGGGTTCTAAATTAATGGCAAATATTCATCGAAACATTTGAGACTTCACAGTTGACAGGTCAATGAAAACACGGGGTGTCTAAGAATACCCATACAACATATTAATTTGTATTAAAAAGGAATTTACAATACTGAAAATGTGTTTGTGCATTGTGACGCTAGATTCACAAGGAGGACTCAGGCTGTGTCTAGACTGCAGGCTTCTTTCGAAAGAGCGCGTCTAGACTACAATGCGCGGATCGAAAGATCGATCCGCTATTTCGAAAAAGAGCGTCCAGACTGCCGGACGCTCTTTCGAAATTGAAAGCCACCCGGAACTGCTTCTGCCAGGGCATGGGGGCAGCATTTCCTTCCGGGTGCTGCCTGCCTGCCCTTTGCAGAGACGCGTGGTGAGAGGGACACTCCTGAACACCCGTTGCTCTGCTCCTGCAGCTGCCTTTGCTGTCCCTCGAGGAATTTTGCAAGGCACTGCAGTACTGCTTTGGAGTGCTCAGCTTCCTGGGACACCCCAGCAGCTTTTTTCTTTTGAGGTTTTTCTGCTTGCAGACCCTTATTTGTGGCATGGAGCCAGAGCTGCCCCTGGGCAGGAGAGGGCCCCACACCACCATACTGCAGCTGTTGCTGCATCTTCGTGAGACAATCATGAGGCTCCTTCCCGAGCTGGACCCAGACCAGAGGGACGAGGGGTTCCCCCGTCCGGCAGCCACACTGCCCTTGCCTCCGAACTTTTTCGTGGACAGGCGTGTTTGGAGGTTTGACACCAGCTCTGACTGGTGGGACCGGCTCGTGATGGAGATCTGGGATGACCAAGACTGGCTACGGAACTTCCGCATGAGAAAGTCCACTTTCCAGGAGCTGTGTACCTGGCTCGCCCCTGCTCTGCAACGGCAAGACACCCACCTGCGGCCCGCCATCCCCCTGGAAAAGAGGGTCGCCATTGCCCTCTGGAAGCTGGCAACCCCCGACAGCTACCGCTCCGTGGGACACCAATTTGGAGTGGGGAGATCTACTGTCGGGGCCGTCTTGATGGAGGTAAGTCATTGTCTGGGGACAGTCACAGTTTGGGGTGGGGGGAAGGGAGACTGTCAGGAAGGGCCAAGTGGAGTGGGAGTGGGAGGGAGCTCCTCCACTCTCCCTGAATTGTGGGGGGGGGGGGTTCTGAGGAGGGGATTCCCGGGCTGTTTGTTTGAGAGGGAAGGTGGGCGGTGGGTTCTCCTCCTAAGAGATAAGGCACCCCTTCTAACACTTTGTTGTCTGTCTCGTTCTGCAGGTGGTGAGGGCCATCAATTCGGAGCTGCTCAACAGGCTCATCTGTCTACCGGATCTGGACAGCGTCATGGCCGGCTTTGCTGCCCTCGGCTTCCCCAATTGCGGAGGAGCGCTCGATGGGACACACATTGCCATCCGTGCACCGCCCCATCGAGCAGCCCAATTCATAAACAGAAAGGGCTACTTTTCTATGGTCCTCCAGGCCCTGGTCGACCATCGTGGACAGTTTTCGGACATTTGTGTTGGGTGGTCAGGGCGGGCACACGATGCCCGCATCTTCAGGAACTCGTACCTGTACCGGAGGCTTCAGGCAGGAACTTTTTTCCCCCATCGCCAGTTTGCGGTTGGGGATGTGCACATGCCGGTGTGCATAGTGGCTGATGCCGCCTATCCCCTGATGCCGTGGCTGATGAAGCCCTACACCGGCCAGGTGGATGCGAGCAAGGAGCAGTTTAATGCTCGCCTTAACCGGGCTCGCAACCAGGTGGAATGTGCGTTTGGCCGTTTAAAGGGCAGATTCCGGTGCTTGCTCACATGCCTCGACATGGGGGAGACCAACATCCCCGAGGTGGTGGCCGCGTGTTGCGTCCTCCATAACCTCGTGGAGAGGAAAGGGGAGGCCTTCCTACCAGGGTGGGGGAGAGCTGCTGATGGCCAGGAGAGGCTCTTTGCCCAGCCCCGGACAGCTGCCATCCGCCAGGCTCACTGGTCTGCAGTTGGCATCCGGGAGGCCCTCCGGGAGCAATTCTCCAGTGGAGGCCACTGAGTGCACTGAGGGGCTTCTGCCTGGGGACTGGGCCCTGGCCCCCAATAGAAGCTTCCCTCCACAACCCATCTCCTGACCCAGTTTGGACACATCACTTACACCAGGGTGTGTTTCAAAATAAAATGTTCTCTTTACTTATTTATAATTTTGTACATATTATCAAACAATGTGGCAAAATAACAAAAATTTTCTTCATTTTTGTTGTGGCCAAACTATATACAATAAACAAACAGTTCCTTTAACCCTTTGTTTGTGCTTTAACTGGGGTGATGGGGGTGATTGAAACCTGGAGGGGGGAAGGGGACTGGAAACCTGGAGGGGGGAAGGGGATCAGGTTGAACGGGGCTTGGCAGATTTCCCTTTCCTGGCTGGGCCTCGTGTTTGGGGTGCTCCCCGGCTACGGGATCGGGTGATGCACCTGTCGGTTGGCTGGCTCCTGGGGGGCTCTTGGGACGTGGAAGCCTGGGGGAGAGGAGGGCCAGGGGGAGAGAGGGGCTGGGGAGCTGGGGGGGCTGGGGGAGAGGGAGGTCCAAGGGGGGAAAGGGCTGCTGTTGTGGAAGGGGGGTTTGGTGGGGTGGGGTCATGGGGTGCTGGAGGAGCAGGACCAGGCACAGCAGCAGGCAAGCCGCTGACCTCCCTCAGGGTGGCGTACAGCACCGTGCGCTGCAGGACCAGCTCATTCATGAGCCGATCACGCCACCGCTCCTCTGCCTCCGCCCTCTGTCGCAGGATGGAGTTCTGCTCCTGCACAGCCTCGACGTGCTGCCGGAGGATGTCGGCATAGACACGCCTGTGTCTGCGGCTCCCATGTCTCCGAGGTGGAGATGGAGATGGAGGTGGGGCTGGGGTGCTGCGGCCCTCTTCCACGGCTGGTCCGGCTGTGGAGGAAAAGAAGAAGACACAATCAGTCCTATAAACTGGACTCTGTAGCACTTACAATACTAACAGGATGGTTTATTAGGGGATGAGCTTTCCAGGGCCAGACCCACTTCCTCAGATCAGAGTAACACGGCTACATTTCTATCACAATCAGTCATGTGTGCAACAGCTGTCCAAAAGGGCATGCCCTCTCCCTTGAGACAGGGGAAGCAGACATTCTGAAGGTCACACTGTGTGTGTGTGTGTGTGTCTGTGTGTGTGTGTGTGTGTGTGTGTGTGTGTGTGTGTGTGTGAGACCTGGGCATCAGCCTGAGCATGACAGGTTTCCCTTGTGCATCACCCACTGTGCACCCACCCACCTACCTCCCCCCCCCCAGGTGTGACACAAACTCACTGTACTCACCTGCTGCTTCCTCTCCCGTGCCAGATGACACCTGGGAGGCCTCAGAGGTCTGGGTGACTGGCTCCAGGGTGAGGGTCGCCGTCTCCTCGGTGTCCGCCTCCTCTGGGCCCATGTCCCCGTCTCCAGACTGCTGTAGCTCCCGCTCTGGAGCGTCCACCACCGGGTCTGCCAGTCCAGACTGCACGAACCTCCGTGGTGTGCGTGCTTCTGCACTGTCACCCAGGATCTGGTCCAGCTCTGAGTAGTAGGGGCAGTAGTGGGGGGCTGCCCCAGAACGGGAGCTCTCCTCTCTGGCTTTGGCGTAGCCCTGCCGCAGCTCCTTCACTTTGGAGCGCACCTGGTCCTGGGTGCGGGGGTAGTGGCCCTTCTGGGCCAGGGCTTCAGCCATGCGGCCATAAATGTTGGCGTTTCGCCGGCGGCTTTTGAGGGCCTGTAAGGCCTCCTCCTCTCCCCACAGCTCCAGCAGGCTCTTTATCTCTGCGCCGGACCAGGATGGTGCCCGGCGCTTGGAGCCCTTGGCTGGGTCCCCAGAAGGCTCGGAGGAAGGGCCAGGACGCTCTTGGGGCTGTGACATGCTGCAGCAAGGTCGCCGTGTGCTCTGGCTCCTTGTCTGCAACAAGTGGCTGTGAGGGTGCCTGTCCCTTTAAGGAATGGCTGCAGCCAGGAACCACAGACGTGCAACCCATGGCCCAGATTGTCCACCAGGGCTTGTTCCTGGAGGCCAATAATTTCGAAAGAAAGGGCTCCCCCCGTCCACACTCACGTTCTTTCGACGGATCTCCCTCGAAAAAGGCGTTCTTCCTCGTGAAACGAGGTTTACCGCCGTCGAAAGAAAAGCCGCGTTCTTTCGATTTAATTTCGAAAGAACGCGGCTTGAGTCTGGACGCAGGGGAAGTTCTTTCGAAAAAAGGGTACTTTTTTCGAAAGAACCCCTGAGTGTGGACACGGCCTTAGATTCAGCTTCACAGTGCTTAACTTTTAGGCACTCTGCAGCCTAAAGGAATCCAGTTCCACACCTCTCAGCTAAATATTCTTTGGAACAGGGACTGGAACCTGGGTGTCCCAGATAAGTGTGCAAATCATTGGGCAATAGAGTCATTCTCACACTTTCTTGAGACCAATTAATACTTAATTACTTTGTACAAAGTGGAACAGCTTCAAAAGGAAAGTCTGAGAGAGTCTCATACCAGAATTCTTTATAGCCCAGTGGTTAGGGCATTATGTGAGGACATGAGACACCTGTGTTTAAATTCTTCCTCTATGTCAGGCAAAGAAGAGATTTGGAATTAGGTCTCACAAACCTCAGGGCTGTGTCTACATTGGCCCCTATTCTGAAATAGGGATGCAAATGTAGCACTTTGGAATAGGCAAATCCGCGGGGGATTTAAATATCTCCCGCGGCATTTGCATTAACATGGCTGCTGCTTTTTTCCGGCTAGTAGATAAGCCGGAGAAAAGCGCCAGTCTGGACGCGATCCTCCGGAAAATAAGCTCTTTTGCGGAGGATCTCTTATTCCTACTTTCAAGAATGAGGGTGTGTCTACACTACAATGTTAATTCGAACTAACTTAGTTCGAATTAGTTAATTCGAACTAAGCTAATTCGAACTAACGGATCCAGACTAAAAAACTAGTTCGAATTAGCGTTTTGCTAATTCGAACTAGCATGTCCACATTAAGTGGACCATGAACCGGGCTTAAGGATGGCCGGAAGCAGTGCCGGCAGGGCATCAGAGAAGAACTTAGAGCGTGGAGATGCTTTCTCAGGCTAGCTGAGGGCTGTGCTTAAAGGGTCCCGACCCCCACCCCGGACAGACAGTTCTCAGGGGTGCCCCGCTTGCAAAGCAGTCCTGGCTTGGATTGCCTGGACTACCCACACTGGGCACATCACACCACTCGGCCATCAGACCGGCTGCACTTGCCGCAGGCTGCCATCTGGGAAGAGGGGGTAATCGGGGGGCTGCAGGAGAGCTTCCACCCCCAGAAGCCCGCAGAGCCAGCCCAGTCCTCCCCATCGGGGGCTCGTGCCCCATTCCTCCCTCACCTCCTTCCACTTACCCTTCCCTAGCTCCTCTTCTTGATGTACAAAATAAAGATAACGTGTCTTCCAAAATGGAATCTGTCTTTATTGAACAAAACTGGGGGAGACTGGGAAAAGGAGGTGGGAGAGGGGAAAAGAGAGGCTGGGAGAAGGGAGGGAAACTAAAATGATCAGGGGTTGGGAACAGCTTCCCATATGAAGAGAGGCTAAAGAGACTGGGACTTTTCATCTTAGAAAAGAGGAGACAGAGGGGGGACAGGATAGAGGTCTCTAAAAGCATGATTGGGGTAGAGAGGATGCATACAGAAAAGTTCTTTATTAGTTCCCATAAAGAAGGACTAGAGGACACCAAAGGAAAGGAATGGGTAGAAGGCTTCAAAGTAGTAACAGAAAGTTGTTCTTCACAAAGCAAAGAGTCAACCTGTGGAACTCCTTGCTGCAGGAGGCTGTGAAGTCTAGAACTAGAACAGAGTTTAAAGGGAAGTGAGATCAAGTCATGGAGGCTGAGTCCATGGAGTGGTATTAGCCAGGGGGTAGGAGTGGTGTCCCTGCCCAAGGTTTGTGGAAGGCTGGAGAGGGATGGCACGAGACAAATGGCTTGGTCACTGTCTTCGGTCCATCCCCTCCAGGGTCCCTAGGGTTGGCCGCTGTCGGCAGACAGGCTACTGGGCTAGGTGGACCTTTGGTCTGACCCAGGATGGCCATTGTAAGCTCAGGGCTCAGGGTCGGGGGTCTCACTGGACCCCCTTGATTCTCTTGCACACCTGCTCCTGGGTGGCCAGGCTGGCAGCTCTCCTGCCCTAGATGGCCACCTTCCTGTGCCTAGTGCGGAGATTGTGGACGAGGTCCACGATGTCTGCACTAGCCCAGGCGGGTGCCCGCCTCTTGCGGTCCTGGGCAAGCTCCCGGGAGCCGCCAGCCTGGTCCCGGGAAGAGGGGGAGGGCTGGGGGGCATCGGGTGGGTGGCTCGATCTGTGCCAGGTGCAGGGTCTGCTGGCTGGGTGCTGGCAGGCTTGCACCTGGCACGGGCACCGTAACCAGCCCGTGCCCCTTTAAGGGGTCCGGGGCCGGGAGGGGCGCAGAAGAGTTTCCCTGGTGTTGGCCAGAGTGGCCACCAGGGAAACCTGGGGAGGGCTAGCCTCCCACTAGTTCGAATTAAGGGGCTACACACCCCTTAATTCGAACTAGCTAGTTCGAACTAGGCTTAATCCTCGTAAAATGAGGTTTTCCTAGTTCGAACTAAGCGCTCCGTTAGTTCGAATTAAATTTGAACTAACGGAGTGCTAGTGTAGCGCCTATGAAAGTTAGTTCGAACTAACTTTGTAGTGTAGACATACCCTAAGAGATCTCTTATTCCTACTTTCAAGAATAAGAGATCCTCCGGAAAAGAGCTTATTTTCCGGAGGATCGCGTCCAGACTGGCGCTTTTCTCTGGCTTATCTTCAAGCCAGAAAAAAGCGGCAGCCATGTTAATGCAAATGCCATGGGGGATATTTAAATCCCCCGCGGATTTGCCTATTCCAAAGTGCTACATTTGCATCCCTATTATGGAATAGGGGCCAATGTAGACACAGCCCAGGAGTGTGCCCGTCCCAACACATTATTGGGTAAAAGGAGTGGAAAATACCACTCGCTCCACTGGCTGCATTTTGTGCACAGCACAATCTAGTTTGTGTCCTCAGAGTACATGTACTGGATAGGATCTGACAGATGAGAGATAGGGAGAACCATTATTTTGACCAGGACAAATTTAGGTGTTTTAGGGACTGTCAGTATTGGGGCAGAAGATGGTGGGGGTTCCAGCTGTCAACTCTGAATGGGGCTGACAGTCAACAAGCAGTGTGAAGTAAAGCAGTGTCTACACAGACATGGTGTTGTTCTAAAAACATTAACCTAGGTGCCATGTCTCTCAGAGAGATGGAGTTATTAAGTCGATGTAGCGGGTGATGTTGGTTGGTGGGAGTACCATTGAACACATCGACCCTATGCCATATATCAATCTATAGTATAGAACATGCCTTAGGCAGCTGAAAAGGGATTTGGTTGAGCTGAATTCTGGATTTAGGTGGCAACTAGGCCTTGTGACAGAATTATGGAAGGGAACAGGTGAGCCTGCACTCTGATCACTTAGGCTAGGTATACACTACAGCTGTTTTTCAGAAAATGCTATGCAAAATGCTCTTTGCATTTTGCGTACCATTTTCAGATTTTTTTTGGACAAGTCTTTTCCAAAATTTGGCTTGTCTTCACTGGGCCAAATTTCAGAAAATCCCTCTCTTTCCAAATAAAGAAGACAGGGCCACTGAAACAGCGTCTTTGCACTTCCGCAAAAAAAGCGGAAGAGCAAATGTGGTCCCTGGACACGGCAGAGTTTTTCCGGGATACCTATAGTAATTAGGCTGGGTGAGATAAAAATCCAAATAGCTCAACAGCACAGAAGCATTAAGAGACACAAGGGGGAGAAAAAGAAGGTAGGATTGTTGAACCCAGTTCCACACAAACCTCAGAGAGGGAAGATCTCTGCTCTTTTCAGGTCTTGCGGAGTGCAACAAAAGCACAGAGAATTTTGTACATTGACTGTTGAATGGGACTTCAGTGGAGCTGGTGGAGAGAACTCAGATAAATGGCACAGGTAATGCACAAGCAATGGAATCTATGCAGTTTTTCTGTGAGAAAGAGAGAAGTGGTGACATGCCTTGTTACAGGCATCTACCTCCTTTTTTTGTGGACATTCTAAATTTTGTTCTGGTTATCCCAACTTCAAACAAGATATAAAAAGGAAAAGCGCCCATTCACAGCTGAATTTTAGAGCAATGAAGAAAATATAGATCATTATTGGAAATATATAATTTAGATAAGAGACAAATAAGAAGAGATATGATAGAAGGATATAACCTAATGAAGACTGCTGAGTCCTCCATCATTTCCTTGATAAAAAAAATCATAACACAGGAACAAGGAATTAAAAAATGACAGGCTTGAAACTAATGAGAGGAAATATTTTCTTTGCACAATGCATAATAAACCTGTGGAATTCACTGTCATAAAATATTACTAAGTTTAAGTTTAGCAACATTTTAAGTATAGACATTTATATGAATAATAAGGAAAACTCTCTGAAATCTCGAAGGCCATGTCTACACTACAGAGAAAATCGAAGCAGCTGTAGTCAATCTTTTGAGGTTTGAATTAGCAGGACTAGTGAAGACACACTAATTTGAACCGAGAGGGCGCATGCATTGATGCTGATAGTTCTGCTCCTATGAGGGGTAAAGGAAGTCAAAGGTAGAGTGTGCTCCCTTCAACTTCTCACAGTGTGGATGGAGCCAAAATTCAAGTTAAGATACTTTGACTTAAGCTGCTCAATTAACATAGCTGAGGTTGCATATCTTAATTCAAACATATCCCCTACTGTAGAGCAGGGGCAATTGAGAAGGGTTGTTTGGAGATTTTTACATTCTACACAGCAAGTGAGGAAGGGGCCAAGAGTGGTCATTAAAATGTATTCAGATTGTGCCCTTATGAACATAAAGCTTTACACAGTGTAGCTACTGTAGAAAAAAATCTTCCAAAAAATGTACAGGATCTATTTGTCAAATCTACCAGTTCTCACTTTCAGGTGACATTGTAAACAAAAGTGGGCACATGGATTGGGCAGAGACATCCCTTAGGTGAGGGTTTAATAATAGAGGTTTTCTATATCCTGGTACAGAGGAGAGGATGGAAGATAAAAAAGTATGGGTAAAACATGATGAGAAACAGTCAAATGAAAAAGAGTCGATTCAATCACATCATGTAATGGCAGTCAGCTAAATAGTGACAAGTATTTAAAGTGCTTTTATATAAATGCTACCAGTCTAAATAATAAGATGGATGAACTAGAGTGTCTTGTATTCAACGAGGATATTGATGAAATAGGCATCACAAAAACTTGGTGGAATGAATATAATCAATGGGAAACAGAAATACCATGGTACAAAATATACTCTGGATGTGGAGTGGCACTATATGAGACAGAAAGCACAGAGTCAAATGAAGTAAAAAAATGTAATGAACCAAACTCTTCCATAGAATCTCCATGAATAATAATGCCATGCTCTAATAACAGGAATATAGCAGTAGGGATATATTACCAACCACCTGACCAGAATGGTGATAGTGTTTTGAAATGCTAAGGGAGATTAGGGAGGCTACAAAAATAAAAAACTCAATAACAGTGTGAGATTTCAACTATCCCCATATTGACTGGATACATGTCACCTGAGGACAGAATGCAGAGATAAATCTCCTTGATACTTTAAATCACTGCTTCTTGGAGCAGCTGGTTCTGGAACACAAAAGACGAGAGGCAATTCTTGATTAAGTGAGATGCAGGATATGGTCCAAGAGGTTACTATAAATGACCCACTTGGAAATAGCGACTGTAATATAATTGAATGTAACATCCCCATTGTGGGAAAAACACCACAACAGCCCAACTCTATTTCATTTAATTTCAGAAAGGGGAACTACACAAAAATGAGGAGGTTAGTTAAACAGAAATTAAAAGGTACAGGGCCAAAAGTGAAATCCCTGCAAGCTGCAGGAAAACTTTTCAAAGACACCATAGTACAGGATCAACTTAAATATATGCCCCAAATTATAAAACATTGTAAGAGAACAAAAAAAGTGCCACTGTGGTTTAACAACCAAGTAAAAGAAGCAGTGAGAGATCATAGACTTATAGAATATGAGGATTGGAAGGGACCTTGAGAGGTCATCGAGCCCAGTCCCCTGTCATGGCAGGACCCAGTACTGTCTAGACCATCCCCGATAGACATTTATCTAACCTGCTCTTAAATATCTCCAGAGATAGAGATTCCACAACCTCCCTAGGCAACTTATTTCAGTGTTTAACCACCTTGACAGTTAGGAAGTTTTTCCTAATGTCCAACCTAAACCTCCCTTGCTGCAGTTTGAGCCCATTGCTTCTTGTTCTATCCTCAGAGGCCAAGATGAACAAGTTTTCTCCCTCCTCCTTGTGACACCCTTTTAGATACCTGAAAACCGCTATCATGTTCCCTTTCAATCTTCTCTTTTCCGAACTAAACAAGCCCAATTCTTTCAGTCTTCCTTCATAGGTCACGTTCTCCAGACCTTTAATCATTCTTGTTGCTCTTCTCTGGACCTTTTCTAATTTCTCCACATCTTTCTTGAAATGTGGTGCTCAGAACTGGATACAATACTCCAACAGAGGCCTAATCAGAGTAGAGCAGAAAAATGACTTCTCATGTCTTGCTTACAAAACACCTGTTAATGCATCCTAGAATCATGTTTGCTTTTTTTGCAACAGCATCACACTGTTGACTCATATTTAGCTTATGGCCCACTATAAGCCCTAGATCTCTTTCTACCGTACTCCTTCGTAGACAGTCGCTTTCCATTCTGCATAAAAAGGCATAATTTAAAAAGTGGAAATTAAATACTAGTGAGGAAAATAGAAAGGAACATAACCTCTGTGAAATGAAGTGTAAAAACCTAATTAGGAAGGCCAAAAAGGAATTTGAAGAATAGCCAAAAATTCAAAAGGTAATAGCAAATGTTTTTTAAGTATATCAGAAGCAAGAAGCCTACTAAACAGCAAGTGGGGCCACTGGACAATTGAAACAATAAAAGAGCAATCAAGGACTAGAAGATTATTGCAGAAAAATCAAATAAATTATTTGCATTAGTCTTCACAGCTAAGATGGGATAGATTCCTAAAGCTGAACCATTCTTTGTAGGTGTCAAAACTGAGGAATTGTTCCAGACTGAGGAGTCATTAGAGGACATTTTGGAACAAACTGACCAGCTAAATAGTAACAAGTCACACGGACCAGATGGCATTCACCCAAGAGTTCTGAAAGAACTCAAATGTGAAATTGTGGAACTACTAATTTTGGTTTGTAACTGATCCTTTAAATCATCTTTTGTACCAAATGACTGGAGGATAGTTAATGTGACACCAATATTTAATATGAACGTTAGAGGTGATTTTGACAATTATAGGCTTGTTAGACTAACTTCAGTACCAGGGAAATTGGTTGAAACTATATTAAAGAATACAGTTGTCAGGCACATAAATGAACATAATAAGTTGGGGAAAAGTCAACTTGATTTCTATAAAGGGAAATCATGTCTCACCAATCTACTAGAATTCTTTGAGGGAGTCAACAAATGTGGACAAGTGGAATCCAGTAGATATAGTGTATTTAGATTTCCAGAAAGCCTTTGATGAGATCCTTCACCAAAGGCTCCTAAGCAAACTAAGCTATCATGGGATAAGAGGGAAGGTCCTCTCGTGACTTACAATTGGTTAAAAGACAGGAAACAAAGGGAAGAAATAAATGGACAGTTTTCAGAATGGAGAGAGGTAACTAGATGTGGCTCCCAGGGGTCTGTAGTGGAACATATTCATAAATGATCTGGAGAAAGGGTTAAACAGTGAAGTGGCAAAATTTGCAGTGATACTAAAGTGCTTAATATAGTTAGGACCAAATCAGACTGCGAAGAACTTCAAAAGGATCTTACAAAACTAGGTGACTTGGCAACAAAATGGCAGATGAATTTTAAAGTTGATAAATGCAAAGTAATGCACATTGAAAAACATAATCCCAACTATAAGTACAAAATGATTGGGTCTAAATTAGCTGTTACCTCTCAAGAGAAAGATCTTTGTGTCATTGTGGATAGTTTTCTAAAAACATCCACTCAATGTGCAGCAGCAGTCAAAAAAGCAAACAGAATGTTAGGAATCATTAAGAAAGGGATAGAGGGCAAGACAGAGAATATCTTATTGCTTCTATATAAATCCATGATATGCCCATATACTGAATGTGCAGATGTGGTCTCCTCACCTCAAAAAGATATCTTGGCATTAGAAAAAGTTCAGAAAAGAGCAACAAAATTATTAGGGGCAGCAAACAGCTGCCATATGAGGAGCGATTAATAAAACTGGGAGTTTTCAGCTTGGAAAAGAGATGATTGAGGCAGGACATCATAGAAGATAATAAAATCATGACAAGTGTGGAAAAAGCAAATAAATAAGAGTTATTTACTCCTTCCCATAACACAAGAACTAGGGGTCACCAAATTAAATTAATAGCAGGTTTAAAACAAACAAAAGAAAGAACTTCTTCATTTGATGCACAGCCAACCTGTGGAACTCCTTGCAAGAGGATGTTGTGAAGCACAAGACTATAACAGCATTCAAAAAAGAGCTAGATAAATTCATGGAGGATAGATCCATCAATGGCTATTGGCCAGGATGGGAAGTAATGGTGTCCCTAGCCTCTGTTTGTCACAAGCTGGGAATAGGTGGCGGAGAATGGATCACTTGATGATTACCGTTCTGTTCATTCCATCTGGTCTTTGTTGAAATTTAGAATACTGAACTAGAGGGACCTTTGTTCTGACTCAGTGTGGTCATTCTTATGTTCAGAAAACTCACAAAACCCTATGCTTCATAGTAGTACAAATATGAGATTGTGATATTATATGGAACGTAAATAGGTAAGGGTGGTGTTTTCCTCTAGAAATTTAACCAATGGTGTAAGTGGTGGTGGTGGGGGGGGGGGGAGCAATCTTTGATTTATAGTATTAGATTGAAAAAAAGACGTGTAGGACACAATATGTTGGGAAATACAAAAGATGCACACAGACAAATATTTAGTTAATGGACAATAATTTTCTGAACATTTTGAACACCAACTAGGGTGATGAAAACTGGCATAAAAGAAACTGACAAATGCTTGAATAGTGAGATGGGAAATGGGAATTTAGTACATATGTTACCGCAATGTCCCGTGGAACACTCTTTGTGAGAAACAAGAAATGGATACAGGGACAAAGTGATCCAGGATAGTGAATCATGTTTTCATCCCCTGTGAGCTGAAAATATATGTATTAGGTGACCAAAAGCATCCCCTGAATTTAAATGAACCACAAAAGAAATTTCTGTTAAAGCAAATAGAATCACTAAAATGATGATGTAGTTAGAAGGACCTCCATATTACAAAGTAGCACATTAGTGTTAAGTGAATGAACAAATCTAAAGAAAGTCTTGTTGATTTTCATTGATAAAAAAGAGTTTAAGGAAATCTGATCTGTAGTTTCAGGGATATGATAGACAAAGTACATTGGAACTGAACAAATAATTTGCTATGAATAATTTATCTGAATGAAATTCATCCGAGTGCAAAAGGTCAGCACAAAGGCTAAGCACCACTCAAATGCCAGTCAAATGGGACTTCCCATACTCTGGAAACAGTGAGCTTCCAAAATCTGCTGGAGAACAAGTAATATGACACCAGTCCATCAGCATCCAGGTCACTTGGGAGACTGTCAGATTAACTTGATGACTATTTCTTCCCAAAACACTACATAATTGCACCCCATTCCATTTTACATCATTTTTGCTTTTTGTCAAATAGGGTCCAAATGGGCCTAAGTTTGGAATATTACTGAACCAGCCAGGAGCACACTGATGCAGGCAATGGAACGGGTTGCTTTTGGGGTGGAAGAAACCCCTCTGGCAAGGAAACATTAGAAGCTGTTCAAGCAGTTATATTGTCCTGTTTATGGGTCGTCCAAATAAATCACTGAGGTCTTTACATTTCTTTTCTGAACCATCTACCACTTGGTATCTGTGTACATTGGTCCACATTCATTAAAATTAATTCTGCTGCACCCGCATGGTATCCTAGGCAGTGATATAGGCAAGCTGCACAGGGAGTACACGAGCTGTATTTTCTCAGTGTTCACTATATCATTTGCCTCCAGGGCCATTTCTATCAATATTGGCATCCTATGCCAACTGAGCACCTGCACCAGCCACCCCAATAGGGGTACAAGCTGTGGTAGACAAGCCCAGAACTGCAGAGGAGCAGGAACAGTGCAAGTGGGGGGGCTCACCTGACAGCCTCAACGGAGCAGGCAAGAAGCGCAGTCGGCAGCCAGTGGGAGGAGCAGGGGATGGCCATGTAGCCAGTTGTTGGAGAGAAGCAGCAATGATCCCTTCTACCAAAATTTGTGGTGCCCTACATAGCTGTGTATTTTGCGTATTAGTAGGGACAACACTGAATGCCACTGAGGTTAGCTCTGAGGTTAGCTAGCCATTGCTGTGGGTTAGCTGAGTTCTGCTCTGTGAGGGTTTTGTAACTAATTTTGGGAAAATGTTCATTTTGTTTCTGGTCTCGGTTTATAAGAGACCAGAAACAATATTGGGTTCAAAATCAGTTGTGCAGAGGTGACTGGGAACAAGGAGTCAACTTCCCAGCATGTAACTCTCTCCATCCTATAATATCATTTATATCCTATCATTTTCATGGGTTTTTTTATTTCCAAATCCCTTGAACCTCTACATCCCTCCTTGCTATCTGCCATCTCTGACAGAGACATGGAGTCTGCGCAGCTTTGCACTATTGTCATAAGACTTGCAAGCACAAGGCAAAGTGTTTGCAGAGCTGCAAGAATAACTGACTCAGCAGGAAACATAAACATTTCTTGGAGGACAGAAGGCTGTGGGACATAGTGACAGCCAATGCAAGATTTTTAGTGGCATTCAGGGAGCAGCTGCAGATGGTGAAGTGCTGTTTCTTGGCCTGAGAAATGAGCATGGGCTGAGAGGCGGAGGTCACATTGTCCTGGAGGCTCTGGATGATGAGCAGCGACTGTAGAACTTTGAGATGTGCAGGCCACATTCCTGGATCTGTGCACAGAGTTTGCTCCAGGCCTCCAGTGCAAGGACACCAAAATCAGAGCTGCATTGACGGTGAAGGAGTCAGTGGCACTCACACTGTAGAAACATGGAGTCATCAGGAAATTAGTTTGGAGCTGGAAAGTCTACTCCAGGGGTCACTGTCATATAAGTGTGCAGGACCATTAATTGCTTCCTGCTATGCAGGACAGTGACTCTGAGCAATGCACAAGACATTGTGAATTGATTCTCAGCAATGGGGTTTCTAAACTGTCATGTAACCACAGATGGCATGCATATTCCTATTTTGGCACTGGACCACCTTGTAACAGAGTACATGAACAGAAAGGGCTGCTTTTCTGTGGCTATGTGAGCACTGGTGGTTATATTTCACCAACATCGATGTTGACAGGTTCGGGAAGGCACATATGATGTTTGCATCTTTAAGAACATATGACTGTTCAGAAAGCTAAAAGCAGGGACTTGTGGATTACTACTGGTGATGATGAAATGACAATAGTGATTCTGGGAGACTCAAACTACCCCTTACATCTTTAGCTTGTGAAGCTATATACCAGTACCCACGACAGGAGCAAAACAAAACTTCAACTACCAGCGTGGCAGTGGTAGTATGACAATTGAATGTGCTTTTGGTAGACTGAGGAAATGCTGATGTTATTTACTCACACAATTGGAAATCAACCAGAAAAGTAACCCAATGATTATAGCTGCCTTCAGTGTCCTGCATATTTGTGAAGCAAAAGGGGAAAAACTGACACCAAGGTGGAAGTGCAGTGTCTGTCTGCTGAGTTTGAACAGCCATAGCAAAGGCTTATTAGAAGAGCTCAACACAAAACTATGCAGCTCATGATGACTTTGAAGGATCAATTTAACACTGAGCCAAAGTAAGGTGTAGTGGTGTATGGAGGGCTACCTGGCCTTCCTGCTTTGGGGCCTAGTAGCAATTGTGTGGTACTGTGTGTTCATGTATTAATACAACACCTATTCATTTTGTGATGCTCACTGTACATTTATGATTATTACACAATGTGTGTTTGTCACTAACGCTATGAGTTGTGTCACACTGTACAGTGACAGGTAAGTGAATGTTTTCAGAACTAGTAGAAACTCTGCACCTTATGTTGTGAACTAATAAGGATGAATTATGTTCCAAATAACAGAATTGTATTCAGTGGAAAGAAAAATTCAAATAATTTAAAAGTAAGTATATTCAAAATTGAATAAATTGATAGAAGACAACTTATGGGGGAGGGGCGGAACCTTCATGTTAATTTTAGCTACCCATACAGATACCATGGTTTCACAGGTCAGTTCATGTGAAGCTGTGGTTGTCTTTAATGTCCCCCTTCTATGATGCAGCTTTGGCTGGCAGGATTTCATTGATCATGTCATCCCAAGTCCAGTTCTTTCTCCTCCTTATTTGGATCAGACATTCAATGGATGTGGAGGGGGAAAACCTCAAAGCCACACTCAGAGACTTAATTATCCAGACATTGGTTGGAAAATAATAGGGAAAAACACAAAGGAATGTCATTAACTAATTACAGAGAGAGACTGCAGAACTGGAATTCATCTACAAATTTGATACTGTTACTGTGGGCTTGAATAAAGACTCTAATTGGGTGGCGCATTACAAAGCCAATTTCTCCTGTCTTTAACATCCACATTTTCACACCCAGCCCACTTAATTAGCCTCATTAATATGGGTACTACAATTGCCAGGTACATCTTCTGCTGTTCTTTATAGCTCTTGGTTTCTGTTATTTCCACTCCAATTCATCTGATCAAGTGGGTTTTACCCAAGAAAACTCATGATTCTATATATTTTTGCCACAGAACTTCTCATTGTTTATAGCATTTCAAAGTTCCTCAGATGTATTGAGACCAAGACAATCCCACATGACATTACGATTAACACATTAGATAAATGTGGTCTAGATTATAAGTTCCGAACCACTGGAATACAGATCGGCACAGGGATGCAATCTGATGGCTGCCTAGCCATGGTGTCTCCGGGGGCTGGTACTCTGGCACACCACCCAGCGCCTCCCCTCACACTGCGGCTGTTGGCAGAGGTGTATCCTGCCCTGTTTTTCAACCAACCGGTGCTGGGCAAGGGTGAGGTCTCCTTCCGGCCATGGGAGAGCTGTTCGCTGCGCAACAGGAAGGCCTCACGGAACAGAGGACCACAGCCTTACAGCTGCTTCAATCTGGGCAACAGCACTCAGCTAGTGGCTTGGAGGCAGTGCAGGTCTAGGTGAGGGGGCCAGAGCAGGCATTGGGGGATCTGGAGATAGAGCTAGTACAGGGGAACTCTAAGGGATGGGGACTCTAAGAGGCAGGAAGCTGACAATGGGAGTACTGGGGCATCTGGGTTCGGGAGCTGGCACTGAGGGACTCTGGGGCCTGGCTAGTAGTGAAGGGGTGACTGGGGCAGGGCTGCCACTGGGGGGCACTGGGGATGGTGCTATTATTGGGGATTGGGAGCTGGCACCTGGAGGAGTCCTGGGCAGGGGTGGGTGCAGTGGAGCTCTGGAAACAGGATGCTGGCACTGGAGGGTCTCGTGGGAGGAGCTCAAAGGGGTGAGAGGATGACACTGTGGTATTTGGGATGGAGAGCTGGAACTGGAGGTAGTGGAGGGATGGGTGGCTCTAGGGATTAGGGCTGGCACTTGGGGCTCTGGAAGTCGGGGCTTTTTATACCACATGCCAGCAAACCCATTCACAAACTTTTGGTGGACTGGCAACATTTTATTTGCACATTTGAATGTTCAGTGTTTGCAGAATGAATATGCAAATATTCAAATAAAATATTACTGGTCCTCCAAAAGTTTGTGAATGGGTTTGCCAGTCCAAGGTATAAAAAGGATAGGAACAATTGCTCTGGATGATATTACTATAAGATGGGTACACAACTTCTTGAAAGACTGTATTCAAAGACACTTCATAAAGACACTGTTCGTTCCCAGTGAAGCATCTGACATTGGTCACTGTCACAGACACTAGATGCACTATTGACTTGATCGTGAGGCCTTTCTTCAAACTACTTTTCCTCAAAGTTCAAACTACTTCATTTAGGAAAGACAAATTATATGCACTACTACAAAAAATGAAGCAGCTGGGCCTAAGGGAAATGGGGGATGGATGGAAAGGCTACAAAGAGCCAGGAGCAAGGGTGAAATGGGTGGGTGAGCCCTGGAAGGAATCAAGGCTCAAGGGCAAGGGGGAGAATGGATGGAGAGGGAGCAGGGTTCTGGGGCACTAAAGTACAGTTTGTCTGGGGCAGGAGCATAGTGAGGGGGTAGAAGGGGACAGTTTTCCCTGGGTGCCACACTAGGGCAAGGGCAGGGAGAATGCCACGGGCATGTCTGACATGGCCACGGCTGCTGCGGCAGGGCCGGATGGTCCCAGACCCTCCTGCACCATTCTCCCTGTGCTGGCCCTAGTGTGTCACCCGGGGTCAACTGTTCCCCCCCCCCCACACACTTCTCGCTACGCCCCTGGCCTGGGGTGTCATGTTCCTTAATGCCAGCCCTGGTTAAACTTATTGAAACAGGTGGGTGTAACAGCCACACTCGATTCAGGAAAAAGTAAGAAAAGATTAAGTTCCTGTCTAGAGCTCTCACAAGTCTAAGGCTCATTATCCATTTGTTTAGGATCTGGCTTTATTGATGGTCTCTTTTGCAATAGGATGTTGCTGGGTTCAGGTGCTAGGTTTGAGGGAGATGTGTTTGAATTGTATAAACCCAAACTCTCTCTGAGAAATGTACTCAACCCACGCTTTAAGTAGCTAAGATGACATTTTCCCTTTATTCTGTGTGTGATGTCCTTCCATTCCACCAGCTAAAAAGAGGAACAGCTGAGCATGGATGATTATGCACTATATTTAAGTGAAACATATAGTCACCCAAAGTTCTTTTTGATTAAAATGTACATCCTACTAGAACAGCAGAAAAACCATCTGTTATATTAGATGACATATCTGGCTTTCATGAGTTTAAAGGTCATCCATGCCTAACATTTAGAATATGTTTTAAATTTCTATTTAGATATCCTGAATATATCTATAGGTTCAAATATGTCTTTTTCCAATATTTGATTCACAGTTCCTGCTCGTGACTCTATAATAAAAACTACTCATTTTACAGACTGAACAAAACTCAGCAAATTGGCTCCTTAGGTTCAGTTCTCCTTCAGTTGTCTCACCCAAGATACTATAAAGAACTGCCTTGTAGGCTTTAGCTGTGAATAGCATGCTCTGATCTGCTCCTGCAACTTCACAATATTTGAACTTTCTGTTTCTCTGGGCATTGCAAAACCCTTTTGCTCCTGTAACTCTTGAAATAAAAAGCAGTGTTCTTTATGAATTTTTAACACGGCACACTTTTCCTGCCAGTGCTTTCAGGCAAGTCACGTCAGGATGTGGACACTTGTATTTGAAGCTCAAAGCCTGACTGCTTCTATTTGTAAACAAGTGTGAACAACATGAGCACATTAGTGTCACTTCCCAGTAAATTCAGTGTTAAGAAATTACAAGTGTATGGACTATATAACAGTTTGACAAAGCTGAATTGAAATACATTATTCATAGTAATCTTTCTCAAAACCTGACATTTTTGAAAGTTTTCCACTTTGTGCATCATGAAATTGTAATGTTGGTTGTGAAAGTGTAAAGAAAACAAACAAACAAACAAAAACCCCAATCCCTAATGCATTTGGCCTTTTGCTTTCTAAGAATATTTTGCAAAAGGGCAAAAATTGTTTATGTTTTAAGATTTTTCATTGATGTCAATTACTATAACTGAATTCAAGTCATCCCTTTAGTTTTCTCTGCGTGCATGCATGCGTGTGCATAAGTGCACGTTGGCACGTACGTGTGTGGTCAGGGAAAATAATACATGTCAAGACTGACTTATAAAATCAGTTCTAGGCCTTTAACCTTCAACAGAACACTGAATAAGTGAGGGGTCTATGGACGCTGACATTTATGGCAAAGCAGGAAAATAAATGTCTATTGATGGGGCTGTATCTCTGATCATAGTTCATAGCCCCCTTTCAGCAATTGAGTTAACATTACCTGCCTGATGTCAGGCACTGCAATGATCACTGCCAAGAGACAGGCTGATGGTCCCAAGCCTCCTGTGTCGATGATGGCTGTTTTGCTGATATGATCAACATAATTCAATCACTGTCAGTACTTATTTCTGCCCTGCTTCTCCATGCTACTCACTAGCCTATTGCAGCTTTCTTTACTGTTTGCTTCTGAAAGATATGAGCACCAAGACAAATAAAAGCCAACGTTCCCAAACTGTAATCTTTACGGACTTCAAACACTGAATCTTTTACTTAATTGCTAGAGAGGTACTGCAGAATATGGTGCTGCTTTTCAGAGTTTCATTATAAATGTGGAAAGAGTTGATGTATTAATCTCAATATGTTCTTGTAGCATTATAATAAATTATCAGTGACTAATATATAAAGATTCCACATAGACATGGGAACTAATGGTGTAGGAGGTGCTACAGCATCAAGGGCTTCTGGCTGCCATCCCATGTACCGTGAGTTCTGCTGTTGGCCCCAAGTACTGGGGGTTTCGCTGTTGGCCCCACATATCGGGAGCTCTTCTGCAGGTCCTAAGCCTAGTTTCCAGTCTGTCATCCTATGCATCAGGGGGCTCTGTTGCCAGCCTCACACTCAGAGTCCTGGCTGACAGCTCTTCACACCGGGGCTTTGCTCCTGGCACTGGATAAGGGAATGGGGGCGGGATTTCAGCATCCCTACTCACTCTGCACCTGCAAATGCCCCACTGAGATTATGGGGAAAAAATTAAAACACATAAGACACAATTCCATACTCAGATAATTGTATGAAACAACTCTGGGAACCCAGACGTGCATATCTAAGCTAGTTCTATATTACGGGGCATTACTGGAAAAAGCTACGCAAATTGCACTCCAAAATTTGCGTTGCTTTTTCTGATCGCTTTTGCAGAAGAGGCTTTTCAGCCATTTGGCCCAGTCTAGATGGGGCCAAATGGCAGAAAAGCCTCCTCTTTCGGCAGAACCCTTATGCCTTGTGAAACAAGGTATACAGGGATTCCCAAAAAAGCGCGTTTGCTCTTCCGTGTAAAAAAGCGGGAGAGCAAATGCATTTCTTGGATGCAGCGGGGGTTTTGCAGGATACCTCCTATATCCCGCAAAACCCCTGTAATCTAGAGGTAGCCTAAAAGTACTGTTTAATACTATATAAATAATTTATTCTTAACAACTGGTATAGTTACATTACGTTAGCCAAAGTGCCATTCTTTTCACACAGATCAAATCTTATATCAAATATCTTCTATAGATTTTCTGGTGTATTGCACCATATTTGAATTAAAAATAGTTAATATGTTGCTACTGTAAAGTCATCCATTTAGAGAAACTGAAAATAGTAACAATGATTTAGCTAGTAGACTGTTACTAATTGTTTTTATACCCAGGATGTGGCTTGTTTTTTAAAAACTTCTGTTTTGATCAGATGTAGTGTGTACTATGTGAAATACTCCTTAATGACTTTTTAACTTAATGATTTTAATTCCTTCCAAAGACTAGTATCAAACTCTATAAAATAACTGGGAAATATATTGCTATCTCTTTAAAATATTAGGGTGGTCTATCATCTACTTGTTTTCATCATATAATGCTTCAGTTCAAGAATGACAAATTTAATTTTACTTCCAACTTTAAATTAATACTTTTAATAAATGAACCTAAATATGAAAAAAGGGATAGTAAATGTAATTTAAATACTAAAAAGTTATCCACTTGGAAACATATCTCCATCGCACCATACCCCGATCGCCCCAAAAGCCAAACAAATTGCAAATTTACCCTCCCCTTATTCATAGATTAAGTCCTGATAGTTTAAGGCCATAAAGGACCATTAGACCATGTTGTCTGACCTGTTGTATGTCACAGGCCCTTCAATGTCACCTAGTTACACTTTATTGAACCCAATAAGTGATTTGACTAAATCATATTATAGCCAGTTAGTTCATTTTATCATCCGTTTGTCATTGTATTATGTGATGTTATGGTCAGTTCATATGCTATTTCATATATAATCAATGTATGGCAACAGATTGAAATTGTAGGATCAGAGAAGTACAGGACTGATAAGTGCTTAGGAGTTGGAAAATCTACTTCTTCACTTGTTTCAGTGGTTAATCTCCCTCACTGTTAAACATGTATGCCTTCTTTCCAGTTTGAATTTCTTTGCTTTCAGCTACCAGCCATTAGTTCTTGTAAGGTCTTTCTCCACTAGATTAAAAGAACTTTAGTTCTCAATATTTTCTTCCCCTATGAAAGTAGTTATACATCATAATCAACTCACTTCACAATATTTTTGATAAAGAGATCAAGCTCTTTAAGTCTCTTAAGATAAGTCATTTTCTTCAGCACTTGAATTTTGTGGCTCTTCTGCACCCTCTTGAATTTTTTAACATCCTTTAAAAAATGTGAACCCAAGAACTGCAAAAAACATCTTGCTATCAGCCTCACTGATGCCATATACAGAGGTAAAAGTCACCTCCTGACTACTATTCACTACACCCTTTTCTATAAAATGGTAAGAACCGCATAAGCCCTTTTTGCCACTGTTTCACATAAGGAGCTTGTGTTGAGACTCACTAAAAGATTTACCTGCATTGGTTGGGTCCTTAACTCAATGAATTTTTTGTTTTCTTCACTCAGATCATTGCTCTGGGATGCGGATGGGGATGAGGATGAGGGGCTCAATATGCAAGCTACCCCGGGGAGAAAGGACTACCCCAGCCCTCTGTCATTCCAGCAGTTTGAGACCAGGTGACAAATACCTTCCATGCCCACTGTATCTCTAGTGGCACAGATGGAAGAGGGGTGCATGTCCTCCAGCTGGGGCAGGTCCAGGTTTGCCTTCCCTCCGCACTCTCCAGGCAGATTAAGGAGTGGCTTTACTCCCTGTTGAAGGGGAACAGCCAGCAGTGTTCCCATATGAATGGAGGAGGGAACTTTACCTCCCTCCCCCCTGCACAAGTAAACCCTTACCTACTTTAAGTTATGATAGGAGGAAGCTGTATACCAAATTGTGTGATCCTAGCTCTTACCATTTAGGAGGAATTCTTGAACAAATGGAGAGACAGGAGAGCAGACTCACTCACAGACAAACAAGTCAAATACACACACACATATTTTGTTATATTGTACTTGAAAGGCTTAATACGAGAAGGGGGCTAATTAACTTGCTCTGCCACACCACAAGGGAATTAGGATGGATGAACGACCTCTGATTTAGACTAGGGTTAACTGGGAAGGCATAGGCAAGAGTATAATAATGCCAGGAAGTTGACAGTAGAAAGAGGCTGCAGTGAGGAACCCTGCAGTCATCTTCTAGACAAGAAAGAGAAAAGAAATCCAATGAGGGAGGAGAAGTCCTGGTTTCCTAGCCCTGAGTAAAGGGCATATCTAAACGAGTAGGAAGGAGTACAGAGAAATAGCAATGGGAGCCTGGGAGTATGCAGACTGTGGTTGATGGACTGAGGGACCCTGAGACCCTGAGAAGTGGGTGGTCCTTCTGTGTCAGCCACTGGGGCAATGGCACAAGCCAGGGCAGTAAAACTTGAGATTGCCTGAGACTTTCTGTCCTCTGGGACTTTGAACTCTGGAAGGGGTAACATGAATAGTTCCAGAGAGCAAGAGAACAGAAAGGGTCACCTGGAAGGAGCTAATTCCTAGAACATTCACAAGGAGGTGCCTGAGTGGTGAGTGGATCCTATGACAGCTATATATTGATTGAAATTACACAATACGTAATCACGCTTCAGAAAACAAAGTTAAACTGAACCTTGCAGTGCATGTTTCCAATTCTCTTCATTCAAAATTTTCAAGACACAGAGTGGATATATAAATCTTAAAAAAACCCAAATAATTAGTAGGTCCTTTCCCTCTCAACATAAATTAAAAATAAATAGTATAATACCAACCATTATCCTTGGGATAGGAGTTTTAACTATCCAAACAGCATTATTTATTATTATAAAGTAAAAAATAACACAATGAAATCTCTCATAATCAAGTAGAAACACCTGAAGTATCTTAATTTATTTTTCTTCTTTATATGATCTCATTTTTATGTAGCTGAGATGACAAAAAGATCCATGCCTGAACATAATTATCTAAGATCCCATTCCACTAAGACTCAGGGACAGAATTTAAAGAATATTACTAGAGATTCTACCACAAATCACATTACACTGCACAGGGCTGAATTTAGGGACAGGCAACCCAGATGATCATCTTGCATGCTGGGCTTAAGGAAGGGAAGATCCAGGCTTGATGAACTGTTTTTCTAGTTAGCAACAAAAGGGAAAATAGAATATTTGAAATAATTTGTTCAGGTATTTCATATTTCATGATTCATGTTGACTAAATTCCTAGAACATTCTGGATCTTTATATAAACGTGTGCAATCTTCCACACTTTCTGAAATGTACATGTTCCTTGAACTCTTGAGAATATTTTCAGCCATGCCCTCGTGGGTCACCAGTCAGCAACTGAGATGTAAGAACAAGGTGAAGTGAATTGAGAGCCCAACTACAATATTGTGCAAAAGCTTCCTGAGGTAGCCGAGCTAGTCTGTACAGGATAAACTTAAAAAATAACAAATAGTCTGGTAGCACTTTAAAAACTAACAAAACATGTAGATGGCATCATGAGCTTTCATAGAAGTGGGCTGTGCCCATGAAAGCTCATGATACCATCTACATGTTTTGTTAGTCTTTAATGTGCTACCAGACTATTTAAAATATTGTGAACCGTTTTTCACTGTGTAATTGTGAAAGTGCTTAAAGACTTGAAGAGAATAAGTAGTAACTAATAAAGGAGTGCAACTAACATGTAATAAGATGTCAGAGATAGCTATTGAATTCCTATCTATGCAACAATTTGAAAGAAATACTGTTACTCTTTTTGCCATGCTTAACACATGTGGGCTGTATCTACATTGGCGTAATCTTGTGCAAAAGCGATCACTTTTGCGCCAAAACTTGCTGCCTGTCTACACTGGCTGCGAGTTCTTGCGCAAGAACACTGACGTTCTAATGTATAAAATCAGTGCTTCTTGCGCAAGAACTATGGTGCTCCCACTCAGGAATAAGCCCTTTTGTGCAACTGTTCTTGCGCAAGAATGTAGAGAGGCAACATGAATTTCTTGCACAAGAAAGCCATATGGTTAAAATGACCATCAGAGCTTTCTTGCGAAAGAGAGCGTCTACACTGGCATGGATGCTCTTGCGCAAAAGCACATCTCTTCTGGAAGAGTTTTTGCACAAGAACACTTCCGCAAAAGAGTTCTTGTGCAAAATCATGCCAGTTTAGACGTAGCCATAATGTTTTATGCCATTTTCAGATTATGGAATGTAGATTTCTGCTCTCTCTGATACTTATTATTTTCTGCCATAGAATAATCAAAGCACCACCACATAAACCTTCAGGAACTCAGTAGAAAGCTCATTTGCGATTTTGCATGCAGCAAGGGACATGTTTAATACCATATTTCAATGATTCCTGCACACTTTCACTTTGCTGAAGGCACCCCACATCTCTTGCTATTTACACCCTTGCTCCTCTTTTCCACCTTCTCTCAATCCTCACCATACTTCCTCTATCCCCTTTTCGTTCTGTCTTAATTCATTTGTAATAGCATAAATACTGTTTGTGAAAGGTGGGAGGTGCAGAAAAATCTATGACATATCTATATCCTTAGGCTTGGCTTCTCCTTTGGGCAAAAATCTGTTTCACAGATCTCTCAGATGGAGAATTCAGAGGTCTAAAGTTCTGCTGGAAGAAAAAAAAACTTATAAATAAAGTGAGGCTATATTTAACTCTGATAGGCACATACATATCTCTATGTGCCAAAAATAGCTTCAAAATCCAAAATATAATTCTAAATAAAATAGTTGAAGTGGCTGACGAGGATAATTCAAAGCAAAAACAATTCTCTTAGAAACAGAAAAATAAGCCTAAACTTGCCTTCTTGCAAACTTAGTTCTATTCTTCTATTTGCCTGCAACACTTCATTTGTGATCTTTTATTTTCTGTCAGCTCTTGTAAATCATCTTCCATTTTAGATCTGTGTCCAGGCACTTATTGCAATAATCAGGTGCTGTAGAACCTAGCAGTTGAAGTACCTACTGCCCTGGCCTCTTGAGTTGTGACACACCTGGTGCACTATTGCACATCTGAAAGCTTTGATATATCACAGCTCAAGAGAAGGCAGGTTAATTACATTCTTATTAGAAGTCCAAGAAAGCAGAGAATGAGGTTTGCACTCTGCTTGAAAGATTAACAGATTCAGGCTTTGGCGGACCCAAATGAGGAATATGTTCAAGAGTTGAGGACCCTTCATGGTAAAAATTATTGATAGCAGTCCACCAGGATAGAAGGAGTAACAAAGCATCTAACCGGAACAAATGCTCAGGATCTGATTGGGGATATTGATAATTTTGCACATTTAACAATACTGCTGTAAAATAATGTCTTTATCTTTCAGTTTGCCAGGAAACTACACAACTTCCATTTGAATGGGAACCTTGTGCCACAGCCATTCATCACCTTCAAGGTGGTTTATTGCAACTCACTGTATGTGAGGCTAAAGGTGAAGGCAGTACAAACTTTGAATTATGCAACAGCTGCCTCCATAGCAGGAAAAAGTTATTAAACCATTGGTGGGCATCCTGCGGCCCTTGGGCCACATTCAGCTCATCTGAGTAAGCCATTGACAGGCTGCTTGACAGATTGTTGTCCTTGAGTCTGCAGATGCAGCCACCTGCAGCTCCCATTGGCTGCAGTTTACCATTCCCAGACAATGGGAGCTGCAGGAAATAGCGACCAGCAAGTCCCTGTGGCCTATGCCGCTTCCCTCGGCTCCCATTTTCCAGGAATGGCAGACTGAGGCCAATGAGTGCTTTGAGAGGCCATGCCTGCAGATGCAAGGTAAACAATCTGTCTAGTGGCCCACTAGCGGCTTATCCTAATGAGCTGCATGTGGCCCACAGGCCGCAAATTGCCCACCACTATATTAAACACATCACCTAAGTGTGCCACATCCTCTGTGGCTCCCACTTTACTTTTAGCATCAATGCAATTCCCAGGCCTTAATCTATAAAGGTCCTCAGGGTATGTCTACACTACCCCGCTAGTTCGAACTAGCGGGGTAATGTAGGCATACTGCACTTGCAAATGAAGCCCGGGATTTGAATTTCCCGGGCTTCATTTGCATAAGCGGGGAGCCACCATTTTTAAAACCCCGCTGGTTCGAACCCCGTGCAGCGCGACTACACGGGGCATGAACTAGGTAGTTCGAACTAGGCTTCCTAGTTCGAGCTACCGTTACTCCTCATTTCACGAGTTCGAACCAGCGGGGTTCGAACCAGCGGGGTTTTAAAAATGGCGGCTCCCCACTTATGCAAATGAAGCCTGGGAAATTCAAACCCCGGGCTTCATTTGCAAGTGCGGTATGCCTACATTACCCTCCTAGTTTGAACTAGGAGGGTAGTGTAGACATACCCTCAATGGTCTGAGGCACAGGTACATCAGTTTCTTCATCTTCACTCCTGACCATCATCCAGGACAATGTGACTGACACTACCCAGGGTGAAGCAATTTAGACAGCCTGAGCAGTCCTTGTCCATGGTGGGCTCCACAAGGCTGAAGCATCCTCCTGCTTGTGTTGGGTGGGAAGCTGCTCCAGCCCCCCCTGGTTAACCAGAGCTAACAAGCATCACCCATTAGGGGTGATACTTATCAGTTAACTGGTTAACTTTTCACATCCCTTATTCAGACCCAACCACAGGTTTCTTAGTAGTACTTCTCAGAAGATTATAAGTAAAAGTAGCAGAGAGCCCACTTATTTTGAAGTGAGGTAAACAAAGCAACTGAGGAGTCATCATATCCACAGAGAAATAAATGTTATGACATGGATAAGTTCTTAGATCCTAGATTTTAATAATATAGCTTTTTTCTTCAAAGAGGGTAAGAGGAAGCAAATAATTGGAAGCAGATATTAAGGGTATGTCCACACTGCAATATAAACGTAGCCACCAACTCAGATTTGAGTCCTTCCAGATGCACACACATCTCTCAGTTAGTGGCTCAGATCTAGATTCTTGGGATGCTGAGGAGATGCAAAGTCTAAGCCCTTGTCAAACCGGGACTCAGGTTTCTAGTCCTAATGATTTGCAGGGTAGACACATTCCTGTTTGAGTTGGATTCTGGGAGTCTGCTGAAGATGTCCCAAAATACCTGGGTAAACTTCTTTTGTCCTCTCTGTCCCAAGAATCTCCTGTCAACTCAGTTGGTGTACAACAGCAGGTCAGTGAGTCAATGTGAAGTTTTCCATTGTCTTCTGATCATGCAGCTTCAAATACGTTATCAGAAAACCTTTTGTCTTTGCAATGAAAACCAACCAGAAAAAGCATTTTACAAAGCAAGCTCTTTTAAGGTCATTAGAGCACAACCAACTTTTGGTGACTCTCTGATGTAAGGCCGGCAAACCTGTGGGCTTTAGCACAGTTGCCAGGAATGACCATGCACATCAGCAGATAATGAAGAGGCTGGCATCGCTGCAAATTTTCGAGACTGTTTGTTAGTGCAGGAAACAGGTTAAGTGGCTAAAGAACAAGCACCAGAGGACTAGGACCTGAACCACACTTCAGGCAACTTACCATCCTCATATCTACTTTATTAGGGGTTTGTCCATGTGCTGGGAGGGGGGTATCCAGCAAGAAGTCAACCATGGTACATGACTACCTCAACTGTCAGGATGGTGCCCTGCTGGCCCCGAAATCTAACGTGAGGACTGATGAGAGCCAGCAACAAGCAGCGAGGACCATGAAGCCACTCTGTGGTTGAAACGAGTCCCAGAGCAAGCTTTGGAGCAGGATCAAAAGCAAATTCTTGGTCCAAATTCCTAGGAGTGGTTTGATGCCCCGGCTGAGGAATAGCCCACTGCAGCAAACGCAAAGGAGACAGAAGCCGGCCACAAGCTTTGTGACAATGCATCTGGCCTGCACTGGCCCATTAAGGGCAAACCCCAGCCCTAAGCAAGGACTGAGAGCGAAGCCCCAGCTGAGGCGGTTATTGATAGTTAGGGCCCAGCTGGGGGCTATATAAAAAAGGGCTCCTAGAGGGAGAGGGAAGGACTTACTGTGGTTGGAGAGCAGGAGGGATGTGGCTGCCTAGGAAGCAGGAGGCATCCTGGAGCTAGAGCAGTGCTGGGGAAAGCAGGAAGAGCAGGGGAAGCTCTGGCCAGGCAAGCTCCCAGGCTACAGGGCTTGAGGCCAGACCCGAGTGCCAGAAGGCTGCAAAGAGCCAGCCAGGGTAGACAAAGGCAGCAGGTCCACCCGCCCCCTTGCCAATGGTGAGTGGCCATTACAGACTGTAGTTTGTCCTTAAGGCAGGGGCTAGATGAAGACTGGCAGTGGGTCACTGAGACAAGGAGGGTATAGGAGAAATGGGTGTTCCCTAGAGGGGAACAGGGTATTCCCTGGCAGGGGAAGACCCTGGAGTGCTGAGACTGATACAACCCCCCTAGCCCCCCACCACCACAGAAGGGGGTTGAGAGACACTGGAGTGGGCACTGCTGGAGAGCAGTGTCCTGAAGAGGACATCGTGGTCCAAGAGTGACGTGGATCTGGATTGGAGAGTGAAGTGTGGACACGGGGAGACACCAGCCAGAAGGAGGCATCCAGCGAGCAGATAAAAGTTAATCAGCAGTGCTGCCCGCAGGAGGAATGGTGGCTGTGAGACTGCTCTATGACAAGCTTGATAAGTGTCTGCTACAATTTAAAGCGTATTATTAGAGCAACAGGAAGGATTTCCACTCTAAGTTATGAAAAGTCCTGGCTAGCGACATGTAGCTGCTAATTGCAAATTGTATCCCAGTGCCTTGGTGTCCCCATTCACCCTGCCCCCACTGAGTGGAGTTCAAAATGATGGCCAGGAATGCAAACAGTAAAAGCCAGCTTTAAAGAGTATTTTTTACTGGAAAGGATTTTTGGTGTTTTCTTGAAAGCCATTACATTGTCATGGCTTTCAGTTTGCAGCTTAGTAACCACCCAATGGTCTATGAAGCTGCCTGCAAACAGTGAACTCTATGGCTGTGTCTACACTGGGCCACTTATTCCGGAAAATCAGCCGCTTTTCTGGAATAAGCTGCGAGCTGTCTACACTGGCCCTTGAATTTCCGGAAAAGCAACGACACTCTACTGTACAAAATCAGCCGCTATTCCAGAAAAACTATTCTGCTTCCGCTCGGGCATAAGTCCTTATTCCGGAACACTGTTCCGGAAAAGGGCCAGTGTAGACAGCCCAGTAGTCTTTTCCGGAAAAGCGCGTGTACATTAGCCACAGATGCTTTTCCGGGAAAAGGGCTTTTCCGGAAAAGCAGTCTGCCAATGTAGACGCTCCTTTTCCGGAAAAACTGAAAACGGAATAGCATTCCGTTTTAAGCAGTTCTGAAAATTCATGCCAGTGTAGACACAGCCTATGTGTGTTTGGGGAAAGTTTTTATTTTCAGACAAAATCCATTTTAGTTAAAAGAAGTCCCTGTAGTCCATGGGTGACAAGTCATTTGTCCCGAGTATGACTTGTCCAGAAATGTGCTGGGGGCATGGAGAAAGAATGCTGTAGAGTTCTGTGTTTGCCTGCAGCAATAACAGGATAAGCCCTCTCATGCAGCATTGTGCTGATCCTTTCACGAATTCTGTTCCAATCCTGGGTGCTGCTAACTGCAAACTTTTCATGAAGCAGGAATTTCAGCTAGTTAGCCACATTGCAGGGGCTATACATTTGAATACTTTGGCTATGTATTTTGCAGGTTTTCCACCAACAACTTAGAATAACATCTCCCTTTGCTAATAGGCACCACAAGAACAGCTATATCCTCAGGATCTATAAGCTCAAAATGTGGTTGGTCCTAGAAAGTCATGTGACTCTGCCACCTGAGATAAGAAGGGTAAAATGTTTAGGGTAAGAATTTACATGTTTCTTAGTGGATTAGAATTAGGGACCATGCCACCTGGTACTGGAATCCATGTTAAACTGTTATTTTTCCATTGGGTTGGAGAGTGTAGAACAAAGAGTTACCACCCAGGGGGAAAGTCTACTTAAGCAATGGGAAGCCATCACCTTTTTGTCTTCAGCTGGTCTTTTGAAACTGCCTGACCCATCCTAAGAGGCTACCGGGCAACAAAGAATTTTGAAGAAGCTGTAGACCCAAATCAGAGTAAAAATCATTTCTGATTTGATACTTTTACCTGAGATAAGAAGGTAAGATGTTTAGAGTAAGAATTTGCATGCAAAAAGTTTATTAGTGTATTGGATCTATCCACAATTGTATTGTTAATTTTAATTTAGTAATTTACTTAGATCTGTCTGTTTTCACCTGCAACCAATGAAATCCTACTTTTTATACTTAATAACACTTTTATTTATTTCTAGCAGAAATACCTGGCGCCACCCGGAGAAAATATAGTAAAAGGTATGATGAATGAACTACATCAATGACATTAACATAGCATATTTTATTGGAAATACTTTTCTCTTATATATGACTTTAAGAAATTAACATAGCTAGTGATGTACTTACAAAATGCATTTACATTTAACTTGTTTCTTGCTAACAAAAGGTGTAGTGAATGAACTATGTAAATTATGTTAACATAACATATTTTATTGGAAATACTTTTTCTTGTACCATAGCGAAAGGATCTCGTAGTTTCAGTTTGTGACATGCTTAACTGAAGAGTCCAGCAAATGCTTACGATCAGGCGCTACTAAAAGCTAATTAGTGGCCCAATTGGGGCTCTGATTTTGAGATATAACTAATCCAGTTATTGAAGTTAGGAAATCAGTATGATCCATGTGAAATTTTGTGTTTCCATGATCAGGTGCTACTAAAAGCTAATTATCAGTGGGCCCAATTGGGTTTCTGGGGGAACCGGAGAAACAATTTCGAGATATAACCAATACAGTTATTTATGTTAGGAAATAAATAGTACCTGTTCAAAATTTAGTGTTTCCCAGAAAATGCCTATGATCAGGTGCTACTAAAAGCTAATTAGTGGCCCAATTGGGGCTCTGAGGGACCTGATTTTGAGAGATAACCAATCCAGTTATTGAAGTTAGGAAATCAGTAGTATCCAGGCAAAATGTGGTGTTTCTAGCTGTTACTGTTTTGAAGATCTAAGCTAATTATGAGTGGGCCCAATTGGGGCTCTGGGGGAACTGATTTCGAGATATAACCAATGCAGTAATTTAAGTTAGGAAATCAGTAGTATCCGTTCAAAATGTGGTGTTTCTAACTTACAATTTTGGAGATCTTTTGGGACAAACAAACAAACAAACAAACTTTTAGAAATATTTATAAGAAGATTAAGCCCAATGTAAATAATTACCAGATTGGGGAGCAACAACTGTGCATATCTCCCTTACACTGATAAAAAAGGGCTTTCATTCTATAAAATGAATAAAATGGATTTATTTGGGGTTTTGGTCCCTTTTGGAGGTTGGTTTCCTACGTGCTGAGCCCTTGGAACCAAGTCTTCTCAGAGCTGAACTGTTTCAGCATCTCTGTTGCTCCAACTCTGTGCCTTGTCTGGGGGAGACCAGAGGATCTGGCCCAGTAGGACAGAGTTGTGGGGATCCCCAAAGAGTAAATAGGCATGATCAATATACCAGGGCACAACCCTCAGGGAACTTCTATGATTTTAACCCACCACAGCCCTGTTTTCACAACTAATGTTGTCAATGCAAGTTATGGTAGCATGAAACTCCTGCAGTTAGTACATTGCTCATGTATGTGAACATGTGACTCCTTGTTTAAGTGTTCCACATACATGATATTCTTGTATCAAGACACAGTGTGGTGCCCCATGGGTAGATATCCTAGTATACAAATCACAAGATCTCTTTCTTTTGAGGAATGTTGGCAATGAATGAAGCAGCTGAAATGAGCCACACACAAATGGTTGGGAGCAAGAGTGAAGTACCCAGAATACAATGCTCTATGTACCATAAAGCCACCAATATCTCAAATATTTGTGCCTTTTTTAAAAACACAGCAAACCTACACCGTACAGTACTTCTCGCTGTCAGCCTCACAGATAAAAGCTTAAAGGTCACATCACTCTGCATCATTGTCATGAGTTACAAATACACAATGAAGATCTTACAGTATTTGCAGAACTTCTAGCTGCAGCAGGGGACATGACAATTTCAAGAACAGATTGCTGTGTGACATAGGAAAAAACCAATTCTAGACTGTTGGTGGCATTAATGGAACTACTGCAGAGGATGGAGTGCTGCTTCTAGGCCCAAGAAACAAACACTGGTAGAATCACATTGTAAGGAAGACTTGGAATGATGCAGCGTTAGAAGAACTTTTCGATGCACAAATTCCTGGATCTATATGCCAACTTAGCCCCAGCCCTCCAGCATAGAAATACCAGAATTACAGGGGCACTGACAGTGGGAAATCTAGTCAAAATCATACTGTGAAAGCTTGCAACGCTGGATGCTATTAGTCAGTGGGAAATAATTTTGAGTTGAAAAATCAATAGTGGGAGCAATTGTTGTGTAAGTGTGGAATGAATCATCTTCTGCTACATAGGACTGTGAGTCTCAGTAATGTGCAGGGCATAGTGGAAGGAATTGCTGAAATGAGGGTGCCAAACAGCAGTAGGATGATACATGGCAAATCTCTATTTTGGCACCAGCAACATTTCCACAGAGTATATCTACAGAAATTCCTACTCTTTTATGGCTATTCAAGAATTGGTGGATTACTGGAAATGCTTCACCAGTATCAGAGTACAATGGTCAAGAAAAGTGCATAGCATTCACATACGGGGTCAGGCCAAAGGACCATCTTGCCCAGAATCCTGTCCTCTGAGGGTATGTCTACACTACCCCGCTAGTGCGAACTAGCGGGGTAATGTATGCATACCGAACGTGCAAATGAAGCCCGGGATTTGAATTGCGGCTACACGCGGCACGGGGTTCGAACAAGCCGGCATTTAAAAATGGCGCCGGCCGGCTTATGCAAATAAAGCCCAGGAAATTCAAATCCCGGGCTTCATTTGCACGTTCGGTATGCATACATTACCCCGCTAGTTCGCACTAGCGGGGTAGTGTAGACATACCCTGACAGTGGCAAGTGCCAGGTGCCTCAGACGGAATGAACAGAACAGGTAATAATCAAGTGATCCGTTCTCTGTCACCCATTCCCAGCTTCTGATAAACATGCTATGGGCATCATTCCAATCCGAGTCAGCTGCTCTCACTTGAGGCTGCCTTTTAAAAGGAAGCCCTCCATGCAGGGAGTGGGAGGAGAGAGAGTGAGAGAGGAAGTGGAGTCAGAGGAGACCAGAGCAGATGAAGAGAGGTATCAACGTTGCCAGAGATAGCAAAGTGGGGGTGAGGAGCTCCAAAGACGGGTTTTAGGCCCACCTTTTCCAGGCAGCCTGAGAGCCCAGCTGAGAGCTGGAAAGGACTATTTTGGCAGCCTTGGCCCCTATGTCCTTTGTGGCTGAGAGACCAGAGCTTAAACCCTGCCAAGGGCTAGTAGCGCAGTACTGAGATTGCCCGATGAAGGACTGAGCAGGGTAATGAGACCCAGGAGTGGGGTTACTCTGCCACACCTGCTAACTATTAATTTCACTTGGCCACCCCACGTTCTTGTGTTATGGGAACAGGTAAATAACTTTTCCTTGTTCACTTTCTTCATACCAGTCATGATTTTATAGACCTCTTTCATATCCCACCTTAGGGTATGTCTACCCAGAACCGTTATTTCAGAATAACTGACATTATTCTGAAATAACAAAGATGATGTCTACTCTCAAAGCCTTTATTTTGAAATAATACCAAGCTGGAAGACTTCTTACTCTGACTCACGGTAACCTCATTTCACAAGGAATAAGGGAAGTCAAAAGAAGTGTTCTTCTTTCAACTTCCTGCTGTGCGGACAGCACCAAAAGCCAAATTAAGGTATTTCAACTTAAGCTACACAATTGACATAGCTGAAGTTGCATAGCTTATTTCAACTTTAACTCTACTGTGTAGATGTACCCTTTGTCTATTCTTTTCTAAGTTGAAAAATCCCGTCTTTTTAATCTCTCCTCATATGGCAGCTGTTCTGAACTCCTAATAATTTTAATTGCTCTTTTCTGACCTTCTTCCAATGCCAAGATATCTTTTTTGAGATAAGGCAACCACGTATGCACAGTATTCAAGGTATGGGTCTACCATTGATCGGTATAGACGCCATATGATATTCTCTGTTTTACTCTTTATCCCTTTTTAAATAATTTCTAACATTCTATTTGCTTTTTGAATTGATGCTGCACATCCTAAGAATATAGGACTGTTCAGAAAGCAGAAAGTAGGGACATTATTTCTTGACTTGCAAATTACCATTGGCAATATTGAAATACCAATAATGAAATTGGGGGACTCGCATTACCCCTTGGTCCCAGGAATTGTGCACCAGAAATCCTGACAGCACCAAGTAAAGATTTAGCTACAGGGTTAGTGGTGCAAAATGACAGTTGAATCCACTTTCGGTAGATTGTAAAGATGCTGGCATTGTTTACTCACAAGATTGGATTGCTATAAGAAAAATATCCCAATGGGTGTTGCTGCCTGCTGTATCCTGTATAATAGCTGTGAGTCAAGGCCACAATTGGATAGTTGCTGAACGTTCCTGACCGGTTTTTCACTCCAGTAAAAGACATAACCAGCATAGGTAAACAATGTTTTCTCATTTCTGGCCTGAACTGGAAACAGAAAGTATTAAATCTCATGACAGAGGGTCTGGTCTTGTTGGATTTCTAGCATATTTTTGCATTCTGAGGAGATTTTTGTATAGCACAAATTAAATATGAATATGTAACATTTATTTGGACCAAACTTCAGTATTTGATGCTCTCCTGTATCTAAATTCTGGCTATGTTGTCAATATTCTTCTGCCATTAAGAAAAGATTGTTTTGTTTTTGTCCCTTATCTTGTGCTTTCCAGTCTAAAAATGAGAGCTCAATGCTCTATGGAGTTACTATGTAAGGGATGAAGGGACAGAATCTGGACACTGTATGTGAAGTAAGCAGGAGAGTTTATACACACAGCGCTGGCGGCGTGTCATGTCACTTGCTAGGCTCAGTGAACACTGCCAGACCATAGATTACAATTAATTATATAGGATGCTTAATGTGTGGTTCAAGTTATGGGGGGAGTTATGAGGGGAGAGGGCCCCTGATCCTGGACCCCTGAATAGGTGCTAATTGTGAGGCAAAATAAGGGCAATAATCTAAAGGTTACATAGTGTTTTCCGCCCATAGCTTACATAATACCTTACAGCAAGTATTTAAACAAAGCAGACATCAATTATCAATTATGTGTGAAGTGGCAATATGTCTGTCAACTTCAGGGAGGTATCTTTGCAATTGTGTATTTGTTTCTAGCACTATTGAATGTATCATGTCCTGTCTCCCATCCTGGCTTGTTAGCTCTATGATGACCTTTCTTCGATGGGCTAGGCAGGGTATGTGTGGGGGTAATTATCATGTACTGTGTTTGTTTGCCAGCTTCAGACTGGAAATTTAGAATAGGGGTTCTTAACAAAATATCATAGCCTGCCTCAGAAATTTTTACCCTACAGGGCAAAACTAGAACTTGGACCTACGCAGCTGCACAGGAAGATAAAGACATAAGGTACCTTCTTTGTCTGCTGCGTGAGCTATCTAGTCAGCAGACCATGGCACTGGGAGAGGGAAGAATCCTTTCCCACACACTTGAATGAGACCATATTTACACTACATAGAATCCTAGGGCTGGAAGAGACCTCATTGAGTCCAACTTCCAGCTCAAAGCAGAACCAACCCTAGGTAATTCATCCCTGCTAGGGCTTTGTCAAGCCGGGACTTAAAATCCTCTAGATGCAGACCATCTCCCTAGGTAACCCATTCCAGTGCTTCACCACTCTTCTAGTGAAACAGATTTTCCTAATATCCAACCTAGACCTCCTCCACTGTAACTTAGAACATTGCTCCTTGTTCTGCCATCTATCACTACTGAGAACAGCCTCTCTCCATCCTCTTTGGAACCTCCTTTGAGGAAGTTGAAAGCTGCTATAAAATCCCCCCTCATTTCTGCAGATTAAATAAGCCCAAATCCCTCAGCCTCTCCTTGTGGGTAATGTGCTTCAGCCCCCTAATAATTTTGGTTGCCCTCCACTGGACCCTCTCCAATGCATCCACATACTTTCTATAGTGGGAGGCCCAGAACTGGATGCAATACTCCAGATGTGTCCTCACCAGTGTGTAATAAAAGAGAGTAATCACTTCTTTAGATCTGCTGTCAATGCTTCTCTTAATGCACCTAATATGCCATTAGCCTTCTTGGCTACAAAGCACACTGATGACTCATATCCAGCTTCTCATCCACTGTTCTCCCCAGGTCCTTTTTTTGCCAAACTACTGCTTAGCCAGTATGTCCCCTGCCTGTAACAGTGCTTGGGATTCTTCTGTCCCAAGTTCAGGACTCTGCACTTGTCCTTGTTGAACCTCATCAGATTTCTTTTGGCCCAATCCCTACCTTCCAATGACCCAATCCCTACCTTCCAACGTATCTACCTCTCCCCTTAGCTTAGTGTCATCCACAAACTTGCTGAGGGTGCAATCCATCCCCTTATCCAGGCCATTAATAAAGAAGATTGATGCTGCCTCAGACTATCTTCTGGAATTCAGATTAGTAGGGCTAGTGAAGACTCACTAATTTGAACTGAGAGGATGCCAACATCAGTACCAGTAGTCCTGCTCCTCATGTGAAGTAAGGGAAGTTGACAACAGCACATGCTCCCATTGACTTCCCACT
This sequence comes from Pelodiscus sinensis, assembly GCF_049634645.1. Taxonomy (NCBI): domain Eukaryota; kingdom Metazoa; phylum Chordata; order Testudines; family Trionychidae; genus Pelodiscus; species Pelodiscus sinensis. The sequence goes on from NC_134712.1 coordinate 141,320,767, forward strand.
ATGTGGACGGCCTGAAAACATGATTTTAGATATGTCAACTACTGCTACGTAATTAACATAGTTGGAGTTGCATATCTGAAGTTGACTTTCCCGTTTAGTGTGAAGAGGGCCTGAGGCATGGGAAGAACCTTGAATTTGTCCAGCAATAACCTGTCACAGAAAGAGGATGGTAATCTGATACAGATAGAGTTGCCAGGCATGTTTTTTTTTAACTAGGATACCCGTCAAAAAGTGGCCATGGGAGTTCTCAGTAGCTCAGGTGACAGTGTTGATCAAAGTCCTGTCAATAGCAAAGCAGAGGCCTGGAGCTAACACGCATCCCCTTCCAGAGATTTCAACCCCCATATTACAGCCCTCTGCCATAGTTGAGTCCCCTCTACAGCCCAAAGCTCTCATCCTCGGCTGCACCTCAGAGACTACACCCCCAGATGGAGCCCCCCACTCCATCTCACACTCTAAAACTCTCTGCCCCATTTTGGGCCCCCTCCTGTATCCCAAAGCCCTCTTCCTTGGCCCCACTCCAGAGCCCTCAACTTTCATACACACACCCTGCTCCAGCTTGGATCCTCTTCTGCAGTCATTTCTGGCCCCACCTGCAGCCTCAGCTGAAGCCTTCACCCCTTCTCAAAACCCAGCCCCCTGACCCAGCCTGCTGAGGTGAGGAATAGCAAGTGACAGAGAGCAGGTGGATGAAGAAAGGGGGAGGAGGACTGAGAGAAAAGGTGGGGACTGGGTGGGACATCAGGGAAGGGACAAGGCATGAGTGTTTGGTTTTGTGTGATTAGAAAGCTGGCAAACCTACGTACAGACCAATAATTATTTCTCTCTACCTCCCTCTCTCCAACCTAAGAGGAAGTGGGGAGCCAGACAGAGGATTGTGACTGAGTCATAGCTCCTTCCTGGTCTGCTCATAGAGGAGCATGGCTATGTCCTATCCTTTACCTGGGAGACATTGCCACCTTAACATCTAGCTCTGAAGAAGCTGAGCTGGAAACAACCAACCATTTAAAGAGAATAAAGGAAATATTGAGGATCTTTCAAAAGATTACACTCTCTTTAATCATTTGTGCAGTTTGCACCTGTGCAGTTTCTACACTTCATTGTCATTTCAAATCCAGGCCCTAACAAGAATGATGTCAATGGCAATATACTCAGCAAACATCCCCAGTGCATAAAGTCAGGAAACACCTTTGTGGGTGGACATGAAACTGTTCAAATAAGTAATTTCATTTTAAGAAGAAGAAAAAGAAAAGCTCTTCAAAAGACAGTTTGACAGTATCTGAATTAGATGAGAATAATTAAATAAATCTGTATTGTTCCAATGTTTAGGAAGAAGAAGCAGCATTTCTTGTATTTTACCACTTTCCAATGGAAATATTTGTATTCAAGTATTTGTCGGAAGATGACATCAATATTCATAATATAAAACATAGTTACCACGACCTTATGATATATCATAGGGTATGTCTACACTACAAAGTTAATTCGAACTAACAGCTGTTAGTTCTAATTAACTTTCATAGGCGCTACACATACAAACCGCTAGTTCAAACTTAATTCGAACTAGCGGAACGCTTAATTCGAACTAGGTAAACCTCATTCTACGAGGACTAATGCCTAGTTCGAATTAAGTAGTTCGAATTAAGGGCTGTATAGCCACTTAATTCAAACTAGTGGGAGGCTAGCCCTTCCCAGCTTATCCTGGTGGCTTCTGCCCCCCTCCCGGCCCCGGAGCCCTTAAAGGGCCATGGTCTGGCTACGGTGCCCGTGCCAGGTGCAAGCCTGCCAGCATCCAGTCAGCAGACCCTGTACCTGGCACGGCATGAGCCAGCCACCTGCTGCCACCCAGCTCTTCGCCTCTTCCCAGGACCAGGCTGGCAGCTCCCAGGAGCCTGCCTGGGGCCGCAAGAGGTGGGTGCCTGCCTGGTCTAGTGCGGAGATCGTGGACCTCATCCAGGTTTGGGGGGAGGCCTCCAACGTCCACAACCTCCGCACTAGGCACAGAAAGAGGCCGTCTAGGGCAGGATAGCTGCCAGCCTGGCCACCAAAGGCCACATGCGAACCCAGGAGCAGGTTTGCATGAAAATCAAAGTGGTCCAGTGAGACCCCCGACCCTGAACCCTGAGCTTAGAACATAAGAATGGCCATACTGGGTCAGACCAAAGGTCCATCTAGCCCAGTAGCCTGTCTGCTGACAGCGGCCAACACCAGCTACCCCAGAGGGGATGGACCGAAGAAAATGACCAAGCCATTTGTCTCGTGCCATCCATCTCCAGCCTTCCACAAACAGAGGCCAGGGACACCATTTCTACCCCCTGGCTTATAGCACTCCATGGACCCAACCTCCATGACTTTATCTAACTTCTCTTTAAACTCTGTTATAGTTCTAGCCTTCACAGCCTCCTATGGCAAGGAGTTCCACAGGTTGACTATTTGCTTTGTGAAGAAGAACTTTCTTTTATTAGTTTGAAGCCTGCTACCCATTCATTTCATTTGGTGTCCTCTAGTCCTTCTATTATGGGAACTAATGAAGAACTTTTCTTTATGCACCCTCTCCACATCACTCATGCTTTTATATCCCCCCTCAGTCTCCTCTTTTCTAAGCTGAAAAGTCCCAGTCTCTTTAGCCTCTCTTCATATGGGACCTGTTCCAAACCTCTAATCATTTTAGTTGCCCTTTTCTGAACCCTTTCCAAAGCCAAAACATCTCTTTTGAGGTGAGGAGACCACATCTGTACACAGTACTGAAGATATGGCATACCATAGTTTGATACTTCCCCTCCTCCTTCTTCCTCTGGCTTCCCCCTTCCAGCTCCCTCCTCCCAGGTTTCCCCCTCCCCTCTCCCACCTCCTTTTCCCAGTCTCCCCAGAGGTCAATCCCCCCCTCCCCAGTTTTGTTAAATAAAAAGAGTTTCTATTTTTGAACACACGTGTCCTTTATTTTGTACATCAGGAAGGGGGCCTAGGAAGGGGTAAGTGGAAGGAGGTGAGGGAGGACTGGGGTACGAGCACCCGGTGGGGAGGACCGGGGTGGCTCTGCGGGCTCCTCGGGGTGGAAGCTTTCCTGCAGGGTCTCCTGGATCCTGACAGCCCCCCAATTGAGCCCCCCGGATGGCAGCCTGCAGCAAGTGCAGCCGGGCTGATGGCCAAGTGCTGTGATGTGCCGAGTGCGGGCACTCAGGGCACTCCAAGTCAGGACTGCTTTGCTGTCCCTCACTGAGGTAGACAAGCAAGCGGGGAACCCTGAGAACTGTCTGTCCGGGGTGGGGGTCGGGTCCCTTTAAGCACAGCCCTCGGCTAGCCTGAGGCAGCAGCTCCACGCTCTAAGTCCTAACCTGATGCCCTGCCGGCACCTGTTCTGGCCAGCCTTAACTTCAGTTCAGGATCCACTCAATGTGGACATGCTAGTTCGAATTAGCAAAACGCTAATTCGAATTAGTTTTCAAGTCTAGATGCACTAGTTCGAATTAGCTTAGTTCGAATTAACTAATTCGAATTAAGTTAGTTCGAATTAGTGCTGTAGTGTAGACATACCCATATTGAGAGCCAAAATAAAATAATGGCTTGCAGCATCTTACAATGGGTCTGTCACCCCACTCTAGTATATCTCTGAACTTCAATATACCCATTTGAATGCATTTTTTAAAATAATGATAAAAAGTTGCAAAAAAAAATGGTCCAGAAATAAAGACCTAACTGATGTGTTTCCGGTCTTTTGATTGTATAAGATTTTTAGGCATCTCCCCTAGTTAAATACACATTTTCTGCATTTTTAAAGTGATCAGGTTACCATACCAGGGATTTCCAAACAGATTTTCTCTCTCCCTGCTTATGTTAACTTAGCTGACTATTTTCTGCTTAGTTTTCAACGCAGTAGTACTAACTCATAAAATTAATTCCCATTTTGTGGGTATGTCAGAAATGAGGATTGTTCTGACCTCTGTTTGAACTCATCAGCTGAAATGAAGTTGTTCAGTGAGCTGGAGAAGACAAAGCTGAGTTCCAAGAAATTAATCAACTCCATCAGCCTTCGCAATAGGCCTGAAAATGGCACACATCAGACTGACCCTGAGCAGCTCTGGATTCCTTCTGTAAATGAAAGTCATCATTCCTGGCAAGGAAGATACTAAATTATAGGCTTTTAAATTTAATTTTCAGTTTACTTGTGTTTTCGATTAGTATGCCATGTTTCATAAAGATGGTAGTACCTTTAAGTAGTAAATGCCTTCATCTACCAGCTCAATCCCTGTTGTAATAAAAAGGTAAATCTGAACTAAAAACTGTTAGCAAATGAAACATGTGCCTGATTTTTTTTCTCAGTGACACCTTAAGCAACAATACCAAATTATTTTCTTCATACCAAAATCAATAACAGGCTTGGAAATAAAAAGTAGCCCTGAAGCCTGAGGCCACAGATTTTCATGACAGGCTACTAAAACTATCTTTCAGTAGCCTGAAGGTCTGCCAGCTAATCATTCACTTTCCTTTCACTATTTAGTTGTCGGATATCTCTCCGGGCTAGTAAAACTTAAAGGCTATGTGACAAATTGTCTGCTAAAGAAGCAGTGTCCATTTTTATCTTCATAGAACTTCAATATTTAGCAGGTAGCCTGAAAAGTTCATGTTGCTCTGGAAAGGAAAAATTATAATTGTAGCTGCTCTGAGAATACCAAGAGTAAAATACAGACCTGTTCATTATGAAATACAAGGCACTGGGAGCCTGATACTGCACTCATCAAAGTCAATGGTAAACTTGCCATTCATTTTCATGGGTGCAACATGAAGCGCTAACTGAATGGAGCTTAAGTGTTTTCCATTAACCTCACAATAGTAAGCAAATGTGAAAGTTAGGGTTGACTGCCCCATCCTAACTTTGCCCCTCTGTACACATACATGGCAATATTATTTATAATTAAGTTATCACAGTCATTTTCAAATACCATAACACACCACTGTATTACAACATGGTGCTGGTCAACAGCTGGAAGGTGCTGAGTTCTGTCAACTGTCCTTAACTTCAACAGACAGTAGAGGTGCTCAGGGTATGTCAACACTACCCTCCTAATTCGAACTAGGAGGGTAATGTAGGCATACCGCACTTGCAAATGAAGCCCGGGATTTGAATTTCCCGGGCTTCATTTGCATAAAGCCGGCCGGCGCCATTTTTAAATGCCAGCTTGTTCGAACCCCGTGCCGCACGGCTACACGCGGCACAGAGTAGCTAGTTTGGATTAGGATTCCTAATCCGAACTAGCTGTACTCCTCATTCTGTACTCCTAATCCGAACTAGCTACTCCGTGCTGCGTGTAGCCACGCGGCACGGGGTTCGAACTGCCGGCATTTAAAAATGGCGCCGGCCGGCTTTATGCAAATGAAGCCTGGGAAATTCAAATCCCGGGCTTCATTTGCAAGTGCGGTATGCCTACATTACCCTCCTAGTTCGAATTAGGAGGGTAGTGTAGACATACCCTCAGTGACTCATGGAACCCAGCTCCTAGATACACATACATATCATATAAAATGGACCACATCCTGCTCGCTTAGAGTAGTATTTAGTATACAGGTTGAACCTCTAAACCAGACCTTGTCTGGTCTGGCAACATCTGTAGTCCGGTAGGATGTTGCTGGGCCAGAGTCCTGGTGCAGGGACAGAGGCAGGAGCCCTGTGGGGAGTGGGAGCCCAGCCAGGCTGGTTGCAGGAGGGCTGGCAAGAAGAAGCCTTGCTGCAGTAGTCTGGCAGGGCAAGAGGCAGGGCAGCCCGAATGCCGGTAGACTCTGGCAATCAGTGGTCCGCCGCAGTGGGGCTGGGTGACCCAGTGGCAGGGTAGCGGTTTGCGGCAACAGGACCAGGAACCCAGGCAGCAGGATTGTGGGCTGCTATGGTGGGGCTGGCAAGACTTGGAGACCAAGCGGAATGGGCACAGGCTGACATGGCACGGTCAGGAGCCTGGCAGGGCCAGTAGGGCAGCCAGGCCAGCGGCAGAGTGGAAGCCAGCTGGGAGGCCGGTGGCTGGGCCTCGAGAAGAGCAGGGGCTGGGGGCTGCGGGCAAGGGGACCAGAAATAACCTTCCCTGGTTAGGTAAAATCCCTCATTTGGGACCAGTCATGTCCTGAGGTCACTAGAACAGGGCTTTTTTAAAAGCATAAACCTAACAGACACCAGGCAGCTAAGGCTAACTGTCGCCTCCCGATTAGTAATTGTGCATAAGCAAGCTTAAGAGGCACTAGATAGGCAAAGCTGACTGGCATCTTTGGTACTACTGGTTAAGTCTGAGTTTCCATTACTCTTCATGCCTTTTCAAATGAACAGTTACAGGCAAGATAAGAACAGTTGCCTTTTTAGCTAATTCTCAACAAACTGTACAGTTCCCCTTTCCAGTTTGTTGTGCCTTGGAATACTTTTTGTAGCTAAACCAAACTAAAGCTGTCAAGGTGCATCGCTATCCTAAACTACACTAATCCTTTGTATCACCTTAAATAGGTTATATTGCTACAAGGCTTTAGATAATTATAAGAACCTCAGCTATATTAATTTACACTCTCAATAGCCTCTTAACTACATATGCATGTAAATAAAGAATGAGTAAGGAAAGGGCAAGCTGCTTAATCTTGGTCTCATTTTTCCTATTATTTAAAAGGACAAAAATACTTATTTGGCTAAGTCATTGTTTTGGTTTTTTGGTGACCCAGTATGATTGTTCTTATGTTCTTACAATGTACCATAAGCTAAGATGGTTAAGAGGCAATAGGCAAGCATCATTTAACTGTTTATTGCTGTTTCAGAGATTTTCTGTCCAAGAAGTATGCACTTGTGTGTGCTGAGAATCTTGCAAGTCTACCTAAGTAGGGTGAGGAAGTGTCTGAAGAGGTCAAATTTCCAGAGACTTCTATAGCAACCCTTTCTTAAGGATAAGGAGGGATAGTGTCTTTGAATTTTTTTTATACTGAAAAAAATGATGGCATGTTTTTATCACTCTTTGTTAACTGAAAGACAGCTAATGGGATTTTCCTTAAATGTCAACTTCCTTCCACCTTCTCCTCCCACAAAAAGAAATATAAAAAATATTTTGCGGGACTTTAATCATGGAAAATTTTAGCCCAGAGGTGAGCTGCTTGGAAAGTTATAACTCTGTGAAAAAGGACTATAAATGAAACACAGCAGACATGACCAAGACTTACAAGGATTATATTTTAGAAGCCTTAATGCAGACTCTTGCTCATTGTGTGAACTAGATGGAGAAACAATACATAAAATGTAATGTAAACTGAGAAAATGAAAGCCATGTTAAAATAATATTAAGTGCTGACAAAAGATATGAAGTAAGATTCTGAGGCTGAAAACATCTAAATTTTATTCACATGAGCTGTGGAATTGAGTTTATGGATTACTGACATCCTAGGTTAGTTTACTCTGGGATGTGAGCAGCTACACTGAAAAATTGCTCGCTGGTGTTTTACTCACCTTTGTGTTGATAGGACTTCTGGGGTCATATCCCATGATTCTTTTTACTTCAGTAAGTATGAGACTTTCCCAGTGAACTGTGGGAGAATTTGTCTGTCTTCCTGGGCTCTCCGGAGAAATTGTGGGACAACATTGGAGAACTACCTGCATTTGAGTGATTTAGCCTACATCCTCATTGCAAAGTGTGAGCAAAACACAGCCCAGGCTCCAACTTCTAAATCCTCTTCCCTTCTAGCTTGGGTAGAGAGCAAAATTAAACTTGTATAAGAGAGTTTTGCATGTGAAGAGGAGGGGACAACACCTAAGTTAACTTGGTAGGAAGACATATTGTCAGATATGAAGTTCAGTATTTGCCAATTTGGGGACTAATCTGAAGAATGGGGAAACATCAGAAGGCTTGATCTTGCATTCTCTACTTATTTTCTCTACTGGAAAATTTCTCATTGATTTCAGTGGAAATTTTGTCTCAAAAACAAATGCAGCATGGGGCTCAAAAAGGTTGTGATTTAAATCTCTGAATACTTTGAATTTCCTACTTTTTGTTGTTGTTTTTCAAAATTTAGTATAATTTCTTTTATCTGATTTCAAAATCAAACTGCCTAATCAAATGTGTCTTGGTTTGCCTTTTGAAGATTTTATTCTAATCTCTTGAGTAAATTTATATTTTTCAAAGAGCCTAATTCATATATAGACAGTTAAATATATGCTTGTTGTTTTGTTTGCGAGCTGCCATTTCCCCCTTGCTTTCTGCAGCCTCTCTAAGCACTCACAGCTGCAGTCCATCCTTTCTGTGGGCTCATCTCCATAGGAAGGTTCCTGCAAGCCTAGCTAGGGAATTTGGGATTTAAATTCAGACATGAATTTGCAAATAGTCCAAACTTTGAATGCCATGCCATGATGGATTGACCATATTTCTCCCTATACTGTGTATGCCCATTCACAACTCAACAGTCAGGTTACAATAACAGTGTACTAAAAAAAAAAATCCTTACTTTTTTTTAATATATCCTGCTACATCCTGGCAGCCACATGTTTATACAAATATTCCGCTTCACTCTCTCCTTTGTTTTGATAAATTACTATTGTAAATTGCACCCATTTCTCCCAATGCAAGCATCATTTGTTTTCTTTCCCTTGCTCATATTGGACCCTCAGTACAGGTGCCCACAATGATACATGCTAGTAGAAACATAGTGCGAACACTTCTCCTGCTGTACATCAGTTGTATTGGCAGTTGATCTAGTGGTATGCATTTGTTTAATGATGCATGGTTGATTTAACCTTCTAGACTGTCCCTCCCTGAGGAACATCAGCTTTATCCTGGAAATTGAGTCATGTCAGAGTAACATGTTAATTATTATTGTAGTAATAATTCTCAAGCTATAGTAGAGAGCATTTTGTATATATTTTATAACTTATAGTATATAAATGTTATAAGAATTGCAATGCATCCTCTTACTTCAGGGAAAAAATCCTTTTGAATCATTAGTGTAATTACAGTGAAGTTGAAGAAATCAAATTGCAGTCTTTTAAAACTAGAATCTTTGTCTCTTGCCTAGTTGGACTCATCAGTTAAATACAGGCTCATTTCCAAAAAATGCAAATAATAATAATTTACTTGGCCATATAAGAACCCAAACTGACAGGTGGGAAAGACATCCCTGGATTAGTGTTACTAACTTTGTGGGTAGTAGTTGAAAACTAACTAGTCTGGTTATATTTTATTATAAATAAAAAATGTTTGCACACCAGTAGGGGTATGGAATAGAAGTTATCAATGGTTTAATATAGGAGCATACTTATTGTATGGAACCATGAAAAGGTTCTTATTGCTGTGCTAGCATTAGCAGCTCAAAGTGAACATCAAAAGAAATAACAAGGAATTTAAATTAGTGAGAATTTATAGTTAAAGATTTGTAATTGGTTAATTCAGTAGTTTGCTTCAAACTGGTTTTATTGTGCTTCTGATTTTCTTTTTTTCTGCCTGCAGGGTTGCTTGCCTGTTATTACATCAGATAATGTGTGTCGTGGTGTGTGTGTGTGTGTGTGTGTGTGTGAACACGTGTGTGTGTGCGTGTGTTCCTAACTCAAAACAGTTGTCTGCTATAAAAAAATTCATATGTGCTATTTCATATTCATTTTTTATTTTCTAGCAAATTACGAAGCAGATAGTTTGAATAGTAATATAAAATCAAAACATCTTATGAAGACAATAGCTTATTGAGGAAGTCCCAGCACTGGAGAGAGAACTGGGTTTGAGCTGAATGCAAATGTTTTGCTGTTTGCTCTCCTTTACATCTAACCCAGGCGTAGTGGCCATACAAATTATTGAATATTAAAATCTAAATAAAAGGTGGACTACTTCTGTGAGCTTCTTTGACTTTGATAATTTTTAAGAGTTTTTTAAACAAACAAATATTATACATTAATACTACTTCTAGTTATGGTAAAAGGTTGGCGTAACAAAAACTTCAAAGGCAAGGATTCAATATGAATTTCTCAGACTTAAATATTGGTGATAATCTTTGTCTAAGATACCACACTGAAACACTTGTATTATTAAAACTATGCTGCACTGACCTTTCCTAAGATTGTTTGAGGTTGGATATTTCAATATGCCATACCTGCAACTGTATTGACTGGAATATTTTTCCTGACAGGATTAAGTTAATGTTGTTATCTTTGGCTGTAATGGGTTTTGAGCCTGCTGTTGCCTGCCTGCAAATGCAACTGTAAATTACTTTACTCTAAGACATGATGATTTGCTAAGTCTCTCGATAGGTTCTTTAGTCAGATGTAGTGTAAAACGTAAGGTGAAAAAGTTTTAGAGTGGTGAAGTTCTGTGTTGTAGCTAATGTTTCCAGAAGCTACTGTGTCTAATATGCCAGTGGAATTTGGTTAATTCAATGGAAATTACAGCAACCTTCAAAAGGAGGACAAAGTATGAAAAAAAATCTGTACCTCAATTAGGCAATGTCTAGACTGCAAGCCTCTTTCGAAAGAGGCTTTTTCGAAAGATACTTTCGAAAAAGCCTCTTTCGAAAAAGAGCGTCTAGACTGCAAGCGGAACTTTCGAAAAAGCAAGCTGCTTTTTTGAAAGAAAGCAGCGAGTGAGTCTGGATGCTCTCTTTCTAAAAAGCCCTGTTGGCATTCAAGAACACCTTTTTTCAAAAGAGCACTTTTGAAAAAACGCGTTCTTCCTTGTGAAATGAGGTTTACCGCCGTCGAAAGAAAAGCCGCGTGCTTTCGATTTAATTTTGAAAGAATGCGGCTGTAGTCTAGACGCAGGTGAAGTTTTTTCGAAAAAAGGCTACTTTTTTCGAAAAAAACCCTGAGTCTGGACAGCCTTAAGGAGTAAGAAAAGTACTAGGTTTTTTGTCTTTATTGTTTAGATGCTTTTAGACTTTATGAAAAATTATTCCTTTCTTTCTAATTCAGCTCCAGTTTGCTATGATCAGAAGCATGGCTGTTTGGACTTTAGTATGTGAAATGACTTGGTAGTCTCAATCCAATTTCAAGATAAATGTCCAAAAGATTGTATAATTACAGTAGGTATTAACTGATATGCTATCTTTAATTTAGCAGAGAAACCTAAGAGTGCTTGGATATAGATCTTAAAGAGCCACTTCAGTTCAATCCCAATTGTGTCCCTCAGGTGAGTGTGATGGCCATCTGGCAGAGCAGCATGGAAAAGCTCACATTGCTACTATTCATGTTGTACCTACTCACTTGATGGAAGATATTTGCTGTCTATAAGAAAATCATGAGAGCACCTTTCATGGAAATGACCTTTACATTAAAAATATACTTCCTACCGTATTTTGGTGAGGAATCCCCAGACCTTAATGACTTCTGTCCCAGTGTGATATTTCACTACTCCATGGTATTATGAAAAAAAATCTCAAAATAATTAAAATGTCACAAGAAGAGGAAAAGATAAATTAATAAACACATAAGTGGAGGCTGTAAATTAGGTTTGTAGCCATCAGAGGAGTAAGGATCTGGACCAACCTCCCTGTAGGAATTCTAGTGACAAATAGTTTTAACAATATTAATTTGTCCAGCTGAGTGGGCCTTATGATGGGGTTTGCCTGTGCCACAGGACAGCTAGGCTCAGCAGACCTGGGGGGTTCCTTTTGGTTCTTAACTTATGTATTTAAAATCTCATGTTTCTGGGCCTTGTCTGGTCATCTATACGGGGTCAAGAAAGGCATTTCTTCCCTGCAATATATTTCTTTTTAATTTGTTCTGCTGAAGCATCAGGGCTGGCCATGGTTGGAGATAGGAGATGAAATGGGGGAGATCCAGTGTTCTGAAGTGGCACCGAGCATTCTCTCTGTGTCCCAGGTGCTATGGTGGCTGGATCTTGTTCACACACTCTGGGCTTCACTCGAAATCAGCAGGGCTTCACTCGAAATCAGCTACGCAAACTGAGCTACGTCAATTGCATGCTTATTCTGAAATTGCTTATTTCGAAATTGGGAACGTCTACACAACACTTATATTGAAATAGAGCACTCTTCCTCTGACTTCCCTTATTCCTCATACAATGAGGGTTACAGGAGTTGGAATAAACAGTCCTCCAGCTTGGCCGTATTTTGACATTATGTCGAAATAATTTCCTGCTGTGTAGATGCGGACTAAATTATTTCAAAATAATGCTAGTTATTTCTAAATGATGCTGCTGTGTAGATGCACCCTGAGAGTCTAACTGACCACCATATGTGCAGTTGTGAAAGAACTTTTTCCCAGGTCAAAATGGCAGTGTCTTTAGCCTATGGATGCAGGTCTGTTATCAGGATTATTGGGTATATCCTACTGAATCATTTTCTGTTACTACAGAGGCCCTTGGACTTTGGTCCTCTCATTCTCTGCCAGTAGCACACAATAGTTTAGCCTCCAGATGGCTGTAGTACTTTGGCCTGGTTCAGGTTGTTGATTGGGTATGGGGGTTTTGATGGCCTACAATGTTCAGTAGATCACCCTGGATGATTTGGTGGTCCCTCCTGGCCTACATTTTATGACAATATGACCATTTTAGAAATGCATACTTCATTCTGCTCCCAACAAAGCAGTAACAGCAAGAAACAAACTTGATGGAAGACACTAGTGAATAAAACACAGATATTGACTTCAGTTTAAGTGAAAAATGATCTACCTTTTTATAACTGTTCTTTGAGCTGTGTTGAACATGTCCATTCCATTGTGGGAGTATGGTTATCCTGAGCACAGCTGTTGGAGATTTATTTTCCCCAGTAGCATCTGTTGGTGTGACTTCTACCATATTCTTCTATGAACTTGCCTAAAGAGGTGGAGCTATACTTGACCTTCCTCAGTTTCTTCATAGTAGATAGACTCTGAGGCTGTGTCTACACTGGTGCGATCTTGCGCAAAAGCGGCTGCTCTTGCACAAAAACTTACTGCCTGTCTACACTGGCCACGTGTTCTTGCGCAAGTAAACTGACGTTCTAATGTATGAAATCAGGGCTTCTTGCGCAAGAACTCTGACACTCCCGCTCAGGAATAAGCCCTATTGTGCAACTGCTCTTGCGCAAGAGGCCAGTGTAGACAGGCAACATGAATTTCTTGCACAAGAAAGCTGTATGGTTAAATTGGCCATCAGAGCTTTCTTGCGCAAGAGAGCATCTACACTGGTATGGATGCTCCTGCACAAAAGCACATCTCTTACGCAAAAGCACATGCCAGTGTAAACACTCTCTTGTGGAAGAGTTTTTGTACAAGAACTCTTCCGCAAAAGAATTCTTGCGCAAGAAGCTGCCAGTGTAGACGTAACCTGAAAGTGAGGGGAAGGCAGTTATGGGATGGACAAGTACAATACATCTCAAAGAACACGAATTACAGAAAATTAGATAACATTTTTGTTTGTTCTTTGAGTGATTGCACATGCCCATTCCAGTATCAGTGACTCATATGCAAACACATATGGAGGAGGTATGACATTACCCATGGAGCGATCTGAATTGTTGAACAAATGTGTCCTTTAATTCTCTAGCCTGGGGTGACTTTTGTACTGTTTGCTATGAGAACTCCCACTCCTGGGTTGTTCACACAGCCTTCAATATGCAAAATCATTACCAGATATGTTACACGAGAACTCTGTCCAGCCACTCATAAATTACATATAGGGCAACACTTACAAATTCTTAGTCCCAGCTTTCTCCCCCTAGAACTGTTAATCTTGTACTGTTCAGTGCCCTCCTGAACAATACAAGCTCACAGAAAGCCAGTAATTTCATCAAAGGAAAATGATATTCACCAGCCTTAGTACTCCAACTGGATTTTCTCTCACATCTCATACTAATGTGAGAAGTAGGGGAATAAGCAGGAAGAATTCACAATGCTAGTAAATAAACACAACTATGACACATTAGGCATTGCCTTATATATTAAAAATATACATGCTTGTTGGGAGTCTCCGGGGAAGTATAAAAGGGGTAAAAAACAAGGATGATGTCATGGTTGAGGGTATACTATAGATCACCAGGAAGAATAGATGGATGATACTTTTTTTTGTGGGGGAACAACTACCAAATCATCCAAAGCACAGGATGTGGTAGTGATGGAGAACTTCAGCTATCCAGACAGCTGTTTGGAATATAACACAGAAGGACACAGATCACTCAATAGGGTCTTAGAATGTAATAGAGACATTTTTTTATTTCAGAAGGTAGAGAAATCTACTGGGGGGGGGGACTGTACTAGACTTGATTTTAATAAATATGGAAGAACTGCTTGAGAATCTGAAAGTTGAAGACAGCTTGGTGAAAGTGATCATACAATGGTAGATTTCATGATTCTAAGGAATGGAAGGAGGGAGAACAGCAAAATAAAGACTGTTGATTTCATGATGGCAGATTTTAGCAAACTCATGGAGCTGATAAATAAAATTCCATGGGAAACAAGTTTCAGAGGAAAACAACTGAAGACAGTTGGTAGTTTTTCAAAGAGAGATTATTATTAAGGGCAACATAGCACATTATTCCACTGCATAGGAAAGACAGGAAGTATGGCAGAAGACTACCGTGTCTTAGCCAGGAGATCTTGAATGATCTAAAAATCAAAAAGGAGATCAAAGTCAGGTTAGTTCCGTTACTCAATTAAGAGGGAAAAACAATAACAGAAAATATGAGAATGGCAGAGGTGCTTAATGACTTTGTTTTGGTTTCCACAAAGAAGTTTGATAGTGATTGGACACTTAACATAGTGAATGCCACTGAAAATGTGTGCAGGCTTAAAAACTAAAAAGGAAGAGAAAAAGTTAAAAAATTATTTAGACAAGTTAGATATCTTCAAGTCATCAGGGCCTGATGAAATGCATCCTAGAATATTCAAGGAGCTGACTGAGGAGCTATCTGAGCCATTTGCTATTATCTTTGAAAAGTCATGGAATATGGGAGAGATTCCAGAATACTGGAAAAGAGCAATTATAGTGACCCCTTATAAAAAGGGACATAAAGACATCTCAGGGAATTATAGACTAGTCAGTTTAATGTTTGTACCCAGAAAGATAATTAAGGAATTAATTTGGAAATATTTGGTAGATAATATGATAAGTAAGAGTCAGCATGGATTTGTCGAGAACAGATCATGTCAAACCAACCTGATAGCTTTCTTTGATAGGATAATAAATCTTGTAGGTAGGGAGACGTGGTAATTGGAGGATAGACTCATAGACTTTAAGGTCAGAAGGGACCATTATGATCATCTAGTCTGACCCCCTGCACAATGCAGGCCACAGAATCTCATCCACCCACTCCCTGAATAATCCTCTCACCTATACCTCAGATATTGAAGTCCTCAAATGGTTTAAGGACCCCAAGATGCAGAGAATCCGCTAGCAAGTGATCCATTCCCCATGCTACAGAGGAAGGCGAAAAACCTTCACGGCCTCTGCCAATCTACCCTGGAGGAAAATTCCTTCCCGAACCCAAATATGGTGATCAGCATGTGGGCAAGACTCATCACCCAAACACCCAGGAAAAAGAATTCTATAGTAACTCCTATCATCCCACCATTGGCCTATTTACCACTGATAGTGAACGGTCAAATAGTTGCCAAGATTGTGTTATCCCATCAAACCATCCCCTTCATAAACCCATCTAGCTTAATCTTGAAGCCAGATAGATCTTTTGCCCCCACTACTTCCCTTGGAAGGCTGTTCCAGAACTTCACTCCTCTAATGGTTAGAAACCTTTGTCTAATTTTGAGTCTAAACTTCCCAATAGCCAGCTTATATCCATTTGTTCTTGTGTCCACACTGGTATTAAACTTAAATAATTCCTCTCCCTCCCTGGAATTTATCCCTCTAATATATTTAGAGAGAGCAATCATGTCTCCCCTCAGCCTTCTTTTGGTTAATGTAAACAAGCCAAGCTCCTTGAGTCTCCTTTCATGATTCTTCGGATCATCCTAGTGGCCCTTCTTTGTACCTGTTCCAGTTTGAATTCATCCTTCTTAAACATGGGATACCAGAACTGCACACAGTATTCCAAATGAGCTCTCACCAATGCCTTGTATAACGGCACTAACATCTCCTTATTTCTACTGGAAATACCTCGCCTAATGCATCCCAAGACCGTATTAGCCTTTTTCACGGCCATGTCACAATGGCGGCTCATAGTCATCGTGTGATCAACCAGGATTCCGAGGTCCTTCTCTTCTTCCGTTACTTCCAACTGATGTGTCCCTAGCTTATAACTAAAATTCCTGTTATTAATCCCTAAATGCATAACCTTACACTTCTCACTATTAAATTTCATCCTATTGCTATCACTCCAATTTATAAGATAATCCAGATCTTCCTGTATGATATCCCGATCCTTTTCTGAATTTGCAATACCTCCCAACTTTGTGTCATCCACAATGTTTATTAGCACACTCCCACTTTTGGTGCCGAGGTCAGTAATAAAAAGATTAAATAAGATTGGTACCAAAAGTGATCCCTGAGGAACTCCGCTAGTAACCTCTCTCCAAACTGACAGTTCACCTTTCAGTATGACCCGCTGTAGTCTCCCCTTTAACGAATTGCTTATCCCCCTCTCAGTTTTCATATTGATCCCCATCTTTTCCAATTTAACCAATAATTCCCCATTTGGTACTGTATCAAATGCCTTACTGAAATCAAGGTAGATTAGATCCACTGCATTTCCTTTATCTAAAAAATCTGTTATTTTCTCAAAGAAGGAGATCAGGTTGGTTTGGCACGATCTACCATTTGTAAAACCATGTTGTAATTTGTCTCAATTGCCATTAACCTCAATGTCCCTAACTACTTTCTCCTTCAAAATTTTTTCCAAGACCTTGCATACTACAGATGCCAAACTAACAGGCCTGTAGTTACTTGGGTCACTTTTTTCCCCTTTCTTAAAAATAGGAACTATATTAGCAATTCTCCAGTCAAATGGGACAACCCCTGAGTTTAGAGATTTATTAAAAAATTTTGCTAATGGACTTGCAATTTCATGTGCCAGTTCCATTAATATTCTTGGATGAAGATTATCTTGCTCCCCCCCCCCCCCCCCGATTTACTCCCATTAAGATGTTTGAGTTTGGCTTCTACCTCAGATTTGGTAATATCTGCCTCCATATCCTTATTCCCATTTGTTATGTTGCCATTATCCCTAAGCTCTTCATTAGCCTAATTAAAGACTGAAGCAAAATATTTATTTAGATATTGGGCCATGCATAGATTATCCTTAACTTCCACTCCATCCTCACTGATTAGCGGTCCCACTTCTTTTTTGTTTGTTTGTTTGTTTTCCCCTATTTATATGGCTATAAAATCTTTTACTATTGGTTTTCATTCCCTTTGCAAGGTCCAACTCTACATGACTTTTAGCCTTTCTCACTTTGTCCCTACATGCTCTAACCTCAATAAAGTAGCTTTCTTTTCTGGTCCTTCCCATCTTCCACTCCTTATATGCTTTCTGCTTTTTCTTAATCACCTCTCTGAGATGCTTGCTCATCCAGCTTGGTCTAAAACACCTGCCTATAGATTTTTTTCCCTTTTTGTGGGATACAGGCTTCTGATAGCTTCTGCAACTTTAACTTAAAATAATCCCAGCCTCCTCCGCCTTGAGTCCCATCCACTTCCCTAACTAATTTCCTTAATTTATTAAAGTTAGCCCTTTTGAAATAAAAAACCCTAGTCTCAGATTTATTTTTGTTTATCCTTCCATTTAGTTTGAACTGAATTAGTTCACGATTACTTGAGCCAAGGTTGTCCCCTACCACCATTTCATCTATGAGGTCCTCACTACTCACCAAAACCAAATGCCTCTAAAATGGCATCCCCCCTTGTTGGTTCAGCATCTACTTGATGAAGGAATTCATCAGCTATCCCATCTAAGAAAATCTGATCCCTATTATTATTACTAGAACTTGTTCTCCAGTCTATATCTGGAAAGTTGAAGTCTCCCATGATTATGTAGTTTCCATTAGTATTTACTTCATTAAAAACATTAAAGAGGTCTCTATCCATTTCCAAATTAGATCACGGTGGTCTATAGCACACTCCAAGCACTATCCCTGGGAATGAGCTAATAGTTTTCTACCCAATGTGATTTTTGCCCAGACAGACTCTGTCTTCTCCATTCCATCACTTTTTATTTCTTTGCAATCTATCTAATCATTTATATACAATGTTAGTCCACCGCCTTTACCTTTATTTCTGTCTTTTCTAAATAGCACATACCCTTCAATACCTGTACTCCAGTCATGCCTAGTATTCCACCATGTTTCTGTTATTCCTATAATATCTGGTTTCACTTCCTGGACCAATAGCTCTAGTTCCTCCATTTTGTTACCTAGGCTCCTCGCCTTGGTGTACAAACATCTTAATTTTTGCTGTTTGGCCTCACATTCTTTACACAATTTGACCCGGACATTGTACCTCCAATATGACCTATTAGACTAGTATCCACTCTACCCTTCATCCTCGTGTCCATTCTCCTACCCCCAGTTATATCCTTTCTTACTTCTTTTTCCTTCCTCTCAATGCTAAAGTCTGGTGTAGAGATTACCTGGTCATCTTCCAACCATCTCCCCCAAATTCCTAGTTTAAATCTCTCTTAATCCATTGTGCCAGCCTCCATTCTAGAAGTCTATTTCCCTCCCTACTTAGGTGAAGTCCATCCCAAGAAAACAGTCCTCTGTCCGTGACTGCCTCCCAGTGGCCATACATCCCAAAGCCCTCCTTATAGCACCACTGTCTGAGCCATCTATTGAGCATCATAATCCTGTCACTCCTTAGTTGCCCTTCTCTAGGAACAGGCAGAATCCCACTAAAGATCACCTGAGCCTCGATTTCCTTAGGTTTCTTCCCCAGCCTGGCATAATCTCCCTTGATTCGTTCCAGTGAGAATCTAGCTGTATCATTTGTTCCTACATGAACAATGACCAATGGATTCTTTCCCACTCCCTTTAGGATCCTCTCCAACTTCACTTTCACATCCCGTATCTTAGGACCGGTCAGACAGCACACCCTTCTATTCTCTGGATCAGCTCTAGTTACAGGCCTGTCTATTCTTCTCAAGGGCTACATTTACACTGGCCCCTTCTTCGGAAGGGGCATGCTAATTTTGAACTTGGGAATAGGGAAATCCGTGGGGGATTTAAATATCCTCCGCGGGATTTAAATAAACATGGCCGCCACTTTTTTTCCGGCTTGGGGAAAACCTGGAAAAAACCTGGAAAAAGCGTCTAGACTGGCGCGATCCTCCGGAATAAAGCCCTTTTCTGGAGGATCTCTTATTCCTACTTTGAAGTAGGAATAAGAGATCCTCCAGAAAAGGGCTTTATTCCGGAGGATCGTGCCAGTCTAGACGCTTTTTTCCGGCTTTTCCCCTAGCCGGAAAAAAAGTGGCAGCCATGTTTATTTAAATCCCACGAGGGATATTTAACTCCCCCGCGGATTTCCCTATTCCCAAGTTCAAAATTAGCATGCCCCTTCCGAAGAAGGGGCCAGTGTAGACGTAACCAAGGAGTCCCCAGTCACATAGACCTGACTTTTCCTGGTGACAGTCCGATTCTCTGGTCTATCTCTTGTTTCCTCTAGCTGCAAATCCTTTCCATTTCTATTTTCCTTTGTAATCCTCTTCCTCCTGGTGCTCATTATTGGTATTGTCTCCATCGACTTTTACCCTTTATCTATGGGACTAACCACTCTTCTCTTTTTCCTTGCCCTTCCATCTTCAGTGGCCACCTGCTGTACCCCTTCTTCAGTAAGTATATAGTCTCACATTACCCTTTCATTAATAAGCTAGGGTATGTCTACACTACCATCCTAGTTCGAACTAGGGTGGAAATGTAGGCAACCAGAGTTGCAAATGAAGCCCAGGATTTGAATTTCCTGGGCTTCATTTACATCTTGCCGTGCGCCACCATTTTTAAATGTCCGCTAATGCGGACTCCGTGCCACGCGGCTACACGCGACACAGACTAGGTAGTTCGGACTAGGGTTCCTATTCCGAACTACCATTACTCCTCGTTTCACATTTCATGAGGAGTAACAGTAGTTCGGAATAGGAAGCCTAGTCCGAACTACCTAGTCCGTGCCGCGTGTAGTCGCACGGCACGGAGTCCATACTAGTGGACATTTAAAAATGGCGGCGCCCGGTGAGATGCAAATGAAGCCCGGGAAATTCAAATCCCGGGCTTCATTTGCAACTCTGATTGCCTACATTACCACCCTAGTTCAAACTAGGGCGGTAGTGTAGACATACCCCTAGAGAAGTGCAAACTAGATGGAGCTAGTATAAGGTGGGTACATAGCTGGTTGGATAACCATTCTCAGGGTATGTCTACAGGGTGATGTAGTCATACGGAGTTGCAAATGAAGCCCCGGATTTGAATTTCCCGGGCTTCATTTGCATCTCACCGGGCGCCGCCATTTTTAAATGTCCACTAGTATGGACTCCGTGCCGTGCGACTACACATGAATGGCCAGCGCCATTTTTAAATGCCGGCTAGTTCGGACTGCGTGCCACTCCGTTCCATGAGGCGTACCGCTAGTTCGGATAGGAAGCCTAATCCAAACTAGCTAGTTCGTGCCGCGTGTAACCGCGCAGCATGCAGTCCGAACTAGCCGGCATTTAAAAATGGCGCCGGCCGGCTTCATGCAAATGAAGCCCGGGAAATTCAAATCCTGGGCTTCATTTGCAACTCCGTATGACTACATCACCCCCCCCTAGTTCGAACTAGGGGGGTAGTGTAGACATACCCTCAGAGAGTAGTTATCACTGGTTCACAGTTATGCTGAAAGGGCATAACAAGTGGGAGGTTCTCAGGGATCAATTTTGGGACAGGTTCTGTTCAATATCTTCATCAATTATTTAGATAATGGCATAGAGATTACTCTTATAATGTTTATGGATGATACCAAGGTGGGAGGAGTTGTAAATGCTTTGGAAGATAGCAATATAATTCAAACTGATCTAAATAAACTGGAGAAAAGCTTTCAGGGATATAGGATGAAATTCAGTATGGACAAATGCAAAATACTCCATTTAGAAAAGAAAAATCAATTGTACACTCACAAATTGAGAAGTGATTACTACAGGAAGGAGTACTACAGAAAGAGATCTGGGGGCATAGTGGACCACAAGCTAGCTTTAATTTGACAGAACAAGGGGCTTCACCAGACTGAGAAGTTAGAAATGAAGAAAAAATATCACATTGACCTATGAAAAATCTTGTGTGTATGCAGATTGATTGTTTGCATCATTAATTCAAGGGAAATGATTCTTCATTAATGAAGGGCCAATCAGAATGAAGCATTTACACAGACTATAAAAGTTACTTTTATACCAGTGTTCCAGACGCCAGTCAAAAATATGTGACAGAAAAATTTAAAACTGAAAATGTTCTTGTTTTTGAGCTCTTGGAGCTTCTGAGTTTTCTGTGCTTCATGTAAAACTTCTGCATGAATGAAAAATGCTGTTGAAGGTGGATGTTAATATGTGCTTGTACTATCTGATGTTTGTGAAAATACCATGGAAATGTTTCAGCTGGGTTGGTTACTTAAAGATAGTCAGTTGATTTCACAAGCTATTTCTATTCTCTGATTATAGGAGCAGGAAGAAGATAAATCTTAGGAAGAAATATTCTAACTCTGTGAGAATGATAGACTATTATTGCCCACCCATGACCTAACGGGTGTTTACTACCAGCATTCCAGCCCCTAAACACCAGACAGAGCAATCAGATCCTAGTAGACACCCGTTAGGGCATGGGTGGGCAATCATTTTTGATGGAAGAACACATCACAAATTTCTGAATTGGCCCCAGACAGCCCCAGAAGGGGAAGGGCCTCAGGCAGAACATGGGGCAGGGCACTTCCTGTGTTCTCCCTACTCACAAACCCTGATTGGCCTGGGGGTGGGGGAGCACTTGAAGTCTTTGCCCCCACCCTCCGACACCTACAGAGAACTACCAGATGTTTTGAACAGCTGATGGTTCCTTCTAGGCGCTGCACACCCGTGGCAGCAGGAGGAGACTTTGCACATCTACCCACCCCCAGGCCAATCAAGGCCTGGGGTTGGAGGAACATGTGAAGTCTTTGCAAGGGGCATGATGTGCTTATAATGAACCGTCAGCAATTTTTAACAGACGGGGGTTTTCTCTAGGCGCTGTGCACCCCTGGTGGGGGTAGGAAACTTTGTATGCTCCTCCAACCCCAGGTCTCAATTGTCCTGGGACGGGGAAGTGGTAGGGTGGCCACAGGCCAGACCAACCAGCTTGGTGGGCCAGATTGGGCCACGGAGGCTCTCTTGGTCACCCCCGAGTTAAAGGGATACCGGATGAGGATGGCAGAGACGTTGTCTAACAATACAATGAGAGAGCAGGATCTCTGCAGTTTGAGTTTACATAAGCATGAAAATTTTCAAACTAATCTGATCCAAACATTCAACTTTTTGAAGTTCCATCACCTCTATATTTTCCAATGCCAAAGCTAGTTTACTGTGAGGCTAATTTAATGCAAAGATATTTATGTACTTTGACTAAGTTAGTTCTGGCATTTGCATATTTGTTTTTAGTTATTCCTTTCATTAGTACAAGCGTTATTAGAGGTCTATTACTTCAGTTCAGGCTTCACAAAGAAACAAAGAAACTTCAAGACTAAAATATTCTGTCTTCTACAGGCCATACATGAAAAGTAAAATCTAAGAGGAATTTGCCTTTTGCTTGCAAAATCAAAATAAATGAAAAAAATTGCTGACACTTTGTCAAAGCAAAAATGATTGCCTCTTCCTATCTTTATACTTAAACCTACCCGAATAACAAATTCAGTAATGTGGTCTCTACATGTAATCATCTTCATTCTGCACCATGCCGGCTTCGCTGCCGCCAGCCCGTGCGAGGCTGCATTCCTGATGACGCCAGCCTGGGCTGTGCTCCCAGCCACTGACCTGGAAGGGGCTCCCAGCTGCTGGGCCTGCTGCTGCTGTCCAGGGATCCACTCCTGATCCTGGCTGCCTTCACTCCCAGCCAGGCTTTTTGGTCCAGCAATATATTGCCGGGCCAGAGTGCTGGAGTTCCTGAACCTGTCATCCTAACATGGGAACAGAGTGATGGTGATGGCCCTGTGTGGGATATACGTAGAGGCCCGATCTCCTTAACCCAGTCTTAACCTAATTTGTTACCAAGAAGATTCTCTGCAGCAGTGCACAGCTGACAACAGACAAGTGAGAGTTGTCACCTGACTTCCAGCTGCCAGTCCTCTTTCCACGTCTTTTTGATGGGCACCGATTTCAGTTTAGAAAAAGCAAGGTAACATTTAAAAATGAGAATTTTGAACCCTTGGCTTTGAATCAATCAGTTGAGAATTGCAGCTCTTGTCAAACTTCAGCTCCTACTTTCAGCTAAGAAGTGAAAGGCAATTTCCAGAACCCATCTACAAAAGGATCCTAAAGTTGGCAGCACATCACACTTCAATTTATTTATTTATTTAGTCAGCTATTTTATTTCTATATAATTTATTTCCCAGAAGAGTACAAGCAAACGTCTTAATAAATGCAGTTACAATATAACTTGCCCAGTCAGCTAAAGAGAGTTCAATTTTCATAATGTTTCTGGTTCTATAGACAAGGGATGAGCAAATTGTTTAAGAGAAAATCAGAGCCAGCATTATCCACCCATTCCTGGAATTGAAAAGTATCCAGTTCAATAAGTGTTCCTGTTTCGCCTGCCAGCCAATGCATGTCTCCTGTATCTATAGCTAATATGAGGGGACTCTAGACCTTTCTTTAGTTGTCAGTATTGTTTGGGTTGGAGCCTGGATTAGATTCATGGGAAAATTTTGGCACCAAAATATCTTTCTCTCTTCTTGCAAGATCTTAATTTCAAATCGGTGGTGGAAATCAGAGGACTTCTGAAATTTCAGGGGGGGGAAACTGCAGATGAATAAGTATTTGTCTAACAGCCACAGAATCAGGAGTAGAAAACAGGTTTTGGTTTAGATTAATGGATTTAGATCCAAAATCTAGTGCTTCTTGTGCAAAACAGTTCTTCCCTGTCTACACTGGCCCTCTTGGGCAAGTAATCTTGCTCAAGAGGGCTTTTTCCCAAGTGGGAGCGTGAAAGTTTTTGCGCAAGAAGCACTGATTTTGTAGATTATAAAGTGAGTGCTCTTGCACAAATTCAAGCAGCCAGTGTAGACAGCTGGCAAATTTTTGCTAGTCTAGATGCACTCTAATATTTTAGCAGAGTGAACATTAGTTATAGCTCATCCCCCATCATCGTTTGTCATCAGTGCGGAAGTAAGATAATTGAACATATTCTCAAATAGAGTAGCATCACATCCATAGTGTATACTGTATATAATCCTGTTTTCAGGGTCACCAGGTGAAGCCAGAATATTTAAAATGTGTGTTTAAAGACACGTGCCTGGATCCATTTTGGTTCTTGATGTAAGACATGTCTACATTGCATACTCTATTTCTGTGTCTTGTAGACACCTGAACATGCCCTCCTTGCACAGGGATAAATAGCAGTGTATATGCTGATGCACGGCTTAAGTTAATAAACACATACCTGAACCAGCTTTTTCTCAGCCAAGCAGGGTCTCCCCTGTCTCTACTGCAGTGTCCCACTGCCTCCTTGCTTCTGGAGTCTTCCCCACCACAGGGAAATGTCAGAGCACTGACCACTGCTATGAAAGACTCTGGTGAAGGAAGGGAGCAGGGGAAAACTCCAGCAGCTGTGCATTGGCTCCTGCTGCCAGAGCCTTTTGCCCCTCTGTTGATACATCCCACTGTGTGGGTTCAACCCACTTTTCACTATGGTGAAACTAAGGCAAACAAAAGTGAAACACTGTATTGTAGGAATGGTCACAGATGTACATTAATCTTCTTTAGCTCCCTCTTTTTGCTACATGTCTTGAAACAAGAGATGATTGTATTGTGTGGTTGGTGTTAGAAATATTACAAGCACAGCTCTTCCTCCCCACCTGTGGAGCCAGCTATTAGTCTTCATCTACTGTTGAACCTTCTTCACTGTTACTGACACCATTCTGGAAATGCATGCTAAAATTGTAGATTATTTCTGTTCACTGCACACTACATTGTTTTACCAGGGTTACTGTTTTATTTATAAGGAAAATAAATTGTCAGAGTTAAAAAATACAGTGCATCTTGTTCTAGGCAACACATTGCTTTTATCACACAAATAATTTATGTTTCTGCTCCTAGACGAGTTCTGTGCTGACCTTTCCAGGTGTATTGAATATTACTGTGCAATTCTTCTTGTTTGGAACATGTACTTAGTTTAGTTATTAATACATGTTGTCACAGCCTTTGTGTTCAGAATATAGTTTTCAATATTAAATCTTGGACATGGAGAGATGGACCAAAAACTAGATCTTTACATCTTCACCTCATTGAATATTAGGGGAAGAAGACAGATCTGAATCCCCACATCTGAACTCTTCCTGTGACTAAAACCAGAATGCCCTATTTTCCAGGTCCAGACCAGATGCATTCCCATTGATACTCATGAATTGTCAGACCAATATGGCAGAAATCTCAGGAGAACAGTTTACATAATTTTAGTACCATTGAATTAAAATCTTGAAACCTATCCCTCCGTCACTTTTATATCCTATTTGTAATTTTATACAAAATGCAATCCATATTTGTTCATCACCTCAATCCATAAAAACATAAGAACAGCCATACTGGGTCAGACCAAAGTTCCATGTCTTCCAAGAGTGGCCAGTGCCAGATGACCCACAGGGTGTAACCAGAAACAGGTATTCATCAACTGATCCCTCTCCTTGTCATTCACTTCCAGCCTCTGAAAAACAGAAGCTAGAGACACCATTCCTACCCATCCTGGCTAATAACCATTGATAGACCTAACCTACATGAATTAACCTAGTTCTTTTTTGAACCATGTTAAAGTCCTGGTCTTCACAACATCCACTGGCAAGGAGTTGCACAGGTTGAATGTGCGCTGAGTGAAGAAAACATTCATTTGTTCTGTTTTAAACCTGCTACCTATTAATTTCATTTGGTACCCCATAGTTCTTATGTTATGGGAATAAGTAAATAACTTTTCCATATTCACTTTTCCCACAATTTTGTAGACCCCCTTAATCTCCTCTTTTCTAAACTGAAAAGTCCCAGTCTTTTTAATCTCTCTTCATATGGCACCCATTTCAAACCCCATCATTTTTGTTGCCCTTTTCTGAACCTTTTCAAATGCCAATATATCTTTTCTGAGATTAGGTAACCACATTTGCATGCAGTATTCAAGATATGGGCATACCATGGATTTATATAGAGGCAATAAGATATTCTCTGTCTTATTTTCTATCCCTTTTTAAATTATTCCTAACATTCTGTTTGCTTTTTTGACTGCTGCTGCACACGGAGTGGATGTTTTCAGAAAACTGTCCACAATTTCTCCAAGATCTCTCTCTTGCATAGTTATAGCTAAATTAGTCACCATCATTTTGAAAACCCTCCTCCACTTGTAAGCTACAAGTTACTTTTGTCACTTAAAAATGAAAGTTTCACAGAAACAATACAAAAATTGTTTGTTATATATTTGCAGTTCATCCTGTAAGATTTCTCTGGATACAATTTATGATGGAGTGGAGTAGGCCCAATGGCCCCCTGCTGGAGGCATTAGGGCAGGGGTTTTCAAACTCTGGGTCATGGCTTGTAAGGGAAAGTTGCTAGCTAGCCATGCAATGCATTGTTTACCCATTCCTCTGCAGGTACGAGTGTTCACAGCTCCTGTTGGCTGTGAATTGCCATTGCTAGCCAATGGGAGCTGCAGGAAGCAGTGCAGTCTGGGACACCACTTCCTGCAGCTCTCATTGGCTGGGAATGTTCTATCCTCAGCCAATTGGCTCTGTGATTGCTTGTACCTGTGGAGGTACAGGTAAACAAAGTATCTCGTGGCCAGGTAGTAGCTTGCACTTAGAAACCATGACCCGGCATTTGAAAAACCTTGACTTAGAATTCTAGCACATTAATCCTAGGATAGGAGCACTGGAGAAGTCCTCCATACAAACTAAAGTAGTTGCAGGGAAACAACCAATCAGGGTCCCAAGAGGACCATCTAAAAGGAGCTGAAGAACAAAGTAGAAGGTAGTTGCTGTTTGGAGCTGGACAAGAACAGCGTGTGTGGAAGAGTAGTAGGATTTTGGACGGCTAGGAATTCTGACAGAGCTAGGGGTGTGTGAGGCTCCTGGATGCTGCGGGACTGAGCCTGGGAAAGGCCACAAGAAACTAGTGTCTCTGAGGGTATGTCTACACTACCCTCCTAGTTCGAACTAGGAGGGTAATGTATGCATACCGCACTTGCTAATGAAGCCCGGGATTTGAATTTCCTGGGCTTCATTAGCATAAGCGGGGAGCCGCCATTTTTAAATCCCCGCTGCTTCGAACCCCGTGCAGCGCGGCTACACGGGGCTCGAACTAGGTAGTTCGGACTAGGTTCCTATTCCGAACTACCGTTACTCCTCGTGAAACGAGGTGTACCGGTAGTTCAGAATAGGCACCCTAGTCCGAACTACCTAGTTCGAGCCCCGTGTAGCCGCGCTGCACGGGGTTCGAAGCAGCGGGGATTTAAAAATGGCGGCTCCCCGCTTATGCTAATGAAGCCCGGGAAATTCAAATCCCGGGCTTCATTAGCAAGTGCGGTATGCATACATTACCCCGCTAGTTCGAACTAGTGGGGTAGTGTAGACATACCCTGAGGGAGGAAGCCCTGGGGATATGGTCCCCATGCCACAGCTGGAGTGGTTTAAAGATGCACCCAATCAGAGGGGGTGATCACAATAGATGGGTGCTGAACCTATTACATTAAAAATATAGCTCATTCTGATTTTAGTTTTAGATGGAAATGGCCTGGGGGGGGGGCCCTCATTTCCCATGCCCCACCCAGTTCTCAATTTATATAGATATGGCAAGTGAGATGAAGATCAGAATAAAGATGTTTGAAAACTACTACACTGATATATGTAGTTTTAGCATTAGTTTTTTTCATAGATTCAACTAGAATGATAATCTAGTCTTCCCTACTGTATAGTAAAGGCCACAGAACTTCCCCACAAGGTACTCTTAGAGCATAGCTTTTAGAAGAAAACAAATAGGCTGTGTCTACACTGGCATGAATTTCCGGAACTGCTTAAAACGGAATACTATTCCGTTTTCAGTTTTTCCGGAAAAGGAACGTCTACATTGGCAGACTGCTTTTCCGGAAAAGCCCCTTTTCCCAAAAAGCATCTGTGGCCAATGTAGATGCAATTTTCCGGAAAAGAGCCCCGATCGCCATTTTCGCGATCGGAGCTTTTTTCCGGAAAAGACTACTGGGCTGTCTACACTGGCCCTTTTCCGGAACAGTGTTCCGGAATAAGGACTTATGCCCGAGCGGGAGCAGAATAGTTTTTCCGGAATAGCGGCTGATTTTGTACAGTAGAGCGTCGTTGCTTTTCCGGAAATTCAAGGGCCAGTGTAGACAGCTCGCAGCTTATTCCGGAAAAGCGGCTGATTTTCTGGAATAAGTGGCCCAGTGTAGACACAGCTTTAATGTTTATTTTAAAATTGTCAGTAATGGAAAAACCACTATTACCCTTGGTAAATTATTTGAGTGGTTAATTATATCACACATAGACTTTCATGTAAACTGGCACAACTGTGTATTTTTACAACTTTTCTATAATTCATTTTGAAGTACAGTAACCTTTTGAATTGTATCTCTCAATTTCAAAAGTGTGACCATTCTAAAAATTAATATGTAAAGATTAATTAAGTAGAATTGTGTAAATATGAAGCATAGGCACAAGTGATAAATTTTCAGATTTGGAAGAGATTGCCATAATGAAGATAAAGAAAAATGATGTGTTTATGGATATTATTACTATACATTAATAAGTTAAAAGCCATACAGTGTTTGTTTTCTATCAGATCCTTCATATAAGTTCAGATTGAATCATCCTTATGTTTCGTACTTATTTATGCATCCTAGCACATTGTCTTGAATGAAACAAAGGGAGGAAAGGAACAAATTTTCCAAGAGAAAAAGAGAAACCGAAAGAAAGCTTGGGCTGGCTTCCATGCAGGAACAACTCCATGTAAATATTTCGCACATTAACATTTTGTGTAAGAAATTGAGTCTACCTCTGTGTATGTGTTTGTGTGGTTCTAAACAAAAGTGTTATTTTGGAACAACTGGCATTATTCCAAAATAACATAGTGTGAGTTGGGATGTTAGGAATCTTTAAAAAAGGGGTAGAGAATAAGATGGAGACTATCTTATTGCCCTTATATAAATTCATGGTACACCCACATCTGGAATACTGCATACAGATGTAGTCTCCTCAGCTCAAAAAAGATATATTGGCATTAGAAAAGGTTCAGAGAAGGGCAACTAAAATGATTAGGGTTTTGGAACAGGTCCCATATGAGGAGAGATTAAAGAGACTGGGATGTTTCAGCTTGGCAAAGAGGAGACTAAGGGGGGATATGAGAGAGGAATATAAAATCATGAGTGGTTTGGAGAAAGTGTATAAGAAAAGTTATTTATTTGTTCCCATAATATAAGAACTGGGGGCCACCAAATGAAACTAATGGGCAGTAGGTTTAAAACAAATAAAAGGAAGTTCTTCTTCACACAGTGCATAGTGAAACTGTGGAACTCCTTGCCTGAGAAGGTTGTGAAGTCTAGGACTATAACAGGGTTTAAAAGAGAACTAGATAAATGCATGGAGTTATTAGCCAGTATGGGTAAGGAATGGTGTCCCTACCCTCTGTTTGTCAGAGGGTGGAGATGGATGGTAGGAGAGAGATCACTTGATCATTACCTCTTCTGTTCACTCCCTCTGGGACACTTGGCATTGGCCACTATTGGCAGATAGGGTACTGGACTGGATGGACCTTTGGTCTGACCCAGTATGGCCATTCTTATGTTCTTATGAGTCTACACTGCCAACCTTTATTTTGAAATAATGTCGAGCTGGAGGACTTCTTACTCTGACTCCTGTAACCCTTTTCACGAGGAATAAGGGAAGTAACTTGCCAAATGCTAGACAGTTTATTCTGCGCCAGTCTATAATTTTTGGAGTGAAATATATATATCCTGTTGGAAATCTTGCATAACAAGACAGAGCCTTTGCTGGGTTGATTTAATTGGAGCTGTCTCTGTTATGAGTGAGGGCTGGGCTAGAGGACTTCCTGAATTCACTTGTAATCCTAATCTTCTATGACTCTATGCTGTCTTTTGCAGGGCCTTGAGGATATCAAATAAGGTAAAATTGTTAAAATTTAAGGGATCCTTTATTTTGTCAAGGAAGTCATGATTTACAGATTAGCCTTTAGAAATTTATCAATCAACTAATGAATGGCAGACTTTCTATGGATAGCATTTTTGGAACACAGCCTCTGTTATTAGGGGGAAAAATGGATAGACAGGTAGGTGCTACTCACACCATCAGGATATCTTCTGGTACATCAGCAACAGAACTGGTGACTGAAACAAGTAGCATCTGCACAATAACCCGATTAAACATTATTTTTACTGTGGTGTCTATTTTTTCTTTTTGCCGTATATAAGTACCTTTTAAAATGATTGTTTTCCTTTACAACCTTCTCAATAAAAAGCAAATCTGGAATGGTGTCTTCTGTTATCAATATCTTTATAGACTCTAGTTATGGAAAAAACTAGAACACCACCAAACTTCACATCTTTTTGAATATATCATGGTCCCTGTAGAATTGTTCCTTTCTGTAAAACAGCTAACGTTTTGTTCAGTGCAGATTAAAATTTGTGAGAGGATTTTGTTCCACCTCTTTCCTTTTCACAAGAATTTTCATGTTACTGTCAGGAGTTACTTCTGACTTTCATCCTTAACTTACCCTTTCTTAACTTGATACAGTTATTCCCATTCTCTCCTCCTTTTAGCATTCTGAATATTTCTGCTCCATCCTTTTTGACTACTTCTGTCAATTTTTATAAACTGTTATGCCCTTTTTATCATTTAACCTAGCTACACTTCTTTAACTGTTAATATTTCTTCAAAAATCAGTCCTTCTAGATTCTTTGAACTCCCAGCAATTTGTCAATGGTTTTTGGTTATGGGATGCAGTCATACATATAGGCTGTGTCTAGACTGGCAAGTTTTTCCGCAAAATCAGGACCATTTGTTGTTTTTATGTTTATTATTAATTATTAATGACAAAAGATCCTATGGCAGTTGTATGAATGGGGAATCTTGACTAGTGTAACTGCATTCAATTTAGAAGTGCTTGTATTTCATTGATGGTTAAATTGATTGGTATAGATATGAAGTGTAAACCGTAAGGTAGAATCTTTCTTTAGAACATTACAGGAGTGTCGTAGTATTACAATGCCTTTTAGTTAGTTGCACAAGTTATTCCTATAACAACATCTGGGAAGGGTAGCTCTACCAGTTAGGTTGGTGAGTGTAAATTATCCCTCTTAATGTCAATTGTAATTTACACACCTGGGCTGCTTTTTCTGTATGACCAATCGGGAGTTTTCTGGCTACAAATTTTTACACATCCTTTGACTAATCAAAAATCCAAATGTAAAATGTGCTGAAGAACAGTGTGTGTATTTGTGAGACTCCCTTAAAGGATGTGGATTCTTAAAATCAATTAATGGATTCTGCTGACCTATAAATGTACTGTAGTTATTGCATTTATAGTATTCTCCTTTAACTTAACTGCGGCAGAGCTCCATGTCTGAAAACTGCAGAATAATGTTACTTATGTAAATTATAGCAGGACTTCATGAAATACCTCTCAACGAAGTGAAAGAATTGGCACATGATAGTATTTAGGAAGAGTTGGCATATGTTATCTCTTATCTCACAAAGTATTTTTATAAAATACTTATTACTGTTTGATATAAAACATAGTGGTCAGATATAGTGTTTTATTGCTAGGCACTATGTATTTTGTAACTGTAAACATCACACCTGGGCTATGAAACTTAATTTTAAAAAATTTCTTATGCATAAATACAGTGTACTTTATTTTTAATTAAACATTTTGTTCTTCGTATGATATAATAAAATACTAAGAGAGCACTGCGCAGATTTCTAGTAAAGAAAATATTAGGAGACCAGTTCTCTATTTGACAGTCAGATGGATGCACCATAATAGCCACAAAAATTCTTCAAAGATGGACTGATTTATTTTAAATTGTATGTGTTTATACCCAAAAATACACACACAAATTTAGGATTTTAAATTATTCAGGGCCAATAGAGTTTTGTCACTGATTTCAAGCAGACTGGGGATGCCCTATAGCAATACATCGGTAAATTTAAAAATTACAAATAAGTATACCTAGAAGGAAAATATTTGGAAATAATTTCTTTTACTATTTACTTGTATAGCTTGAATTCCACTATTCCATCCTTGAGGTAACAAAGACAAGAATCATGACAGCAAGGTCAGTATGGGTACATCTAGACTGCATTGCTATTTCGCGGTATCGGATATATCGCAAAATAGCAACACTGCGTCTTTAAAAGTGTCTGCTATTTCCCAAAATAGTGGATGCACTATTCCAGCATCCCTGTAACCCTCGCTCCACAAGGGTAAAGGGATTTGTCAAAATAGTGCCTTATTTTGAAATTTGGTGCTGTGTAGACAGTGCCAAATTTCAAAATAAGTTATTTTGATTTAGACTTAGAATAAGATACACAATTTGCATAGTGCAAATTGCGTAGCTTATTCTGACAGAGGGTCCTATCTTAGGGTACGTGTAGACTACCGGGTTTTGTCGACAGAAGTTTTGTCGACAGTATCTGTCGACAAAACTTCTGTCAACAAAGAGTGTCCAGACACATTGAGTTCTGTTGACAAAGCAAGCTGCTTTGTCGACAGAACCCTGTAGTCTAGACGCAATGTTACAGGCAATAACACCTTCTGTCGACAGAACTCTGTCGACAGAAGGTGTTATGCCTCGTAAAATGAGGTATACCAGCGTCGATGAAACTGCTGAGTTCTGTCGGCGTTATGTCGACAGAACTCAGCAGTAGTGTAGATGCTGGTATAGTTTTGTCAGTAGTCTAGACACACCCTAGATGAACCCTATCTGGAATAAACTATCACACTTTCCTTAATGGTCACACATGGAAAAAGCTTTCCTGGTCACTGCTACTGTATTCTAAAGAACCTGTGTTTGATATGAAGTGGATGTAGAACTAATTATAATCAACATAATGATTATATTGCTGCCCCAAACATATTGCACTGTTTCCCAGTGACTTTATATACTCACTCTCTTTGAGGGATTAGAAGGCTGTTGGGGATCGTGAGTCATTCTGTGCTATCATTTGGGGTGTGTTTGGAAAATAAATAAATAATTAAAATACTCAGTGAAGGGCCCCATATCCACTTTGTAAGATCCTAGAAGCTAGTCAACGAAGATAGTGGAAACATATTTTGCTAAGGTGACAATGATCCCTTCTGTCAGTCCATCACCTAGTCTAAAATGAGACTGGAAGCAATCCAAGAATGTATGTGATGCAAGTGTCACTGATTTTGCCCCATCATCACTTTTTCAATAAAACTAGGAGCTATAGATCAATATACTCTAAGAATGGCTAATACCTATTATCTCCTATTTTGGTCACCACATGAGTGATGTTAATAATTTTCATCAGTAACAAGACTCAAAGTTTCTACCATACCCAAAAGTAATAAAAAAGGATATAGATTTATCTCATAAGTGGCAGAGTTACAGATGTCTAATCATGCTTAGAACTTCAGTTACTTAAATGGGGCAAAACCCTTCTGATACTACTGCATTTCTCACTTTGCACTCCAATGCTGTTTCAGAAGAAGCATTCAGAGAAATCCAAACTATACAGCTAGTTACTCAGAATAGTTCTGAGCACTGGTATAGTTGTAAATCATATTCTTTCCCCATGACTTGGACTGAATTCTGTGTATTTGGAGTAAAAGGAGATAATGTGTTATATATACTGCATATATTTATGACCCCAGGCTTCTGTGCAATGCACTACCTTTAATGTCTGGCATCTGTTGAAGCCATTATAGCACTCAGCTGAAATCAAATAAATGGTAGGAAACAATGTATGCACTTTCTAAGCCCCTTTAAGAATGTTAGAGTATCACAAAAATAAATCTTTCCCTATTTAAGGGACCGGACTAGATGATCTCTTGAGGTCGCTTCCAGTCCTATGGCTCTCTCTGCTTTGTAAAATGAATATTAAAGCAGTCAGGATTATTCTGTAGAAAGTTATGATGAAAAATTAGCATTGCTTATAATACCAAAGGAAAACATCTGCTGTTTTCACCAGAATATCATTGTTAAATTGTCTTTTAATCACTCTATTTGATATTTGATATGTGGAAGTAAAAATGTTTATATAATAAATTGTACAGTAAAGCTTCAGTTTAGGAGCAAATTAATAGTCTGGAACCGTGAGAATCTGACTATATCTGAATATTGATGATCTCACTTTCTGAGTCTCTCTGGGATTGGGGGTGTGAGGTGTTGATCATTGCTTCCCACTGATAAGCAAAATATTTCCAGAGCGTGAAGAATTCTGTGGTGTGTGAGAAGGATAAACCATAATCTGCATCAACACACTAACTTCTCCTCTGCCATTTGCATTGAAAATCAGGTAGAAGTTATGCTAAGCTCTCTATTATAGCCTCATGTATGTGAAAGGTCTTCCCCTTCATTTGAATAAGGCCTCTTATGCATGTGAAAAAAGCATATTTAAAAGGAACGTTCCTTTAATTAGGATGGCATTTAGAAGCAGAATCCTTAAATGTTCACTTTTTGTGATGCTAAATTGTGGAGTATTTTCAAATGTATTGTAGCAGTCATTTTCATTAAACATTTTTATTTTTATTTATTTTTAAAAGGAAATGACATGATTTACAATGTGAAGTGAAGGAGTAGATTAATATGACTAGCTAGATTAAGGAAAATTTAAATCAGACTGTTTGATGAAATGTTGGAAAATGTTTAAATATAGGATTAGACTTACAATATAGAAAGCAGTCAAGGAGATCAAAAGAACTCTGTTCAGAAAGTCCTATTAAAAAGAGAGGAAAAAATCTATTGAGTGAATTCTTATAGCTAAATGATTAAAGACTGTTTTTAATATATTACATTCAATCTGACTTTAAAATAAAAATAAACACTACAGACAGTGAATGAATTAGTGATTGTATTCATTTTTTATGAAAGCAAAGTGACTGGGCCTATACTGGATCTTGTATAAAACATATATATGAAACTATGGCATTTAACTTAAAAGTAGTCCCCTGGAGAATAATATTAATCTAGCATGCAGCTTTATGGAGACAGAAGTTAACTGATTGACATCTATATGAATATGGATTTCTTAAATCCATATTTGATTCTCTACCCCTTAAAATCAAATGAAACCTAATAACTTCATTTTATGCAAACCTTTGGGAGAATATGCTTAATTTTTTTCATGCCCAATTCAATAAAAATGCATCCAACTTCCACACTGTGGAAACCTAACCGAGATCGTGGAAATGGCTTCCATAGCCTTTAGTGTTTTCTGCACCTCTGAAAGCTAGAAAATGTTTGTTGTTGCTAAATTGTGTCCTTGGAATGTTTCTACTACACAATGCTCAAAGTACCATGCAAGCCTCAGCATAGTCAACGAGAACAGAAAATAACATTTATAGATGATCACAATCTGGGGAATGTTGACTAAGAGTTCTTCAGATTTGGTCTCCACTAGCCCCAAATGGCTATCTGCTTCAGTGTTGCTAACATAACAAAGGTAAAGAAAGAAAAACATTACAAAATTTCCAAAGCAAAAGCATGTGACAGTTTGGTCAAATACTTACAAGCCAGTTCACCAAGGTCTCTCACACAACACATATATATAAGTAGTCAATCCTTTTGACCTACTTCCCCATAAATTAGATTAACTTCAGTACCTGACAAATATTCCTAACTATTTAACAAAGTCCTACAGCTATAACAGACTACATAGAGTGAGTGCAGTTTAAGAGGCTCATATATTTGGCCAGTTTTGTGTCTCTATGCATCTAGAATTTGAAAGGTTGTACAAAACCATTAATTATAGTGAACACATGACAACAAACTGCAAAACAAAGATACACAATATAGCTCTGCTTATTTTCTTATTAATTAAAAAGTTTCAAGAAATGGTCAATTGACTGACTTGGGTTATCATCCAAGCAACAGTCTCTGTGTTACTTATTACCAGAACTTTGCTCAGCCACCAATTTTCAAATCAGTTATTGTTCAGAGCAGGTGCTGATACTGCAAACACAAGTGGAGCAAACAGAGATGGTCTTTCCTTATGCACAAACAGGCAACTTGAATTGATGAAAAATAAACACACTTAGGGTATGTCTACACTACAAAGTTAGTTTGAACTAACGGACGTTAGTTCGAACTAACTTTCATAGGTGCTACACTAGCGATCCGTTAGTTCGAATTTAATTCGAACTAACGGAGCGCTTAGTTCGAACTAGGTAATCCTCATCCCACGAGGATTAAGCCTAGTTCGAACTAGCTAGTTCGAATTAAGGGGTGTGTAGCCCCTTAATTCAAACTAGTGGGAGGCTAGCCCTCCCCAGGTTTCCATGGTGGCCACTCTGGCCAACACCAGGGAAACTCTACTGCCCCCCTCCCGGCCCCGGACCCCTTAAAGGGGCATGGGCTGGCTACGGTGCCCGTGCCAGGTGCAAGCCTGCCAGCACCCAGCCAGCAGACCCTGCACCTGGCACAGATCGAGCCACCCACCCGATGCCCCCCAGCCCTCCCCCTCTTCCCGGGACCAGGCTGGCGGCTCCTGGGAGCTTGCCCGGGACTGCAAGAGGCGGGCACCTGCCTGGGCTAGTGCGGACATCGTGGATCTCGTCCACGATCTCCACACTAGGCACAGGAAAGTGGCCGTCTAGGGCAGGAGAGCTGCCAGCCTGGCCACCCAGGAGCAGGTGTGCAAGAGAATCAAGGGGGTCCAGTGAGACCCCTGACCCTGAGCCCTGAGCTTACAATGGCCGTACTGGGTCAGACCAAAGGTCCATCTAGCCCAGTAGCCTGTCTGCCGACAGCGGCCAACCCTAGGGACCCTGGAGGGGATGGACCGCAAACAGTGACCAAGCCATTTGTCTCGTGCCATCCCTCTCCAGCCTTCCACAAACCTTGGGCAGGGACACCACTCCTACCCCCTGGCTAATACCACTCCATGGACCCAACCTCCATGACTTGATCTCACTTCCCTTTAAACTCTGTTCCAGTTGTAGCCTTCACAGCCTCCTGCAGCAAGGAGTTCCACAAGTTGACTCTTTGCTTTGTGAAGAACAACTTTCTGTTCCTAGTCTGAAGCCTGCTACCCATTCCTTTCCTTTGGTGTCCTCTAGTCCTTCTTTATGGGAACTAATGAAGAACTTTTCTGTATGCACCGTCTCCACCCAACTCCTGCTTTTAGAGACCTCTATCCTGTCCCCCCTCCGTCTCCTCTTTTCTAAGATGAAAAGTCCCAGTCTCTTTAGCCTCTCTTCATATGGGACCTGTTCCCAACCCCTGATCATTTTAGTTGCCCTCCCCTCTCCCAGCCTCTCTCTTCCCCTCTCCCACCTCCTTTTCCCAGTCTCCCCCAGTTTTGTTCAATAAAGACAGATTGCATTTTGGAAGACACTTTATCTTTATCTTTATCTTTTGTACATCAAGAAGAGGGGCTAGGGAAGGGTAAGTGGAAGGAGGTGAGGGAGGAATGGGGCACGAGCCCCCGATGGGGAGGACTGGGGTGGCTCTGCGGGCTTGTGGGGGTGGAAGCTCTCCTGCAGCCCTCCAATTGCCCCCTCTCTCCAGATGGCAGCCTGCGGCAAGTGCAGCCAGTCTGATGGCCGAGTGCTGTGATGTGCCCAGTGTGGGCACTCAGGTCACTCCAAGCCAGGACTGCTTTGCAAGTGGGGAACCCCTGAGAACTGTCTGTCCGGGGTGGGGGTCGGGACCCTTTAAGCACAGCCCTCGGCTTGCCTGAGACAGCATCTCCACGCTCTAAGTCCTCCTCTGATGCCCTGCAGGCACTGCTTCCGGCCATTCTTAACCCCGCTTCAGGGTCTACTTAATGTGTATGCGCTAGTTTGAATTAGCAAAACGCTAATTCGTTCTAGTTTTTAGTTCTAGATGCATTAGTTCGAATTAGCTTAGTTCGAATTAGCGTTGTTCGAATTAGCTTAGTTCGAATTAGCGTTGTAGTGTAGACATACCCTTAGAAGTACCTTCCTGAAACAGGTGCCTGATGGCTCCAGGTGAATGGCCCAGGACCTCAATCTTCTCCCTTCCAGGTGTCTTCAGTCACTGGGAAGTTATGTACTTAAGAAAACACTTTTATTGGTTGGTTCAACTTTGTTCTTCCTCTTAGCATCTGTTTTGGGCCAATCAGATGATGACCCATTCTTCTGCTGAGAGATTGAAATGTCCGGCCAGAGTATGAAATGTCATGTCAGAAAATGGGCATCACCTTTTAAATTCTTGCAACTGGAACTGGAATAATCCCATCTCTTTGTGAAACATAGTGACCAGGCATACCTGCCCTACACTGGACAGGAAGAGGTTACCCTGATATTGGGAGCTGAAGAAGCAGTGCCTCTTCACCTCTGCTGGGCAACTGGAACCTCAGTTTAAAAGGATATGTCTACACTACAGCGTTATTTCTTAATATCTTATTTCAAAATAGTTAATTTGAAATAAATTATTTCAAAGTAACGCGTCTACACACAAAATGCATTTCAAAATAGCGTTTTGCTATTTCAAAATAGCGCATCCACACTGAGTGGATGCTGAATCGCATTAAGGCCGGCCAGAACCAGGTCCAGCAGGGCATCAGGTCAGGAGTTACTTTGTGTGGTTGCTGCCTGAGACTATCTGAGGCCTGTGCTGAAAGGGACCCCCCCTTTGACAGCCAGTTCTCAGCTTTCCCTGCTTGCTTGCCTACCTCAATGAGGGACAGCAAAGCATTTTGTCTCTGCATGCTCTGGGTGTCCTCACTCGGGACACCACAGCACTCTGCAACATTGAGCCAGAGCTGCCCCTGTACACTCTGGTGCTTCTCGTGGACGCGTTGCTGTGAGCCTGGCTGCACTTTCTGCAGGCTGCCATCCAGGAGGTCCATTGGGGGGCTGTCAGTATCCAGCAGGCCCTGCAGGAGAGCTTCTACCATGAGGAGCACTAAGAGCCTCCCTGGTCTGCCCCACTGGGGGCTTGTGCCTCATTCCTCCCTCACATCCTTCCACTTACCCCTCCCTAACCACCCTTCCTGATGTCAAATACATGTATTTTCATAAACACAAACTTTCTTTATTTAACAAAACTGGGGGAGGGGGATAAAACTCTGGTGAGATTGGGGAAAGGAAGTGGGAGAGGGGAGAAGAGAGGGTGGGAGAGGGGAGGGGGAAACCTGGTAGGAGGGAGCTAGAAGGGGGAAGCAAGGGGAAGAAGGGGGAGGAGATGTTCATGGCTCAGGGTTTGGGGTCTCGCCGAATCAACTTGATTTTCATGCAAACCTGCTCCTGGGTTCGCATGTGGCCTTTGGTGGCCAGGATGGCAGCTATCCTGCCATAGATGGCCATGTTCTTCCATCTAGAGCAGAGATCATGGATGTTGGGGAGTACCCCCCCCACAAACCTCAGTAAGGTCCATGATGTCCACCCTGGACTAGGAAGGCGCTCGCCTTCTCCGGGCCCTGGCAGGCTCCTGGGAGCTGGCAGACAGCTCCTGGGGAGCGGTGGAGGGCTGGCTGCCAGTGGCTTGCTGGCTCATGTTTTGGGGCCACTGGGTCAGGGGCAGTGATTGCTTTCTCTGGGCCGGCAAGCTTGGAGCTGGCACAGGCACTATGACCAGAGTCAACCTCTTTAAGGGCACCGGGGAGAGGGGAGGGAGAGGAATGTTTTTGGATGAGGCTGGAGTGGCGACCAGGGCACCCTGGGGAGGCTGGAGGCTCCCTATTTCGAAATAAGTGTCTACAGAGCATGCATTTCAAAATAGCTATTTCGAATTTGATGTTATTCCTCGTGGAATGAGGTTTACCAAATTTGAAATAAGCACTCTGCTATTTTGAATTAATTTCAAAATAGTGGTTTGGCTGTGTAGACGTTAGTAAAGTTATTTCGAAATAACGGCTGTTATTTCAAAATAACTTTGCTGTGGAGCCATACCCAAAGTGAGCAGCCCAGTTCATTCTGCTCTGACCATGGAGGAGAGAGGATGTTTGTGCAGGATCCTGGTGAGAGCTGTTGGAGCTATGGAGACCAGCTGTGCCAAGACCCAGGCAAATACCCAGCTGGTTATGGAAGCCCAGGAGGAAAAGGAGTTGCCAAGAGCTTTGCCTCCCAATCACCCTGGAAATTCAGAGGATCTGCAGACTACAGAGAGGGAAGACTGGATTGGAAGTAGCTCATGGGAACCAGACAGCTCGATCAGTGTCAGCGTGTTTTGTATGGATCCTGGCTGTCCCACTGGTAGACACTCTAGTTGCTAGGAAGTGGCCCTCTCAGTTTGGGTTATTAGATCACATCACCCTGCAGAGAAGTACAACCATATTGATTCGAATTGCTAAGAGCTGTCCTACAGACTCTGTCCACTGGACTTTGCAGCCTTGCATTGAAGGGCAGTCTTATGAACTCCAGCCATAGTCTGCACTGCCCTATCTCTAGGGGTAGGCCCATGGACATTGGCCACTGGGCACTACTGTCCTGTACTGAAGAGCAGTCCTATTGGCACTGATTATTAGGTCATACTTTCCTGAGGAAAACGGCATTTATTCAGACTTTGTAGTGGGGCTATAACATCCTCCTCCTCCAAGGGATGACAGTGTATATTTGTTCAGCAACAAACAAGTGATGTCACTCCAGCTTGTGTAAGACCAGTTAGGCCATGGCTGTTAGTATATCTGGCATGAGACATACGTTGAACAATGGATTATTTGCTCTGGTCAACAACTCTGTTATGCAAATCGCTTTCCTTGTGCCTCTCTGAAATGGATTCCTTGGCCAACTTTGCAGTTATGCTTACTCAAATTGCTAAGCACTAAAATCTCCAGCTTAAAATTTACATAACTTAAGCAAAGTACTTCTGTATTGTTTGATGTTCTCTAAACTTGTTTTAGTGGTCCGTTATCCTATGCAAAGTCCCTTCAAGAACTATTATTCTCAGTGCCGGATTTACAAGGGTACTAGTGATGCTATGGGACTGGCCCCACGCTCAGAAGGGGGGCCCTTGTTTGGTTCTGCTTGCACACTGCCCTAAGACCCCACTAGGATGCTGGCTCCCACTCACCATTTATTATTTGGACTGCCTTCCAGTCCACTGAGGGTGGTTTTCCACCTCCTGGCCTGACCCACTGGCTTCTCTCTGCCTCCTGGCTAGACCCCAGTATGCCTCTGGCTCTGGGCAGTCTTTGCTTCCCACCATCTGTGGGGCCCCACCTGTCTCCCTGGAGCTGAGCCTCTGGGTTCTGAGGGAGCCCGGCTGGAGCAGGCCCTGGGTTAGCGTATTGCATCGCTCCCAAGAGTTCTGGGCAACTCCTTGCCCTGGGACCAGCCCTGCCTGAACTGGCGGCTCAGCTTGGAAGATACAGTCACCTCTCAACAGAGCCAATGAGTGCAGCAAGGTGGCAAGGCATGGAGGAGTGGGTCTCTGGAGGGCCTGAATGTGCGTGCTGAGCTGTGAGGGGGTGGGAAAGATCTATGTATGTTGGTGTACTAGAGAGTGGGTGTTGTTATGTGGGGTGCTGAGAAGTTGCAGTGGGTTTGTGGGCAGTGGGACATAGGGTAGGGATGGTGATGTGCATGGCACTGTGCATGTGTTCTCAGGTCTGGGGTGGCACTGGACATTGCAGGTCCAGGGGGACTCTGGCCATAGGGAATGGGGGGAGGGAGTGAGGGTATGTCTATACTACCCTCCTAGTTCGAACTAGCAGGGTAATGTAGGCATACCGCACTTGCAAATGAAGCCGGGGATTTGAATTTCCCGGGCTTCATTTGCATAAGCGGGGAGCCGCCATTTTTAAATCCCCGCTGCTTCGAACCCCGTGTAGCACGGCTACACGGGGCTCGAACTAGGTAGTTCGGACTAGGGTTCCTATTCCGAACTACCGGTACACCTTGTTCCATGAGGTGTACAAGTAGTTCGGAATAGGGAACCTAGTCCGAACTAGCTAGTTCGAGCCCCGTGTAGCCGCGCTACACGGGGTTCGAAGCAGCGGGGATTTAAAAATGGCGGCTCCCCGCTTATGCAAATGAAGCCCGGGAAATTCAAATCCCCGGCTTCATTTGCAAGTGCGGTATGCCTACATTACCCCACTAGTTCGAACTAGCGGGGAAGTGTAGACATACCCTGAGTGAGTGAGTGATCCACTCTTGGATAGAGGAAATGTGTGACGTGGCTTGGGGCATGCTGGCAGCACAGGGCCAGGAGAGCTATTGTGTGTCTGACAACTTCTGGTTTGTAAATAGTGCCCTCTCACTGGGCTGAACAGAGCAGCCATGCCACCCCTCCCATGCCATGCGCTGGGCAGCCCCTCACATTGCCCCTCCCCAACTGCCCTGTGCCATGCTTTATTACACCCATGGAGACCCACACATACGTTTGGCATCGGGCCTACAAAAAGTTAATCCAGCCCTGACTTTCCTGCAAGCTGAAAGAGCTATGTAAATCTTCCGTTTCTGCTCTCCTTGTTTTAACAACATTGCTAGGACCTTGGTATGTGTGGCTGACCTAAGTTTGTGCATTATTAATCAAACAGTTACATTTCTGACTATGTCAGTCTGTGATCAAGTGTCCTCATAAAACACACTTGCTTCAGCTCCTTTTATTTACTGCCTCTTTCTGCACAGGTGTTTTTCACTAACTGGAAAGATTAAACATGCTCGATTGTAGACATTAGCCTTATTTCTTTAATTTGTCACTAAACTACGAGAAGTCAATATGAACACAACCCTTTTGTTTTCCTAACAAAATTGACCAGGAGGTAAATTCCGTCATTAAAGTTTATAATATTCTTCCCAAAGCTGAACCATTTTTATACATATAACTTTATTTAATCAAAATATTAGATTTTATCAGCCCCTCCCCATTTTCACCACTATATTTGGCATATAAATGAAAGTCTATATCATTCATTCAAAGATGGGGGGGAAAGGGGAGTTTCATTGACTGCACCAACAGTACATTCTAGTGAATAACTGCAGAAATTCTAAGTTTTCTTAGAATGTCTGAAGAAATGTTGCCTTTAGACCTTGATTTTTTTCCTTAGCACTCTGTCCCATTTTTTCAAAACATCTTGATGTTGGCACACCTCTTAAATAATAACAAAGTCATAATTTGGGACTTTAGCTACAAACTATAAATATTATTTCCAGTAGTTTCCTGTATCTTCTGATTTATTTACAGTAATTTAAAGCCACCTTTTTTATTCCAAAACTCCTGTAAATTATGGTAACCCCCCCAGGATTCAGATGGCCTGTGGTCCTAGTACACATGTGCAGAATAATAAGTTCACAAGAAGACTTCTAGCTACAAATAGAACATTCCATGAAAGGGTGAGGGATAATTTCAAGCCCTATGCTCATAAGCAGGGGAAAACAAATTGAGGCAGGGATTGTTGTAATCATTAGGCCTACAAATTTACCCTAATTGTGATCTCTACTGTAAAAAAGTATGTGAGTGTTCAGTTCATAAGATGTCATAATAATAAATATTGATGGGAAAAGGTACAAAAAAGGAAAAAGGCTGAACTAATACAATCAAAAAAAGCCTCCTGATATAACTCAGAGATTCTGTTAAGATCATGCTTGGTAAACAAGAAAATATATGTTGGGAAACTGATGAACCAAAATTGGTGTGCTAGATATTAGGTCTAACTTAGACTTAATAATACGAGGAAGGGCTATTCCATCCATCTGTCTTTAAAGGAGACTTTGGCGGGAAATGACTTTTCTGACATTCCACAGCTTCTTTATCATAAGCTTAAGACATGTCCTGACTGATCAGGCTAGAGAGAGGGACCTAAAATGACATCACTGCCTCCACCAACTCCAGTTAAATCCCAATCACCAACTGAGATGACCATATGCTGTTTTCTTTCCTTACCTTATGTATTATTTTTACTATTTCCTGGCCAATACTAGGATCTGATATTCGCATGTGGAAATTCATACTGAATTAGGGAATTTATTGAAAGCTCTGCAAACTACAAGTGGGGGTTCTGTATAGCGCTACGATTTTATTTATTCATTCGTTCGTTTATTGCCTTTAACACTTCAACGTACAGTAGTCTTTTTCATTCAGAGAAGAACAAGATATCCACTCAAATTGTGAGACCTGTCTGGTAAAAATATGCACCTATTTTCTACACTTTTTCAACAAGACAGTGATTTAAATTGTATATATACTAAATGCATTGTGCTCAGATATGTAGGGCCTGAATTACTACTCCATTTACACTAGCATAAAACACCATCGATTTCAAGTTATACTGGAATAAATCTGAGGTAACGTGTGGTGACACATGGTGAGGCCCTTTATTTCAAACAAAAATGGACATGCAGATAATGGGCCTGAGAAAACTAGGATTATTTAGCTCTCAAAGGAGAAAATTTAAAGATGTAATTGTCCTATTAAAGTTGTTATGATGCTTGATAAAGCTTATCAGTTTGCCCCCTCTCCCTTTTTGTGCTGTCTTACATTATAGGTTATTGGCATATAAATGTGAATTGTAAAGGCCAGTACTAATCCTAACTGTTGTGTACAATATAGGTATAGCTGTATT
The DNA here is from genome assembly GCF_049634645.1 of Pelodiscus sinensis. Lineage (NCBI taxonomy): Eukaryota > Metazoa > Chordata > Testudines > Trionychidae > Pelodiscus > Pelodiscus sinensis. Next base: position 141,365,556 of record NC_134712.1, read on the forward strand.
GGTCCCTGAGGAAGAGCCTGTGTGGCTCTAAAGTTTGTCTATCACCAGCAGAAGTTGGTCAAATAAAAGACACTACCTCACCCACCTGGTTTCTCTAGTACTTAACACAGTAATGTGCACAGTGGTATTTTCAGTATGAAAATTGATCGATGTAAGCAGGGGCTGAACTACTGCTCGCTATCAGCCAGCTAAAAGGAGCGAGATGTCCTGGGGGCATGTATGCTAACTCAAATTGTTTTGCTCTGCAAGATAATTAACTGTTAACTGTTGATAGGTAAATACAACTCATGCTGGAATGGGAAAGGAATCCGAGGTATGGTTATGTAAATTCAATTCAGCCAGGGCTGATGGAGGATCTGTTGTTAGAATGGAATGTGATGTATTGTAACTAATTTCAGCTGTTGTTGGGGTCACAAGTCATGCTACCCCTAAATGTGGGAACTGTAAAATATGACACCAGTGCTTGCAGGAGAGACACCATCATAGTAAGAGGTCTCAGATGAACAAGCCTCCCCCTTCCAGAATTGAGTGAACCGAGCTGGGGGGCAGGGAAAGGGCTTGAGCCAATCCGCTTCATGCCTGCCAGGTGTGAGCTGTAAGACTGGTACACCCTGCCTTTTTCCCCCTTGTTTTAAAGATAGACCTAAAGCAGACTCTATCAGGAGTCCTTTTGCTAGTCCAGTGGAAGCTGGAATCTTTTGCCAGCCTAGGTGGTGGCTAAAGAGTAGAAATCACTAAGAGCTGAAGTCACTGGTTTGGCCTGGAGCCAGACCCATTGCAGCCAGCGGAGCGGCTGGTGGGAACAACCAGTGGGTGGCCGGTAGGAGCAGCAGCAGTCTGGCTCAAGCCCTTCCCCTCACCCCCCGGTTTGTTTTACTCAGTTCTGGAAGGGGGAGGCTTGTTCATCTGAGACCTCTTACAATGATGGTGTCTCTCCCACAAGCACTTGTGTCATATTTTACAGTTTCCACATTTAGGAGTAGTATGACTTGTGACCCCAACAATAGCCCGAGTTAGATATAATACAGCACATTCCATTCTAACAACCAATCCTCCATCAGCCCTGGCTGAATTGGATTTACATAACCACACCTCGGATTCTTTCCCCATCTGTCATGAGCTGTATTTACATATCAACAGTTAATTATTTTGCAGAACTAAACAATTTGAGTGAGCATACCCACCCCCAGGGCAGCGCTCTCCTTTAGCTGGCTGATAGCAAGCAGTAGATCAGCCCCTGCTTACATCTGTAATAGAGAAAAGCCAACTGGCACTAAAACCTCTTTTCCTTATTCCTGATTCCCATCCCTGTGATGCATGAGGGCTTGTCTTCACTCACCCAGAGATCAATGCTCTGTAGATCGATCTCCCAGGATTCAATTTATCAGGGGTAGTAAGCACTCACTAAATTGACTGCTGATGGCACCCCGGTCAACTCCAGTACTCCACCCAGTCATGAGGTGTAAGGGAAGTTGATGGGAGAGTTTCTCCAGTTGACCTCCTGCAGTGGAGATGCCACAATAAATCAAGCAAAGGTACATCGACTCCAGCTACGCTATTCATGTAGCTGGAGTTGCATATCTTAATTTAACTTTCTCCCATAGTGTAGACCTGGTCTGAGTGGGTGAAAGTAAGGAAGAAATGCTTCAAAGAAAATACTTGCTGGCTAGGAGTGTGCATGTTATCTGTATTTATGTACAAATTCTGAATTGTATTTGCCCATACAGAAAAACATGCTAATTTAAAACAAAACAGAACCACTTTATCTTCCCCACCCTTTCTTTCAAAAATAAATATCTAGTAAAGCCTCTCCAAAGACAGAGTTCAAATACAAATGCTTTTCCCAATCAATGAGGATCAATGAAAGAGAGTTCCTTTTCATCTCAGTCAACCTTAATTCAAAAGGAAGATAGCAGTCTCCATGGAGTGACTAAAAACGTTTGTTTTAAAATCCACTTTTATTATTTTAAAACAAGATTGTATAACTCTAAAATTCTGAAAAAATAATCAACCCTTTATTAAAAATTCTCCAAAAATATATTCATTTTAATGATCAGAAATCTAGTCTCCTTAAGCTAAAAGTGGAACCCATACTTTCATTAAATATCATATGTATTAACATAGCACTTTCTTTAGTCATGGGACTAGATCTCTATATTGTGTTAGGTACTGTAGAAATACAGAACAAAAAAATTTCAAGGCACATCTTCTATTTCCCCAAAGATTGTGCAATACCTCCTGAAAAGAAATCCATACTCTTCCCACCTATGCACTAAGATTTAGCATCCCTGTTACTGGAAGCACTTCAGAGAACATGACCTTATTGGCTCTGAACCATTCTTCCTTCATTTTCTCACATGAAACCTGTGACCTTTGCACTCTGTAAGCAAGCTATACTTCAATTTCCAGGATGCTATATTACTAATAATAGAATCTTCTATCACCACACCACATCTCCTAACTATTTAGAAATGCTATTGCTGAAGTCTCTGGTAGGGCTTCTTGGGAAAATGAAACAGGGATCCTCCAGAAGAACTGCCAGTAAGGAAATCCCATCCAAGGGAAACCAACTTTCTCAACTACAAAAATCAGCAGTGACCAACCGAGGATCCAGTGCACAAGTGCTTTCTTTGGGAAATTGCTCCATTGCTTTTTCATGGAATGTGACCAACAGCATAACACCAAGATCCAGGTCCATAAGCCAATTGTTGTTCCCTTGCTCAAGATCTCTGCACTAACACCAACGTCCTTGCTGAAGCCAATGTCATCAGCATTGAAACAATGATCTCCATGCACCATGCTCAGCTGCATGTTGTTCACCATGCTTGGCCTCGAGCCTCCCAAAACATATCTTCTACTCTCAATTCACCCATGGTCAGTGATCCCATGGTGGTCAGAGAAAATGTTACAAAGACACACAGAAAGTGTATCTTAGGAAGTCTGATGGGACATCACAACCTGAAAGAAGCAAGCCACCAACTAACAGTAATGGTGCCATATCCTCTGACAGTCAGTGATCCACTTAGAGGAGAAATGCCTGGCCTTCAAAACGGAAAAGAGAGAGAGGAAGAAGGAAAAAAAAGAAAAAAACTATTTCCCCAGCAAGCAGCTATTCTGCTACAAAATGTCTGTACCTACTGCCAGTGGATTTGTGGTTTCAGGATAGGCCCCTGAGTCATTTCAGAACCTAGATGTAAATCCATGGTAGAGATCATCTTTAAATCAAGGGCTCAACAGTGAATGAATGAATGTTTTTCTGTCTAATACCCTTCAGTACTTAATATTCAACTAATCTGCTAAATTAGATATTAAGGCACAGAAGCCAAAACCTTACATTAAAATGTTAAATATAAAAACAGTGTTTTCATTTAGATTCTTTAGTTACAAATAAATTGTAGCCTCATTTTCCTTTGAAAAAAATTAGAAGAATGTGACTGTGTCTAGGCTGGCCAGTTTTTCTGGAAAATCAACTGCTTTTCCAGAAAAACTTGCCAGGTGTGTACACTGGCCACTTGAATTTCCGCAAAAGCATTGACTTCCTACTGTAAGGCCGTGTCCAGACTCAGGGGTTTTTTCGGGAAAAGTAGCTTTTTCCCGAAAAAACTTCCCCTGCGTCCAGACTCAAGCCGCGTTCTTTCGAAATTATTTCGAAAGAACGCGGCTTTTCTTTCAATGGCGGTAAACCTCGTTTCACGAGGAAGAACGCCTTCCTTCGAAAGTTCCTCTTTTGAAGGAAGGCGTTCTTCAATGTAAAGAGGCCATCTTCGAAAGAGAGCATCCAGACTCGCTGGGTGCTCTCTTTCGAAAAAGCGGATTTCTCTTTCGAAATATCCGCCTGCAGTCTAGATGCGATCTTTCGAAAGAGGCTCTTTCGAAAGATGCTTTCGAAAGAGCCTCTTTCGAAAGAAGCCTGCAGTCTAGACATAGCCTAAGAAATCAGTGCTTCTTGTGGAAATACTATGCTGCTCCCGTTCAGGCAAAAGTCCCAGTGTATACAGCTCAGATTTGTTTTCCGAAAAAAAGCCCCGATTGCAAAAATGGCAATCAGAGCTTTTTTGCGGAAAAGCGCGTCTAGTTTGGCACAGACGCTTTCCCGCAAGAAGTGCTTTTGCGGAAAAGCGTCCGTGCTAATCTAGATGCTCTGTTCCAAAATGCTTTTAATGGAAAACTTTTCCGTTAAAAGCATGTCCGGAAAATCATGCCAATCTAGATGCAGCATGTGCGTTTAAAGCAACTGAAATGGACATGTTTATATCTCACTAATGAGGTATGAGAATGAAATTAAGGACAAAAGATCTAAACAAGAGAAATATTTTTAGGAACAGATAACATTTCAGGCAGCTACAAAGTCAGTAGATTTCAAAAATTTCAAAAGAGAGTATATTTTGCTAAAAGATTATCCATCCTACTTTCCAAAAATCAGAACTTTAAAAATGGGTTGAGGTTTCTTTAATTTGAAATCTAGTCAGGATATGGGACATTTTTTTCCCAGAGAAATGTTTGGAAGACTTAAGAAAATGAACTGTTGGTTCCTAAATACAGTATGTGATTACTTCAAAATGTTTTCAATATAATTAAACAGGTGTGTGAAAGAGGGACACAAAGGTCTTACCAATGGGCTAAAAAGCTAGAGTAATTAAGCTGGAAATCTTGTTAGGGTTTATTTGAAATCACCTTGAACAGTAATTATATATTATGTATACCAAGGCTAAGTTAACCAATTTTCTGCTCAGATACATTGCTTAAGTAGTTTAAACTTAATTATGTGGAGAAAATAAAACATTTTTTGACTATCTTTGATATTTATAAATAACTAGACTTAATATACAACAAAGATAATCAATTAGGAGAAAAGAAAAATGTGATAAGCCAGTAATGCCACTTGTTCAATTGGCTCTTTTCTGCTTCCCTAGGTGATATATCATGGAAAGGTTGTCTGAGCTGTCATTGAGGCATCAGTAAGAGGATGTACACAACATCCTCCATTCAAATTATCTTTCAGATCAATCACCCTCATCAGGCTGCTATCTTCATTTGATAGCTGTAGGACAAATGTTTTGGCTTATGGGTAGGAAATGTTAGCATTTGCAAGAGCCCTGACCAAGAAGGCTCAATGGTGAACTTTGATAAATGAGTTAAGTAAAGAAAGAACAGCCAATAATATGCCTGTTGAAATACTTAATGCAAGTGGCCTGTAGTTTAAAAAAAATAAGAAAAAGCTGCTTTGAGCATATATTAAAGATGAGGCAAAAATTGATATTTGTGAACCCAAAGCAAATGTTTATTAGTTTTTCCTAAAGCTACAATATTCAAAATTGTATAGAATACATCTTCTCCATTGGATATTACACTGACCTACTGAAACCCAAATAATTGGGTTTACCCTAAGGACTTTGCTTTTCCCCCACCAAATACACAAAAAAATAGCTGGAGTGGTGTTGAAGGTTGAGTTATTTTCAGGCCAGTAAATCAAGAACATGGGTGTTTTAATAGCACATCACATGTTACCTATATTCTTCATGCTCTCAGAAACACAAAACTATGAGTTAAAATAGCAGTATCAACAAACTCCTGAGGTACTGTCATTTTCTTGTACAGTAGCCATGTTAGCATGATAAATGATTTTCTGCTTCCAAAGCATTATAAATACTGTATGCATATTAACATACACTTCAGATTTTCTAATCTTACTTTTACACATATATATTATCAATTATGCTCAATATTTTAACATAATGTAATATTTCTTTGAAATGGCACATTATTTAAACTCAATATCATTTGCCCATAGATTACCTGAGTACATATTTATATATTTCAGGTACAATTTATCACTTTATGAAATATGTTTTTCTTATTCCTGTGTAATTGAAAATAATGACACAAAATCATCTACTGTTATACAGTAATAATATGATGTACTATCCCGTTAGCTTAGTATAGTATATGAAACCAGTCTGTGGAGCCTTGCCTTTGAAATATGATTTAAAACAGAATTTATAATGTCACAGAATTACATAAAACTGTGTGAAATTGTGCAGATAATCATTTAAATCTCCCTACATGAAAAGATAATTGCTCTAGAAATTAACTGTACCTGGGGTTCATTCATTTGGTCATGGCTAGTTTCTTATATAGTGATGATTTTATATTAGAGCTAATTAAGATCAGGTCAGAGTTGCTGAAGGTCAGACATTAATGCACAGGATCATTGAAATGATAATTATAAACAGATTAGGAAGCTACGGTCTTTTATAAGGGGTTATTAGATAATTACTGTGAGAGTGTACGGCTTACTGTAATAATGGATTATCGACTACTTACAGCGTTTTAAGGGTGAGAGTATATTACTTCCTCAAGGACTAAAAGGAATAAAATTGTTGGAACACAGAGCTCTGTAAATAAAATAATTCCAATTTCATTTCAATTTCCCCCCAAGGACTCTCTGTACATCAGCCCAAACTCCATCTTTTTGTCTTGACAATTCTTAAAATATTTTTGTCCTACCAAAAAGGTACCTTTATTTTATGTTTGTTTATTTGTTTATTCTGGAAAGGGAGGAAAAGAAAAAAGAAAAAAAAAGAAAAAAGTGAGTTTCTTTATTTAAAAGATTTTCGCTGCTAATCCCTCCAGAGGGTCTCATAACAATAAAACACCTTTTGAGACCTTGAATTAAAGGGTTAGTTGAAAACTTTGGTCAATATATTAATTCTGAGATTATTTTTATTGTGACATATTTTAATCACGTACAGCAGTACCCCCATTTACCTGAGCCTCCATTATCTGGCTGTTCATATTAACACACAGGCATATGGAAAATTGATATCTCCTCCATGGAAGCACTACCGTAACCCTCACATCTTTTCAGCCTTGTAAAATGACCATCACTAGTATGCGAAAGTGTGTAGCACAGGCATTCGATGCTAAAATAGAGATTACTGATTAAATAAAAAGGAGAGTCACTGGCAAAAATAGTCCAAAATTGTAACATTGAAGAAAACACAGTATTCAACATCAAACAATGATGAGTACATTCTTAAATATGGCACATGAAGTAACTGAAGAACGCATGGATTTGATTAAGTATGTAAGGCCATGTCTACTCTACAAGATAAGGTTACATTTCTCAGGACTTTTTAGCACCTGATTTTTTAAAGTTGAAGGTGCATATTCCTACCGTATGTAAGAATTCAACATAAGGTGGCTATTGTTGACTTTGATAGCAATGCCTATGCCCCTTTGCATTCTGGGTTATGTTCCAGTGCATGCTGTGACCAAAATGGTTCAACAAGTGGTTCTGGGTTAATGTCATCAGTGTCCCATAATACCTCATTTCCATCCTCCCCCCTGCTTGAGAACAATGGCAAACAGTCATGTCATGCCCTTTTTCCCTTGATTATCCATGCAAACACCATAACAGTGTAAGCATGGAACCCAATGTGCATCAAAGCATTATGATAATGTTAACCTTCTTGATCCCAGTGCTGGAATATGTCAGAGCATGTCAAGGGTCCTCAGGAACGAGGATGAATCTTGAGAGGCTATGAACATATGCTTCTGTGAAGCACTTGTTGAGTTAATGGCAAATGCCACCAACGTTTGATCCACTGGATACAGTAGAACATCAATTCTGGCGAATTAGACAAGCACTGACTGGTGGGACCGCTTTATGATTCAGGTATAGAGTGATCAACAGCGGCTGAAAAACTTCTGTATGTATAAGGCCACTTTCATGGAAGTTTGCAAATTGCTTTCCCCCTCCCTGATGCACAAATGTGAGACTATCCTTGACTCTCCTTCTCCCTCCATGTTCTAGGGCTCCTGGGAGATGAGGCTATGAAACTCAGTGAGGAAGGAACATTGGTCTGCAAGGGTTGGAGGGGGTGCCTGTGCATGTAGGTGTCCTGGAAAGCTGCCATGCAGTCCATCACATACACCATGGTCAACAAGACTCTGTCCAGGTCCTTCCACTTCCCTGCACAATCTCCTTTCCTCATGCTCTGCACACTCCTCCTTCAGCAGCATATCCCTCCACCCACTTAAGAGTATTCATTCCTGTCCACAATGGATTTCCTCTTGAACATCTATCTCATCCCTAGTCCATTTTTGCCTAAGGATTTTGTGCCAGATAAAGAGCTGGCAGGGCGGGGGGAGGGGGGGGCGGGGGAGTGCACAGCAGGCTCATTGCTGTTCCCACCGTAATGAAAAGTGAAGGGCAGACTTTACAGCAGATACATTGCAAACGTCAATTCATATGTTTGTGGTGAGATAATTTTATTTTGCCCAAAAACAGAGTTGGAAAAAGCTTTTTTAGTCTCACATCCTCATATAGGTATCCATTGCAAAAGCTTGACAAAGAAACATAACTGTACAAAACAACAAAGAAAGTACCTTTATTTGTTCCAAACGTTCAGAATAGACAATAAGCAAAGCCTCCTTCCATTTGGTTCTCTATCCCTCTGTGGTGATGGTGGTGATGGTAGAGAGTTTATATACCCTTATTTCCCAGCATGCTAAGTTCTCATGCTGTTTCCCCATCACAACTGAACACAGAGATATGTATAGCTGGAATCTGTCTGATTCACTTGTGGGATAATATTAGTAAAATAGATATTAGAATTATTTATAACAACAGAAGAATGGCCATACTGGGTCAGACCAAAGGTCCATCTAGCCCAGTATCCTGTCTGCCAACAGTGGCCAGTGACAGGTGCCCTGGGGGGGGGGGGGACCTATAAGAAGTCATGTAGCCAAAAAAAGGGAGGAAAAGACTCATATTCTGGTCTCTTCCACATGAAGATGAGTCTTGCAAATAGGAATCCTTTCATCAGCTGAGTTTGCAGCTCAAAGCTGATGGCAGGATGAGGATAAAAAACCCTAAAGAAACTAGGTATCTCTATGTTGCTAATAATCTGGGAGGGAGAGATTTGGAGGAGGCATACAAGGTGGTTCTAGGAATAAAAAAAAGCAACCCTCAGCATCTTAGCCTGGGTTAGCACTAAAGGGCAGATTGAGCTTGCTGATTATATAATCATGTCACCTTTTGCACTGAAGACCCTTGTCTACACTTACTGGGAGATCAGTGCTGCATGGATCGATCTCACAGAGGTCAATTTAGTGGGTCTAGTAAAGACCTGCTAAATCAATTGTTGATCATGCTCCCTTCACCTCCGGGTACTTCACTGGATCATGAAGAGTAAGGGGAGTCGATGGGAGAATTTCTCCCATCAATCCCCCTGCAGTGGAGAAACTGTGATAATTTGAACTAAGGTATGTGGTCTCCAGCTACGCTACTCACGTAGCAGGAGTTGCATACCTTAGTTTGACGTTGCCCCCTAGTGTAGATCTGGCTGTAACTCATTCATGTGTCTTTATTTGCTTGCTTTAATCTTGTAAATAATACATTTCGTCTTTCCTGTTTAATAAATCATTTGGTTTAGTATATGAATGGCTACAATCATTCTCTTTGGTGTGAGACTTAAAGCACAGTGGATCTGTGACTTGTCTTTTAGGATCAGGAATCACATGAAAATTGTTGTGATTAATGGTATTAAGGGACATCTACCTCCTAAATATGCTCACTTGTGTGACAAGATAACATGAGTGACCAAGGGACAATCTGTGATTACATGTTAGGGCAGTTAAAGTGACTGAGGAGTTTGCACTTGGTACAGCTGCCTAGTGAAAACTGAGTTTAGAACTCACAACAAATTAAGGGGGATTGCCCTGAAGCTATGTCTGCTCTGAAGCTATGTCTACACTACAATGATCTATTGAAAAAAGGTACGCAAATTGTGGCCTGCAATTTGCGTACCTTTCTCTGACAGTTTTTTTGGAAAAGGCTTTTCCAGAATTTGGCCCATCTATACTGGGCCAAATTCCAGAAAAGCCTCCTCTTTCAGAAGAGCCATTAGAAAGGGATGGGAGGAGGAAGACAGGGTTTCCAAAGGACCACATCTACTCTTCTGCAAAAAAAAAAAAAAAAAAAAAAAAAAAAAACAGAAGAGCAGATGCATTCTCTGAACGCTGCAGAGTTTTTCCAGGATACCTCCAGTAGTTAAGACATAGCCTGTGGTTGGCATTCTTGCTCTTGTGTCACTAATAAGAAGCATCACAAAAATATTCCATATTTCACTTCTCAGTATATGAAATAGATTAGAAATGTCAATATCTGCAAGGGTACGTCTATAATTGCTCCCTAGTTTGAGCTAGGGATGCAAATGTAGACGACGGAAATTGATAATGAAGCGGGGATTTAAATATCCCGCACTTCATTAGAATGATGTCGCCAGTGCGTTACTCTGCTCCAGAGCTGATTCGAACCAGGAAGTGTGTGCTGGGACGTGTTAGTTCGAACCAAACCCCTTGGTTCGAACTAACGTTACTCCTCATTTTAGTAACGTTAATTCGAACTAAGGGGTTTGGTTCGAACTAACGCCTCCTAGCACGTAGTTCCTGGTTCAACTCAGCTGTTAAGTGGAGTAACGCGCCGACAAGATCATGCTAATGAAGCGTGGGATATTTAAATCCCCACTTCATTAGCAATTTCAGTCGCCTATATTTGCATCCCTCACTCAAACTAGGGAGCAATTGTAGATGTGCCCCAAGAGAAGAAAGGCAGACAGTGCTAATCTTAGATTCAGGCAAATTCAGTGTCGCTAGCCTAATATATCAACATTGTATAAATGTGTCTTTTCCCAGCACTCCAAGTGGTCAAACTGTGATCCATTGCCAAACTCTGAGAGTGTGTCTACACAGCATCTTAAACTCAAAATAAGATACACAATCTGAGCTCTGCAAATTGCGTATTTTATCTTAAATCTATTTCAAAATAACACACTATTTTGAGCCATCCCTTATCCCTCGTGCAACAAGGTTTACTGGGATGGCAAAATAGCACGCCCATTGTTTCAAAAAATATTTTGAAATAATGGGCGGCTTCTGTAGACGTGGGGTAGCTATTTCGGGATACCCTCCGGTATCCCGAAATAACTGTGCAGTATAGATGTACCCGAAAAGATAATAGCTTTTTTAGGCAAAGATTTGAGAGTAATTTCCCCTTTATCTTCACAGCCTATTGACATGACTCACACAAGAAAAAATACTTTGTCATATCTTTATATACATCATAGGTTTAGCCAGAAATATTAGGAACAAATCTTCTGCCAGCTTTTTGATGCTTAGGCAGTTGGTATAGGAAAAGCCCTATATATAAAGTTAGCATAGTGTCTAGATATTTAGGGGAGCAGGCACCTCTACTTTCCTCATTTCTCAGAGTATTCTATTTGAGTTTTTCGCCCATTAGGTTTTAAATAAATGGTATTGAAAAAAAAAATTTAGAGTGTTTGTTTTGGAAGACCAAGGGGCCTAATCTTGAAACAATGCTGTTTCAGAACCAGGGGATGAAGGAGTACATCCTACTCAATCTATTATTCAATAAAGCTAATATTCTGATCACAGAATAACTATTATAGTATTCTATAAAGGTGTGTGTACACAGCACCCTTACTTTGCAGAAAGCTATACAATTTACGCTACAAAAATTACATAGCTAATTTCAATGTTATTTCGAAATAAGGCGCTATTCCAAAGCATCCCTTATCCCTCGTGCAATGAGATTTACAGGGACATCAGAAAAGCGAGCCTGTTATATTTCAATATAACGGGCTTGCTCTAAAGATGCGGAATAACTATTTTGGTATTCCAGGGGTATTCTGAAATAGCTCCGCTGTGTAGACATAGGTTGTTAGTAAACAATGAATACTGACATCACACGGCCTTTGAATGTTGCTGCAAAATAAATATGTTTCAGGTTGAGGTGTTTTGGCTTGTTTTTACTGTGTACCTCATCTACTACACATCTGACAGTTATTTTAAGCTTCAGCTAAATTCGTTCAGTTGTTAAAAGTGGCATGAATTTGATTTTTATTTCCCCCAGCAGCCACTGCTGAAATATGTTGCAATTTACAGACTATCATTTGCCTCCTGCATATCAACTACTTACAGGTGCTGAAAAATGATAGATGAGTGTGTGATACCAATAAAACTCTCAGTTAAGTTATTATCTTTTGTTATTTAATAGCAAGTTTTAAGTGATTTCAATAAATAATTCTGACTTTCCTTTAAAGAAATGTTTTACAAGTCAGAAATCTGATCATTATTGTGCAGCCTTCTCAGGCATAACTCCAAACATATTTTAAACCAAACACACTTTACCCTAAAAAAGAAATCTAATTATAGAAAATACTTTGGATGAAGCTTTCCTGGTTTTGTGAGTCATAGAAACGTAATTGAGGAGCTCTGTTGTTTGTTTCTCTTCAGCGACTGAGACCAGGCTTCACAATGGTGGTGATGAAAGAAAATTTACACAATCATTCTATTATATTCTCTCTTTGTTCAGCTTTTGTGGAAGACAATTACATACATCTCAACAGCACTTGGAAGATTCAATCTACAGTTTAAACTTGCTGTTTGAACTCTGTATTCAAAACAGCATTCCAAAATTAGTGAACCACGCTGTGTGGCCTGGGGTTAAACTAAGTAGGAGACAGAGCATGGGGTGTCTATGACCAGGGCTTTCATCTAAAGTGTGCAAATAATTGTGCTTTGATATTGTGGTTTTCAAACTACATGAGGCCTATTCAGATGTGTCCATTTTTGACAGTCATGCAGGTCAGAAAGAATTCTATTCCATGCTTGAAGAGTGGCAGCACTTAGGAGCAGCATTACAGCCTGTCAATGACAAGTAGAAAATCCTGGATATTCAGATCTTCGCTGTCTTTCTTGCCTTGCATGAATGATAGTAAGATGGCCATGAAGTGATAGAAAAACAACTCTTTGAAGTCTAAAATAAAATTAATAAAATAATAATAGCTGCCACAACCTGCAGTCCCTAAAATGCCATTGACCATGTCAGTTTTATCTGTTTATAGAGAGTGCAGATCAAAGTAAGACTTTTCTGCATGATTCAGGGAAAGACTCACAGATTATGAGAGACTATTGAAGGAATCCAGGAACTGCACATTACAACACATTCTTTCTGCAGAATGTTGCAGAGTTGCCTTTGAAAAAATATTGTACTTTTCAACTTTGTGTTTGTCAGGTATGCTAAGACACTGCAGTTTATTTTTATTTGGGTTTATCTTCACTATCAATGTAGTGGCACTAAACCACATAAGAAAAAAAGCAACTGCAAATGTTTGCAACTAAATAGTTATTAGAATGTGGCACTGAGATAACAATTGGTGCGAGGTGAGGAGCATAAATAAGACAGAAGTATTTCTCAATAGGAAGCACACTCAATATGTATATGTGGGGTTTTATTGATGAAGGAAAGTTGTAAATGCTGAGCTAATTAATAAGGTCTAGATATGTGGTTCTCAAACTTACTCAACAAATCAGTAGTTTACAAATTTGCCCATTACTATTTTCAGCACATACTGAATACTCCAGAGTTGTAATCCTCTGTATAAAAATTCCTTGATACCAAACACAGTTTATCTAAACTTTTATATCTGGATATAGAAGGATAAAAACAAATCTAAATGCACAGGCTTTCAACAACATCAACAGTAAATGTTTGTTCCATCTTCAACCAGTAATTACTCTGTATCTCATATAGCTGCAACATTGTAGAATAAAATTTTTACAATGAATTCACTTCATCTTCTTTTTCCTTTCTGCAATATTTATTTTCTAGTCTCTGATTAACATTCATTTAGGTCCAGATATTTCTGATAACTGCTGTTCACCATCCCACAGCATAGCATATTCAGAGGGGTAGTAAGAAGAATCCATTGACAATAAACAAAAAATGTGTATATCATATATCCGTGCCCATCAAAGGTATACACAAAAGCTACGTCTACACTGGCATGATTTTCCGAAAATGCTTTTAACAGAAAAGTTTTCCGTTAAAAGCATTTTCGGAAAAGCACGTCTAGATTGGCAGGATGCTTTTCCGCAAAAGCACTTTTTGCGGAAAAGCATCCGTGGCCAATCTAGACACACTTTTCCACAAAGAAGCCCCGATCGCCATTTTCGTGATCGGGGCTTTTTTGCAGAAAACACTACTGTGCTGTCTACACTGGCACTTTTGCACAAAAGTCTTTCAGAAAAAGACTTTTGCCCGAACGGGAGCAGCATAGTATTTCTGGAAAAGCACTGACGATCTTACATAAGATTGTCAGTGGTTTTGCGGAAATTCAAGCGGCCAGTGTAGACAGCTGGTAAGTTTTTCCGCAAAAGCCAGTCTAGACACAGCCAAAGTGTAGTATTTTCAGGCAGAACGGCTCTTGTACAAGAGGGGTAGACTGCTCCTTCTTGCGCAAAAGCCCCTTGCGCAAAAATGGAGGCTTATTAGGTATGCAAATTAGGCACGATGGTATTCATCGCTGCACCTCATTTTCATATCTTCTTGTGCAAGAGAACACAATGTAGATGTAGCCTTTCAATCTTCTCATAATATACACTTATTCACAGTCTCAGGTGAGTGCTATATACCTTGTCTAGACAGATTTAGATACTCCCCTGTTTGCTGTGACAAGGTGACCTGAACAGAACTATAAGAAACTCCAAGATACCAGTAAGAGTGAGAAAGATTTCTTACTAAAAGTTTTAATAAAGACCATGAGCGGAGATATTATGATAGGTGTAACTAGACACCTCAGGTTCTTTTATTTTAATTTTAAGATTCCAGGAAAAGGAAGGATCTCTAGGGAAGGTTTTTCTTTCTTTTCCCATGTGGTATCTTTTTTGTGATATCTTTTAACCTGCAATAGAGCCACAAGAAATATTTACTACTGGTATGTATAGACTATTCTGCCCTTCTAAAAATGACCAACTCTCTTCTTGCAGTTTTCTATTGAGAGGCCCCAATCCATGCACAGAGGACTTTTATGCATGTGTTTAACTTTACATACTTGTGAGCAATCCCACTAAAGTCAATAGAACCACTTGAAGTGTATAAAGTGGATTAGAGGATGGACTAAAGAACATATGGTGCTATAATTTTGAATCTTTGCATATAGAGTTTCCACATAGTTTCAAAACCTGTTGCTATATAAAATGAGTTATTTATTTGTTTATATTAATTGTTTGAAATTACACTAGCTTATCAATCAGTAAAGAACCAATCTTGCTCCCATTTCAATTTGGCATTACACATTTTGATTAAAAATAGATATAAAATTAACATGACATATTAAATGGATTAAAAACTGGCTAACTAACAGGACTCAAATGTAGCTAAAATTCTCATTGAACAGGAGTGTTTCCAGTGGCAGTCCCACAAGGATCAATTGTTGGCTCTATGCTATTTAAGGTAATTATCAATGACCTGGAAGAGAACATGTAACCATCACTGATAAAGTTTGCAGCTGACATGAAAATTATGGGAGTGGGAATGAAGATTATGGTTCTCTGATTCAGAAAAATTTAGATTGCTTGGTAAAAAGGGCACAAGAAAACTATACATTTTATTTTGCTTAAATATACATATCTATAACTGGAAACAAAAAATGGGGGACTGCATCCTGGGAAACCCAGACTCTGAAAAAGATGGCAATTAAGGAGTGACTTGAATATATGCAAGTACCTAATGGAGAACAAAATATCTATTCATTAGAAGACTTATTCGGCATTGCTGGGGCCTGGCCCAAGAGGGGGGATGTGCCGCTCAAATGTCCTGAAGGAGTGCCATGCAGGCCAGTCCCAGCAGTGGTCCCTAGGCCAGCCCTGGGGAGGGAGGGAGGGACACTGTGCATACATGACAGTGTGGCCACAATGGGCTATATGTGAAATCATGTGAAGCTGTACAGAAGTTAAGGGTTTCTCCAATGCGAATCTTTTCCATGTAAGCATGATAGAAATGAAGGGGTATATAGCAATCATAGCCTAGAGAACATCAGCTGCTATTCATTTCTATACTTAAAGTTGATTAGTGGCTAATTTAAAGGAAAAATGATCACCAGAGTAGTATTGTCTGTGACTTTAAAAAAACAACAAAACAAAACCAAAAACAAGTCTTGAGTTACTGGAACACAAAGTGTCCAGATTAAAACTGTGAGCATTTTTCTTTTTTTTTCTTGTACAAATAGTTTATATGTAGTAAAATACCATTTCAGTCAATCATAAATTATTTGTAAGTTTGACATCAATGGACCAAATAGTTTCATTCAGATGGATTTAGGCCCCATATACAATTACCAGAGGATGAGTTGTCCATTTGGTAAGAGCAGTCACTCGGATGAAATTCTCCCTATGAGGCTATGTCTAGACTGCAGGCTTCTTTCAGAGGTAGCTTTTCTGGAAGAGATCTTCTGAAAAAACTTCTTCTGAAAGAAAGCGTCCACACTGCCAAAGTGCATCGAAAAAGCAATCTGCTTTTTCAAAAGGTAGTGTCCACATTGAATGGACACTATCTTGCATTTAAGCTGTGATTACTATGTATGGAGTGACCACCAGGACATCTGTGCTTTTTCCTCTTTCCTCCTCTTTCGAAAGAACTCGTCTTCCCCATCCACACACGCCTTTTTCTGAAAGAACTCTTTCAGAGAAAGGCTTCTTCCTCGTGGAAAGAGGTTTACCAATGTCGGAAAAACCCCTCCGATCTTCTGATTTTTTTTTAAAAAAAGAACGCGATTGCAGTGTGGATGGAAGTGAAGTTTTTTCAGAAAAATGGTCATTTTTTCTGAAAAAAATCTGTAGTGTAGACATAGCCTGAGATGCTTCCTGATGTTTAAAGGTGATTACATTTGGCTGTAAGTACCTCAACATCAGGCTATAGGGTCATTCTCCATGGCCCACTCTCTTTTAAAGTATGTTATACAATGTGTAATAGCATCAGCAAGAGAGACCTGACCCCAAATAGCTTATAGCTCCAAATATTAGGACATTCTCCTGCATTATAGGAGACCCTAAATTAAAACCCTATTCCACATTAGGCAGAGGTGAGAAAACTGAACAGGGGTCTCAAACATCTCAGGAGAGTGCCCTAATCACCAAGGGTACGTCTACATAGTAGGGCTAAAGCTGAATTAAGTTATACAACTTCAACTACATCAACTGCATAGCTGAAGTTGAACTACCTTAACGCAGATTTAGGTGCTGTCTACACAGCAGGAAGTTGAAGGAAGAACACATTTTTTTTTACTTCCCTTACTCTTTGGCTGTGTCTAGACTGGCAAGTTTTTCCACAAAATCATGTGCTTTTGCGGAAAAACTTGCCAGCTGTCTACACTGGCCACTTGAATTTCCGGAAAAGCACTGATGATCTCATGTAAGGTTGTCAGTGCTTTTGCGGAAATACTATGCTGCTTCCATTCGGGCAAAAGTCTTTTTCCGAAAAACTTTTGCGCAAAAGGGCCAGTGTAGACAGCAGAGAGTTGTTTTCCACAAAAAAGCCCCGATCGTGAAAATGGCGATTGGGGCTTTTTTGCAGAAAAGCATGTCTAGATTGGGCACGGACGCTTTTCCGCAAAAAGTGCTTTTGTGGAAAAGCATCCTGCCAATCTAGACGCGCTTTTCTGAAAATGCTTTTAACGGAAAACTTTTCCGTTAAAAGCATTTCCGGAAAATCATGCCAGTGTAGACGTAGCCTTTGAGAAATGAGGTTACCATGATTTGGACTAAGAAGTCCTCCAGCTCAATATTATTTTGAAGTAAAGGCTTGTAGCGTAGACCCACACTATGTTATTTTGGAATAAATTCAGTTATTCAAAAATAACGATGCTGTGTAGAAGTACCCTACATTATAGGGGAGGCAATAGCACTTTCTCTATGGCTGCATTGTAAAACTAGCCCTTCATTCCTTTTGCTTTTTTATTTTGTAAAATGACCTCAGATGAAATTTTCACTTGACCCCAACTTACATTTTTGTCACCTTTTTTATTTGGCAACATTTTTTGAATCTTCAGGTTTGGTTCAATTCAAATCAATGTTAAAAAAATAAGAACTTTTAATGTATCAAAAATGAAATCTTTACCCACCTCTAGTTTGGTTTTCTTCAATTTAATGACTGGAATTTTGTGTACTGCTTATTTATGGACACACTGTGGAAGGGGAAAATATTTTAATTATTCTCCTGTGAAGATAGGACAAAAATCAAGGTATGTTTAGGTTGGAGATTAAGAAAAACTTCCAAAGTGTCAAGGCGGTTCAACACTGGAATACATTTCTTAGGGAGGTTGTGGACTCTACATTATTAAAGAGCAGGTGAGACAAAGTCAGGGACAGGCTAGATGGTGCTTGGTCCTGTAATGAGTACAGGGGACTGGACTTCATGACTCTTCAAGGTACCTTACAATTCTATAATTCTATGATTTACATTTTACTTATTTGCACAATATGAAACTCTTACAAAAAAAATTAAAATAGTTTGTCATACTTGTACCATTTGTGAAATAAACACAGAATATAAAAATGAATGACTTTCAATACAAAGTAAACCTTCAAAGATTTGACAAGTTAAGTATTCAGCATATGATTTCAACACATCTGTATGCAAGAACAAATTTTTTATAAATGTTTTAAAATACACTTTTCAATATTTTCCCATTAAGATTTTTTTTAAAAAACCTATAATACCAGCAGCCTAAGACTCCTTAGCAATCTACAACAAGAAAGCATTATGCATGAACAATAGAAATAGAAATGCCATAAGGAAACAAGTTTCAGTCTGAGGCTACCTTCTGCTTTTTATAACCAATGCAAAGATGTATAACCATCATTTTGTATGCTTGTTCTAGAGTTGTGTTAACTTTTAAACCAGAATTAACTTCCAAAGGCAAACTCATGTCTTCAATCTGTGGATATGTCTAGTCTTCGT
The DNA here is from genome assembly GCF_049634645.1 of Pelodiscus sinensis. Classification (NCBI taxonomy): domain Eukaryota; kingdom Metazoa; phylum Chordata; order Testudines; family Trionychidae; genus Pelodiscus; species Pelodiscus sinensis. The sequence goes on from NC_134712.1 coordinate 141,384,382, forward strand.
AGCTCCATCGATGGAGCTATGTAAACTAGTTTACCTGACATAGTCAATGAAGTGGGGATTTAAATAACCTCTGCTTCATTAAAATAAAAATGGCCACTGCGCTGTGCCGACAATCAGCTGATCCGGCACAGCGCGGCAGTCTAGACACAGATCGGTCGACAAGGGAAGTCTTTGTCGACCGCTCCTGTAAACCTCGTTTCACAAAGCATAAGAGAGTGGTCGACAAAGGCTTCCCTTGTTTACCGATCTGCATCTAGAGTGCCGCACTGTGCCGGATTAGCTGATTGTTGACACAGCGTGGCGGCCATTTTTATTTTAATGAAGCATGGATTATTTAAATCCCCACTTCATTGACTACATCAGGTAAACTAGTTTACATGGCTCCAGCGACAGAGCCATGTAGTCTAGACATACCCTATGTGAACTACTCAAAAGGAATGACTGTGCAGTGTGAGAGTATTGTGTGTCGCTCGTTTTTTTGAGAAGTAATCATTTACTTATATATTTAGGAGTAGGGCATAATTAATCATTAATACAGTTATCACAGAAATGTTCAGCATCTGATATTCCTGAACTACAAGTGGATACAATGATTTTCCAAAACCATCAGGGGCTGAGAACCTGGTTGTACAGAGCTCAGGACACTTGATATGCCCACAGTGCCATCACAAGGCCAAGAAAAAGCATGGCCAGGGATCACTGTGAAGTGTAGACACCTCAGGAAGAACCATCCAAGTAACACAGAGTGACAGTTCCCCAAGGCTAATCACCCCTTCTAAACCGAGAGGTATCCAGGCAACCCCGTAGACTTTTCCTTGTCTCCTGACCTCCAGCCTCTGACTCCAGCCTGACTTGCAACCTAGATTTCTGCTTCTCAGTTCCATGTTGGTGCTACCTCTGATTTCTAATTGCTGATCCAGACTTGACTCTCACCCCAGCTCTTGTTTATAGGATCTGGCTTTGCAATTCCACCAACTCTGTCCTGGTGACTCCCATCCCTGTTATACAGATCTGAGCTCAGCTGTGACTGCTAGGCCAGACTGCCTACGCCCCAGTCTCTTACATTTTCTCTCCAATAGAATTTCTTATACTACTCTTACAAAAAGAAAGGGGCTAGTAATAAAGCGTAATCATGGCACTACTGACTCTCTGCAGTTGCCACCAGAGCTGATCAGGTCAAAGGACAGAATGGACTCTTTAAAAGGGTAGTGCAATGGCTATTCTGTCTAGCAGCTCAGAAAGCATTGTACCTTCCTGAAACATGGTACCTCTCTAAGCTCTCTCTGGGCAGTGTGCTTGCCATGCTACTGCCAAGACAAGGCCATTCCTTCTGCCGTTAACTAACAGCTTGATCAGTTTTATACTGCCATCCTAGACAATAAGAAACAGTATTTGACATCAATAACATATATGTCTTTATTTTTTATTTTTTAGTTAAAATAATTGTGAATATGTACGTTTTGTATAATGAATGACATATAGCAGTGGTGGGGAACCTTTTTGGGATCAAGGGCCACGCACAGAAAAATCAATTGTGGTCTGCACACATGTGAAAAAGCAAAAAACAAACAAACAAATAAAAAAACAGAAACAGAAAAAACCCCACACTTCACTGATGTGGCTCCCAAGAGGGAGAAAGATACTCTCCATGTTCTCCTCGCGTACTGGAGCCTAGGGGGTCCCAGGCTAGCAGATTTTGTGTGTTCCAGCCTGAAGTGGGGATGGCGGGGCGGTGAGGGGGGCTGAAGCACTAGCATAGGCTCTCCAATACTGGGGGGAGCTCCGAGGTTCAGGGGCCAGATACAGACAATCTGGCTCCTGGGCCTTAGGTTCCCCACCCCATGATATACAGGTTCAAAATTTATTGTTTTAAAGTCTATGTAAGCTTAATTAAATGATTAAATTGTTACTTTCCCGTGAGCTGCCATATCATAGAATCATAGCCCCATAGAGCTGGAAGAGACCTCAGGAGGTCATCAAGTCCAGCCCCCTGCCCAAGGCAGGACCAGTCTCTCCAGTAAATTTTATAGTCAGTTGCTGAAAAAGCCTTACTGTCAAGCAATTTTCAGATACCAGGTGGAAAAAACAAGAGATCTATGACAACTCTTCACAATTATCTGACCCAGGGTTAGAAATACACTTTAAAAAGTTGTGAAAAGAAAACAAAGGGGCTGTGTGTACACTGGCACCCTTTTCCGTAAAAGGGATGCTAATGAGACACTTCGGAATTGCAAATTCCGCGGGAGATTTAAATATCCCCCGTGGCATTTGCATGAACATGGCTGCCGCTTTTTTCCAGCTCGGAAAGTAGGAATAAGGGATCTTCCGGAAAAGGGCTTATTTTCCGCAAGATCCCGTCTAGACTGGCACTTTTCTCCGGCAAAACTCTGAGCCAGAAAAAAGCGGCAGCCATGTTCATGCAAATGCCACAGGGGATATTTAAATCCCCCACAGAATTTGCAATTCCGAAGTGTCTCATTAGCATCCCTTTTACGGAAAAGGGTGCCAGTGTAGACACAGCCAGGGAGTGTAAAGCCTCTGATTTTTTTTTTCTTAGGGTATGTCTACACTTGCACCGTATTTCTAAATAGTGATGCAAATGTAGGCATTTGAAATAGTAAATAAAGCCAGGATTTAAATATTCCATGCTTCATTAGCATAATCGAGTCCAGGTTCTATTTTGAAATCATGCTATTTCGAAATAAAATGCCCTATGTAACTTCGTTATTTTGAGAGAAAACCCTTCTCTCGAAATAACTGGTAAACCTCATTGTATGAGAAATAACAGTTATTTAGATTATGAGATTATGCTAATGAAGCATGGGATGTTTAAATCCCGGCTGCATTTACTATTTCAAATGCCTACATTTGCATCCCTATTTTGAAATAGGGTGCAAGTGTAGACATACCCTTAGGTTAATTTTAAAATAGTACTGGTTGTGGAAAAGTGGTCCCTCTAGTTTACAAGCAGCCATATCCATTTATTTTCAGTTTTCTCAGGTCCAGGGAGTATTTCTGTAGAAAAGAGCTGTTCATACTATTTTGCTGTTACAAAAGACACTTTTCCCTTCACACAAGTGTTTCTTGATGCTTGCTTTACATGGCTCTTTTGCTATGCCCAAACCATAGTACTATAATAAGAAATTTTGTCATATAAATATATTGCATGCCCATTTGTTACGATTGGAGTCAGTCTTGTCAGAAAGCAATCTTTCTTCTTACTTTTTTATAGTGTTATGATACTAAATGTAGCAATTTACCAGTATGTTATATAAAGAGAAGAGATTTGACTATGGTGTTGTTGACTCTTATGAAGTACCTAGTGTATTTGACTGTTTTATTAAGTATGAAGAACCAGATTCGTCAAGCAGCTGTTTGAGTAGAGGCTGATGATGAAACAATCAAGAAGTCCAGGGGGAAAATAAAGCATAGACTCCTTCCCTTTTCTTGATGGAACCATTTTGTCATTTAATGAAACATTCATAACCTTTGTGAATTTTTGGGGAGCTCAGGATATTTCCCTCAGATATCATGTCTCTGCTAGTTTTCCAGTGCAAAGAAGAGCAGACTGTATGGAAAGAAATACAAGCAACACCAGCAGTGTCACAGTATCCACATTGCTCTTAGAGTATATGCTTGATAAAGCTAGCATGGATCTGTCTACTTGCACAAGGAAACACATCTCCCAGCTACAGTATAGATATAGCCTCAGAATCCTTTGCAGGTCAGTGTTGAATCTATATACCTCACCAACAGACACAGAGGGGCTCTAAGAGTATTTGAAGCTTGTATGTCATACTAATTCATTTGTTTTTATATATCTCACCATGATGAGGGCCCCTCTCTTGTCCCCCCACTCCCCCCCCCCCCGGGGCCTTGCTGTTATGCTACATTGCAGTCCAGAAATCAGTGAGATGAACAGCAAAGGAGGATCTTACAGGTTTCTCTAGAGAGACCTCACTAGATCAGCCATCTTAGAAGCTACAGAGACCTGATCCTCCAAGGGCTAGAACGGCTAGGAACAGCCAATAAGTGCCCAGAAGGTTCAGATAAAAGGAGCTGCAGCCCTCTAAGGCCGTGTCCAGACTCAGGGGTTTTTTCGGGAAAAGTAGCCTTTTCCCGAAAAAACTTCCCCTGCGTCCAGACTCAAGCCGCGTTCTTTCGAAATTATTTCGAAAGAACGCGGCTTTTCTTTCGATGGCGGTAAACCTCAATTTACGAGGAAGAACGCCTTCTTTCGAAAGTTCCTCTTTCGAAAGAAGGCGTTCTTCAATGTAAATAGGCCGTCTTCAAAAGAGAGCATCCAGACTCACTGGGTGCTCTCTTTCGAAAAAGCGGATTTCTCTTTCGAAAGATCCGCCTGCAGTCTAGACGCGATCTTTCGAAAGAGGCTCTTTCGAAAGATGCTTTCGAAAGAGCCTCTTTCGAAAGAAGCCTGCAGTCTAGACATAGCCTAAGAGGGCCAGTCCTAGATGAGAGGAATGGAGAAATGTGTCCTGCTTTGGCCAAAGGAACTGTCTAAGTAGTTTGAATTTAAGGCTGGCTGAACGTACACTGAGATTGCTGGGACAGAAGAACCAGGAAATGAAAGATGGTTTCCAAATTGTGATTAGTTGGAGGAGTGATGGTGTTTAAGAATATAGATATTCAATAAACATTCGCCCCCATGAGAAATGGAGTCCCTATGGTTTCCAGCTATATGATGGAGTTGGGGTGATGGAGCTCTCATCCTTCGGACATCAGCTCAGGAAGCCTCTCTCATATTTCTGTGATATTCCCTCCATTGCAATTAACTTTTTTGGGAGGAGTGGGGTGATATGAAGGATTTTATTTTCATTGTTGGGCAGAACATTCACCCATCTATTTGGTTTTACAACTTCCATTTCATGGCAATGGAGAGATCTCTAGAGAATGCCTCCTAGCAACTCCTCTTCAAAGGGAATAGTCTTGGCCACAATGGAATAATTTTTTCCACTGATATCATTGGACATTTTCTTGTTTCCCTTGTTCTCTGTGCCACCTACCCCTCTATTGCTGCTGGAAAAAGCACTCAAGTTGTGGCTACATATTAAGGAGTGTTTTATTTTGTTGAGCTGCATGCCTCTGGGGGTGCAACAGCATCATTAGCATACACTAATTATAATTTGTATATGTTAAGTAACCCCTTGGATGGCTATGCACATTTCCTGGTTGCCCAAACCTGGACAGAGAGGCATTTTTGAAAATCCTGCCAAGTGCTGAATGCTCAGACTCCTGGGTGCCAAGCCTATGTCTGTACCCTGTGCTCAGGGCATTAATTGGTTAGCCCAAAGCATAAAAGCCTTTCAAACAGCTTAAGTAACAAAGGCAGCACTGTGTATTTACTCTGATTATCTTGCTTTTGCCTAATGAAGCTGCTTTAAGGTTTCTCTCCTGGCAAATGTCCAAAATGCTTTTATCTGTCTGCATGCAGTAGGCAGTCAAGCTGAAATGAAATGCCTCCTTTTGTGTGCTCAGTCTGTCTCTTTATGATGAGAGAAGTTGTAAGGAGATGTGTGGATTTTGTGTATGTGTGTGGCTTCTTCTGTGGCATTCACATGTTGGAAGGGGCCTTTAAGGGTGCTCTTTCATAAATTATCTGATTTTTTTTTTAAAAAATTGATCCATATTAGGGGAATATGCTTCAAGAACAAACCAGCCGCTCATTCTTTCTGGACATGCGGTGTCTCCATTTGGATAATTTGCATGTCACCAATGAGAATATCTTATTTACCCTATCCTGATCATCACAATGAACCTTACCCCTACCCCAGCCCCTGCCATCACAAAATGGAATTCAATACCCATTGGAAGATGCTGATAGGAGTCTTTAAAGGTGAAAAACAAAGGTGCTCATGCCTTACTGGACATTGCTATCCTCCAGCACCACATGCAGTCAGCAGAATGCTGTGTAAACCCGCTCGCTTGGACAAGGGAAGTCACATTTATCGACAGAGGGGATCAGGTTCAGGAGGAAGCTGGAGGCTGAGACTGGGAAGGAGCTGGTGGTGGAGAAAAGCCAATCGGGGATTGTATACCTTGGAAATGAGATTTCCACCATGCTGGTCTGTCCTTCCGGGGCTGAGTTAGCTCTTTTAAGAGTAACTGCAACTTCTATTTCTGACAGTGCTAGCAAGGAAGTCCTCTTAGATGAAGTGTGCAAATAATCTTGGGAACGACTGTGGGCTAAGGCCTGAAGAGTCCGGTGCTAGAAACATCTGCATTGTGTAATACTAAATATTTAGGAACTGCGGTAACACAACACTCAGTGTACTGAGCATGCATCTGTTAGTGTAACTGTCAACACTGATCCAAGGAGCTAGTACCAGGCTTTGTTGATAGTAATACTGTCTGAGTGCCTTTGCGACTGAATACTTCATGTGATCTTCCTTTATAAGTTCAAAGATCTTCAAATAACAGGCTGCATTATCTATTAATAACATTGACATTCCAAGGACAGCAGCACTGGGCAGCCAAAACAATACTACCAGGGCAATGACATTCCATCCTCCAGCACTTAACCACATTGGGTAGTATGCCATGGTCTGCTGAACCAGCTGTCTGCATGTAGCTGTGGACAGCACATGGAAAGAACACACGCAAATCAGGTGACAACACAAGAGAGCCTCCTAAAGCCTAAATGTCTCTTTGGCTAGACCTATATTAGACCCAGAAGATTGGGTTAAGATATGCAACTCCAGCTACAAAAATAACATTGCTGGAGTTGACATACCTTAAGAAGAGCTTGGTGCTGTCTTCACAGCGGGAGGTCGATAAGAGCAAACGCAAATGCTCCTGTCGGCTTCACTTACTGCTCACAAATCAAAGGGCTGTACAACTTGTTAGGCAGGTTGCAGTTCAGCATGACATCATTTCCATGTCTGACCTGAAAACCTGGTCACTGACTGGGGTGCTGTAATGGGAGCTTAGCCCTTTGAAAATTCAATCCTATACGGACAGCCATCTCCCAAGAGGGGCTCTTTCCTGAGCTCACTGCTGCACAATGTCTGTTACTCCATGTCAAAGACTAGATTAACTATTCTGGGCTAGATAAACTCTGGGCACATCAAGTGTAAAGGAGCAGGAGTCAGGATATTCCTATTCTCTGCCTCAGCCTGGATCATTTTGTACCTAGTATTTTGCAAAACACATGCTCCTCCAGATGATGTGTGGTGGTGGCTCTAATGTGGAGTGTCTTTTACTGCATGCAGCCCAGCTGTCTTGCTCCAGGAAACTGAGCATGTTGCTCCTGCATAGCAGTTATGCCCTCTTCATTGCTACATGACTGAATACTGAAATGTGCCATGGGCTAGATTTTTAAAAATGCTGTACATACTGTAATCACAGTTTAATGTTATTAACATAATTTATTTTAAAATGTGCCTTGCTATGTTATTTCCATTGAGAGGTAGGCAGACAATTACAAAAAAAACCTCTTTGAAAATAAAAAAAATGAGAGGGAAACTTGCTGGTATTTTTTATAATGCACATAGAGTTTATGAATAGTACAGGAAGCACTTAAAGCAGAATCTTCTCCTTTTCCCAACTGCCTTGTAGAAGGGGCCCTGGCCACTTGCCACTTGCCACTGGCCACTTTGGGCAATGTGATTTCGATTCCCACCTTTAGCCACAGGAAGAGCAGTTTTACCTCTTTCTTGTGATGATCAGCAAGAGACAGGGAGTATGGCTAGACTGCAAGGGGGTTTTGGTGTACCGTCAGTAAAAACTCCACCGTGCCCAGAGAACACGTTTGCTCTTCCACTTTTTTTTTTGTGGATGAGAAACACGCTCTTTCAGAAGCCCCTGTATTCCTCGTTCTACGAGGAAAAAGGGGACTTTTGAAAGAGGGTTTTTGTCCAACATTTGGCCCAGTCTAGCTGGGCCAAATATTGGAAAAGCCTCTTCTGACAAAAGTATTGGAAAAAGCTACACGAAATGTGGAGAGCATTTTGCGTAGCTTTTTCCGACAAACAGATTTAGTCTAGATGAATCCTTAGTGAGGGAGCAAACAGAAATGAGTAGCAGTCACCAGAAAAGAAACAGCAGTGACCTTACTAAAAACTGGGAGCCTTCTGATATCAGATTTACACATTTTTCTTGGGCTGTTATTTCCAGCCCAGATTTGAAGGATACCTGTCTTGATGGGGTGTGTCTAGACTACACCTCTCTGTCGACAGAGAGATGTAGATTAGGCACGTCGAAATTGCTAATAAGGCTGGGATTTAAATACCCCATGCCTCATTAGCATAAACATGGCCACCGCTTTTTTTCAAAATGGAGTTTTTTCAAAAAAAATGGCAGTCGAGATGTGGCTCTGTCAAAAATAAAGCCTTTTTCAACAGATCCTATAAACCTCATTTTTGAGGAACACAGGATCTGTCAAAAAAGGCTTTATTTTCAACAGATCTGCATCTAGACCGCCTTTTTTTTTTTTTTTTTGAATAATCTCAGTTTTGAAAAAAAGTGGCCATGTTTATGCTAATGAAGCACGGGATATTTAAATCCCTGCTTCATAAGCAATTTCAATGTGCTTGATCTGCTTCCCTCTGTCGACAGAAGGATGCAGTCTAGACGTAGCCTGAGTGTAGAGGAGAATAAGCTGGGATGGATACAGAGAAAGATCACTTTGTGGTATGGATTCAAAAAATGGAAGGAATTACTAAAGAGTATGAGTTCTTCTTACTATGGAAAGAATGGCTCCCCTCCCTCTCAATTTCGAAAATAGAAACCAAACCAAAAAAAGCCAAAGATTACAATGAAACTAATTCATGGTTAGAAACTTTGTTCCCCTACATACCTCTTTTGGTTTGCCTTCCTCTGTCCTGTCCTACTTAAATTCTGAGAACTTGGGAAAGAACTCTGCCTTTTTGGGTGTGTGTGGGGGGGGGGAGAGGTCTGGATAGTGCCTAGCATATTTTGTTATGTATATCAGTGCATAAATAATAAATGTAGTTTCTAGATTGTGAATACATCAGTCAACAAATAAATGAGTTGAAGGCTGGGTAATCTAACAAAAACAATTAATGCTTCTAATTTAGGTACATCAACCAATCACTATTATAATTGCATCCCTGACCTTCCAAATGTTGTAACTTTTATATATCATGTGATACCAGTTACACTTGGTTTTTAAAACTGTATTGATGTTTTTGTCTAGTGCAGATATTAGTTATCTATCTTACCATGATACACTTCCTTTGGGTCTGCACAGTAATTGTAATTACATTGTTGTTTTAAGAGGCATTCAGCCACCATAATGTATTTCAGTTTGAGATGCATGCAGTCGATGTTAATTTGTGTTTAGTGTGTGCCTATTCTAAGATACCACAGGAGCTGAAGTAGGCTCATAATGGAAGTCATTGTTTGCTCTAGTTAAACAAATAATTTTTGATCCACTGTGTATGAACAGAGAATGTTGTGTGACACATCCATGGATGAAAGACACATGCAGCTGTTGCTCAGTATCTCAAGCATGGTACTGTGCAAATAATGATCTCTTTTCTTATAGGTTGGTAACAAGTTATGTATTAATGAGCTGAAATCTGTTTCACAGTTACGTGCCAAATGAAAATTTTACCTCTGAATCGTAATGTGGTTGCTGGACAACCTGCAATGTTTCTGTAGCAGTTAGTGCACTGTTAGAAGTGTCATTGTTGAATTATTGATAACCATCCCAAACACTCAAGAAACATATGTCATTAAATCAACAAGAAAAATCTACAGCAAACTGTACTGTTTTATATATTGCTGTCATAGCTCTGAACTTGTCCTTATTGCATGCATTTACTTATATTTTTAAGCAATAACTCACAATAGCAAATGTTACAGAGATGAAAAACACTAATTATGAAAAGAATATAATAGCTTACTTATTTTTTTCATGTGTGTCAGCTGAGTAGAGTAGTGGCATACTAGAAAGGCAGCTGCTACATGGAAGATGAGCTGGGTCTGCCTCAGAGGAACCTCTGAGTAGAAAACTTATTGAAAACAAGACTATCTGGACAGTTTCAGGAGAAGTAGAAAAAGTCTGAACTCAGCATGATACTGCAAGACTAATAATATGGCTGCCGTTTGAAGGAAGAACAAGTTGGACAATGTAGTGTTAAGATCCAGTATATAGGTGGTTTGATCTAGTGGCTGGAGAAGGAGTCAGGAGTGGGGAAATGGAGCACAGGGTTAGATTCCAAGTGAGTAATGGGAGCTGAAGATTAGAACAGGAATCAGATGCTGAATGCCAGGGCCAAGAGTCAAACCCAGAAGTCGGAATAGAAGCAGAAATCATAGAAGCATAGATTAGAGTTAGAAAAGGCCTCATAAAGTCATCTAATCCAACCCTCTGCTCAAAGCAGAATCAACCCCAACTATTCCCAACCAGGGCTTTGTCTAGCTGGGCCTTAAAAACCTCTAAGGATAGAGATTACGCCAATACCCTAGGTAACCCATTCCAGTGTTTCACCGCCCTTCTAGCGAAACAGTTTTTACTAACAAAACAAGGAGTCCCTGTAAACACTACTAAATTTATTTGGGACTGGAGACCAGTAATCAAGACCAGAGGATCTTTACATCTTCACTCTTCTACAACAGTCTCAGAGTACCATACTGGACAAAGCTTCTCAGGATGGTCTTATACAAGGCTTTCCAGTTCAGAGTCATGGATGTTTGCCACAGAATCTCTGGAGGGTTCTTCAGTCGCATAGATATCCCAATCTATTAAGTGCCAAAGTTTGCCTTTAGAATCAGGGACCTCATGGATGATATATCTTTGCTAACATACAGGATTTTTTGTTTCTGCCCATTTCCTTGCCAAAGAATTGCCACTTAGAACTTAGTCTTGTTGACACGTAGCTTAGGCATCAGCTTGCCCTTTGTCTTTCCATGCCCCAAAATGGTAATTAAAATCAGAATCATCCATACACCAAGGAAGTTTCTCAGTCACTGGGGTATGCACACCTCTTCTCTTGAGATGTAGATGCCCAGGGGTCTGGATGCCACCTAGTCAGCCGCTGGGCCATCAGCAGTCTCTTTCAATCTGTAAAAACAACCTTCAGTCTAGGGTAAGACAGCCTACTGTCTAGAGTCGATAGGGTTAGCTCTCAGTTCAGGGTAGCACAGCCGAATGGCCAGAGTCAATAGTTTGGGGTAACAGTCCCAGGAGGGTGACCAAAGCCTTCCCTACTGCACCAGGCTCTGACCCAGACCCCTGATAGTGGTAAACTATTCCACCACTCGCTCAGCGGGGCAGCTGACTGCAATCCACCGAGCTCACTTTGGTGAGAAATACCCCTCCCACACTCTTCTTGGGTCACATCCCACCACAGTTGGCATGGGGATGCTCTACATGGTCTTGGGTCCTCTGGTTCCACTGCAATCACCTCTCCCGGTGGCTTCTCTGGTGCTGGTAGCTTGAGGTGGTCTCCTGTCATCTGGGTCTCTGACTGGAGTGTCTCTGGAGCTCCTGCTGGAGGTTCTTCTCCTCCTGTGGTCATACAGACTGAGCTGAGCTACTCCACTTTATACTGCTCCAGTCTAGGTGGAGGGGTGGGACTTCCTCTGCCCACAGGATTTTAACCCCTTCTGGTTCACTGTTCTGATGGGCTCTGATACTGCTTTAAGTTGATGAGCCCTGATCTGTGGGGAGCTTGCTTCTTATGAAGAGCGTGGCAAGCATGGGAGTTTGTTTGAAGGCAGAAGAAGGAGTTCAGGAAATATATCTTTCAGGATGTTTTGCACTGGAGGATTTTTAATTTTTTCCCCTGTATTGAAGCAGGTTCTCTTTCAGTATTTGGGGGGCCCATTACATGACACAATCAGCTTCTCTTGTCTAGAGTGCTTGTTCGGTGAAGGTGGTTTTAAGTTGTTAAGCTGTATGTCCAGGATTTTCTTTTCACATCATATTCTGCTGCATCTGAATGTTTGGTGCTAGATAATTGATTTTTTTGGTGTGTTTGGGGTTGATACCATATTTGTGAATGTAAGAGTGGTGGTCTGTGATTTTTCTTTATATAGTTGTTTATAGGGCGCCATTGCTGAAGCTGATCACAGTGCCCAGGAAGTTGATACCTGAGCAGTAGCTTTCTAAAGAGAATTTGTGTAATACTTGTCATGTATATAATTGGCTTTATGGTACATTTGTCCAGAAATTCTTCCTCTAGGTGTCTCATTGAGATATTGGAACATTGGGGAGCCATCCTAATGCCCCTGGCTGTGCCCATGGTTTGAACAAAGTGCTGTCCCCTAGGTTGATTATGAACTAGTGGTTGGATTTCAGGAACTATATAGCTGTCATCTTAGTGGTAGAGAGATTGTGGAGGATGTCCATTAAGGATTCCACAGTCAATTTCCCTCCCACCCTGCCCCTGCAATCAATGTAATGGGGAAGTATTAGTATCATTATACAAGACATTGGTGAGACCTCACCCAGGATACTCTGTGCAATTCTGGCAACCCATGTTTCAGAAAGATGAATTCAGACTAGAACAGACACAACGAAGAACGGCAAGGATGATCTGGATAGAGAACTGCCTTAAGAGAGGAGACTTAAGGAGCTTGGCTTGTATACCCAACAAACGATGACTGAGAGGAGGTTTGATAGGTCTCTAGAGATACATCAGAGAAAGAAACCCTAGGGAGGGAAATGAGTAATTTAAGTTAAAGACTAATACTGGAACAAGAATAAATGGTTACAAACTGCTTATCAACTTTATGATTGAACATCAACAAAGATTTCTAACCATCAGAGGAGTGAATTTCTGGAACACCCTTGCAAGGGAGAGCAAAGAGGGCAACCCCCCCCCCCCTAACTTTTATAAAGCCTGATAAGTTTATGGAGAGGGATAGTACGATGAGATTGTCTACCATGGCATGTGGAACATCCATATCAGCTATTACAAATCTCTCAAATGGTGGAATATGAGACATTAGGTGATGGTGGGTAACTAAAGAAAATTAGTTCCCAAGTGTCTGACTGTCACTACTAACTATGTGCTTGGGATCTACTTGATCTCCATATTTGGGGCCAGGAAGGAATTTTCACCCAGGTCAGAATGACTCGAGGATGGAGGGTTGCCTTCCTCCGCAGTATTGTATGCAGGTTACATGTTGATTTGAACCTGGGTGAATGGTGGATTCTCTGTAACTCGAACTCTTTAAATCAAGATTTGGGAGCTTCAGAAACTCAGCCAGAGGTTATGGGCCTATTGGAAGAGTAGTTGCATGAGGTTCTGTGGTCTGTTGTGCGCAGGAGGTCAAACTAGATGATTGTAATGGTCCCTTCTGGCTTTAAAATGACTGAGTCTACTACATGTTCTCTGAGATTTTCACCCTTCCTTCCTCCAGACACTGGTGAATCTCTATAGTATAGGCTCTATAGTATAGAATCTCTATAGTATAGGCTTTCCGCTTTTGCGGAAAAACTTGCCAGTCTAGATGCAGCCTTTGAGAAAAAACTTTGTTTTCTAATGGCTATGTGGGAGTAAATATAGTTCAGTAAATAAAAGAATTAACCTAGGTCTGTGCTGAGTTTTTCAGGCATTATATCTATTGTAATTCACATGAATGAAAAAGAATCTGTACTAATAGATTTTTACTAGGTGCTATGCTTGACTCAGTAGATGTTCACTTTGATTTAGTAGACTTTACTAGATGATACAGCTGGTAATTCAGTTGTTTCAGTGGGTGATACAACTGATTCAACCTGTGATGTATATACCCTATTTATATCTTTTTCAAAAAGGGTGATTTGTCCATTTTAGGATAAATCATGTCACATTGTCCACGTATTTGTTAATTTCAGCATGTAAGACAAACATTTTTCCAGTAATGTATATTAAAGTATTCGTGTTAATGTATTTATGCAAGGGTTTTTTTCTGAGATGTTAATAGAATCTAAAACTGAAATTAGATTGTGATCTTTACTTTAACTAAGCTTTTCATTTATTACCATTCATATTATTTTTTCAGTGCTCAAAAGCATGTGAGGTACTTTTGCAGAAACATAAAGAGAAAGGTCATAGCTCTGAAGAACTTTTAATCTAATTTTAGACCTGATACACCAAAAGGATGACAAGCAATAGGGGGAGAGAGAAGTCTGAGGTTACAATGAGAAGATTATGTGATTATTCTGTTTTGCAAGTCATGGAGTTCTATTCCCTATGGCTACTTTTGTTTTTAATTCACTTCTTATAGATGATATAACAAAAGTGAATTGGAGGGGATGTAAATAAGGGGTGGTTGGTATCTTGCCAAAAAGGAATAAGGAGGCCATTCCTTTCTTAGAGCATGCAACATAAAAAACTATGTAGAATTGGGAGAAGGAATTGAAGTAGGCATTAGCATTGACATTTTTGAAGACGTAAGGGGCAGTGGTATGTGGCAGCATGTACAGATACAGTAGAGTTGTATGTGAAATGTTTTGGTAACAGCCTTTTTGATTTGTTTGCATGGTAAGCAGATGCACATTAGAATGATGACTTCAAGAGAAATGAATGAAGTGGACAGACTTTACTGGCTATATGCTTAGTGCTTGATAAGAAGTGCATCACAGCTAACAAACAGCAGTTCTTCACCAGCTAGCTCCTAAACATTTGATAAGCAGAACTCATTCCACCATCTGGTGGATCCCAATAATATTACATCTTCCTTTTGATAGAAGAAAACAAAAACATATCAGGTTAATACAGCATGGATGCAAAACTGCCTAGCACATCCCATTTTTCCATGTAATTACAAACAATTAAATCTATGAATTTTGCAAGCACGCACATTATGTATGTAAAATGTGTGTGTTTGTGTGTGTCGCACTCACCACCACTTACATCTAAACTACACAACAAATTCATGGAGAGCATTCTTTCCACTGCCCCTCTGGCACACACACAGATTGTGCAATAAATGTCTGATAGGAGGCAAGCAGTGGCAATATTGAAGAGGTTTAATTAATTGCCCAAACTACAGAAAGTATTGCACTCTAAACTTTCCCATGTGGATCCTGATGGACTATATAATGTACCTAGAGTAAATCAATGGGGTCCCCTCCCCTTAGGGCAATTAAAGCATAATATGCAGCCTGTGACTTGGGCAATGAATCTAATACCCCAGTTCCCACTGACTATGGCTGCAGTCAGCCTGTTGTCAGACCCTCACTGCACAGTCTGTGTGGTAGCACAAGCCAGAGGGACTAAAGGAGTCAATGATGGTAACAGTGGAGGATGAGGGTATGTCACAAGAGAGAGTAGAGGAAGAAGATCATCCTGGGAAGGAGGTACAGGTCTGTGATTGGCCGAGATAAATTATGGCTTAGGTGGCATAGATGGATAGATTTCTAAGGGCTGCTCTTCCCTTTTCCCTGATTGCTGGTACAGGTTGGGGCACAACAAGAGGGAAGTCCAGGGGGCCCATTTTACCCACCACAGCTATAGAAGGGGTGGGAAAGGATGGGGGTCTGTCTTGGTTTTCGCAGGGGCAGGAGAGGAGCAAGTGGTCCAAGGAACATCCCTAACTCCTCCCTAATTTTTCTCATAAATATGCCTAAATGACTCAGAACAAGCTGACATCTCTAATACAGTCTTGAAAAACACTAAGTCAAATACTTATGGATTCATGGTGACATTTTCAAGGCCAAATAAATAAACTTAACTATCTTTTAGCTGCCTAGATACTCACTGGCCTGTGTTCAGCATGGAGGCTCTCTGCAAAATGAATGGAGAGAGAGAGGTGCCTCAAAATGTGTGTTATTTGTTACTTCTGCTTGCTGCATCACATTATTCATACATGAACAATTTGGGGTGCTCTAAAATAATTATTTCTTTGCAATAATGAGAATATACATGGACATAAAGGGAAAACCGAAGGTTAGGATGAAATTTCTTTTAAGTGCTTTATACTGCAACATTCACGTTATCTTAATAGAATTTTATATATCTACATGGACATGTGTGTACACATACTGGTAATATTTTAAAGACCGTCTCTGCACATACATAATATAATCCTTCTCTTTCTCTCTCCTATCACATAAAATGCAGTGGTTGCTTTATCTGATAGATAATCTGAATTTTGGATTAAATGTACTTTTTGTTTGTTTCAACCAAGAATTTTTAGAATCTTCTTCAGTGGCATTCAGATCAAGTTTGTGAATAATTATTTATGACATAGGTGTAAAGGTAATTGATAGATTATGCCAATATGGTGTTTTAATTTTTTTTAAGTATTCAATTTATTATCTGTATGACTGAAAATAAATATATTATAAATACCAGGCTGTTTTTGTACTCAAAATGACCCCTAGCTTTATTAGTAATGGAATCTAATGACATCATCTTTTGACAGTCATGATCTTTAACCTAGTTTGATCTAAACCAGACCCTTCTGGAATGATATCTTTAAGGTAAATCCCTAAAAAAAAGAGCAAGCCATTTTAGTATAAACCATTTAAAGGTATTAAGTTACTGGGAATGATTTCACTCATTTATTTTTCTTGTGAAGTACAAACAATTTCAAAATTGCTGTTAGTGACAAGACACAACTGAACTTTTATGTTTTGAAGCAGAACTTAAACAGTATTTAAGAAGTTTTGTTTG
Source organism: Pelodiscus sinensis (assembly GCF_049634645.1). Classification (NCBI taxonomy): domain Eukaryota; kingdom Metazoa; phylum Chordata; order Testudines; family Trionychidae; genus Pelodiscus; species Pelodiscus sinensis. Next base: position 141,400,977 of record NC_134712.1, read on the forward strand.
TCTGTACAGTCTCTAAAATTTCAGAAAAGACATATTTATATTTGATTGTGTAAGTATTATCATATAAACATGTATATATTCCAATTATATGATCATATTTGGAGAAAGTTATCAAAATTAACAGTAGAGAAAAAATATGTTGATTTGCTATTTTGAGGGAAGGGGCTATAGATGAGTAGTTCTTAATTTTTATTTTTGTTTCAGGATTATATCACAGCTTTATAAGTAGGCAGTTAATATAATAAGTAGCTGCCTATGGGGATATCATGCAGACTTATCTTTTGTATTGATTTTATTTTTTTATTTTTTCCAAACTACCTCGATAATATAATTGGCTTCAATTGCTTCAACATTTTAATTAGTTAACAGTGCTTTAAAAGAAAGTTATTATCATTGGTCTTCTGGGTAGGGATGAAAATGGCACAGAATTTTCTTTGGAATCCTACTTGGACACTAAAATGCAAGAAGATTCTGAACTATATACCAAAAGCACTGCTTGGTCTATATTGTCCTTTGCTACAATTAGGAATGAAAGTCTTTGGTAAAGGATGAGTTATTTATGTCTGTATCCCTAACAGGGATCATATCACAAATGTTGAACACCTAATTTCATCCCAGAGACAAGCCTTTAAATCAGAGTTACTCAACTTTGGAAGCCCCAGGGGCCACAATGATTCTCATAGCACATGCCAAGGACCACAGCTTAAGTGTGGTTTCATATACATGCAAATATATAGGCACATATATGCAAATAGCTTCTTTCACACTTACGGGCATGAATACAAAGATTAAGGCAAGATTACACAACTCACAGGCCCCATTTAAGTTAGTTCTGCTGATATTAATAAAACACAATATTTATCCAATTTCCACCCATATGACAGCACTTTTAATGAGCAACGGCAGTCCAGGAATTTAACATCTACAATGCATCTCAACAGAAGACCATTATATTGACTACTTTTTTGTTTTGTCTCCCTCTCATGGGCAGCGTGTTGAGCCCTGCATAAACCCAAACCTCACTGTGGGCTGCAAACAGGCCGTGGGCCTAACGTGGCCCACAGGCCACGTGTTGAGTATCCCTGCTTTAAATCATTGAATTGAAATGCAAATTATAAATAAAACGTAAACTCTCCTGACAGCACATATAAACACATACAACTAACTAAATTTCCAGTTGCCCACTCAAGTAAGCATTGGTTTTAACTCGACTGATTACTATTGTCAATGTTTTTCCTTACAAACAAAGTAGGTACTGAAGGTGTCAAAGTGTTATCCTCTTTAGCTTAACCCTGACTTTTTGTAGTTTTATTTATTTAAGCCAGATGTTTCTAATAGTTTTGACTGAGAAGTAACCTAACAATGAATGATTAATGTAGCCATCATAAAGAACATAATCTCTGTCCTGGAAACAGAAATCAAAGTTCACATACAGATGCTAACACTAATTGCTTTTAACAAGTGCAAGAGAGGTGAGAGGAAACCTGGTATTGAATTTTGTATTGCCACAGAGAAACTAGCCAGTGAAAACAGAAGCATCAGAATCAAAGTACGGAGAGGTAGCACTTTGCACAGGAAGTATCATGAAACAGCCCATATCAGCCTAGTAGTAATTGGCCCTTTGAAGTTTCAAATGTGAGATGAGATGAACATTCATCTTTAAAGTGTGCTGAGTCTCAGGGATTGCTTTTGGTTAAAGTAGGAATGTGCAGTTATTTGAAACCTGACCTCAGGTCTCTTAAAAAGTTTGGCTTAGGTTGTGCTCACAGTGACCTTGTAAATTTAGACAGCTGCTAGACTACTGCTAGGAGCAAATTATTACAGCAATTGTGATTTTCATGACTAGCATAAAAGCAAAGGGCACGTATATAAGCCTTTCAGGGTCAGCTTTCATATTTACAACATTGCTGAGAAGCAGAAGCTGTTGGACCTTGTGAGAATAAGGTACTCCAAAAAACTTTGATATTGTGCTAAAAACTGAGAGGAAATAAAACAAGAAAAGTGGGATTTTTCTTTGATGAGCCTGTCACATCATGGCTGTACAAATGTTCAAAATATTATCTGAAAAATTAAATGTTGCTATTAGAGCTAGAAAAGACCTCAAATCATCTACTTCCTTTCTACAGTCCAGCATTAAATTCACAGACTGAAAGAGCATATGAAATGTATGAAAGAACATAGGAAATATTAAAGGATAACATATATACATCAACTGAGTATTTTTCTTGTTAATTTCTGGAAAGTGGCATGACTAGTGACAAAAAAGACACAGTATTATTTCACTATTTCATTGTTTGATTTACCATAGCAAAACTGATCAAAATTTCCATTTATATTCTTTTGAAGCTGAGCCAAACCAAAACCTGTAGATAAACTTTCAGTCTGGTTTTGAAGTTTGAACCTTTTTCTATCATGGACCAAGTATCCTGAATTTTAGAACAGCTGACATTTGAATCCAATTTTTTCTCTCCTCCCACAAATGTGGAAGTGTTGGATTTTGGTTCTACCTTCCCTGAAGATATGTAATTCAGATCTATATTTGTTAGTATAAATTCAATATATAGTTTTAGGTGGTAAGAAGGAGAGCTCTTTTAATATTTTTGTTGTTTCTTGCTCTGTATAATATGCTCAAATCCTTTCCATTATACTAAGAAACTTATTAAATTTACTCCATAAATCAGTGCAAGCATATCATCCGCACAGTAGGCCTGTTGTCCAGAGATTGCCAAGTTGTTTTTCTTAAATTGCTTTTCTTTGGAGTTTTGGTTCTAATGGCAAAGACAAAAAGATTTATACATTTAGTATTTACTTCCAATTTTCAAATGATCTAAAGATAAGAGGAACACAGCCAAATTATCTAATTAAAATGTATTATTTACTAGCAAATCACTGAAAATTTTCTTGTCAAGATTCTTAGTGTTTGCCCTACAGTTAAGCTGAACTCCCTCCTCCCAGCCAAATGATGTTGCATGTTTGTAATACCCCCTGGTGTTTTCAAAGAACTATGGAGGATTCCAAATATTCACAGTACTCTTGGATATTTCAGGCTGACTGCGGCATAGCATGGCTAACTATAGCAGCAGAGACAGTTAAGCACAATCTTTAGAGTGGGATAATAGTTGAATATGTACCCAGGATCCATACTGGGCAGAAGTTCAATTTGCATTGTCTTCATAGGTATTCTTACCTATTAGCTGGATTCAAACTTAGACAGACTAGCCTGTGCACAGCATTTGTTTGCTGTGTAGACATACTGTATGTGTAAGACAAAAGCCAACAGATGGATAAAAAATGAGGAGTCCTGTGGTACCTTAAAGACTTAGGGTATGTCTACACTACCCCGCTAGTTCGAACTAGTGGGGTAATGTAGGCATACCGCACTTGCAAATGAAGCCCGGAATTTGAATTTCCCGGGCTTCATTTGCATAAGCAGGGAGCCGCCATTTTTAAAACCCCGCTGGTTCGAACCCCGTGCAGCATGGCTACACGGGGCTCGAACTAGGTAGTTCGGACTAGGCTTCCTATTCTGAACTACCGGTACACCTCGTTCCACAAGATAGCATTTGTGAAGACCATAAAAAAGGATGTTGCAATAATTGAGAAGCAACATGGTAATAAGGTGAGGTGGGAGCTGCTGGAGCTATCCCCATTCCCTCTCCTCTGCCAGAGCCTTTCACTGATACGTGTAGCTAAACAGTAGTGTGGCTAAACAGTAGTGTGGACACAGCCAACTTTTCCCTACACTGGTAGAGTAGATATTGCCTAACAGAAGGCAACTGCAGAGACTGTGTCAGATAAATGGATCCAGGTGAAGAGGTACGACTGGGATCAACAGCAGCACCACATGAAAGTAAAGGAACTTCTCCAGGGATACAAGGCCAAGCAGGCCGACAATGTAGCTGGTGGCGCCCCTCAGGTTTGCTACCTTTATTATGAGCTGCATACCATGCCTGATGGAAACCCAACCAATACCTGGCAGATAACAGTGGATACCTCAGAGGAATCCTAGACAGATAACTCTGCTGTGGACACCAAGGAGGAGGAGTGAAAGAGGGAAGAAGCAGCAATAGGCTCCGGCCATGCCATGAACCTGTTCAATATTATTCTACAGTCTATCTAGTCCAGCTAGGAAATCACAGTTGAGCTTGGTGAAGGAGAAGGGACTTGGGGAAGTGTGTGCATGCATTTCTCCTTACAATGTTTTAATTTAAAGATTTCTTCCCTAGGTTAATAAGAGAGGTATTGCTGGTATTTGTTTTACTCATATGAAAGAAGATAGAGGTACAACAATCAGAGTTAGAGCTGACGTCTCTTTTTCATTCCCCTGTTGGATTAGGTAGAGGGACAAGGGAGCTGTAGAACAATTTGTTTATTTCACTGGCTGTGTAACTTTCTGAGAGATCTCAGGAAAACTTTCATGAAAATAATCTGTAATCCTTTCCTGATGGTTTCTATGGAGAGTTGTCTTATTTATTTCCCATTTTTCCATGTCACTCTGTGAAGAGATTGGCTGGCACCATTGCAGCGAATAAGCTAGAGACATGTTTGCCCAGGCAACTTCAGGAGACCAGTAGCAATAGTGCCTTTGTTATTATTGGGAGTGGGATTACAGCTAAAATCACCAATGTCTCTGGAACATAGTGCTAATATTCAGTGCTAGTTCTAGAATAAGAAGAAAATGTATTCCTTTATGCAATAAAAAATACTCTCTCTCCTCAACTCCTGTGCCGAGACACTCCAAACTTGAAATGTCAACAAGCATTTCTTATTAAAAGTGTTTACAGAAATAAGTGAAAGGGGCTTTGAAACTTTCCTTTCAATGGTGACTGTGTATTCACTGGTATACTCATCTGTTTTTTGTTTTTTTAAATCAGTATTGCCTTCAGGGTTTCATTTAAATACTCACAAGATGCCTGATCCTGAGTAGGAGAAAGAAGAGGCCTAGGCAATGTTGAATGGTTCATTGGACCATGAGCAAACTGCCTGGATGTCTGATATGACTGACAACATGGAAAAGGAAAGAGGGGACAGGATAAAATCCCAAGAGTCTCACAGGACAAAGATAGGGAAATGCACCAGGACAGAATAGGTCTTCTGAGACAGCAAACCCAAATGCTAAATCCTGGTTGACCTACAGATTTAAACAATCCTGTTCTCTCCACCCTTTGCTGTCCTTGGAGAACTCTACTGCTCCCTCCACCCGCACACCTAACAAACCACATCTCTACCCTACAACTCCATGCTAGGAAATTGAGGAAAACCACAGCTTCAGACACAACTGTGGTTCTCACAGATCAATATATGTGTAGCTACAATGAACTACACTTGCGTACTGAAACAAACAGAAATCTTTGCTGCCTTTTCAATTTTAAAGTTTATATTAAATGTATATTAAAATGTAGAGTGTGTTGCCTCAGCTCTTTTGTACATTACTTTTCTGCACTATTTTTCCTGCTCAACGTTTTATTTTTTGAGAATCTTTATCGGTTCACAACCCATACTGGAGAATATACCACAGTACTCAAAGCAAACAGTTCTTGTAAATGTTTAGCAAGCATCACATAATTCATAGCTTCGGGAAAACATCCAGTCATATTTATAACTGTACAGCAAACACTACACAATTCTCAGTGACATTCAAAGTGTCAGGCCATGAAAACACTCCAGCAGCTAACTGTTAAAGTGCTCTTTCAAAGCTCCCCTCAACTGCACAGCTCTGCAATTGGCTCTGGTAATATGTTTGTTCAAATTCAGAAGACAGTTGCTCTATCCCTGCCCTCCACCCTGGTGGAAGCTCCCCGCCCCATCATTTGCCCTCACAGACATTATCCAGGACAGAACATGCAGCTATGACTGGAATATTTTTCTCACTGAAATCCAAACTAGAACATAAACTCCCCCATGTCTTTTCAATCTATCAAAAGCATATTCAACTGTAAATCTGCTGAGCTGTTGGTTATTTCCTTTCTGCTCTCAGTGTAGTCAGTGTGTGGCTTTATGAGCTATGGGAACAATGGATAGTCCAGGATCTCCCAGAATCACTACTGGCATTTCATTATTGCCAGTAGTAATCTTCCAAATTCCGTCCCTACTTTCAGTTTTATGTTCTTAGAGCTCTGAGCACCATGCACTTTCCTTGAAAAGCCAACACTGATATCAGTTAACCATCCTCAGTGATCCACCAGTGCTGGCATAGAAAAGAAGCTCTTTCTGCTGATGTACTCTGTGATAAGATGGTCTGACGCCTAAATGGGGATACATGTGCTGTATATTGCTCCACTGCAGTTCAGGAACCTTTTTGCTGAAATCTATCTAGTAAGTCCTATACATTGCCCAGAGCCACAGTCTTGCATAAGAGACAATGGCCCCCACTGTGAATTTTCCAACTCCAATATGATTTCTCTCCAATTGGTAGTAATACAGCATTTCATGCTTCCAGAGTGTGAGTGCCTTTCTATTCTCCAAAGTTATTGAAGCTTTTACACATGCACTGGAGGCCTGGAGTGAGCTGGGCATACAGGTCCAGTAGCATGGCCTTTCTCAGTTGGAAATTCTGCAGGCACAGCTCATTGTTCCAAACCTGCATTATAATGTGGCTCCACCAGTCAGTGCTCATTTCACGGGCTCAGAAGTAGTGCTCCAATCTCTGCAGCTGCACCATGACCACCACCAACAGCCTTGAATTGTTTATTATTATTATTTATTAACTTATTATTATTATTTAGTCTTTTATCATATTCCCTTAGCACCCTCAAAGAAATCATTGTGTCCCCGCATTGTTGTGACTTTTCCTGTTCCAGAGAACTGTGCATCTTGTATTTGCTATTTGCATGAGATTAGCACAGGGCTCTGCAGGCCACCTGCTTCTGTCGAAAATGGCAGGTGCCAAAAAGATCCATGTGGATTTGTGGGATGTAAAAAATAGTGCAAAAAATCATGGGCAATCAGTGGCATTATAGAATGGAGAAAGTTGCATGCTGGGAACTAGACCCCTAGCTCCCAGAGATCTCTGGGTAAGTCACCCACAACACAGTACAAATGTCCTACAAGATACTGTGCTGGATCCTGTTGAGTGGCATCCTAGGATACCTCGTGTGCTGCACCTTACTTGGCATCACCACAAGCTCTTCTGATATGGACACATCTTGGCAGCTCTGTAACTGGTGTCAACCAAAGTCTGCAGTCTAGATGTGGATCTTCCATCATAGGTCATGTTTTCTAGGTCCACATCTTTCCTGAAATGCCGCACCCAGGACTGAATACACCGCCACAATTGAGGCCTAATCATCACAGAGTAGAGAGCAAAAATTGTTTTCCATATCTTGCTTACAACACTCCTTGAAATATATCTCAAAATAATGTGGGGTTTTTTGCATGTGTTACACTGTTGACTCATATTTAGCTTGTGATCCACTATGAACCCTCAGATCTCTTTCTGCAATATTCCTTCCCAGGCAGTCCTTTCCCATTTTGTATGTATGGAACTGATTGTTCCTTCCTAAGTGGAGTACTTTGCATTTGCCCTTATTGAATTTTATCCTATTTACTTCAGACTATTTCTCAGTTTGCAAGATCATTTTGAATTTTAATCCTATCCATCAAAGTACTCAAAACTCTTTCCAGCTTGGTATTGTCTGCAGACTGCATAACTATACTCTCTATACTATTATCTAAATAACCGACGAAAGTACTGAACAAAACCAAGTCCAGTACTGCTCTTTGTGAGGCTCCATGCAGTATACCCTTCCATCTTGACTATGAACCACTGATAATGATTCTCCAGGTACAATTTTTCATACAGTTATGCACCCACCTTATAGTAACTCTGTCTAGGTTGTATTTCTCTAGTTTGCATATGATAAGGTCTTACACGGCAATACCAAAAACCTTACAAAATTCAAAATGTACCACACCTGCTTGCTTCCCTCGTATCCACAAATCTTATTACCCAGTCAAAGAAAGCTATCAGATTGTTCTGACATCATTTGTTCTTGACAAATCCAGGCTGTTACTTATCACTTTATTATCTTCTATGTGTTTGCAAACTGATTGCTTAAATATTTGCTCCATTATGTTTCCAGGTACTGAAGTTAAAATGATGGGTCTGTAATTTCTTCAGTTGTCCTTATTCCCCCTTTTATAGATTGGCATTGTATTTACCCTTTTCTACTCCTCTGGGAATCTTACCCATCTTCCACAACTTTTTCAAGATAATTCCTAATGGCTCAGATATCTTCTCAATCAGCTCCTTCAATACCTAGGATGTTTTTTTTAATCAGGTCCTGGTGACTTGAGGATAGCTCACTTGTAGTAGTTTTTAACTTGTTTTTTCCCTGTTTTAGCTTCTGATCCTCACTCAGGATCTTACCTTATTTTTTTATATATTTTGTGCTTCTTATATATTTGTAGAATGTTTTCTTGATTCTCGTTATATCTCTAACTAGTTTACTCCCATTTTGTGCCTTGATCTTTCCAATTTTGTCTCTGCATACTCGTGTTATATCTTTATTTTCATTCTTTCGAGTCTGATCATTGCAGATCTTCTGGTTAAAATCAGGTTGATCTCTTGCCATGTTTTTTAAATTTCCTTTTAAACTTTGGTTTTCAAATTGCTCAATTTGTAAAGCAAAATTGTTTCATGCTGTAGACCCTAAAATATTCTTACATACTGAATCCAGGGACTTTCTGACATCATCTGGAGAGAAAATGTATGACAGGATAATGTCATTTAGACTAATGTAGGTAGGAATGGTAATGTCACTAATAGCTAAGATTGTTGAAGACTTTGCATTCCAACATAAGTCAAGATACTGTATTCAGTTATTTATAACTTTGTCACTGTTTTTTTCAGGAGGACATTTTCAATGCTTGATTTCTGCCTCCAGCTATTAAAAAAAAAGGTTTCAGCAAAAATGATTCAGCCCTTTCCAAAAATTAGATTATGATAAAAAAGGCAATTTTGCTATTTTTTAAAATTAATTCTTTGAAAAGCTGTCTAGTTCCCCCTTGGTTTGGAATAGGAACTTAATTTATCAGGGAGATGATGCTGATGTCAAAGATTTGCTTTTCAGTGTACTTGTACAAATCCACAGACAGATTAGAAGTCATAATGATGTAAAAATCATCATTTACCCTTTGCTGGGTGGAATTGCTAGTCTTGCTTCTAAAATCTCTTGGATCTCTTGAATATTCATTAATATAATACATTTACAAAGCCAGAAGAGGATACTATGGTCATTTACTTTAACTCTTGAATAATACTAGAGTATACTGTGTGATTCCTGCATTTACCCAGCGACTGGTGATGGAACGCTTTTAGAAAGATATTCGTTCTTGATTTAAAGACTCCAAGTGATAAAGAACTTACCAGCTCCCATGTGCTCAGATGGCTAATATTCCTTTCAGTGATATGTTTGAATCTTATATCCTTACAGAAGTTTTCTGATTTTAGTTTCCAGTCACTGGATCTTCCTCTCATTTTGTCTGAAGGAGCCTGGTAACACTAGACATTTTCCTGTGTGTTTTATGCTGTGATTAAATTACAACTTAACTTTCTGAAGTGAAAAAGATGTGTTCTGGGTGTGGAAAATTTTTGTAGCTCTTCTCTGAATCTTCTCTTGTTGAACAACATCCTTTTTAAAAGCTTCAGAGGGGTAGCCAAGTTAGTCTGTAACTAGAAAAACTGAAAAAAACAACAAATGGTCTGGTAACACCTTAACGACTAACAAAACATGTAGATGGTATCATGAGCTTTTGTGGGCACAACCCACTTCTTCAGAATCCTTTTTAAAGACTGTGCATGAGAACGAGACAGAACTCTGGCATTAGCCCCACTGATGACAAATACGAAAGTAATAGAACCTCTCTATTTTAATTAATGTTCCTCTGTTAATGCACCTCAGACTTTTTATGTGATATTGGGGAAGATTCTACAGGTTGACCCTGATCCGGCATTCTCAGGACCTGACTGGCCTCCCAGCCATGGACTGACTACCAGTCTCCCAGCTGGCCCCTGCTGCTGGCCCTTCTACACACATGGCTCCCAGCCCCACTGTGGCAGCCCTGGTGCTGGGCAGCCCTACTGCCAGGCAGCCCTGGTGCTAAGATCCAGGTGCATCACCACTTGAATTTGCAATCCTTCCTCTCCTTAATGTAGTTGGTGTGGGCATTGGTGTGGGTGATTGGTTGGCTTTGTTTGTGTAATAGACATTAAATATAGATACAATATGAAAGAAAGACTACAAAATTCAGAAGTATCTGGAACTGTCATCTCACTCATTCAGGGTAGGTCTACACTGCACGGCTATTTCAGGATACCCAAGGTATCCCAAAATAGTTACCCACTATCTACACAAGCCACCCGTTATTTTGAAATATTTTTCAAAATAACAGGCATGCTATTTCACCATCCCAGTAAACCTTGTTGTACGAGGCATAAGAGATGACTTAAAATAGCATGTTATTTTGAAATTTGATGCTGTTAGACACGCCAAATTTCAAAATAAGCTATTTTAAAATAGTTTTGAATTTGCATAGTGCGATTTGCTGCGTAGATGCACCCTCAGAAGCCAAAAGATTTTGGTTGGGTGCAAATACGTTTCTACATACCCGACTTGTCAAGGCTGAGTACTTAGCATACCTAAGGTTGGTGGGGCTTGGCTGTTGTGAAACTTGTTAATCCCAAAAGTGAATCTAAGAGCACAGTTACATATTCCTTAGAATGATATGATCTTCCCCACAGTGCTAATTGTTCATTCTCTTCCATTTTTAAGATGTAATTTCTGTGAGGCTTACTCCTCTTCCACTGATGAAGCTATCACTCCAGTCTTTATGTATGTTTTATATTTGTAAGTGACATTAAATAATGTGTATTCATATTCTGCTGTTTCTGACTGGCACTTCACATATAGTCCTTTCGCTCTCATCTCAGAAGTCTAACAACATTGTTCACTATATTTTGGTTGTCAGTGTAGATAAAAGTCATTCCTAGAAAAATCTGCCATCGAACTGGCAGTCAGAGAATAGCTGACATCAAGCATAAGACCTTATCTGTCAAGGCTGTAGCAAGGCACAGGCTGAAATACCTATTCTGTTGCATGCCATCCACACCTTGTAGTTATGCCAGCTATTTTCTAGAATACTACTTGATACCTAATGCCAGTCCTGGGACATCTCATCAGGTGTACCTGAAGGTTACATATGCAAACTGGATGAGTAATTTCTATAGTGAAAAGTGAGCATTTGGATGTGTTGAAATTACATGCAGAAGTGTACTTATGTCAAAATGCCATGTGATTTTTCTATCTCACTGTGTCTATCTTTTGCTCAGAACAACAGATACTTTAATATCTAGGTATCACACACAGCAAGAAGATGCAAGACTTAAAAAAAAGTGGGTTGTGTTCTTCTTGTTCCAGGCTTGAGTCTCATAATTATTTTGGAAAAGGTGGCATTTGCTTTGTGTTACAATATTTTACATTGTCAATCTTGAACATGTTCTGGTAGAGTGTTCCACAATGTAGAGTCCGCACTGAAAGAAGTTAGTTTTGTGTTTGCTATTCTAGTTGCTGTGTTCTTGCTGAACCTACTGATACTGGTCAAAGGGCCATAAGTGAGAGTCTGACATAAACTGGTAGCAATTCATTAAATACAAGGACAGGGATCTTGGACTGGAATCTGGACACAGATGGTTGTGGAGCACAGTGAGATGTGTTCTCCACAGCTCATTCGGATCAAGAAATGGGCTGAGGCATATTGGACAAGCTGGAGTTGTAGATGGGCTTGAATGATATCCAAGGTAGAGGAAATTGACATAGTACAGTCTGAAATTAACAAACCCATTCCAGGCCTGGGAAGAATGGGAAAGGTCTATTCTGAAATGGAGGAAGGCATTACTGCTTAAGTCTATCTGTGTATGTCTACAATTATGTCCACACTACCATCGCGTTCCTTCAAAAGAAAATTGAAAGAACAGAGGGGGTTTTCCAGCATTGATAATCCTCTTTCTATGAGGAAGAAGCCTTTTTCTGAAAGAGCGCATTTGGAAAAAGTGTGTGTGGATGGGAAAGAGGGTTTTCTTTAGAAAGAAGAGTCCTCCAGGAAATAGGACAGGTGCTCTGGTGGACACTCCATCTAAAGTAATCAAAACTCTATAGTTCCTGTCTCCTGGCACCTCTTAAAGCTGCAGGCACCCAGGACAAGTCTTGTGGCAGGAAGCCAGCCTGAGAGCAGCACTCTGACCACGTGGCTCTCCCTGACACAGGCATTGCCACCCATGGTCCAGCCTCAAGCCCCCTGAAACCTCCCTGTCCGTCACAGGGAGCAGCCCCAGGAGTCCCAGGACCCAGCCTAGGGGACCAAGAGGTGGGCATCCTCCTGGTCCAAAGCAGAGATTCTGTCCCTCCTCAATCTGTGGGGCAAGGTGGAGACACTGCAGGATCTCTGCTCCAAGCGGCAGAATGCCAATATTTTTGAGCACATGGTCGAGTCCCTGGCGGAGAGCGGACACCGAACCCGGATCTTGGAACAGATATGGAGTAAGATAAAGGAGCTCCACCAGGGATACATGAGCACCAGAGAGAGCAGCTCATGCTTGGGGGCAGAACCCCACACCTGCCCTAGTACCAAGAACTACACCAACTCCTGCGGGGTGGGGAAGCCATTTCCTGTTGTGCAGCCCACACATGGTCTTGTGCAGCCCCCTCCTCTGCCCTGAGGACTGTTGGTCGCTGTTCACAGAGGAAGGCATGGCCTCAAGGATGGTATCTGCATAAATGACTGACTGCCTCTCCCTCTTTGTGTTCTCCACAACTGGACCAATTGGGACTGAGGGGTGAGCTATGCCACCCATGCCAGCAGCCACAGCCCGAGATACCTGAAAGTGCACCAGGGTCCAGGAAGACCTCAAGCAGTAGCATGTCAGCGTCCTGTGCGACATGCAGCAGACCCTGGCACAGAAGATCCGGAAGGACGTAATGTGATGGAACCGCACCTGGGACCAGCTTATGTAGTGGTGCAATAGCATGTGGGCTGTCATGTTGCACATGATGGCACACCCGGCTGCTGCTGCTGTTCCTGCCTACCACCTTCCTACCCCCCTGCTATGCCCATTCCTCCTGCCCTTGTCCCCCAAGTAATGCCTCTGCTCCTCCCCCAAGCAATGCCCATGCCTCACCCTGCCCCCCTGCTATCCCTGCCCCCACTCCAGCCCCCACTCTCCTGTGGTCCCAGGACCCACCCAACTCCAAGTCTGACAAGGTCCCCATACCCAAGGTGGCACATCCAACCAGCCCCGACGCCACTCAGAGCTCCCCTCTCACTTCCCAGCTTGGTTTAATGAAAGATTCATTTTGTTTAAAACCAAAGCATTCATTTTGTTTAAAACCAAACAGGTGTCTTTATTGAGAGATCAGGGAAGGAGCGAAGGGAGGGGTTGTGGTGGGAAAGGAATATTGGAGGAAGACAGAGGCCCTTAGGCGGGAGGCCCTGGGGACAGTTACTGGGGTGCTTGAGAGAAACTCTCTCTCAGGGCCTCCCGGATGCGCACCCCGGATGGCAGCTGTCCACGGCTGCATGAAGGGTCTCCCCTCGTGGCCAGCCACTGTCCCCTACCCCAGGAGGAAGGCCTTTCCCTTCCTCTCCACAATATTGCGGAGGACACAACATGCCAACACCACCTCAGGCTGCAGGTGGGTGTCGTGTCATCGGAGGGCAGGGGTGAGTCAGGCACACAGCTCCAAAAAGGTGGCCTTTCACATGCGGAATTTTTGGAGCCACTGCTGGTTGTCCCACTATTTCATAACCAGCCAGTCCCACCAGTCACAACTGGTGTCCAGCCTCCAGACGTGCCTTTCCACAGTGGGCTGCGGTTGCAAGGGTGTTGTTCCCGCACCAAGGGAGAGGGTCCCCAGAATGAGCTTGGGGCTGAGCTCGATCAGGACCAGGAAGGCAGCTGGCACAAAGTGTTGCAGAAACTGAAGCATGGCTGTGTGGGGCCATCGCATATTCAGGGACAACTCCAGCTCCATGGCACAAAGGAAAAAGCTGTGGCATGCAAAAAAGCTGGGCAACCACAGCAGGCACTGCGAGAGTTTTGCTGTCCCTCGAAGACGTAGGCAAGCACGCAGCAGAAGCAGAGAAACGGCTGTCCAGGGGGGCCCCTTTAAGCACGTGTCTCTGCAAGACTCCGGCACCAGCACTGGGAAGCAACTGGTGACATAAACCCCTGGCTGAAGTGGTTCCGGTTGACCTTTTATGCGAGATAGCGTCCTATCTGGATACTCTCTTTCAAAAAAGCAGATCACTTTTTTGTTCCACTTAGCCAGTGTGGATGGTCTCTTTTGGAAGAAGTTTTTTCGAACGATCTCTTCCGGAAAAGCTACTTCCAAAAGAAGCCTGAGGTCTAGACGTAGCCTCTGTTTTTCAAGAATAAGGGACATGTTTAATAATATTCCAAAGCTGGATAATTGGGGGTCATTTCAAAAGCTGATACAGTGGTGATCTTTTCAAAAACTTGAAAATTTTCTCTATCCCTAAAAAAAATCCCTTCTGTCTTTCATGGGATAAAGTATAGCTAGCTGTTTTCCACCAAGTGGGTATGTCTAAAAAGTATTGCCGATTGAGTGCAATAGTGTGGCTCGAATACCCATAAAGGAAGTAATAAACCTGTGTGCCAACAGCATACTAGTGGCTGGGAGACGGAAAGCATCAGATAATTCCTCACGAGGATATAATGTGTTTTAAAAGAGTGGTGCTCCATATGTGAAGGATCTGAAAAATAAGGAATGGTATTGCTTGCGAACTATCAGCATAACTTAAATGCACGGCTTTTTTTCTTCCAAACTTAAAAAATGTTTTCAACTTTTAGTTAAAAATATGCATAATTTCTTATATTCTTATCATCTGTCAATGCATTGCTAGGGGTGTTCATAGACAATACATTTTTTGAAGTTCTCAGTGGGTCTGGATCTTTCTTGTCATAACAAAAACTGCTGAAAATTATATTTATTATTTTCTTGGAATTCATTGTCAAGCTGTCCCACAGAGCCTTGAGAGTATGAATAGCAACCTCATGACAAGTATCAAAGGGGTAGCCGTGTTAGTCTGGATCTGCAAAAGTGACAAGGAGTCCTGTAGCACCTTATAGACTGACAGATGTATTGGAACATAAGCTTTCATTGGGAAAGACCCACTTTGTCAGATGCATGCAAGCTTATGCTCCAATACATCTGTTAGTCTATAAGGTGCTACAGGACTTCTTTTCGCTTTTGCAGATCCAGAATAACATGGCTACCCCTCTGATGCTTGACACCATGCAAGGCACTGCATTTAGCCGTATGGAGAGGAAATCCATCAACCACATGCATCTGACGAAGTGGGTCTTTGCCCATGAAAGCTTATGCTTCAATACATCTGTGAACCTCATGACAGTCTGTTAAGAAGTAGTCAGAAACCACACATTGGCTATGAAATCTATACTTTGATTCCACTAATCAAGTATCGAGCGTAAACTACTCAAACACATTAAGTCTTAACATGGAGTCACAGATAGTTTCCCACTCCAATATATCTTGCAACCCAGGTAAGCTTGCCTTTGTGATAAGCCAAAAACTATCGAGGTTACTTCCATTCCCAAAGCACTGGTCACTTACGCCAGGTCAGTTGACCCTTAGCTCTCACAACAAAGATTGTACTGGTAGCTAGTCTTATAATAAATTATCTAAAATATTAATCAATTAGGAAAAGTAAATAAGCATTATAGGTATTTACAAGATTAAAGCAGGTAAAAATATGTATATACAAATGAGTTCCAATCTTAAATTTCAAAAGTAATATGTTTTATAATAAGCAAGCTTTCTATGTTCTTTAGGGCTAATCCTGGCCACACACTTAGCATCTTTTGCTTATGCTTAGTAATCATTGCCCCTCAGAATCCAAGTAGCATAAAATATACAATTCCTTCTTGTTAAGAGTTTTTTAAAATTCTTTTCCTCTTCTGCTTCAAGTTGCAAATTACTCTGTTGGAAAGAAATCGTTTTCATGTCTCTTCTTTACGGGGCAGGAAGAGCAACCAGCAAAGTCTTTTGTTCTCTCATGTTCCACAGTAGTTTGTCTAGTTGCTAAGTGCCTTCTTTGTGGGACAAGAGATAACACCTTCAGCTTTTAACATTCGTTAATGCTTCTTTCCTCTCTGGAGATTTACAATTACAGAGCAAACACATAGCTTTGGTCCACAATAGGGAGTTATTTAGAAATATTTCCCCTTATTTCAAAATAACAAGCAGAGTGCCCACACTACCAAGCCCGTTATTTTGACCCAGCAGAACTGCCACCACTGCCTTGCCTGCCTGGTGCTTCAACCTCTTGCCCCCCTCCCTGCAAGATTAGAGCCCCAGCACCGGCTTTTTATGGCTTGGGGCGAGAGAAGGAGACAGTCCCAAGGCTCTGCACCATATCTGGCTTGCAGGAAAGTGCACACACTGCACAAGCTGGATCTGGTGTGGAGCCTTAAGGCTTTCTCCTTCTCCCCACCCCCGCAGGAAGTTGGCACTGGCATGCTAATCATGTGGGGGGGAGGGGCGGAAAGAGGCTGGAGCGCCAGGCAGGCGAGGCAGGTGGCAGCCTGAGCGCCTGGTCGGGGCAGGCAACAGTGGCAGTTCCCCGCTGGGTCACAGAGCCTTAGGGCCCCGGAACCAGAATTGGAAGTGGGGCCAGAGGCGGATGGATGGAAAGCAGTGGGAATAGGGGAGCAGCAGAGCTCTCTGAGCATGCTGTGGCCATCCCTCACCATGGCTGCCTCTGAGTCTGGAGGGTGGGACAATGCAGAATGATGTGATGACATCACTCTGTCATCTCGCAGGAAACATTTGTTTATATATAGAGAGAGATAAATGAGATCTGTGCATGCAGCAATTTACAGACATTCAATAAAGTGTAAACTCTAACACGTTCTTATAATTCTGATATGTATTTTAACAATACAGACACACAGGTGAGCTGGACTAATTCCAGCTATGCATTTGGTAGTGTTCAGTTGAGACTTGCAGGGAGTGCATGATCTGGTACTTAGTTTGTCAATATCACATTAATCTTTTAAAGGGTTTGTTTGATGTGCAAATTGCTATTGTTATAGTAGGATGAGGATTATTATTTCTTCTGAATACCCCAGAAATGTATCTCCAAAATGCCCCTAAAAGGTCCTGTCTCCTAGATTCATCAAACGTTACATCTAAGGCCTTGTCTATACTACACAGTTTTGTCGACAAAAGTCAGCTTTCATCAACAAAATGGTGGAGACATAGACACTGAATTAGCATATATACATACTTGTTTATGTCACAATAAATGGTCTCCATGGCTGTGTCTAGACTGCATCCCTTTTCCGTAAAAGGGATGCAAATTAGACACATCGCAATTGCAAATGAAGCAGGGATTTAAATCCCCCAGCTCCATTTGCATAAACATGGCTGCCTCTTTTTTCCGGCTCGGAGCTTTGCCGGAAAAAAGCACCAGTCTAGATGGAGATCTTTCAGAAAATAAAGCTTTTTCCGAAAGATCCCTTATTCCTCTTAAAAAAAGGAATAAGGGATCTTTCGGAAAAGGCTTTATTTTGCGAAAGATCCCCGTCTAGACTGGCGCTTTTTTCCGGCAAAGCTCCGAGCCGGAAAAAAGTGGCAGTCATGTTTATGCAAATGAAGCGGGGGGGGGGGATTTAAATCCCCGCTTCATTTGCAATTGCAATGTGTCTAATTTGCATCCCTTTTACGGAAAAGAGATGCAGTCTAGACACAGCCCATTGGTCTATCTTGACATAAAATGGTGCCAGCATGCTTTTAATCTGCCAAAAGCACATTGTAATTCTGCACTTGCTTAATAAACCAAGTGCTTCCTGTGGCTGTTCAGGTTTCCCATATCAGGCTTTAGGAGTAATAGGAATAAGAAGTATTCTAGATCTCCTAGGATCTCTATAGGCATTTCAACATCTACCACTGGAATCTTCTAGTCCAGAAAGAAAGTTATTGCTTACAGCTTTCCATACAGAGCTGTGTTCCTGAAGATTCATGTATCATGCACCTTCCCAGACCATCCCATTTTGATGTCAGTGAAATGTGATGGTGATCCATAAGCACCTGCAATATCATGAAGAAGTACCCCCTTTCTATGGATGCATACTCTCCAAGATAGCTCAGGACAAAAACTGATTGATCTGTGCTATCTAGCACTCCCCCACATTTGGGGAATCCCATTGTCCCAAAATCATCCACCATTTCATGTACACTGCAAAGAGTCATAGTCCTCCAGGTTAAGATGTGATTAATGTCAACAGTCAATTTCTCAACTCCAAACTGGTTTGCAACTGACCAGTAGCTTGAAATAAATGCATGTAATTATTAATTAATCTTTCTTAAAAACAGTACGGAAAAGAAACTTGAGAAAAAATAGATACTAAGAGTAGACATAGTAAAATAATTAAACTGTATACATACTGCATTGTGCTGTTTTGATTTTTGTTTGTTTGTTTGTTTGTTTGTTTGTTTGTTGCCTTTTATTGTTTTCTTACTGCATTTAAGCAGTCTGGCTTGATTAGTACATTTTGAATTGAAATAAAATTTTGTTAGTGAAATTTTACAATTAATTTTCCATAATTAGTTCTAACAAAAGATGTCATCCCACTTTTTTTTTAATTTACTATGGTATGTTTATTGTTATTGTTAACAGAACTGATGATTTTAAGGTACAATATCAGTGAAAAAAACTCTTTAGGCAACTCAAAGAATTCAACATCTCATTTCAACACTTTAAAAAGTCTCTTTTCAATGTTCAGTAGTAATTCTAAAATAGCATGATTATTGCACTGTATATTTGTCACACTTTTTACAAGTCTATATCTTTTTCTACATTTTAGGAAACAGCTTTGTTGTTGTGGCGGATAAGCTATACAAGACCCCCTCTCTAATAGTTATCAATGCTCTGCTAATTTAAAGAAATATTTGACATTAGTTTCACTATTTGTACAACACAGGAAAGCATGTTTATATGGTTGTATTTCAAAAGAAACTTGCTTCTCTATTATATGTTTGAGGATGACTCTAGTTCAATCAGGGTTCATATAATTCTATAAATATCAAAGCAAACAACTTAGTTCTGTCTTTTTCTGGAGTACTTCAATAACTAAATATGCCAGTATAACTTAGTGTTGCTATAACTTTAAGATGATTGCTTATATGGTAATGAAACGTAACAGTTTGTTGGAACATTGTAAGTTAAAAAAATCAATATTTATCATCACCATTAGCCACTGTTTCTTCTTCAAAATAAACATGTTTACCAGTTACAGCAAGTAGATGCAAGGAACATTGATGGTATATTTGCTAAAAGGGGCTAAAATAGTCTATGTGGAATACAGGACATTGGCTTAAAGAGTTCCAATGTAGATGGCATTCAGCACAGTATCTATTATGAAGAAACAAAAAACAGGACTAGGTAGCACTTTAAAGTTAGTCTTTAAAGTGCTACCTACTCCTATTTTTTGTTTCAGCTACCCCAGACTAACACGGCTACATTTCTATCACTATTATGAAGAAAGGCATTCTTTTATGATGCCTGCATTCTTGTGTGAGAATATACATGCAATTTTCTAATAACTTTATGGTAAGAAAAAATGATGGTTTTGCTTTGGATTTCCAGAGCAAAGAATAATTACTAACTCAATGGCTTACCTTTTAGCTGCACTTTCCCTAATCGGTCATATTAAGTTTGCAGTCACTGTGAACAACAATGATGTATTTTAAGCACAGGTCCAGAGAAATTAAATTGGCAAAGTAATATAATAGAACAGGAAAATGTACACAGCTATGGAAGGGAGTTGCAACACACCATTCCATGGATCAAGATCTCTCCTGAAACTTGGAATGTAGTGTTATGGGTAGGTTCCAAAACAACTTCAGCAGCCTTGTTCTCTAAATATTATTATATCTCTGTAACATTTCATATTACTTTCCTAATTGGAAAGTTATTGAAAATGGATCAAGTTCCTTGTGTTTGTGATGTTAACTGAACTATTAAATAAGAACAGGTATTTATTATTAATTTACTTTCTATGATGTGTATGAAAGGTGATATGCAAAAGGGGGGAAATGAATTTGAACCCTCTGCAAGTACTCTATAACTCAAAAAGAAGGCCTGAGACAGAAGGGAGGAATAATTTTGGGATCGTGTTAGACTTTTACCTTCGAAATAACAGGAATCTCATATCTGGTCTTTCTTGGTTTTTCTTTAGAACAGCTGTCTCAGCTATGGATTGTGAGCTTTCTTAGCACTGTTCTTCAACTCTTTCTTGGATCTTTATGTTAAACAGGTGTTAATAAAAACAAACCAAACCAAAGAGTTTGGCTGTGAAAATAAAAAATACTTTCCCTCATCCAGTTCCATTCTCTGATGTCAGAACCCCTCTGGTTCTGGTTCTTGATGAACACTGTTGACTACACTTGATAGAGATGCTATTATAAATCTGATGCTTCACAAATAAAAATTTCATATATTTAGAAAGTTTAGGAAATAGGGAAAAATCTAGTAAGATTCAGTCAGCTTTATAACTCAGCTAAAACTCTTCTAACAAGAGCAGCTGAGAAACTTGTTTGAACTCTTTGATTCTATTTCCTGACATTCCAAAATCTGTCATCAAGATATATTTTGAAAAACGAAGTAAAATATAGTGCAGGCTGCTTTGTGGAATGAAAATTTCAGTTTTATGACTATTCTGTTATTTATTCTTTCATCTGCCCTGCAGATCAACATTTCTGAATTTATTGCATACATATGTCTCAACTCTTGCAGCTCAGTGGGGAACAACAAAATTTGAAAATAGGAAACTGGGACTGCAGTCCAGGCAGGAGACAAGTTCTAATCCAAGTAATAAGAAAACACCAGTAGTCTTGTTCTAGAGAGGTTATCTGAAAAAATAAAAAAGACCTAGTAGTATTTCAATTTGTAATATCCAACATTCAAAGTAAAGACCTGTTTTGTGCAGACAGCTTTGGTTTTGGAAGATTCTGTAGGTCAATCAACTATGGTTTACTCTACTGGATTCCCATAAACTTTGTGAAAATCTTCTACAATTTTTATAATGGTTTTTATCTAATTTTCAGTTGAATTACTGTAAATAGACCACTTTTAAGAAAACATAAAGCTGAATGCATTTTGATAAAACTTAAATATAGAAGAACTTTCTACAGGGCCTGAAGAGAAACTTTCGGTAGCACAACAGCTTGTCTTTTTCACCAACAGAAATAAGTCTAAAAAAAGATTCCTACAAATTTAGAGTGGATACTCATCTGCGTAACTCAGTATCTGTTAAAGCTGAAGCAGCTATGCTGGTTTACAACTGCCGAGAATCTGTCAGTAACACTTTTTCCAGAATGGCGATTCCACAATTCATAAACAATATTTAAGAAATATAAAACTGAAATTTAAACAGGAAGTTTCTGATAACTCTTCAGCTGAGTTTCTGACAGTGCTCAAAAGTTGTTTGGCTGATGAACTGCTTTAGTGATGATCTGCTAGACTATTATAACTTTCTTTTAACTTTAACTAGTGGAAAAGTGAAATTGAAAATAAAGATGACATTAAATAAAAATACAATGTTCATGTGCTGAGTAAGAAGGACAGAATCTGTAATTCCTCTCCTGGGAGAAGAGAGCTCTTGTCTAGTCTGCTGCAGCAATATCCAGAGGTACATTTGGCTGGACACAGCCCTTTGGACAATGAGTTCTAGAGTTCAAATGCTTTTAAAGAAAAAAAAATCTGCCTTACACTTACTGCCAACTAATCTAACTGGAGACATTAAAGAAAGGGAAATTTTATCATTTTGCTGTTGCTTCAGAATTCATAAAGAAATTATGAATCAGAGAAAAAATATAAAGAATAACAATAATTAAATATAAAAAATTAAATACATTAAAATAAAATAATTTTCAATGCTTTATGTATTTGCAATTTTATATGTCTATACATAAATATATACATCATGCACACACACAAAATCCCTATGTTAGAAGGAAATTATTAATACTGCAAAGTCAGTCACTCAAACTCAGTGTTAATTTGGCCCCCTTGTAGCCATGCTTTACAGAACAATATTTAATAACACACTCTCTTTTTCCTCAGCACCTGTTCCTCACTGTCCTGTCTATCACCTGATTTTTCAGAATACAGTACTTAGTAATATATATCTTCAAAGCACTGCCCCTGTTGATTTCATTTGAAGCTCTAAGTATTCAACATTTCTACAAATCAGACACCAGGGTCTCAAGTCAGATACCAGAAGATGAGAAACACACAATAAGCAATCAGTTATGAAAATGTGGGTGTACGAGACTTGCCCAGAATCACATAGGAACTTTGTGGCAGAGGCAGGAATACAATCAAATTCCCTAGGGCAGCGTTCAACTACATTAACAAAGAAAACAATCTTTCTTTTCCTCATGTTCTAGTCTCCTTTCCTGTCAGGAAATCGTAGTAATAAGTGGTGATGCTGCCCCAGCCTATAATATATGCATGGGTTAAAGGTATTTATGTTTAATCTGTAATAGGCATTTTCAAATGAATATGCACAATTTTCAATGAATGTTTCTTAATTATTAGTTAAAAACAGTAAAGGATTCTCAAATTCATATACAACAGAACCCCCCAAACCCAAGAATGTTGTATATCAGTCCTCACCCAACTCTTTCAGCCTAAGTCTCCTTTTCCATATCAACAACACACAATAAATGCCTTGTCCTTCCAAGCATAATGTGCAGTCCTCATCTCTGTCCATATGAAATGGCCGTGAATTGCTATTTTCTAATTGTTAAGTATTATTGTCCAAGTTCCCACAGGCTTCAGTCAAACTGGTATCATTGTGCTAAGTAGTTTACACTCTAAACAGACCAAACTGATAAGGGCAAGTGGGTGGAAAATTTCTGTTAGTCCTATGATTTTTTTTGGTTTTGTTTTATTTCTTATAATGTGTTTCATTATTATTTTATTTTAAATGATATGTATAGCGGGAGATGGGGATTGCAGCTACGATGGAGGAAATAAGCTAAAAAGGAGCACTGAAATAGGAAAGGAAGGATAATATTGTGGAGGAGAGTAAGCAAAGTAGACTGGGAAAGGAGGAGAGGTGGGTTGGAAGAATTTAGCTGTTAGGAGA
Source organism: Pelodiscus sinensis (assembly GCF_049634645.1). Classification (NCBI taxonomy): domain Eukaryota; kingdom Metazoa; phylum Chordata; order Testudines; family Trionychidae; genus Pelodiscus; species Pelodiscus sinensis. Next base: position 141,424,171 of record NC_134712.1, read on the forward strand.
AATACCTTGAGGGATGGATGGGAATGCGTTGGAGTGAACAACCAAATGGCTAGGAGGCAAAAAAGTTCATGATTGTAGAAATAGTCTGGTGACATCACTGGGTCCAAAGATGCTTCATCCCCAATCTTCATCTATTACCATTTCTCTTTCTCTCTGTCACAGTATCTAAGCACCTTCCTAATTCTCATGTGAATTCTTTCAGTGGAACCCTTAATGTTCATATTCCCTCACCTCTCTCTCACTGTCTCTTGTGGTTTCCTCCTCTTTACCCTCTACAACTCTTGGAACTGCATTCCTGCCATGATCTCTCCCCTGCATGCAACTTCATTTGTAAGACATCTATTCCTCAATAACCTGCAATTAGCAAATATCCAACATAGGCAAAGCAGAATTCACCTAATCCAAATTCTCCCCAACTCCTCCCTTCATCAGAGAAGATAGCTCTACCATCTTTCTGTCATGCCTGAGTCATTCTTGACTCCTGCTTTGCTGGTCACCTTTCACAGCCATTTTGTAGATAAATCTTCTTACTCTGTAGGATCTTTAAAATGTCCTTTTTCATTTCTTTTCCCCAAATCTTCATCTGTACCTTGATAATTTCCTGCCTCACTACTGAAATCTCATTTGTTTCAGTCCTGCTTCATCCCAAATGGTTCAACTGGTACCAACTCCAGAACATCTGTCTGGGAGTCCCATTTATTTAGGAACTCCTCCTAAACGGTAAGAGCTAGGGCCACCAAATTTGCTATGCAGCTTCCTCTTATCATAACTTAAAGCATAATAAGGGTTTGGTTGTACAAGAACAATGGGATGTGCCTGGAATTTGATTGTCTCTCATAAAATGGAAAGGGAGGGTTTTGGTAGGAGAGATAGTTGTACTGTAGAATGACCATGGCTTGGATGGGGCAACAGAGGTCAAAGATGGGAACCAGGACAGCTATAACCCTATTGGTCCAGCAGGAGGGCAGGGGTGGAGAAAGGGACAGCTACCTAATATGTATTTCAGAATCTGTTTGTGTGTCTGTCCCTCTCCCAGCTATGCCTACTGCAGGAGCAGCATCATAGAGAGGTGCTTCTCACCTGCCCCCAAGCTGCTGCTGTGAGAGAAGGCTGGGGTTGTCCTATATCCCCATGGAACCCCTCATTCCCACCACCACCACAGAGCCATGATTTAAATAAAGATAAACAAAAATTATTGGAGCTAAGGACAATGATTTAGACCTCCTCATCTGAGAGTTTAGCCAGGCAGCAGGTGACTCAACTCTGTTGTAGGTGGAGTCAATTTCAAGCTGTTCATGGGAACAAAGTTCCTGGAGAAGGTGGCCCTGTCTACATACCGGCATCAGGAAAAGCAGGAATCCCACCCCTGTGGAAGCATAGAAACTCTCAAGACACAATAAGCTCAAAGGGATTCTTTTACTATTTCAATCAAACACACAGACTTGCAAGGACACCACCAAGGGGGTAACAACCAAACCAGCACTCCTTTGTACTGCCTTCAAGAAATAAAATGCTTAAAGTTGTCTGGATACATGCAGATATTGCTTTTATGTAGTTTACCTAGTGCAGCCTATACTCCCATGTTCAAGTCCATCACTTAGAAGGCCCCAAGGAAAGAAATGGTAAAGGTGACTCAGAAGGTGGCTCATAATCTCAGAAGCCAGCTAGCAGTGGAGTGAGAAAGCAAAGGGAAACAATCAAAACTCAGAAACTAAGAAATTGATCTAAATGCCCATTAGATTCTGAATTGTAAACTGAGGAGGCAGTTAGTAGAGGCAGGAGTTACTAAATATAGGCAATTCGTAAGTTAACTTTGCAGAGAACAAATGATGTTCTCATCAAACAAAGAAGTTAATAAAACAAACAGAGAAGTTAATAAAATTCTATGTCATGGACAAGTTCCTAAAATAAGAGGTTATATAGTAATCTTTAACCCTTAATATGTCATCTGAGAAGTACACTGAATTGAAGGATGCTATAGCTATACCATCCATTTAATACAGAACTTGTGTGAAATTAAATGTGCACAGAGATGAAAAAGAAGTTAAAATACATGTGAACTCCTGTTATTGTCATATTTATGTACATTTGATCTGTTTGGTCATGCATTTATTTTTACATTTGGCTGTCATGGCTTATTTCCATATTTCCTTATTCCTCCACAATAGTTCTAGATTATCAATGTTTTGCTTTCCTTAAACACAATGTTAAAGTAGCCTAAAAGCTTCATGAAATCCACCATCCATACTTTCATTTTGAGTACAAATGTTCAACTTTTTGCCCCAATTCTCAGCCATCACACTTTTAGGGACAGTCTTTGTTTCTCTAACAAAAAGTGAGCAGCTTTCTCCAAATTACCAACTATCAAACCAAATTTGCAATAAGTATATGGGTCTCAGTGGCTTGTATCTAGTGAAACTCCCACTGACATAAAAATTCCATGCACTGAATATGTGGAGTGTATATCCCCAAGAGACTAAACATAGAATCATAGAATCATAGAATAATAGGACTGGAAGGGACCTCGAGAGGTCATCGAGTCCAGCCCCCCGCCCTCAAGGCAGGATCAAGCTCCGTCTACACCATCCCTGACAGATGTCTATCTAACCTGTTCTTAAATATCTCCAGAGAGGGAGATTCCACCACCTCCCTTGGCAATTTATTCCAATATTTGACCACCCTGACAGTTAGGAATTTTTTCCTAATGTCCAATCTAAACCTCCCCTGCTGCACTTTAAGCCCATTACTCCTTGTCCTGTCCTCAGAAACCAAGAGGAACAAATTTTCTCCTTCCTCCTTGTGACACCCTTCTAGATATTTGAAAACCGCTATCATGTCCCCCCTTAATCTTCTTTTTTCCAAACTAAACAAGCCCAGTTCATGAAGCCTGGCTTCATAGGTCATGTTCTCTAAACCTTTAATCATTCTTGTCGCTCTTCTCTGTACCCTTTCCAATTTCTCCACATCTTTCTTGAAATGTGGCGCCCAGAACTGGACACAGTACTCCAGCTGAGGCCTAACTAGTGCAGAGTAGAGTGGCAGAATGACTTCACGAGTTTTGCTTACAACACACCTGTTGATACAACCTAGAATCATATTTGCTTTTTTTGCAACAGCATCACACTGTTGGCTCATATTCAACTTGTGGTCCACTATGACCCCTAGATCCCTTTCCGCCATGCTCCTTCCTAGACAGTCGCTTCCCATCTTGTATGTATGGAACTGATTGTTCCTTCCTAAGTGGAGCACTTTGCATTTCTCTTTATTAAACCTCATTCTGTTTACCTCTGACCATTTCTCTAACTTGCTAAGGTCATTTTGAATTATGTCCCTATCCTCCAAAGAAGTTGCAACCCCACCCAGTTTGGTATCATCTGCAAACTTAATAAGCGTACTCTCTATCCCAATATCTACATCATTGATGAAGATATTGAACAGTACGGGTCCCAAAACAGACCCTTGAGGAACTCCACTTGTTATCCCTTTCCAGCAGGATTTAGAACCGTTAACAACAACTCTCTGACTACGGTTATCCAGCCAATTATACACCCACCTTATCGTGGCCCTATCTAAGTTATATTTGCCTAGTTTATCAATAAGAATATCATGCGAGACCGTATCAAATGCCTTACTAAAGTCTAGGTATATGACATCCACCGCTTCTCCCTTATCCACAAGGCTCGTTATCCTATCAAAGAAAGCTGTCAGATTAGTTTGGCATGACTTGTTCTTCACAAACCCATGCTGGCTATTTCCTATCACTTTATTACCTTCCAAGTGTTTGCATATGATTTCCTTAATTACCTGCTCCATTATCTTCCCTGGGACAGACGTTAAACTGACTGGTCTGTAGTTTCCTGGGTTGTTCTTATTCCCCTTTTTATAGATGGGCACAATATTTGCCCTTTTCCAGTCTTCTGGAATCTCCCCTGTCTGCCATGATTTTTCAAAAATCATAGCTAAAGGCTCAGATACCTCCTCTATCAGCTCCTTGGGTATCCTGGGATGCATTTCATCAGGACCTGGTGACTTGCTGACATCTAACTTTCCTAAGTGATTTTTAACTTGTTCTTTGTGTATCCTATCTTCTAAACTTACCCTCTCTCTGCTTGTATTCACTACGTTAGGCACACCTCCAGACTTCTCGGTGAAGACCGAAACAAAGAAGTCATTGAGCATCTCTGCCATTTCCAAGTTTTCTATTACTGCTTCTCCCTCCTCACTAAGCAGTGGGACTACCCTGTCCTTGGTCTTCCTCTTGCTTTTAATGTATTTATAAAAGGTCTTCTTGTTTCCCTTTATGCCTGTAGCTAGTTTAATCTCATTTTGTGCCTTTGCCTTTCTAATCTTGCCCCTGCATTCCCGTGTTGCTTGCCTATATTCATCCTTTGTTATTTGTCCTAGTTTCCATTTTTTATGACTCCTTTTTTATTTTGAGATCATGCAAGATCTCCTTGTTAAGCCAAGCTGGTCTTTTTCCATATTTTCTATCTTTCCTACATAGCAGAATTGTTTGCTTTTGGGCCCTTAACAACGTCCCTTTGAAATACTTCCAACTCTCCTCAGTTGTTTTTCCCTTCAGTCTTGCTTCCCATGGGACCTTACCTACAAGTTCTCTGAGCTTATCAAAATCTGCCTTCCTGAAATCCATTACCTCAATTGTGCTGGTCTCCCTTCTACCTTTCCTTAAGATCATGAACTCTATTATTTCGTGATCACTGTCCCCTATACTGTCTTCCACTTACAAGTTCTCAACTAGTTCCTCCCTATTTGTTAAAACCAAATCCAGAACAGCTTCTCCTCTGGTAGCTTTTTCAACCTTCTGAAACAGAAAGTTGTCTCCAATGCAGTCCAGAAACTTATTGGATAGCCTGTGCCCCGCTGTGTTCGTTTCCCAACATATGTCTGGATAGTTGAATTCCCCCATCACCACCAAATCTTGGGCTTTGGATAGTTTTGTTAATTGTTTAAAAAAGGCCTCATCCACCTCTTCCACCTGGCTAGGTGGCCTGTAGTAGACTCCTAGCATGATATCACCCTCGTTTTTTACCCCTTTTAGCTTAACCCAGAGACTCTCTACACAGCTATCTCCTACATTCATCTCCACTTCAGTCCAAGTGTGTACATTTTTAATATACAAGGCAACCCCTCCTCCCTTTTTTCCCTGTCTGTCCTTCCTGAGCAAGCCGTACCCTTCCATACCAACATTCCAATCACGCGTCCCATCCCACCAGGTTTCTGTAATACCAATGATATCATAGTTGTATTTATTGGTTAGCAATTCCAGTTCTTCCTGCTTATTACCCATACTTCTCGCATTTGTATATAGGCATCTAAGATACTGATTTGATCTTGCCTCCCTGTTGTGCCCTGACCCTCCTTTCTCCTTCCCATTATAGGCCGTAGTCCCCCCCATTTCCAACCCATCTCCCAGTCCCGCACATGCAGCACTTACCTGTGGGCTTTGTTCACCTGCCCCCAACAAACCTAGTTTAAAGCCCTCCTCACAAGGTTAGCCAGTCTGTGTCCAAACAAGGCCTTCCCGCTCCTGGAAAGGTGAACTCCATCTCCGCCAAGCAGTCCTTTCTGGAAGAGAACTCCGTGATCAAGGAAGCCGAATCCCTCCTGGCGACACCATCGTCGCAGCCAGGCATTCACCTCCAGGATGCACCTCTCTCTGCCCGGGCCCCTACCTTTGACAGGAAGGATAGAAGAGAATACCACCTGCGCTCCAAACTCCTTAACCCGTACTCCCAAAGCCCTGTAGTCACACTTGATCCGCTCAGTGTCACACCTGGCAGTATCATTTGTGCCCACGTGGATGAGTAGCATGGGGTAGTAGTCAGAGGGCCGGATAATCCTCGACAATGCCTCCGTAACATCTCGGATACGGGCCCCTGGCAGACAGCATACCTCTCGAGATGAGCTATGCCTTCACATGTCTTCATTGCTAACTAAAATTCTATTTCTGAATTTGTCTCCTGCATGACTTTCTAATGTTCTTTTTAAAAGAACAGATAAAATGTCTTTGTGATTTATCCTGTTGTTGTACATTTCTATTTGTTGATGGAATAGGATCCAGGTAAATTTATGTAGACATCGACATACTTGAGCAGGGTTAATCTACTTAGGCTCAGGTGAGTTCATTTAGTCTTGATTCACTACAGTGCACATCTATAATGGTTATTAACAAGCTTAAGGACCTTTGGGAGCTGATGGATAACAATGCATCACCATGGAAGGTGGGAAATCATTATGCTAATAAGGCTGATGTAATAATTTGCAGTCACACACAGTTTCCATACTAATCCTTGAGGTTGGGATAGGTCAGTAGGTCTGTAAACCTTTCATCAACTTCATACTTTTTTTTGCTCTTGCTCTTTAATTAATGTATAGTATTATAAAATAGGTGTAAAGAGGAATATATATACATTTTTCATGCATCACTGACACATTTTAATAGCCTTAAATGTGTATTCATTTTAAATACCACCTTTACAGTGACATTTCCTTGATTCTATCTTATTTATTCAGTTTTTACCCTTTGACTTTATAATTACTGTATAACATCTAACATGGAATGTGATAGAACTCCAAAAATAATCTTATAAGACTACCTATGACTTTTTGTCCTACTTCACAGAATATAAAATTAATTCCGCCTTTTTTTACGTTTAATTATATAGTTACAGGTATTGTCAGAAGTGCTATGAAATACATGTTTAGATGTACAGAAATTTAAAAAAAGAATTTAAAAATTGCCATAATACAGAAAAAAAATCTCAGTGCAGAAATTATTTTGTGACAGTTTTTTATCTATCTAGAATTCAAAACATGCTCATATGATGACAGCACAGTATGTCATTACAATCGTTCTTACCAAGAGTGAGAGTGTGAAGACAGTGTAAATGAAATTTTGATAATTACTTTTAAACCTAAAATCTATTAAATGAATAACAAACGTGTGTTCACATACTTGTATAATAACTTTATAATAAAATGTGCAATGCTATAATTAACATTAATATGGAATTATGGGACTATTCTCCAAATTATGATGTGAAATTCCTTTAACTTTAATGGGAGTTGCAGGAGTATCAGAGGCTATGTCTACACTACCAGGTTATTTCAAAATAAATTATTTTGAAATAATAACTCTAGAAATAACTATTTCAAAATAAACGTATTCCGCTTTAGAAGGAGGACTTATGTTTGAAGAACAGCTAGCCAAAAAATAAAAAAATGACAGAAAAATGTTTTAATTACTTCAGAAGCAGGAAGCCTGTTAAACAATCAGTGGGGCCCCTGGACGATTAAGATGATACAGGAGGATTCAAAGATGATAAAGCCATTGCAGAGAAACTAAATACATTCTTCACTTCGGTCTTCACGGCTGAGGATGTTAAGGAGATTCCCAAACCTGAGTCAGTCTTTTTAGTTGACAAATCTGAGGAACTGTCCCAGATTGAGGTGTCATTAGAAGAGGATTTGGAACAAATTGATAAACTTAACAGTAACAAGTCACCGGGATTAGATGGCATTCACTCAAGAGTTCTGAAAAAACTCAAATGTAAAATTGTGGAATTATTAACTGTGGTTTGTAACCTACCCCTTAAATCAGCTTCTGTACCTAATGACTAGAAGATAGCAAGTGCGACATCAATATTTGAAAAGGGCTCTTGAGGTGATCCTGGCAATTAAGAGACAGGTAAGTCTAACATCAGTACCAGATAAATTAGTTGAAACTAGAGTAAAGCATAAAATTGTCAGACATGCAGATGAACATAATTGGTTGGGGAAAAGTCATCATGGTCTCTGTAAAGGGAAATCATGCCTTACTAATCTGCTAGAGTTCTTTGAGGAGATCAATAAACATGTGGACAAAGGGGATCCAGTAAATATAGTATACTTAGATTTCCAGAAAGCCTTTGACAAGGTCCCTCATAAAGGCTCTTAAGTAAAGTAAGTTGTCATGGGATAAGAGGAAAGGTCCTTTCACGGATTGGTAACTGGATTAAAAGACAGGAAACTAAGGGTAGGAATAAATTATAAGTTTTCCAAGTGGAGAAAGGTAACAAGTGGGGTCCCCAAAGAGTCCGTACTGTGACCAATCCTATTCAACCTATTTATAAATGATCTGAAGAAAGGGGTAAACAATGTGGTGACAAAATTTCAGATGATATTAAACTTCTCAAGATAGTTAAGACCAAATCAGACTTTGAATTGCTTCAAAGGGATCTCATAAAAATAAGTGACTGGGCAACAAAATAACAAATGAAATTTAATGTTGATAAATGTAAAGCAATGCACATTGGAAAAAAATAATCCCAACTATATATACAATATGATGGAGACTAATTTAGCTACAACTACTCAAGAGAGAGATCTTGGAGTCATTGCGGATAGTTCTCTGAAAACATCCACTCAGTGTGCAGCGGCAGTCAAAAAAGCAAACAGAATGTTGGGAATCATTAAAAAAGGGATAAAGAATAGGACAAAGAACAACTTATTCCCGCTATATAAAACCATGGTATGCCCACTCCTTGAATACTGTGTACAGATGTGTTTGCTTCATTTCAAAAAAGTATATTTGCATTGGAAAAGGTTCAGAAAAGAGCAACAAAAATGATTAGGGGTTTGGAATGAGTCCCATATGAAGAGAAATTAAAAAGACTGGGACTTTTCAGCTTAGAAAAGAAGAGACTAAGAGGGAATATGATAGAGGTCTATTAGATCATGACGTTTGAAAAAAGTAGATATGGAAAACATTATTTACTTGTTCCCATAACATAAGAACTAGGGGTCACTAAATGAAATTAATAGATAGCAGGTTTGAAATAGACAAAAGGAAGTTTTTTTAACTCGGCACAGTCAACCTGTGGAACTCCTTGCCAGAGGATGTTGTGAAAACTAGGACTTTTACAGGGTTCAAAAAATAGCTAGATATATTCATGGAGGTTATGTCCATCAACGGCTATTAGCCAGCATGGGTAGAAATGGTGTCCCTTGTCTCTGTTTGTCTGGAAATGGATGACAGGAGAGGGATCACATGATGATTACCTGTTGCATTCTCTCCCTCTGAGGCATCTAGTATTGGCCACTGTCAGCAGCCAGGATACTGGTAAAGATGGACCTTTGGTCTGACTCAGTATGGCCGTTCTTATGTTCTTATGTTTTTATTTCAAACTAACAAGCCCATTCTTTTGAAATAACAGGCTTGGTAGTGTGGGTACTTACCTTGTTATTTTAAAACAAGAAGAGTTATTTAAAAATAACTCCCCAGTGTAGACATGATCATAGAGATAATAAGTTCCAGTTATTTATAGTCACTCTATTTTTTCCAACCTCCTTCCTCCCCTTTCCCTCCCCCCCCCCCCCCCAGGAATTAGGAGTCATTTGTAAATCTTCAAATATTTTCTTCATACGTATTTATTTTGTAAGTATTTGTGGGGAAATATGGGGTATGTACATTTTAATTGAAAATGTAAATAAAGGCACAATTTTGCAAAGCATTTCTAACATGCCAGTAGTTCTACTGTTCTGTATAAAAAATAGAGACATTCTTACCTGTGGGTAAAACAGAGATAGTGCAATTCTTGCTTTCCTGGAAGTCAAAATCCATGGGCTCTATCTGGACTTTTCCTCTGATGGAATGAGTGATCTAGAACCCTTAGCTTCCTTGTGCTTCAGGTACCCCACCTGTAAAATGATAATGATTCCTTTGCAATACTTAATGAATAATTCTTTAATCCTTTGAAAGCCTTGGGTGAAAGGTATAATAAACCATGTCATATAATGGCAAGTGTTTTCATTTCAACACTATTACAATACCATGTAAAAGATTTTGGGCAGTAAAATTGCCTATTGCAATTGCCTTGCTTCAAAAATTTGGACCAAGAATGAAGACAATGTAGTTTAATGTGAACCTATATAAACCCATATTTTTCACATATTACCCCAACATTTAGAACTGTTTCACATCACTCTACAAATGTAATAGACCAATTCCAAACTCCTGACATATGCAATTTTCACCCTCGGCACAGTTAGCACAGTCGGTGACTATGGCGAATGCAACTCTTGTGCAGATCATAGTTATGGAGAGTTTCTAGTGCAAATTCTGGCTTCCTACAGAAGTGGTTAGGTCCTGTCTAAAAAGAAGGACTTTGAAATGAAATGAGTCATTGTGAAATATCAAAAGATTTTGTTAATTGCATTCCTTTTCCACTCCATGAAGAGAAAACTTGTGCACAAACTCATACATCAGCTAAGAGTCACTAAGCAAGAAGCAGAAGACCCCCAGATATTTTACCTGGGTTAGCATTACATGACATGGAATTTGCTTATTATAGACATTTGGAATTTAAGACTGTAACTCATTTGTGTGTGTATGTTTCCTTGCTTTACTCTCTTACTTCTTTTTTCCTAGTCAATAAACTTTTGGTCCTGTGGACATCTTAGGGTATGTCTAAACTTCGTTCTATTTTCAAAAGAGGGCATGCAAATTCCACGGAGCTTTCGAAAGTGAAAGTAATCTGGACATGGGTTTTTTGGGGGGAAAACCCCTTTTTCAAAAAAATGCCTAAACCTCATTTTTTAAGGAAGAGCTTTTTTTCGAAAAGGGTTTTTTTCCCCCCAAAAAACCCGTGTCTGGACTACGTTCACTTTTGAAAGCTCTGCTTTGGAAAGTGAGATCGGAACAGAATTCCCACACAATTTGCATATCCTCTTTCAAAAATAGAGCGTAGTCTAGACATAGCCTCAGGGTGCATCTACATGGAACAGTAACTAATAATAAGATACTCATTTGAGCTATGCAGATTGTTTATCTTATTTCAATGCTATTTTGAAATAGTTTATTTCATCATTTGGCATGGTCTACACAATGCCAAATTTTGAAAAAAGTGCTATTCCCAAACCTTTCTTACTCCTTGTAGAATGAGGTTTATAGGGACATTGGAATAGCGAGCCCCAAAATAAGGGGCTTACTGTGAAAACACGGGATAGCTATTTCGGGATAATCTGATATCCTGAAATAGTTTTCCAGTGTAGATACACCCTTACGATGCTTCTACACAGCAGGGCTTAGCTCAACATAAGCTACGTAAACCTCAGAGACTAACTAACTAACTAACTAACTAACTAACTAACTAACTAACTAAATATATATATATATATATATATATATATATATATATATATATATATATATATATATATATATATATATATAATCCTGAGCTTTCATGGGTTACATATATATATTTGTTAGTCTCTGAGTCTATGTCTGCACTGCACAATTATTTCAGAACAAGCTATTCTGGAAGAAATACTCCAAAATAGCTTATTTTGAAATAGCGTGTCTCTACTATAGAGAAGTCTGGAAATCAGTCCGAAGTAAGCTCCCCTAATGTGGATATGCTACCTTGATTTAGAGCCCCAGGAAGCACTGGGAAGTAGTTACTCTGAATGGCTTATTTCAAAATAGAAGCAGTGGAGCTATTTCGGAAGAGGCGTTATTCCTCATGGAATGAGGTTTACAAATGCCGAAATAAGCTGTTATTTTGAAATTATTTTGAAATAATGGGCTACCTGTAGACACTCACAAAGTTATTTTGGAACAGTGGACATTATTCCGAAATAACGCTGCTGTGTAGACCTACTCTAAGGTGCATAGGACTACCCATGGTATTTAAAGTTACAGACTAACACAGTAACCCCTCTGAGACAATAAACGTTTAGTTATCTTATTATCAGATTAGCTGCACACATTGTTTTTGGTTTGAGGTCTGGGGTAAGTGGATATTGTTATGATTGGGGTATAAGGGATCATCTGTCACAGAGGCAGGCTTGCCTAGGGCGATAAGAAAGATCAATGTGCCCAAAGGGATGGTGTCTGATTGCATGGTAAGACTGTTACAGTGCTTTACAAGTTCACACTTGTGACTTGGTTGGTGAAATACAGTTTTAGAACGTACCACGAGTTTTAGGTGTTTGCCCTTCTTCTTGAGAGTCTGCTCTGAGCTTTCCATTCATAGCCAAGAGTCACTCCTGACAGCTTCCTCTGGAGTTTAGATCATGAGAAAGTGCACTGCAATTTTCAAATTTGTGATCAGGTCCATATCCAACTGGAAAGGTCAAAGTCTCCTGGCCTGCAAAGATGGTGAAAGGCATTTTTGACTACTCTAATGATTACATTTAAATATGTCATTCTATGAAATAAATATATATGTCATTCTATAAAATATGAATTCTATTAATAACATTAAACAGTAAAATTATTATTCATAACAATACCTACCTCCATACACATGTCAGGAACCTTGTCATAGTTAGGCCTAAGCCCACAGCAGATGTTGCTTCTTTGTTTCATACAAGAGGCTTAGGTTGGCTCAATATAACAGCTAGCTAACAAAGGTAAATTCATTTATTCATTTGTGAATATCAGTTACAGCACAGCAGAATTTTCAGAAGCCTTCATAATCCATTACTCATTCTGAACACTCAGTAGCTGATCTTTTTTCAGTGAACTGTCACTCAACAGCTATCTGTTTCCTCTCTGGTGATCCCCTTCTATGAGTAACCTCCACAAATACTTTTATGGTAACTTTCTCAGGATGAGTTTCTAACTCTATGTCTCATGTGACCAAATATATTTTTAATAACATATGCTTGCTTCTATCGATTTCTGACATTAGGGTTTGCCTCTTTTCAATGTCATTTCTGACGTAAGTGTTTGGATCCTTTTCCATCTAGGAGATACACAAGAGTATTTGCCACCACCGAATCTCAAAATATTCCATATTATTCCATCAACCACATTAAATTCCCATGATTCTGTGAAAGTGAATAGGGTATTGTTATTTACCCTTTCACATACCCCAAGAACTAGTGGACACCCAATTAAATTAATAGGCAGAAGGTTTAAAACAAATATAAGTACTTCTTCACACAGCACACAGTCAACCTGTGGAACTTATTTCCATGGTATGTTGTCAAGGCTAGAAGTTGAACTGGGTTTTTAAAAAAGCATTAGATAAGTTCATGGATGATAGGTCCACTACTAGCCAAATAGTCAGGGACACAGCCCTGTACTCTGAGACCGGCAAGTTTCCACAAAAGCAACTGCTTTTGCGGAAAAACTTGCCAGCTGTCTATACTGGCCACTTGAATTTGCGCAAGAACACTGACGATCTCATGTAAGTTTGTCAGTGTTCTTCCGCAAATACTATGCTGCTCCCGTTTGGGAAAAAGCCCTCTTGTGCAAATGTATTTGCGCAAGAGGGCCAGTATAGACAGCTAAAAACTGTTTTGCGCAAAAAAGCACCAATGGCGAAAATGGCGATCGGGGCTTTCTTGCGCAACACCGCGTCTAGATTGGCACAGACGCTTTTCTGAAAAAAGTGCTTTTGTGCAAAAGAGTCCGTGCCAATCTAGACGCTCTTTTCCGCAAATGCTTTTAATGGAAAAACTTTTCCGTTAAAAGCCTTTGCGGAAAATCATGCCGGTCTAGACGTAGCCTGAATGTTCTGAAACATCTAACTGCTAGAAGCTGGAATCCTCTTCATTTCCTCTGAAGAATTTGGCACAGATCACTAAAGAAAGACAGGATACTGGGTTAGATGGATCTTTGGTCTGACATTGTGTGGGCATTCTAATGTTCTTGTGTAATACCATAACAGGAGGTGGAAGTATTCAGGTATCTAAAATGTAACTAAATTGTTTAGTTCACAGTGGAAACCAGAACCACCAAATTTGGTATGCAGCTTCCTTTGATCATAACTTCAAGCAATGTATGGGTTTGACTATGCCAGGAAAACTGGATGTGCCTACAATGGGATTGTTTCTCATAAAACCAAATAAAAAAGAGGCAAAATCAACACAAATACAGTCCTTAAAATTGATCTGAGTGAATACTGAAAGAGACTGAACCAAGATGAGCCATAAAAATAGGATGAGCCTGGAATATGATTGCTTAATAAAACTTACAAAAAAGAGATAAAACAGAGATATTTGGTGTAGTGCTCTGTTTGGCACAGCTTAATCAATGTTTAAGGTTTAAAAAGTAGAAGAAAATGTTATAGGAAACCAAATTAACTGTAAACTGTTTTTGTTAAAACTCTTACCATTTGCTATATTTATAGGGATGAAGAAAAAATATACTTTATGGAATTCCCATTTTAAAAATTTACTAAAATAAATTAAACAATTTTTTTAACAATTCCCTTTTTAAAGAAATGCAAACTAAAAATTAACAGAAATAACTGGTTTTTTTGAAAAGTAAAATATTTTAAGTAAAGCATGTACATTTTTCTTTTATTTTCTAAAAAAAAATGTGTTACAGACCTGAGCACAGCTGGGTAAATCTTCTAGTTAATATATATGTTAATATTAGAGGTACAGTGAATTTCTCCTAATCTCCTCTCCCTGTCCCTAGCTATGTTTCCTACCTGCTGCTGCACTAACAAAACAAACAAACAAAAAAGTTGGCAGCTTTTGGAGGATTTTGGCAGTAAAGCCAGTTAGTAAAGTCAAATACAGTGGAAATGTGAATTTCTTTAGCAAATTCTGACCTTTTTGGCATTTTGGGTCACTTTCTTAACTTGTGTAATTCAGAACAGCTCTATTAGCTTTAGTGAGGCACACAGATTTATATCAGCTCAGAATCTGGCATTTAGTAACCATTATAACTTTCAGCATGACATGTAACATCTCTCTTCCCATAGTTAACTGCAAACCTACCTGTAGAGTACATATGTTCAATGACACTTTTCTCTTGCTGTTGGAATTTAGACTGGATACAAATGTAATTTAGTTGGTACTTTATTTCACAGCTTGAGGAATTTATTGAATGCTTACTGTAGCCAAAGCATTTAGTTTAGATATTGACACCGGCAGCACTATGTCTTTGCAGAGCACTGTGGCATAATAGTGCTTAACAAAATTATGTATGGGAAATAAAAATGAGTGTAGGTTTAAAATGTGTTAATTCCAGTACTGAGTGATATTTTAAACAATTACAGATGGTGGTGTCCTAGCCAGTTATTGACAGCAATATCAGCTTTAAAAAGAATTTTGACAGGTCTCATCATACAATGATTAATTACTGCCAGACACTCCAATTTCCTCTCTCTTTCAGCTCATGGCTCAGGGTAAAATCTGTAGTTCTTATTACACTATACAACACAGGAAATGTCTTTTCACTGCTGTATCTAAAGACCAATCCAAAGTGCAAAAGTCAGTCATATAAGGCCCAGTGTGCATAAGTCAATTTGGAAAGGACTTTCCTCAAAGGATAAAGAGAGCACGTTAATGAGGCTTTCCTCTCCATCCTTTGTTTGTTTTAAATGACCAATTACCAGCTTATTTTCTTAGCATGGCAGGTGGATAGTAGCCAAGTCAGCTCTCTGTTATCTGTAAAAAAGGCAAAGCTGAGGCAGAAGTAAAGCTGAGGGTAGGAGAAGTACATAAATGCCCATGTCTCAATGATTTCACCTGCACTAGCAAAATAATAAGCAAGAAAGCATGAAGATAAATCAGGGGCTGTGTATTTTGAGATGATTATTCTCTAATTAGAAGAGTAAATAAGAATAAACATTGATCCAAAAACTTCAGAGACATAAAATATTTGATTGGTTCTAAAAATGGGTGAGTCTTTGAGGAGTTTGCGATGCTTCCTCAGAGTAAAGAAAATTTTAAATCCATACTACTTTTTCTTTGTATTTAAACCATTACCTCCCACAATCATGCTTCATCACATCCAGATGTGCAGTTCAGTTGTGGGGATGGGCAAGCAGAGACAGAAGATCAAAGAAGTAGGAACAGTGACCAAGAGTCTTTTGGTGGTGATGAGATCACCCTAAAGTTATTTGTGTCCAAACAATGAAATAGAGCGCATTTTCCAGGAACAACTAAAGAGAAAAAATATGAATATAAGAAATAGATGGATAATTTCTCCCTACTAATGGAAAAATAAAAGTCCCAGAGAGAGAGGGAAGGAGGTAAAAACAAAGGTATAAAAGAAGAGGTGTTTGTGAAAGTCACAAAGATAAGTATTTTGAGAGGCAACCTTTGTTTTGTTTTTAATGGTGTAAAATACCCTGAATAACATGGTTCATTGTTTGCATTATGGACTAGTAGTCATGTCTGAAGATAGCCTGCATCTGACATACACAGAGTACTGCTTATATGAGAACAGAAGAAGACAGTGCAATTTTGCCTTCAATTACAATGCAAGCAAGCTCAGGCCCACGGACTCCCATATCAGTTTCATTATGGCTCAATATTATTGATACATGCCATTCTTTCATATATAGAGTAATTGTTAAAGATACAGGGACCCCACATTTGGATATCAGTAGGGCCCTACCAAATTCACAGTTCACTTTGATCAATTTTATGGTCACAGGGTCTTAAAATTAGTCAATTTCATGATTTCAGACTTTTTACATCTGAAATGTCATGTTGTTAACTGTGTGGGGAGGGGTCGTGATATGAAAGGAACTTATGGGGCGTGTCAAAGCTGTTGTGGAGGGTTTCAGGATTGCCATTTTCACTTCTGTGCTGCCTTCAGAGCCCAGCTCTGAGGGCAGCAGCTGCGGAGTTTCCTGTAGTTGGGAATGGCTCCCAGAGGTAGAGGTGGGTGTACTCTCCCCTGTGCTGCCAGGAAGGGTCCAAACAGGAAATCCTAGTTTCTAGTCAAACTCAAGGTGTGTGGTGGTTTAACTTATGGGCCCAGGGGGCCCCAGATAACTTATAAAATGAGTGTCTCAGTGGGACCCTGACAGGAGTCATGGAGGCTTAAGCCCCAAGTCCAGGAACTCCAAGCCCCACCTGGGGCCACAGTGGGGAAAGGGGGCTCCTTCAGAAGCTGCGAGTGAAAGCTCCAGGTGCTGGCAGCCCTCTGAACTCAGGAAGAAGCAACATGGGGTGGAAGCCCTTAGTCCTGACTGGTGTCCGGGCACCCCCCAGCTCCAGCAGTAGCTGCTAAGAGCCAAAGCCTGGCACCCAGAATCTGGGCAGGAACCGGAGGGGAGGGGAGGGAAGGAGAGGGCGATGGCAGTAGCAAGCCCAGAGCCCAGACATTCTGGGCTCAAGTGAGAGCCATGAGGTGGGGAGGGAGCAGAAGCCCTGAGCTCTGGCAGGAAATGACAGGTATGGCAGGGAGCATGGGTCTTAGGCCGGGAGGAATTTCTGTGACTCTTCTGAAATTTTCCTCAGCCCTTCTGTCTTTTCCCTCCTTACTCACCCATGGCGAATCCTTTCTTAAAGTGTCCCATCTGTCCACAATCATAACATCTTCTTGGCTGGGCCTCTGTCCACCAGCCCATTGGATCCCTCTTGTCTACCCAGTAACTGTGCTTCTTTTCTTCATGCTCTATAATTGGTGCTCCTGCTGTTCCTCTAGCCTGCCACTGTTGCAATTCCAGACACACTGGCAAACTGCCTCCACTTGGCGAGCCCATCCAACCCTTTTCCTTTTGATGTTTATAACAGCTGTCCTTATTTGATTTGGATATTGCCTTGGTTGCTGAGCCCCTGCCAAGCCCGAGACAGGGTGCTTCTGGAGTCCTTCCTTGTGCTGCAGCTGAAGTATGTCCAGAAGTACAGCCTGCTGTTTTGGTGGGGCCTGCTGGCTACTACTCACTGAATTTCAGCAGAGCTCTGAAGTTCCTGGACTACTGCTCCGTTCAGCAATGCCATTGTCCCCTTTTTTCAAAGTTATGACAGGATGCACTCCCTCCTCATGAGCTCTTCTGTCAGCTGGGTGCCATCTTATTCTCTTTCTCTCCACTCTTGGCATTCCTGCCAGCTGCCAACCTTACTAGGTATGTCCTCAGTACCCAGTGTCTCAGTGCCTTAGTTCCCATATCTGGGAGATATGAAGAATTTTGAGCAACAGTTCACTAGCTGGTACATCTGCCCTCACCCTGAGTCCTTTAAATTCCAGCCCTTTTCTTGAGCCCTGAAATAAGTTTTATCCCCTTCTCAGGCTTTAAGCCACTTCCTTGGTGGCCTACGGGAGAAACCCAGCTGGGAGATGGCAGAATGGAGCAGGCTGGGGCCGGCTTGCTCCACTTTCAATGGGTCCTGCTGCCACTGGTGAGTGTAGGGGTGGGCCTCACCCATACTGTCAGCACTGGCCTCTCCCAGTAACCCTCCAAGCTCCCCAATGGGGCACCCCAAACTGTAGGGCCTGGGGTGGATGCCCCAAACCACCCAGTGGAGGGATTGTCTTTGGGGAGCCCCATGGTCTGTGTGATATTGGATTTCTTGGAGCCTTTCATCTGAGTTGTGACAGTATTGTAGCATGTTGATCTCTTGTTCCATAGATCCACTGGTGTTGTACTTTGGAATATGTTCCTTACTCAGCATATCTGCCACCAAAGTGACTTTCCTGGGTAATACCTTATTTTCATAATAAAATACTGGATTCTCAATAATATGTATTGTGATTACATGGTTGCACTCAGCAGTGGCTTAATCGCAATGCTTTCTAGTCGCTTGTGTTCTGACTGATTATCCCCTTAGTGCCCAAATATGAAGTGATGGAACCATTCCATACCTAAAAGCATTGCTAGTAGATCCTTTTTTAGCTATCAGTCCCCTTTCATATCTATCTGTCACCAGAATCCCTTTATGTCCTTTTCTCCTGACATTTTTAATGCCTCTCAATTTCTCTGGATATGTCTACACTACAAGGTTAATTCGAACTAACGGACATTAGTTCGAATTAACTTTGATAGGCGCTACACTAGCACTCCGCTCGTTCAAACTTAATTCAAACTAGCGGAGCGCTTAGTTCGAACTAGGTTAACCTCATTCCACGAGGACTAAGCCTAGTTCGAACTTACTAGTTCAAATTAAGGGATGTGTAGCCACTTAATTCGAACTAGTGGGAGGCTCGCCCTCCCCAGCTTTCCCTGGTGGCCACTCTGGCCAACACCAGGGAAACTCTATTGCCCCCCTCCCGGCCCCGGACCCCTTAAAGGGGCACGGGCTGCCTACGGTGCCCGTGCCAGGTGCAAGCCTGCCAGCACCCAGCCAGCAGACCCTGCACCTGGCACGGATCGAGCCACACACCCGATGCCCCCAAGCCCTCCCCCTCTTCCCGGGACCAGGCTGGCGGCTCCCGGGAGCTTGCCCAGGACCACAAGAGGCGGGCACCCACCTGGTCCAGTGCAGACCTCGTGGACCTCGTCTACGACCTCCGCACTAGGCACAGGAAAGCGGCCGTCTAGGGCAGGAGAGCTGCCAGCCTGGCCACCCAGGAGCAGGTTTGCATGAAAATCAAAGTGGTCCACTGAGACCCCCGACCCTGAGCCCTGAGCTTACAATGGCCGTACTGGGTCAGACCACAGGTCCATCTAGCCTAGTAGCCTGTCTGCCAACAGCGGCCAACCCTAGGGACCCTGGAGGGGATGGACCAAAGACAGTGACCAAGCCATTTGTCTCGTGCCATCCCTCTCCAGCCTTCCACAAACTTTGGGCAGGGACACCACTCTTACCCCCTGGCTAATACCACTCCATGGACCCAACCTCCATCACTTTATCTCAGTTCTCTTTAAACTCTGTTCTAGTTCTAGCCTTCACAGCTTCCTGCAGCAAGGAGTTCCACAGGCTGACTCTTTGCTTTGTGAAGAAGAACTTTCTGTTATTAGTTTGAAGCCTGCTACCCATTCCTTTCCTTTGGTGTCCTCTAGTCCTTCTATTATTGGAACTAATGAAGAACTTTTCTGTATGCACCCTCTCCACACCACTCATGCTTTTATAGATCTCTATCATATCCCCCTCCATCTCCTCTTTTCTAAGCTGAAAAGTCCCAGTCTCTTTAGCCTCTCTTCATATGGGACCTGTTCCAAACCCCTCATCATTGTAGTTGCCCTCCCCTCTCCCACCCTCTCTCTTCCCCTCTCCCACCTCCTTTTCCCAGTCTCCCCCAGTTTTGTTCAATAAAGAGAGATTCTATTTTTGAACACAATTGTCCTTTATTTTGTACATCAGGAAGGGGGGCTAGGGAGGGGTAAGTGGAAGGAGGTGAGGGAGGAATGGGGTACGAGCCCCCGATGGGGAGGACTGGGCTGGCTCTGCGGGCTTCTGGGGGTGGAAGCTCTCCTGCAGCCCCCCAATTGCCCCCTCTCCCCAGATGGCAGCCTACGGCAAGTGCAGCCAGTCTGATGGCCGAGTGCTGTGATGTGCCCAGTGTGGGTACTCTGGGCAATCCAAGCCAGGACTGCTTTGCAAGCGGGGCACCCCTGAGAACTGTCTGTCCGGGGTGGGGGTCGGGTCCCTTTAAGCACAGCCCTCGGCTAGCCTGAGACAGCAGCTCCACGCTCTAAGTCCTCATCTGATGCCCTGCCGGCACTGCTTCCGGCCATCCTTAACCCCGGTTCAGGGTCCACTCTGTGTAGACATGCTAGTTCGAATTAGCAAAATGCTAATTCGAACTAGTTTTTTAGTCTGGATGCGTTAGTTCGAATTAGCTTAGTTCGAATTAACTAATTCGAACTAAGTTAGTTCGAATTAGCACTGTAGTGTAGACATACCCTCTGGGTTCTAGCCAGAGTCCACCAGAAATAAACTGATGTCTGAAAGGGTCCTCAGTTCTTCTCAGTTTCAGTTTGTTGTCATAGAGTCTGACATTCTAGACTTGGAACCTGCTTAAGAAGTTTCTTGATATCACAGTTCTGCCTTGCCTCTTTCTTGACCTTCCCTTATCTTACAGTATGTCATCAACAAGAATGTCATCAGCTACTGGGAGTCTCTCTAGTTTTACACTCAACCATGTCTGGGGCCAGGCTGATGTGCCTTTGCATTTGTAGCCTTTTGTACCAGTGAGGTGGCTGGATGACTCATCTAGCTCTATATGCCATAACCTTTTCTTGACATCACATACAACAAC
Organism: Pelodiscus sinensis; assembly: GCF_049634645.1. Taxonomy (NCBI): domain Eukaryota; kingdom Metazoa; phylum Chordata; order Testudines; family Trionychidae; genus Pelodiscus; species Pelodiscus sinensis. The sequence continues at coordinate 141,445,073 of NC_134712.1, forward strand.
TTTGCCCTGCATAAATTAGGCAATATGTCCACAAACATTGGGATGACTTCCTTTCAAAGATCTGTTAAGTGGTTTTGGATCAGTGTTGATACTCAGTTTACCAGAAGGTTTTCTCATAATTACTTGGCTGCTGCTGCACTCTGTGCTATTTTTAGCAGACATAATGATGATTTTTTTGCAGGTTTCCCTCTCAGTGTCCATCTCCTTGAAATATGTTCTTACAGTCTGTTAGAATGCTGGATAGGGTCTATGGTTACTCTCTTGCACTGGAGATACTTTAATGTGGCACTGTAAGTGAATTCCTGGCTTGTGCTGCTTGTAGGCCAGAGTGTGTGTTGTTTTCCTATGTGTCATCTACTATAAACTCCGAGCAATAATGTCTCTTGTTTCTTATTGGCAGCCTGCATTTGCCCATTGCCCTCAGAATGGTTTGGTTGTATATCATCTATAATTGGTCACATTTCTCCAGTCTAACAGTGCTGCTTATCAAAATTGCTGGGATTATACTGCAGCTAGCGCCACAATCCAGCTGGAATTGAATTGGTAATTGACTAACAGCAAAGTGCAAGTGTGGTAGCTACAGGACTATCAGCCTTTTTCTGCACTGTGGATACATTGAAAATATTTGGATTTACTAAAGTCAAACTGCAGATATTCTGTTCATTGGAATTTCTGTATCATCACACCCCTCAGTCCCTGATGTTGCATGTAGGGCTTTACCCAGTTGAATAAAAGTTACATTCAGTTCAACCAAATGGCTGACTTTTCAGGCTTTAACTAAAATTGATACACTTGTCTTAGTTATAAAACACAGTGTCACTTTTTTCTCAAAAGCAATTTATTTGATTCTACAAAATTTGGGTTTCCCATTCACTACAAAGGTGATAAATCTACAAAACACCTCAGATACAGTACATCTATGATTTGTATCCAGTAGTAGTCTTAATAACTTTTTTCATCTTTTGAATAAGTTTTATACTAGTACTTTTTTCTTACAGCTTTGTTGTTTCAAAAATAGAAATAATTTATGTTACATAATGATAACAGATGGATATATCTTGGGAAATTGTTAAGCACCTGTTTTACTTATTTATCAAATAAAGAACTGCTGTTTAATGGCTTGCTGTCCAGCAGATTATAGTTCCTATCTCTTTACAAGCAAAGACCAGTAGCCATTTGTCTCTAGAAGACAGGAGAATTATAAATTCCTGGCTCTGAGCCTAGTGTTGGTGAATGAATGACTACTAAATATATATAGCTGAACTCTGTAAACTATTGTACATTATTTAGCAACGGCTATAGGGATCTGTGGCTTGCTACCTGGAAGTGACTATAGAGAGAAAAACTTACAAATTATTATTTTTTCTGAAGTGATGACCCTCTTGGGAGTATATTGGAAAGAATTCTGTCTGACTAGAGGGCATTCGGGGTTTGGTACCATTCCCACCCTGATTTCATGAAAATATGCATGAATGACTTTGCATACTTTCTCTTTTGCAAGTGGAAAAAACATTGAAAACCTTTCCAGACATTCTTCAAAATGCAACACTGGATCTATTTATAGTTATTATATTTTCAATCTTTGTTTTGATATTTCTTATATGTATTAAAAAGATTTTGTTTCCATTTGGAAATATTCAAGGAACAAAGAAATGCGGGAAGGTACTATAAACATGTCATCATTGATTCTAAATTTAGTTTTATTAGTCAAATTACCAAGCTGAGTGTTACTCTTAGTAGCCAGGGAGGTATACATTTGCACAATCTCTTAGTGGGGAGTCTTCACTTTTGTATTTCTCATGGAATTGTTTGTGCCTAAAAGATTTTATACTGTAGGTCTCATTATAGTTTGAAGTACTTCCTATCTGTGTCACTTCTGGATTATCACTAATAAAACACTTACTCTGTGGTACTCACATGCAGCTGCCAGGTCTCTGTGCTCTTTTCTGTGGCCTGAACCATAAAGTGAACTGTGGTCAGAACTGCATCCCATCTCTAGGGCACATCTACACTGCAGAGTTACTTTGAAATAACTCACATTATTTTGAAGTAACAAGGCGAGCGTACACACTACCATGCCTGTTATTTCATTTTTTTGAAATAGCGGGCTTCTTATTCTGAAATAATAAACCCTCATTTCACGAGGAATACTGCCTATTTTGAAATAACTATTTTGAAATAGGGTGAGCAAGGAGGGCGCAGCTGTGCTTATTTCGAATTAATTGGCCTCCGGGGCATCCCACAGCTGCCCTGGTGGCTATTCTGTCCACACCTCTCAGAACTCTATAGTTTCCCTTCTCCTGCAGCTTTTAAAGGTGCAGGCAGAAGGGAAAGGGCTTGTAGAATGACACAGGCCTCTCTTGCATCGTGCCACATAGCAGGACACAGCTCTGCTTTCCCTGCTTCCATGGCAAAACTCAGTACTCCCCCTGGCCTCCCCCCCCCCCCATGGCTACAAGTGAGCCTACAGTCACATCAGACTCCCTGGCCAGCTGTGGAGGAAGGTCCCATCCTAGACTGGTGTGGAGCTCCTGCATCTCATTGAGATCTGGGGTGAGGAGTCGAATCTCCAGAATCTCAGCACCAGGCGCAGAAATGCAGATGTCCATGGCTGGATGGTCATAAGCCATCTTGGGCAAGAGTGGTGAGGCAGAGAACACTGGGAGCTTGCCGGGGGAGGAAGTGGAGTGGACCCCAGTAGCATTCTTTCCAGCAAGTGGCATCTGCTGCTCACACACCTCCTCCCCCAAACCCTTTGCCCTCTCCTCCAGAGGGCAGAGATAGAAGTTCTCTCTCTATGGGATGCCACCACTGCCAGAAAAGCGCCCGGGGATTACAGTAGATGAAAAGCTGGATATCACTTAACAGTGTGCCCTTGATGGGGTGCATTAGTAGAAGCATTGCCAGCAGATCTAGGGAAGTGATTACTCCCCTCTATTTGGAACTGGTGAGACCATATCTGGAGCACTGCATCCAATTTTGGGGCTCTCATTACAGAAAGAATGTGGATAAATTGGAGATAATCCAGCAGAGGGTACCAAAAATGATTAGGGGGCTGGAGCACATGACTTAAGAACATAAGAACGGCCATACTTGGTCAGACCAAAGGTCCATCTAGCCCAGTATCCTGTCTGCCGACAGTGGCCAGTGCCAGGTACCCCAGAGGGGGTGGACCGAAGACAATGATCAAGCGATTTGTCTCCCACCATCCTTCTCCAGCCTTTGACAAATAGAG